>NC_143579.1:62095409-62791120 GCF_048544385.1 Mastigoproctus giganteus | reverse complement strand
CATGAGAAAGATCATGACAAAACACCAACAGACAAAAATTACGGAACTTGTAAGTCAACTTCAAAAGCATGTTTACCTTCTGCTAGCAGTTTGATCAAATGAATGTTTCTTCATATGTGGTAGTAATTCGTGGTCAATTAAAAGTTTATTTCATTGTTTTATTTTTTTCAGCATGAAGTTTTATTTTAAATTTAAGTAGAAATTCATTACGATTCCATAATGGAAGCATGCACCTGAGAAAGTTTCTGTTGTTTCTATAATTTAGTTTTGATTTTTTTTTGGGGTTTAGTTTTCTTTCATCGTGTTTTCTTTTAACACAGGAGCCCTTTACATTTTTACATTAGGGGGCATGAACTCACTGTCACTCAATTGGATCGATGAAATGAAAGAGAGAAGAAATTATGGAGGAAGTCAGTCTTGCCATTCATTTTTGAAACCCCCATTCCAGAAAAAATTAGCATAGAAAAATATTAATTCCATATATTTTGTTTTTAGCTGGAATACATTTTAAATTATAAAGTGAAATTGTTAATTTCTTTTAAAAATAAATTGCACCATTTGTAACACAGATTATGGTTTATATTTCCTACATAAAAAGTTTCAGTACCATTGATAACCCCCGTTTTTCCATAACAGTACCCTTCTGAATGCGGAATCACCGTGTGCGGACGTTGGTCGGAACGTAACCCCCCCACACTCGGTGGAAGTCATCTGTAATTACCTCCTTATCCTTGCTATCAAAATTCCTGTATATCATTGAAAAAACCCCATGTGCTGTCCTCCGCCTGTCTGCACAGCTCTTAAAGAATTTCATATCTGACTGCACAATTACCGCCAAGTCTTTTTCATTTTCCACTACCCTAACTGTAGTGCCACACAGTTGGTACATTAATCTGGGATTACTGCTAGCCATGTGCAGTACTTTGAATTTGTCAATGTTAAACCTTGATTGCTATTTCTAGTTATTTGCATTTTATCTGCTGAAGGTTGCCCCATCCCAAAAAAATGGAATCACCATTGTTAACAATACTGATCAGATGGTTAAGTCCAGTGGTTATGATGTCATAACCAATGTGATAAACCTTAGTTTGAATCTGAATCCTGTAGCAAAAAAAAAAAAAAAACAAAGGGGGGAAAATTGGAAGAGGAAAAAAAAAAAAAAAAGTCACTTCATCAGACTTACTTCCCCCTCCCATAAAGTTGAAGTGATGGCTGAATCAGATTGGCACTATCTGGCGTCGCTGCCACCCACCAATGGACACAAAAAAGCTAAAACTAAATAGGCCCACCTCCACAGCTGGAAGACGCTCACAAGAAAAAACACTGAACATACTGCATCGAGCATGGCAAGGATAAAGTCACTCACACTGAGGCCTTGAGCAGAGGGTTTGGTTTGAAAAGTGGGAGATAGTCTCCCACAGACCACAGTGGAACAAGTGGCCCTGTCCTCCCAGTACAAATGAAGGCTACCACAATTGAAGAGTAAGATCACCCAGCCCAACCAACTGAAAGTGCTTTCTGTGCAAATGCACCAGTGACCAACCAGGAAGAGGAAGAAGAAGCCAACACGTGAAGTTGAGCATCAAAATGAATACATTCATCATCATGTGAGCATTCTATGAAGCAGCCAAGCTAGAAATTGATATTACAATGTACAGGATGAAACCACACACACACACACACACACACACACACACACACACACACACACACACACACACACACACACACACGCATGCACAATGTGGTTAGAATGGTTCCAACTGTTCAGGTTACCAAACAGCATATAGTGGACCACAGATGGACCATCATCACCATATGCCACTACTAATGCTAGTTTTCACAGTGATTGCTAAAACATTCCGAGCTGTTTCTGTTTACAAGATTCTTTGTTACAACTATTTTAAAAGTTAAAAAAAAAAAAAAAAAAAAAAAACATGTTGTTTAGTTTTAGAATAATGAGGCAGGGCCTGATGTTGTTATTGCTGTAACGGTGCATTTTTACTGTTTGGTATCATTTGTGTAATACTATATGTCCAAACTTTACCAAAATATTTCTGTTAAAATATAAAAAGCAATATTTTTATTTGTATGCAACACAAAAGAATTACTACAATGAATTTCAATGATAAAAAAAAATTAAATAGGAGGGTGTGGTATAGTCATTCTAAAATGGGTACTTATAACAGAAACATTTTATACTCAGTTAAATTGAAAAGGCTCTAATTAAAAAATTCATCAGAATGATATTATTAATACAGATAACTGAATAGCATGCAGCTGCAATTATCACATTTATACTATCTTTAATATTTTATATGTCATGGTAATTCTATTATCATTCTGGTCTCACCAGCAAATAACTGCTCTTAGCAGGAATCTACTTACCTTGCATTGCTTCTAAGTTTGCCTCCTCAGTAGAAGAAAGAATTCGTTTCTTGTCTGCAGTAAGGGCAGCAACAGCATCGTGATGGGCAGCAACCTCCTGATCATATTTGCTTTGAAGATTTTTAACTTCTAGTTCAAACATTGCTCTACCCTATAAAGAATTATTTTTTTTAAGTAACAAAATAGATTCCTTAAAAATTAAATTCTTCCTTCCATGAAAAACAAATATGTTAGCTCTTGAATTATGGCCTGTCATGTGAAAGATTTGTAAATTCTGAATGCCGCAGTGCATACAGAAAGGTGGTTTGTTGGAATTTTTGAAGTTATTACCAAATGGTTCCAAAAGGAGGAAAGTGCACAGTTCTTAACTACTGTAGAAAGATTACACATTGTTCTGACCTGAAAAACAAGATGCAGGATATTTCAGAGACTGCTGGGAGTCATTGCGGTACAAGTAAACACATGGGTTGTATTAGGGTAGCTAAGAATAGGAACAGGTGCATGTATACTTGTGTACATGCACCTGTTCATACCAATGCTAAGAGTTTGGTAAATAAATTTGATGAATTTGAGATATTGCACAAAGCATCAAAGGCGGATATTGTTGGGATATCAGAGATGTGGTGTCACACAGATATAAGGAATGCAGAACTGGAATTTGGGGAGTATAACGTCTACAGAAGGATAGACAGGATAGGAAGGGAGGAGGAGTTATGCTATTAGTTAAGAAACACATAAAATCCAAGGAAATGAAGCCAGTCAACATCGCTGGACAGTGCAGTGTCGAGTCAGTTTGGTGTGACATAAGTATTGGGAGATCAAAATTGAGTAGGAGTATGCTATAGGCCTAATGACTCTGATGAGTATAATAAGAAACTATACAGGGAAATAGAGTGGGCCAGTAAATCAGAGAGTCTTATAATAGGGGATTTTAATTCCCCCGATATTGACGGGAATTTGTGGGCTGGTCACTCACACACTAGCAAGGCTTTTGGGGATTTATTGGATGATTGTTTTCTACATCAGCATGTTCGGGAGGCAACTAGAGGGAGTAATACTCTTGATTTGATTATCAGTAGTGATTCTTCATGCATTAAGAATCTGCAGATAAAGGAACCACTAGGTGGCAGTGATCACAGTGTGCTGAAGTGGGATTTACTCAAAGAGGTAACTACCATCAGGGGTAAAGGGAAGGGTTATTGCTTTCGTAAAGTCCACTACGATGGACTGAGACAGTATTTAAATTCTATACAGTGGGACCAACTGATGATGTTACCAACAGCAAATTCAAAATGGAAAGCATTCACAAAGAACTTATCTTGGAAGCTACTAGGCTTTACATACCAACTAAGAAATACTGTTCAAGGTTTAGGCCTAAATGGATGTCAGATGAACTAATGAGACATATGGCAGAGAAGAAAAATGCATGGGATACATATAAATTAACACGTGACACAGAAGCCTATGATAGATATAAGTTGATCTGTAACCAAGTTACAAAAGAGGTTAGGCAGGTGAAGGTAGATTACGAGAAATCTTTGGCAAGGGATGCAAAGAAAAACAGCAAAGAGTTCTTTACTTATGTAAACTCTAGAAGGAAGGGGATGAATCAGATTGGTCCACTTGATATCAATGGTTCAACTGTTGATGATCCTGCTCAGGTAGCTAACAAACTAAATGAATATTTTGCATCGACATTCACACATGAGGAGTTATTCAGCGAGGGGAATGGCAGAAGTGTATTCAACTGTGGCAGTAAGCTAGATAATCTTGTAATAACTGAGAGTAAAGTGGAGGAGAAATTGTTGAAGATAAACACAAGAAAGGCACCTGGGGTGGATGGGATCTATTCAGTTATATTAAAGGAGGCAGCAAAGGAAGTAAGCAAACCCCTAGCCATAAATATGAAAGCTTCCTTGGACTCAGGGGAGGTACCCATAGACTGGAGATTTGCAAATGTGACCCCAATTCACAAAGGAGGATCAAAGGGCGACACAAGTAATTATAGACCTGTGAGTTTAACTTCTGTTCCAGGAAAATTAATGGAGGCACTGGTTAAAGAAGAACTGCAGGACAAGACTGCTGCATCTAGACAAGACTTCAGTTATAGCTCGGACACAGCATAGTTTTGTTAAGGGGAAGTCTTGCCTGACCAATTTGATTGGATACTATGATTAGGGAATTAATATTAGGGAATAACTTTGATATTATAAACGTGGATCTTAGAAAGGCTTTTGATACTGTTGCACATGGAAGACTACTGCACAAATTGGAGCAGTGTGGCATTGGAGGCAAATTGCTGCTATGGATAAAGGGGTGGCTGAGGGGGAGAAGACAGAGAGTGGTAATCAATGGACACTGCTCATCGTGGATTAATGTTATTAGTGGAGTCCCTCAGGGTTCAGTGTTGGGTCCATTATTGTTTTCTGTATTTATAAATAATACTGATGATGGTATCTCAAGCTTAATGTCCAAGTTTGCAGATGATACAAAGGTTGGCAGGGTTATTAAGGACACTACTGACGCTATTCTGCTGCAACAGGATCTGGAAAGGTTGAGCAGATGGGCTGAGAGGTGGAAAATTAAGTTTAACATTGACAAATGTAATTGGAATTGACAATTCTCTACCACTGGCAGTGGTAGAGAATGAAAAGGATCTGGGGTAATTGTGCACGCAGATATAAAGTTCTCTGAGCAGTGCAGACGGGCTGCAAGAGTAACTCATTGTGTCTTGTCAATGATATACAGTCTGTCCTCCTATAGCATGATAGTTGCGTTCCTAGAAACCCTCGTGCAATGCAAAATCGTGCAATATAAACAACAGGCCCTATGGGAAAAGTGGCGTTAGGTGCCGACCACCCAAGATTGAACACGCATTTGGAACCAAAACATTACCAAACACAATAAATAATCGGGTAATTTTAATCGTTATAAAATACGTAAGTATTTTATAACGATTAAAATACGTAATAAAAATAATATTATATTATAATAAAGTATTTTTAGTATTTTTTAATACTAAAAAAGTATTTTTTACGGATAAAATACGTATTTTATTCGTAAAAAATTTATTATATTAAATAAAATAGTCGTAATAAAATACTTACGTATTTTATAATACGTAAGTATAAATTATAATACGTAAGTCGTAATAAAATATTGCTAATGCTTTTGCTTCTATCGTAAGCAAACTTGCTTTTTGTTTGATTTTCTATCCAAAGAGATGACAGCCGTTCCATCTCTTCCAATTCTTTGTGTCTTAATCTAATGGATTTTAATTACACTTTGAGTTGTTCCCGCTATGAAAGTTGTTTTTATTTTCTCTGCATTCTTTGTAATTCTCCGCATTGCCTCATTTAGGTCTGTAGCACGTGCAATATCACATGGTCTTTCATTTCGCTCAAAGCGTTTCAAAATTTCATATTTTTTCTCTATCGACAGAAGCGGACTGGCCATAAGCCTTACGGGGGAAACCACGGTGGGCCGGAGGCCAGTGTGATTTTGGCCATAAACCGTAGTATGAGGCCACTACAAATTTTCCCCGGTAAGAATTTTTGACCCAGTCCGCCTCTGTTTATCGATATTGCTTCTTTTTTTTTCTCTCTGAATCTGCAGTGTCTTAGCCAGGACGCTTCCTTTTCACACCTTTTAAGTATTTTTCTAATTTTTAAGGAATAATGCACAATTACAAACGAGGTGGAACGCTTGATACACAGAAACAAAGCTGCGCGCGTGTAGCAACTGAATAAACAACACCATAAAGGCTGAGATACACTATTAACACCTCACATTTTACTAAAGCACATTTCTGGCGGTTACTACCATAAAACAATAAAAACAATTTCCAGTTGCGTTTCTGCTAGTGGATCTGTTATAAACTGGTAGTAAACTCCATCTAATTGCATTTGCGATTATATCGATAGCTGGAATTGTTGATTTTTACGTTATTATGGTGAAATGTGTTTCCCCTTCACTGATATAAAACACATAAATACATTTTCAGAATTTTCTTCGTTCCTATCGTGTTGCGTTCAGTTGGGGTGATTCCGCATTCGACTGCCATTTCTTGTAAACACAAAGGCGAATCGTGTATAAGCGAATTCGGTTCGTGTTATATAAGATAACGTTCCCCTATTTATAAATCGTGTATGATCGAATTTGTGTAATGCAAACACGTGTTATACGAGGACCGACTGTACAGGAATCTTTCTAGCAGAGATAAGGAGGTGATTATTCCCTTGTATAAGGCAATGGTCAGGCCATACCTTGAGTACTGTATACAGGTCTGGAGGCCTCATTTCAAGAAGGATGTAGAGCTACTGGAACGAGTACAGAGAAGGGCAACAAGATTAGTGAATGGAACAAAGTGTTGCTCTTACGAAGAAAGGCTTAAGTTTTGCAAATTACAGTGTCTGGAGACTAGACACCGGCGAGGTGATCTGACAGAGGTGTATAAAGCCTTGAATGGTTTGAGCATGCTCAATGCTGATGGGATTCTTCCTCTTGCTCAGAATAATCACCTGAGAGGGCATAAATTCAAATTGAGGAAAGACAGAAGTAGGATAGATGGGCGGAAATTTGCCTTTAGCCAGCGGGTAGTTGATTGGTGGAACAGACTTCCACCCCTTGTTGCGGAAGTTGATAGCCTAAATAAATTTAAAGCTCAGCTAGACAGGTATTTCGAACGAACGGACGAAGTGGAAGTTTTTTTTGGCTGATGCTGAATAAGCTTGTTTTCTTGCATCATATGCCTCTATTAATGCTAATGCTGACAGAGCAGTGAAGCAGCATAACACTGACAAATATATGTTTTCTTTAGGGAGCTTTCCTGAAATTACATTCAAAGCTTAAGTTATAATATAAAAAGAAGAAAAATTTGTTATGATAGTTGCATTAATACAATTGTGTAAAAACAACCATGGTATGGTTTTTCATAACTAGAGCAGCATGTTTTTAATATGGAATGTTGCTTTGAATGCAGAACACTGCATAATTTTTTTGAAAATCTGGCAGGAGTCATTGCATAGATTGCATTATTTTTGTAAAGCCATCAATGCAGAACATAAAAAACATTTATTAATATGGCAATGTAAAACTGACAGCAGGGTATCAAAAAACTGATTAATAATATAATGAAATAGGAAGTAAGTTGAATTTACAAAAGATAAAAATAGAAGTAGAGTAATTTTATATTAAAGTTGTAATGAAATTAAGGAAATAAGAATCATGAGTTGCAGGTTAGATTACAAAGATAAGAGCTATTGAAAGGAAGAAGGGTTAAGTATGGTATAATGATTTACATCTTTCAAAAACTAACCTTGCAAAAATTTGAAATGAACAGAAAATTTGAGCTGTATAGAGAAAAGATGTTTCCTGACCAGAGCACAAGAAACCATTAACAGAAAAGGGATCTTGTTGGTAATCATTATATAATAAACGGAATAAACGTATATACAGCCAGTCTTAAATTTGACCACAAAGACAGTGGTCTGTATTGAAGAGGCCAAAGAAAAAGAGTTTGGAAATCACAGAACCGTGTCCAGTTAAAAGTCAACTAGACAAGAGGCTAGGAGTAAACCATTTCATGAAAGTCTCAGAAGTGGTTGTGACATCTGGAATGAAAAGTTTAGCTGTAGAACCTTTAAAGAAAAGAAACCATCTAGTTTGCCATCTGTGAATACGAAACTGGTAGCAACAATGTTTCTCGGATTTTGGAGAAGAAAGAATATCAATTTCAAAACCAGAAAGCAACTGGTTTTGTAATTGACATTTCGAAACCAGTTGCTTTCGGGATGCAACCAGAAAGTACTTGAAATGGGTTGGCATGGTTCTATAAGCTCTAAGAATAATAATAAGAAAAATGTGTTGAAGGGAATCAAGTTTGAATTGTACTGTGGGAAGCCTGGTCCTGTGGAACCAGGCAAGTCCCTGCAGAATACATAACTATGGGAAGGAAGACAGTGTGATATAAAGTTCTGAGTTTTTTTGACTACGACATCACTCACCTAGAAACTCTAGTTATTTGCAAGGAAATTTTTCAAACCTTATCATCAAGGTGAGAAATATGGGAAAGAAAAATCAATCTGTTGTCAATTAGAAGACTGAGGAATTTGTAAGTTGTAAACAAAGGAAAGAAACAACCATTAAGTTTCACAAGAGGAAGGTGAGTGCAGAAGTGTGTTACTAAAAAAATAGTACCGGAACGCTCGTCAATTGACTACAAATATTGACCTACGCTTTTTTCATTTGCAAAAATAAATAAGTCAAAGATTAGAATATTGTTCAGTATTTATTTATAACTATTAAATAAAAATTTCAATTAAAAGTAAAAAACAAAGACAAAAAAATTTAAAAATCAGAAAAGAAAAAAACAAAAACAAAAACTCCAAAATAATAAAAAAAATACTGTTCAGAAGAATCATAGAAATTCCTATACAGGATCGATTATGTATTCTTGTGTGACTGCCCTTTTTGTTTGTTGGCAACAGCAGAACGATGAGACTGCAACCAAGTTCGGACATAAAAATTTGGATTCCATAATTCTAATGGTGGACCATGTAGTTTAATAAACAACAAACTTGCCACATGTTCGACAAGAATACGGGATCTTTTCTCGGTTAATATTAAATTGATAATGCTGAACCCATGCTCGCATTCAGAAGAACTGCAAGCTATAATTTTGGAATAAGTTTTTAAATGTTCCAAATCTGTTGGCATGCTACGACCACCATTAGCTAAATAATCCCTGTAGGCATTCAAACATTTTGTGAAAGATAAATTAAAACGTTTACAGAGAAATTCTATTTCATTTTCTCCAAATCCAAGATCAATTTCAGATGGCCATTCGCTTGGTTCAAGAATTTGCAACTATTTTATAACATCTGAAGTTGAAATTTCCTAAGTAAATTCAGTAGAATCTGTACTAACGCTCAGCCTATTATTAATAATACTGTTTAGAAATTGTTTCTATGAATTAATGTTACGTTGTTATTGTCCATTAATGTTACTGAAAATAATTGCATTTTTTCAATAGCATCTGAGACTTCTAACAACATTTTTCCTTTTTGAGAATCTTTTAAAAATTCCAAATAACAAATTGTATGACAAATCAATTTATCTGCATATACTATTGCTGTACCTCTTTTTTGCTATGACTCTGAAAGAATCAATAGCTCAAACAATACATCGTACCGCAGGGCTAAATTCAGAACAAACTGTTTGGATAAAATTCGTTTATATAATCTGTTGAACATGGATTGTTCAGTTTTGTTTCGGTTGTTATCTTTACTGGCATTTTCAAAATAATGCATAGAGATGCAAAATTTTGCCAAACTGCTGATGCAGTCTTAAAGGAGCCAGCCACCCACCTTACATTAAATACTCGTCCAATCCTTTTAATTTCTTCGCCGATGCTGGTATCAGCAAGCTTCTATTTCTCTCTGGTTTTTTTTAGAAATTAACTGTACAAAGTGTACAGCTTGTCCATAAATATTTTAAAATGGTTAATTCCATGAACTTCTGATATTGCATCTCCAACTGATAACTCAAGTCGATGGTTTAAACAATGCCATATGATCAAATCTGGATATTTTTCTAATAATTTATTTCCAACTCCAAATTTTCTGTCCATCATAACACTTGCCCCCATTGCTCGTAAAAGAAATTAGTGTTTTAAATAATTGTCATCAAATCCATATTTTTCAAGATATTTTAATAGACACTGTTATTGTGAAAACTGTTTGATCTGGCAATTCGATTAAATCAAGAAACAAGTAATGTGGATCTTTCATTTTATTGGTTTCACATTTTAAATAAATAATCAAGAGTAGATTTCTTGCTTAGAGTGGTAGACTTATCAATGAGAACTGATAAGTTTCCACGTATGTCCACAATTTGTTGGCACAATTTTAATTTCATTTGCCTTGCAACATGCCCTATTATATTAGTAGCACTTAATCTTGAACGCAAACTGTGAGCAATAACAGTGCCATTCAATTCTTAAGTTGTAACAACTCAAAATGGTCAGAATATGGTCAATCGTGTTTCGCAATATAATATATGCAGTTCTAAAAACCTTACAGGTGCTAGAAATTTCAGAGTCATTCATTTCATCAATTACAGCTTCTAAATGTTCATTTGCAGCTTGCAATATTTTTTCAGCCTGTATATGTGAAGTACTTTTTGAATATTCATAAATTTTCTTATGCAAAGATGTCAATTTTGCACTTCTATCTTTGCCATAAGATGATACCACTACCAAACTCCATTCCTTTGAAATACTAACTCCCTGCATTTTAGTAGGCCCTAATTTTTTTACAGCAGCACAAGTCAAACATCCTAATTTTCCAGCATCACATGTAAGCCAAGGATATGCTTTTTTCTTCTCAGTCCACATGTCAGCAGTCCAAACATGGGGCCAATTAAATTTTAATTCTATGTCACTGTTTCTCTCATCTTTAGATTTTGATGGAAAAGAAAAGGTCACGTCGTTATCATTTCCACATGTTTGTACATTTTCTTGCACAGTTTCCAGTTTTTTATCAAGAAATCTATTTAATTTTGTTTGCTTGCATTTTTCACTCATTTTATATTTAATGAAATTTTCTTCTTTTAATTTTTAAATACTGAAATTACGTAAATTTAAATTTATATTATTTAATCCCTTAAAAATTAATTTTTACCTTAGAAGAAACAGTAATAAATAAATTAATTAATCTAAATAGTAGAGATCGGACATAAACTCACATGTACATATTATATATATATAATACACATATGAACGACAAAAACAAATCCTGTACGTCATTCTCCAGAAGTCTATATGGTCACGCCACATTGACTGTACAGTAACTGAATCAGACTTCAGACTCACGGTTCATAGAACAACCAGTTCTAGCGTTCAGCTCATGGCGAATCAAAATGCAGCATTTGCACACATCACAGTATATCTCATTTATTGGATCTCTTTATCTAACACATTGTACTTTAGTAAGAAATGTTCAAGTTTCATTGCAAAATTTACATTTTTGTTTTTAAATAAATTTTTAAAGAAATATATTAATTTTAAAGATTACCACAGTATATATTTTTAGTAGCAATGGGTAAAATAGATATTATTTTTCCCTTCCCTTTGATTATGCCATTGTTTCATAATATTAGGTGTATAAATTTAATGATTTTTCTATTATGGCATTTAGAAAAAAGTACTGGAACATTGTTCCGGTGCATTCCAGTCCGAATACACCACTGGGTGAGGGGGAGAACCATTTAGAATCATCACAGAGGTTTTGAAGGCCAAAACAGTTAGTTTATTTAAGACAGACCAATTAAAGAATAAATTTAGAATGTTATTAGCATTTTTCTACAGAGAACACCTAAAATTACTAAAGAAAAGTAAGGCTAAATCATCAGCATAAGCAAAGGATGAATAATTCAGAAATTGCTTAATAAGCCAGTCATTGAGGACAAAGTTCCAAAATAAGGATCCAAAAATGGACCCTTGTGAGCAACCACGAAAGACCTGACAGGAAATAGAATGAAATTATCAGGAAACTGAGACTGAACATTGAGAAAAGTAATGCCAAATAAGGAGAAAAAGATTTATGGGGCAATGCATGGACTGAAGACATTTGAGGATGCTTTCCCAAGTGTCAAGTCAAGTGAACCCATCACTTTCTACTATAGACAAAGAAGCAATCCAAACATTGGAAACAGCCCTTCTCTCCCCCCCCCCCCATTACTTCCAAAGAAAGCCAAGTCAATTCCTTCTGATGGAAATGTAATGGCACTGTTTTTTGGGATGCTAATGGAATGTTGCTAGTGGATTACCTTCAAAAAGGCCAGACAGTCACAGGGGCATATTACACAAACCTTGTGAGGCATTTGCATGAAAACATCAAAGACAAATGCCAAGAAAACCTCAGGAAAGGAGCCTTGTTTTATTTCACCAGGACAACATGCCTGCTCACAAGTCTGTCACTGTCATTACTACACTGCATGAGTGCAGTGTAGACAGTGACAGACTTGTGCAGCTTTGAAACCTTTGACCATATTCATCAGATCTCACACCTTCAGGGGGCGCCTCCGTAGCCAGGTGGGAAGGAGCAGCAGTGCGTAGCACACGCTCCTTGATTAGACCGGGGTTCGAGCCCGTCACCACCAAATACGAAGGATGCGGAAAGGTCAGGGAATGACCACCGCATATCCCGGAGCAATATGGCCTTAGTTGCTAATGCTCCTAAAAACCAAATAACAAACAAACAACATCACACCTTCAGGCTTTCACCTATTTTAATATGATAAAATAGCTGGCTAGCATCCATTTTTCCACTGGCAGTGATGTCATTGCTGCAACAGATACATTCCTGGAGGCGCAATAGAAAATTTTCTTTGCAGTTGGAATCAACGTATTGCAGCATCAGTGACGAAAGTGTATTAACTCTAAAGAGAACTATATTGAAAAAAGTAGCAGGTTACCACACTCCTCAAAGAAACCCTTCATACTCTGGCCACAAACTTTTAAAATGCCCCTCACAACTCCCAGAGAACTGTCTGCATGGCCTACGAGCACTTCTGAGTTTGGCACCCTTGGTCTAGGTGCTTAACACGTTTGCCACTTTTTCACACAAATATGAAGCTTCAGATTTTTAATCCACTTGGAGGGAAGGAAACTCATCCTATATTTAGAACTTTTTCTTCCAATTTGACAGGAAAAAAAACAGATATTTTTGTCAAGCTACCTTCACTGGAGGCTGATTAATTGTCATTATGAGATGAAAGTCCAAAAATGTCTCTGCTCATTTAAATCCAAACTGATACAATCCCAAGTAAAAAAGGTTCAGAAAAGTTTGCAGCAAAAGTGTTAGGAGAGGCACAGCCTGAAATGTGGGAATAATATTCCAATGTAAAGTGAATATGAAATTTTTACAGAGTCAGTATTTGTCTAAAAGAAAAGTAACAAAGTGCAATAAAGAAAACCTAGATTATCTGATGCAGAGAAAGCAATGCTAATGATAAGTATTGCTTTCTCTGCATCAAAAGAAAGGTTAGAAGTCTGTGTTATTCCAATAAAGTTATATGATTTTGTCTAGAAATCAGAGTGTTACCAAAGATGAGTATGGGAGCAGTAGACTATTTCCGCTGGGTTTTACAATAATCAAAATTAAAGGCATTTAATTTTTATTTGATAAACTTGGTCAAAACCATGAAAGCATTCACTTTTTAGTGTTTGCAGTACTACAAAAATCTTAAAAATGGATTCAAATTGATTTAAAACATTATAAGATTACTATGCTAGATTACTGAGTTACTGAAATACCTTTGCAAACAATTTAATCTGTTTACTCAGCCAATAAAATTATAATTCTACTCAATACTTAGATAATCCACTTGAAGTGTTATTCCTAAAATATTAATTAAATGTTTTATCTGCTTAAATGTAGTGGAAAAAAGTTAAAGGAAGAATTTTAGATTTTGGGAAGAAAATTGAACTATCCATCCACATGTGCCACCACTGTTTTGAATTTACCAGTCATTGTCAGTGAAGAGTCAGCTTTTTTCAGGGGGACTAAAATTGATTCGGAAGGTAATGGGGACAGCCTGAGTTAAATAGTTTATAATGCTATCAATATAACACCATCTGCAAGAACAGAGGAAGATGGTGTATCCCAGTTCACATTGCAAAGTACTTAAGAAAATACATTATTGATCCTCTTCTGATCATTTATAATGCAGTGCTATCCAATCATTTCTTTCCACTTCTATGGAATATCTACATTATAAGATCCTGCCAAAAGATCCTC
The DNA here is from genome assembly GCF_048544385.1 of Mastigoproctus giganteus. Taxonomy (NCBI): domain Eukaryota; kingdom Metazoa; phylum Arthropoda; class Arachnida; order Uropygi; family Thelyphonidae; genus Mastigoproctus; species Mastigoproctus giganteus. The sequence continues at coordinate 62,776,931 of NC_143579.1, read as the reverse complement.
TCCCCCACTAGAAAAGCACTTAAGACCCATCTCAAGCTTCTCCAGTTTCCTACAACTTCTAGAGAAAGTTCTTTTTCCCTCCTGATCAAACAGATTCTCTAAAGTACATCCCTTAAGATCCATTACTTGCTATTACATAGATCTGGCACCATCACCAACTCTCCTAGATACCATCATCCTTTCTGCTTTTGAAAGTAAACTGAACTTGCTGTAACCTATACTAAAATAAAAGCTGTGTTCAATTCTGTACTAAATCAGACAGGGCATTCTTCATTTCCTTTCTTCACTTTTAGAGGACCAGGTGGCTAGGTTATCAGTAAGGGGAAATGCTGACAAGTGATTTCATCCAAGTCTATTTAATATGCTAAAATCATGAAATTCTTATACCAATTATTACTAGAGATGATCCTCTATTAGTAGCAGATTTGAATGATATGAAGATGCAAGAAATGGCAATTTACCTTAACCAATTTGGTCTCAAGATTTTTTTTTTTTTTTTTTTATGAAAACCCCAAACACGAGAAGTATTAGAACCTATAGTACTTAGTACTGTGCTTGGGTTGAAGGTTGAGAAGATATTTGTTGACATTGGACTTGAACTTCTATAGATTGTAATTTTCAGGAAATACGTATAAAGGAAGGTTGTTCCAGAAAACAGCGGCTGAATGAATAAACGAGGAAGATGAAAAGTTGGTTCTGTGAGTTTGAAGTTGGACAGTAAATGGATGTTGGCTGGTGGCAGCACGTGTTCGGACTGTTTTGAAAGAGAGAGTGGGAATTATAGAAGCCAATTCAGAAGAACAGTGCCCATGGAAGTATCTGTAGAAGAGGCATGCAGCAGAAACAGTACGTCTATGAGACAGCGAGTGGAGAGACTCTGTTAGAGATGAATCGTTAATTAACCTGACTGCCCTCTTCTGAATAGAATCAAGAAGCCTGAGAGAGATTTTGGGGGCACCACCCCAGATTGGGAACAATATTCCATGGCTGGGCGGATTTAAGATTTATACAGAGTGAGCAGCTGTTTGGAAGAAAAGTAACACTGAGAGCGAAAGAGAAAACCAAGTTTTTTAGATGCAGAGGAAGCAATATTTGTAATGTGCTTGTGCCAAGAGAGAAGGTCTCAAGATAAGCACACAGAAATCAGAATGTATGCTGTTCTTCCACAACAGATCCACACCAACATCTAACCAACCATCTTAGAATCTCTAATGGATTTTAAGCATACTGATGTGGGGTTATGTTAGATTCCAAACTTCACTTCTGCCACCATATTGAGATGCTCCTCACTCATTCCAACCACTTCAAATGGATTGCTTGGCAATATCTTAAATAACAAGAAGACCATAGTGAAATACATCAATTTGGTTGTTTATTCTCTGCTTCTATACACTGCTATGATATAGGCATCTGCTGCTCCCACCGTAATAAAATTTATGGTGGGAACACTCATACTGAAGAAATGAGGGCTTGTCCTAGAAACAAATGTAACTAGGAGCTCATCGGGGACTCCTGAACTATCAAGTGATCCACCCCCAATTTGGGTCCCAGAAAAGAATAGTCAGGAGCAGACTGCTCTGGTCGAATGTGATCTAGTTTTATTGGGTGACTCTATTGTCAGGGATATGGGTAACATTTTTTGTAATAAAGAAAGGTGATGAAGAACCAGTGTGTATTTGCTAGGAACAACAATTGATGATGTTGCCAAAAGACTGTCAGATTTTAAGGGAGGTAAAAGAGAGGATTATTATTCATGTGGGGACTAAATATTAAATACACATGGCCTAACCATCTGTTGGAGAAATATAAGACTATGTCGAAAAAAGCCGCAATTCTGCCCAGACAAAATAAGAGGCAATTCTGCCCAGACTATATGTTGAAAGCCTTGTGGATTAACTCGAGACTTGAGGAAATCTGCAAGGCTCTAGGAGTGAAATTTTTATCAGCGGGTCCTGCCTTTGTAGGTAGTAGGAATCTATTTTGTAGCGATGGTATTCATTTGAACAAAGGTGGTGCAAGGATTTTTACTAGTATCATTGAGGATACTCTGAGGGTTCAGGGACACTGCTACTTAGGGGGGGGGGGGGATCAAGAGTAATTTAGATCCACATTTATCTAATGATATTGGTCAAAGTAATGCCTGCACTTATCTCACGAATTCTTGTTTGTTGCAACAACAGCCATTGTTGATAAGATGTTATGAGGTTAGGAATGTTTCAAATAAGAGGGAAGATATAGCTTGGGATACAAACCTAAATAACTTCAAGGGGTGTCTCAGGGTAGTAAACTATAGAAAATTACTTAGTCTCAACTGTGTGTACAGTAATGTCAGGAGTGTTGTCAATAAAATGACTTAATTTTAACTCCTGGTTAGGACAACTAATACTGATATAATAGGGCTAACAGAAATGTGGTGCCACCTGGAAATTGATGATGACAAATTCCACTACAGTATGTATAATGTATTTAGGAAAGATAAAGAAGATAGAAGGGGTGGAGGGGTCCATGCTTCTTATCAAAAGCAGCCTGAGTATGAAAAGAGCTTTTTTGCTGTGTTTGAAGTTACATCTGCCAGCATAGAATCTGTATGGTGTGAGTTAGTTGGAAGCAAAGGAAAAATGAGAATGGGAGTAATCTACAGACCAGAAATATGTGAAGAATATGAAGAGATTCTTTACATGCAGCTGGAATGGGAAAGCAAGCATGAATGTCTTATTATGGGTGACTTTAATTTGCTCCAGATTGATTGGAATGAGTGGGAGGGAAACTCGCAATGGGGAGTTTAATGATTGTTTACTTAAACAGTCATTAAACTCTGTAAACTTTAATGACTGTTTACTTAATTTACTATTTCATGCAGTACCTTGCTATACATTACTCTATAATAGTTCTTCATATCTCTGCATTTTATTTTCATTCTTTATATTCAAACACTAATTAATATTATATATAAGCTGAATTGTTCACCACCTGACAGTACACTTCTATCTATATGGGAGTGCCGCCGTGGAGGTTTTCCTAATTTTTGAACAAGCATTTTTGAACGTTGCACAAGCATTAGGAGATAAGGGTGTGAAGGGTCATACTGCAATGTACACAATATATCTGTTGTTGTTGCAATAAATATTTTCTACTTAGCTACTTGCACAAAATACTAGTGTTATCATTTGAATAGAATCTCAATTTTTTATATAAATTATTTAATTATTTATTGTAATTTATGAATTATTTTATGGTATATAACATCCATATAAAAATTGTAGTATGTATACAATTTTTATCACGTTTTCATACTAAGATGTAAATTTTTATATTATTTTAAAAATCGGAACATCTTAAATAACTCTTACAAGTTACTTAAATAGTTGTTACTCATCAGGCACTCAGGTGTCCAATTAAATGCTAGTCTTCTCTAATACAGGAGGGATGTAGGTAAAGAAAAACTTCATGGGCAGAAGGGAATAGTCACACAAGGAACTATAATTCTGGGCAACTCAAGTGTCAAGAAAACAGAAAATATATATTAAGAAATAAGGAGTGGTGGAACTGGATGAGGGTACAATTCCTGCACAGACTTGAGAGCCATAGAATAATGATTCATAGAACAATTATCATTTGAGAGAACAAAAGGTATCATTGCACAGGTGCTAGTAATATTAAAAACTGGCAATCTGTGGCTTTTCTTTTAAGTTCTAGGGTCATTATTGTCATGTTTATTCAAATTGGTTATACCTGTGATAGATTTAAATGAATACAAGTATAGATTATTTCTTCTATTAAATAGTGAATGGAAGACTATCAGCCTTCCATTCACCATTTTCCTCCACACTATTTCCTGCTAGATCATTAGTCTAGGACAGAGAAAGTTCTATTTCTTCTAGTGTTTGATCCATTTTGTTATTAATCTGCCTTCAGGCACATTACCATTCATTTTTGTTTCAAATATCCATTTAACTAATCTAACTTCTATCCTGCTTATCCATATCATATTAAATTTGCTTCCATTACTTTTGACTGGACATATTTTGCTCCCAATATTTTGAATTATTTTCTTGTTCATAATATGATCTTGCCATTGCTTCTATTTATTTTTCTTCTTCATCTTACTTCTGACTAATTCTTGATCAATTCCTTTATTTCTTATTGTAAAAACTTGCTAAAAACATAAATAAGAAAAAACAGTAATTTTTTTTTCTTTTGACATTTCCCTTTTTCTCCGAATGAATCTGTGCAAACTGGCTTCCTACATTTCCTGCTTTACTTACTCTAGTGTTTATTTCAGTTATTTACTTATTCTAGTGTTTATTTCTATCAATGAAGATCTTCTGTCTTCATTGGTGATTCTTCCTAGATATAAAAAATAATGTTTTTCCAATTTTTAGTTATTTAGTCTGCACTCTATCTTGTTTATAAGCCTTTCACTGACCACGTTTCAGCATTTTACTATACATCAACCAATAATGTAAAAATCTTCTCAACAATGCTTTTGCATCATATATCACATGAAAATATGGTTATTGACTGATCGTGGAAAACATGATCAGTCAATCACCCAAATGTAGTAATTATAATTATTAAAATTAATTGTAATCACAGTATATAAACTTTTAATGCTCTGCTAAATAAATATATAAAATAAAAAACAACAGATTTTAATTTCAATTATAGATTATTATAATGCTTAAGTCTTATAACTAATCCATTCAAAATAAAGATATAAGCCATTTAAAGAACACTGACTGGCTGGATGCAACCTATATGGTTTATATTAACAGACAAAAGTGAAACTTAAATATTTCTAGTGACTAGAACATTCATAACAAAGAATGTTAATATTAACGTGGTTCTTAATTTAATATACTACTTCCATGCTGAACAAAACTGCAAAAATGTAGTTAATCAAAATTAATTTTAAGATTTTGCAGTGCAATGTATATTACTCAGAGCAATGACAAGTTGCTAACATTATGGACTAAAGTTTTTCTGCAGCTATTATAAGACTTAACTCAAGCATTACTCTTACACTATTCAATATTTCTTAAATAGTAAATAATACATGAAATTTACTCCTGCATTCTTACTTTTTCAAGTTCAACAAGCTTGTTGCTCAGCTTCTGATTTTCTTCCATAATAGTTGATTCTCTTTCTCTCATCCTTTCCAACTCCATCTGGAGAGCATGCTTGCGATCTTAAATTAGAATAAATAAAAATAAGATGCTACACATGAAAATTATCAAAGCAGCAAACAAATAAATATCAAAAAATTAATATGGTGAACATCATTTACATAATTTAACATCCAGATACATATGCTGGCACCCAAACTTCTATGGACAAATTAAAGCCATCCAAGTTGTGCACATTATGAAATAAATGTCTACAATAATCTTACACATATTTTCTAAAATTAAAAGAACACACCACTTTAAATGCTTTCTTTTAATTTTGGTATACTTTTAAAAGAAAGGCACTTTAAATGTGCATATCTATCAATTTAAATGTAGATAGCTTGAAAAGAGGCATGAGCAGAGGTGGACTGGGTCAAAAATTCTTACCAGGGAAAACTTGTAGCAGCCTCATACTACTGTTTATGGCCAAAACCACACCAGCCTCCCAGTAAGTCTGGCCAGTCTGCCTCTGAGTATCAGCAAACATTTTACTAGTTAATATGTCAAGCTATGACAAAAATAACAAGCAAATTATAATGATGACCAAACCATGGGAGTAAGTCATTCTAGGTATCTTTTCAACCAAATCAAAAAATATATGATTCGTGTAAATGTATGTAAATTTCTTCAGTAGCATACGGTTCAAAGGATTTTTTACATTCCTCTAAGCATGAAAACTCCTTGTTCGTGCATAAGGAGATCAATATACCTAACTAAAGAAATTTCTACCCACAACAAAATTCTGAGTTCTGAAAGTGTGTATTTTATTTTTTATTTATTTTTTTTTTTGGGGATGACTCCATTTTCTTCATTTTTCTCCAGCTCAGAATATATGTGAAGTCAATAAACATTACTGGCTTCCACTTATCCTGGAGATACCTCTGTTCCAAAGAAAATATTCTCTTCTGTGCAAGGAAATTAATGGAACATAAACCATTAATTGCTACAATTCAGATATCACATAGGCTCCATTAATACCAGATAATAGCTTGAACCAGAGTTGTAGCTCTTCAATTTCCTTACCATGCATCCTCCTTTATATTTTGTTTTTCTTAATTTAAACAATGATTTCTTCCACGAGTAATAAGGTGATGTGTTATCATCTGATGATGAAATCATAGTAATAAGCCTTGTTAGTTAAATGTGATAGGTCTGATACTCTTATTTTTAAAAAAATTGTTATTGTTTAAGCAAGGAAAGCAACAAGAAAAATTGTTATTTGTGCTATGCAGTAATTGAAGGGAAAATAATCCATTATTACTGTGGTTATTGCATTGAATAATTTATTGCACACTTTTAAGCTAAAGAAAACAAGCACTCAGACTCAGAGATTGATCATTTAATTGAGTACACAGTTCAGTTAGAGAGAAACACATACTGCTGACATACCAATGCATTCATATGCAAATACAGTGAATGCTTAGAACAGAAACAAATGAAAAAAAACAAATGAAAAAAACTTTGGGGGGGTGAAGGGGAAGGAGCACAGTTTAGAAACGGCTGTTAAAGCTTACAAGTAAGCACGAAGTGAAGCTTGAAATGTGAGAGACTTGGTGAAGATAATAGTAACAAATTATATGGCTTTGCCCTTTAAATGAGTGTTAGCATAATTATTTCACTGCTGAAAAGGCCAGGCAAAATGTACTCATTTAGTTGTTGTTGTTTCTTAGGTTTTATTGGCGCATTAGCAACTAAGGCTATAATGCGCCAAAACCTGGTCATAAAAAGTAAAATTTTCAGTGGCCTAATGATTTAGGTCACTAAGTCAAGGTATGAAACAAGTATAAACTAAAAGATAAATATCAGTACTCATTTAGTTGGAAGCATTGCAGTTAGCAACGCTTTGATGTTATTGTTATATAGTACTATTTGTTCTTACATTGATAAGTGATACAGATAAAAAGGGATTAAGAAAGATTAATTGTAATAGAATAAGTATCAGCCATATAGTGCAAGAAACCCACAGGCTTTTGCTGCACTGGCCAAAAAAAAAAAAAAAAATGTAGATAAGAAAACACAAATTATGTACCTCCCTCCTCATACAGTTAACTATCCAGCTGACTTTTAATTTCTTCAAACTGTCAGCCCATCATCTGTGGAGGCTACTTGTTTTGGAAATCAACAACTTGCTGGTCAAAAGGCAACTTCCCACAATGCAGTCCAAACCTCTTCCCCTAAAATTTAAATTTACAGCTCCTAGCTTTGGAACTTTTCAGAACAAAAATCTCACCTTCATCCACCTTAGTAACCCCTCTCAGAGCCTTATAAACCTCAATCAGATGCCCTCTAAGGTGCCTGGTTACCAACCCATGTAGCCCAAATAAACAAAGACTATACTCATGTGGTCGCCATTTTTCCGATCTTACTATGCAAGTTAGCATCACCAGTACAAAATGATGCAAGAAAGCAAGCTTATGCAGCATCAGCGAGGGAAAAAAAAAAAAAAAAAAAGACACCTCCCATTTTGTCTATTCATTCCCTCCAATAGTTTGCGAAGTTCTTCCTTGAATTTATTTAAACTGCCAATCTCCTCAAAAACAAATGGAAGTTTGTTTCAGCAATCAATCACTCACTAGCTAAAGGCAAACTTCCATACCGGATATTCTGCAACCATCCTTCCTCAATTTGAACTTGTTCCCTCAAGTGTGTAATCTGAGCAAGAGGAAGAATTCTGTTAGCACTGAGCTTGCTCAATCCATTCAAAACCATAAACACCTCAATCAGATCACCTTGCAGGTGCCTAGTCCCAGACACCGCAATTTGCAGAACTGAAGCCTTTCTTGGCAAGAGAACCCCTTTGTTCCCCTCACCAACCTTTTCTGCACTCATTCAAGCAGCTCTAAACCCTTCCTAAAATGAGGCCTGCACACCTGTATGCAGTACTCAAGATGTGACTTGACCATTGCCTTATACAGTGGGATAATCTCTATCTTATCTCTTCTAGCAAAATTTCTGTATATTTTTGACAACACCCTCCCCATGAGCTATTCTGGCAGCCTGTCTACTGCTCAGAGAAATTCATATCAGAAATTCATATAAAAGGTCTTTCATCAGTAACGACCGATGCAAATTACCTATTCAATTAATCAGCAACATCCACTGAGTTGCCTAAGACTTTCCTATGGAGTACACAAAGGTCCAATCTGATTCGTTTTTTTCTTCCTTGTATTCACATACAAAGGGTACTAGGAAAGTTTTGCAATACAGCTTTGTTTATTTAATTTTTTCAAAGTAATTTCCTCTACATTCAATACACCTCTCCATCCTCTGAAACCAATCTTTAAACCAGTTCTGCCAAGTTTCACTAGGGAGTAAAGCACATTCGTTGTCCCAAGCCCGTAGAAGGTCCTCATCACTGGAAAACCGCCTCCCTTTTAGCTTCATTTTCACATGCGGGAACAGTGCAAAGTCGCAGGGAGCGAGGTCTGGACTGTAGGGAGGGTGCTCGAGAAGTTATTGTTGTTGTTGTTATTTGGTTTTTTAGGAGCATTAGCAACTAAGGCCATATTGCTCCGGTGCGGTGGTCATTCCCTGACCTTTCCGCATCTTCCGTATTTGGTGGTGACGGGCTCGAACCCCGGTCTAATCAAGAAGCGTGTGCTACGCACTGCTGCTCCTTCCCACCTGGCTACGGAGGCGCACTCTCGAGAAGTTTCAGTCCTGTCGTGGTCAAATATTCGGTGCAGGCTTTGGCGCGGTGACTGGAGCATTATCGTGATGGAGGTACCAGGTGTCCATTCTTGACTTTGGCCGCAGCTTCTTCATAGATCCAATGACTTTAGGCAGGCATTGTTCAGTATACCACTTAGCTGTGACTGTCTTCTGCGTGTCCAAAACGACACATTCCACAATTCCACTCGATTTGAAAAATACAGCTATCATTTTCTTCTTTACAGATCGGGATTTTCTGACAATTACGGGTGTGTCGTCATCATCAAAGACCCAAACTTCGTTTTGAGCCTTGGTCGGCAGATCGTAATAGTACAGCCAAGTCTCGTCACCTGTCACGATGTTGTTCACATACCGAGATTGTCCCTTATCAAACTTTTTTAACATCTCCCGGCACCAAGTCACACGTCGTGTCATCTGCTCTTCAGTCAGTTGATGCGGCACCCAGAGAGAACAAAGTTTCTTCACGTGCAAATGATCTTGCAGAATCGAACGAATTGCTGGTGCATTTAGGCCCAAAGTATCCTCTATCTGTTGGTAGGTCACTCGCCTGTTTTCGTCAAGCGTTTTCCTCACAGCAGTAACGTTTTCCTCCGTAACTGACGTTCGTGGCCTTCCCGGCCTCTCAGAATCCTCCAGAGTGAAATTTCCCCTTTGGAATTCTCTATACCACCTGAATATCGTTGTACGATGTGGACGATCATCATCTAGTGCAAGAGTCATTTCTTCTAAGCACTGGTCTATGGTTAAAACCACGCACGAAATTATACCGCAAAACTGTCCTTATCTCATTTCGTGACCACGATGCCATCGCAAGCACTTTACACTCTCACTACTAATGAATAACTGAGCCCATCGACTTGGCGCGGCGGCTACTATGCACGTATGAACATGTCTCAACATGCAGCAACAAGCAGCTTCCTGTGATTCATTGTTGCATCATATTGCAAAACTTTCCTAGTACCCTTTGTACAATACATGAAAAATTCTGTGTCCCTATTCTTTGCTCTCATAGCCGATGACTTTCATCAACCGGTAAAATACCACCACTTTGCTTATTGGAGGCCTGAAGTGGTGAAACTCATGTTTAGTCTCTACAGCAAAGTTTCTGGCATCCCCTTCCCCCCATACTTCTCCTTCAACCCATGCACAGTACTAAGTACTATAGGTTTTCATACCTTTCGTGTTTGGGGTTTTCATAAAAAAAGAAACTCATCCTTGACCTCCCTAACTTTATCTTTATCTTGACCTCCCTAACTTTATGGCACTATTACAAGTCAACTTGCAGCTGTTGTAGATTTCACTACTTTTCATCACTCTATAACTTTCCAATGCTGTCATCCATTCAACCAGTATTCACCCAGCTTCCTCCTCACACTATATTTTCTTAATGATATACAAGGGGTGATCATTTAATTCATGGATTGGTGCAAGATCTTATCTTAATGGCCATCATCTGAATCTTCTGTGGATTTCTCCTCCTGAAAATACTCTCCCTTGAACTTTACATACTTTTGCCACCATTGTACCCATGCATTAAATGCTTCTTGCAAGCCATTTTTTCAAAAGGCTGAGAAGTGCTTCCACTGTGGCTCTGTGAGCATTGTTGTCAGACACAAAACACTTGCCTTTCAGAGCTTTCTTCAGATGTGGAAACAGGAAGAAATCACACGGGGCTAAGTCCAGTGAATAAGGGGGATGTGGTAGAACCTCAATACCTATGGCTGCACAATATTAGCCACATGGGGCCTGGCATCATCTTGATAGAGAAACTGCTTAACACCTTCTTGAGAGAGAGAGAGAGAGAGAGAGAGAATGACAATTAATGTGCTTCAGAGAAATAAACTTTTGAAATAAACTATTATTCTTAAAGAAGAATTTATGAAATCTTTCCAAATTTCTTGCATTTAACAACAAAATCACAGTTTTGTTTTTAATACCACAATAGCCATGCAGCTCAATGCACAGAGTATATACTACTGTGGTTCAATGTATGAGCTGTGCATTAAAACAAGTGTTATGTCGTTTGTTATGTATAATTGCATGCACACTCTACAGAGAGTATCATATTTTGAGATATTATTTGCTGTTTAATACTAATGAATAAAGTGCAAAATGTACATTTGGTTAGCACTGTGAAATTTTATCTTGGTTGTGTGTAATTAAAGTTTTTTTTGTGTGTGTGTTTGTGTGTGCTTAAATTAAGTTATTATTTACAGAAGAAGTTAACCATGAAGCTGTTTCTCTCGTTTTCAGTACTGATTTGCTGATTCAATTTAAAAGATGAAACATAAAAATTTTACTGCATAGCTCCACATTTAAATTGAACAGTTACGACAAAAAAAATCAGGGATTTTTTTTTTAAATGTATTATTTATAGTTGTGTGTAATATTTTGCTTCTGATAGTTATCTTCCATGGTTAATCTTTTCCATAAATAGTAACTTAATTAAATGCACATTTCACAATTTTATCCTGGTTCATATTTAGTCAGCTGTACTCCGTTACTGGGTATTTTCTGTCTACCACTCTCAGCTATTCTAAAGTAATGTCAAGCTAGCCATCAGCTCATGTAGTGTAATTAGCAAGATCAGTTTGCACTTTGTTACAATATTTATTGAAAGCAATAATGCAAAATAGGGAGAAATGTCACAAGCATTAAACTGCAAATAAAATCATAAAACATGGATACACTCATTCTCTTTAGTAGGCATGTACAATTATACATAATTAGTATATAACGTTTATTTTAACATATTAATGTGCACCTTGAATACATGAAACTGTATGAATAGGAATGGTGACAAAAATGAAACTTAGCAATCTTGTTATCACGTGAGAAATTTATTGCATTTCTCCACAGCAAAATTATCTTTCATACTGACTAAATTAACACATTAACTGTTTACTCGTGAATGTCTATCATAACAAAACTAAAATATTATCAATATTTTAAATAAGAATTACAAAAAAAAATTTCATTGTTAATAAGAGTATCTGACATTAGTTAGTGTATTTTCTAGATCGTATGTATAGCTTAGCTTAATTTTCAGCACTCAACTCATTGGTGAGTGCTGAAAATTAAGCTAAGCTATACATACGATCTAGTTATTACATTACAGCACATAAGGACTCCTTAAAAATCAAGAGTTAATGCATTTTCTTCATTACTACATAGTGGAATTTTTATACAAACTGAAGTTTGTACATTAGCATCATTACTGTAACATATCATATTGTGAAATCCTTCACAATGAAATGCTTCCCCATCAGAGAAGACTACTGTTACTTATTTTCAGTTGAGCCCACCACTTAGCCAGCACTGTTTCAAAGCTATCTGGCTTCTCATCAGTGAGAAGGTTGGTACCTAGAAGTATAAGGGGTGACAACCCTGTTGTGACTTATTTACACAATATGAGAGACAGCAAAAAGTGTGGTTCTTAGACTAATAATATTTTAGGGCAGAAAGCCTCAAACTATGACATTAGTTAGTGCATTTTCATCATTACTATTAATTAACACAGACACATTCTAAACCTATATGGATACTCTGAACCTGTTTAAATTGAAATGGAGATATTCTAGTATCCTGAATTTTGAATTAACCAGGTTTTACATAACTGTTCAAAAGTCAAAGCTGTCTCACAGCAATGTGTGCACCAATTTTGGTGCATAAAATAAAGGCAGTTGATATTACAGCCGTAATAGAGGGGAGTGCTGAGTGATGAATATAACTACACAGTACAGGAATCATATGGCTGCATCTAGGTGAAGCACATGTCCAAAGAATAGCTTCACTTAGTTTGAACTGCATTATCAATGAAATTCAACAATGGTAGTGATAGTACAGGCCTGTTTTATGTGGTCTGGACTTAGTCTTCTGGTTATCATCAATAAAACCATGAATGAAGCTATTTATTATGACATTCTAAATAATTCTAACTAAACATCTATTCTTTGGAGGACAGGATAATAACACTGCATCATCACAAAGCATGATAAATACAACAATGGTTTGAGATAACATGGTGAACCTACCATTTCCAGTCTTTTGTATCAGAATGATAACACCAAGTCATCACAAAGCATGGTAAATACAACAATGGTTTTAGAGAATAATGTAGGGAACCTGTCATTTCCAGTCTAGCTCTGAATCCAAATGAACACCTCTGGAATGCACTTCTTGCTCTCAAATGTTCCAAAACAGTGAGAGGCAAAATAAGACTTCCTAGTTCAAACAGAGAACTAGTTGCAGCCTAACAGCAAAAGTAGAGAAAGATTTCAATCTCCTATATAGCTTGCAGAAAGTTTGAGGGTTACTAATATCACTACTTAAGTCCACAGGGACCATACTTGATATTAAAAAGTTATTTTTTCTAACCAGGTGTTTTTTCAGTACACAGTAGTCTATATAAAACAGTAACTCAAATGAAACAAACTTTTTGGAATAAACAGTTCAGAAATATGCCTGAATGCAAGTAAGACCCATGGAACTGAGTCACTGGTACCATTATATCTCCACGTGAGGAGATCCAATGGGACTAATATTTGCAATTGTCACAGAACTACCCTAGCTGCTGCTGATTAAACTAATATGGCACTTTTCTCTTCACGTGATCATCACCTGCTCTTAAGGAAGCTGAAGATGCAATCACGGCATAATAGGTTAGATTTTAGATTTAGTGGTGCAACACTTTTCACCTGTGCCTGGATGACAAGGACTATGTGAAGTTTTGCACTGTCAGAGAGCAACACTCCACATACTTTATGCTTTGTCTTTATAGTAAAGTGTGAACACTACTGGAAAACCATAGCATGCTTCAAACAGTCTACCCTGTTTATAGCTACCATGTAGCAATAAATGTTCACTGGCTGTTTACTCACTTCACTAAAATATCGTACCAGTGCACATGGGGTTTTTTTTTTTTTTTTTTTTAGGAGCATTAGCAACTAAGACCATATTGCTCTAGGGATATGCAGTGGTCATTTCCTGACCTTTCCGCATCCTCCATATTTGGTGGTCATGGGCTTGAACCCCAGTCTAATCAAGAAGCGTGTGCTACGCACTGTGCACATGGGGTAAATCTGTACATACTGTTGATGTTCAGAGCACACAAATTATAGCCATCATCCCCATTTCACTTTTAGTATTAACACCTATACTTACAAACTGGTAGCAGAGATATCACTATCCTTTCTGAGGGGATTGTTCCATTCCATGAACATCCTATCTCAACTTTACTCTAAAAATTTATGCTTGATTTGAATGATCTTTATGTATACTTTTATATCTATATACAGACACACATACTTTCCAATTCTTGAGATCTATCAGATGCTTGAGACCAAGAACTGCGTTCCTGTTCTAACTGTGTTTGCAAGTTGATTATGTCCCTTTCATGTGAAGAAGCAATACTCTGTAAGGAACTCAGCTTCTCATTTAAATCTTGTATTGTCTGTTCTTTTGTAGCATTTGCCTAAAAAAATTAAACAATTAATATTAACAAGATATTAATGTTTTAAGGAACAAAATTAAAAATTAAAATAAAAAAAACACATTATTTGTTGTTTTGGTTTTTAGGAGCATTAGCAGCTTAGGCCATATTGCTTCGGGATATGCGGTGGCCATTTCCTGGCCTTTCCGCATCATCCGTATTTGGTGGTGACGGGCTCGAACCCCAGTCTAATCAAGAAGCGTGTGCTACGCACTGCTGCTCCTTCCCACCTGGCTACGGAGGCGCCACACACACACACACACACACACATTATTTAAAGTTTACTCTGATTCAGCATGCTATATTATTACATTTTAATGAGAATATTTCTTACAGTCATATGTTGCAACACAGCAGTTTTCTTCACTACTTTATATTTCATTTTTTCACATCTGAATACTGTAAAAAAAAAAAAAAATAAAAAAAAAAAAAAAATAAATCGTGTATAAATTCTTTCCCCGAAAATCCAACTGCCAGATCACTATGTTAACATCTTTTGTCATTATTTTCTGTTTTTCAGTCAATTTCCAATACAGTTGACTCTGCTACAGTGCAATTCAATCAGCACTACTATGATATAGCCCTCTGTACCTTTTCATATAATCCCAGAAATTTACTTTGTTCACTCATAATGCTATAACAGTCAACTCATAGGTGGGTGCTTGGGAGTCTGAGAGGCTCTGTAAAAAACAGCTATTTCCACTTGTCACTCAGATCATCAATTCAGATGTAATTCAAGCAAACTCAAGCAGTTGTTCTAAACATTTCTAAGGCTTTCAATCATGTTTAGCACAGTTTTCAAAGTAAGTTTCCACCTTACCTATCCATTAGCAACAATTTTTCCAATTTTTAAAAAAAATTGGAAAATTGGAAACGGTTTTCCTCATTGACACTGCTTTCCGAGTGTGATGGCAGATAATTCTTTGTCTTATAACTTCTCAAAACTGGAGTTCCCCAAGATTGCTTTTTTATACCCATCTTTTTCCTATTGTATGTTAATGATCTACTCCTATTAATTGGGAATTCCATCCATACTTTTGCTAATCATTAGCATTAGTTCAGGCATATGATGCAAGAAAGCAAGTTTATACAGCATCAGCCAAAAAAAAAAAAAAAAAAAAAGCCCTTCCCATTTCACCCATCCGGTCAGTCTAGTTCAGCCTTAAATTTATTTAAGCAATCAACTTCCACAACAACAGATGGAAGTCTGTTCCAGCAATCAACCACCCACTGGCTAAAGGCAAACTTCAGCACATCTATTCTACAACTGTCTTTCCTCAATTTGAATCTATGCCTCCTCAGGTATCTTAATCTGAGCAAGCAGAAGAATCATAGTACATTCACTCCATACATTGAAGTTTGACATATCCTGCTCAGCAACAAACAGCTGCAACCTTTTGAATAACTGCTTACAGTTCCTTAAATGCTGATTTCAAAGTGGGAAGAAGAAAATGCAGTTAAATTCAATCCTAAAACCCATCCTTACCTTATTTCTCATGGTCTACTGTTTGCTATCAATGAAACCATGAATTAAAAAAATAAAAAAAAAAGCCTGCTTCAACAACACACATTTCTAGACAGGATCGCAAATCTCTATTGGACCCTGACTTCTAAATTTTCTTGGCATGAGCATAACACAAATGACAAACTATTAGAGAGGATGAACAGGTGATGTGGGAAGAGGTTTTTCTTTTTTTTTTTTTTTTGGCTAATGCTGCATACGCTTCAGCCAAAATAATTTGCCACTACTATTACTATGCTTTCGCTTTTGCCCTCAGCATTACTTTTCTTCTGAACAAATGCTAAGTCTGTACAAATTACAAATCTATCCTATCACATAATAATGTATGTCAAAAATCTATAAAAAATTTACATTCATCTTTGTTCACTTCCAGATATCTTTCTAACAACATTCTCATCTTACCTATTATATCCCTTGTTCCCTTTCCTGAAACCAAACTATCCTTCTCCCCATGGACTCCTCCATCCTTTATCATCTTTCAATTCAATTAAAGATTCCTTAGTTATCCACCAATGAAGGGATAATTTCTAAACAATCTAATCTAAACAAATAAATATAGTGATACTCACTGCAAATAGAGAGCAGTATCCACCATGAAGAAACAATTTCTGAATAGTCAGTCTATATAGTGGTACTCACTGAACAGTCAAGCTGAATGGTGGTATCTGCTCACTATAAATAAACAGTAGTATATTTCTTTTATGGAGAAGTGCTACTTATTTGAACTTAGTTTCAAGAAATAGCACAAGATGAGGCATGTCACTATGATCTTTTTCCTAACATGAGACAGATTATGCATTTTTTGTGGCAAAATTAGTTTTCCATTATAGCTGTGTAAACAAATAATGCATGATTTTGCATTGTTCATACTTTGGAGAATCTTAAAATAATATCTGAGGAGTGATGTCGTAAAACTTTAAAAATTACGGTCATCCTTAATGTATTGTGTAAGTAAGCCACTGCACATATTACAATGAATCAGTGCATTCTATTTTAAAATACACAATTCCAAAATAATATTGTGTAGCCTTAATCCTTTCAACAATGAGTCTGTCACATGTGCGTGTGTTCCTTGCAAAGAATTTTCATAACAGTGGGATTTGTGCAATGTTTTTTTTTTATTTGGAATTTTTAAATTTTGTACATAAATACTTTAAAATATTAATATTTTCTTATAAAGAATAAAATTATTGTAAAAAATCAATCAAAGTTTGAATTCTCTGAAATTCAGATACAGGATTCCACAGAAATACTTCATTTTTGTTTTTTTTGTGAGCCAAATTTAGACAACTGTGATCAACAAGTATAATCAGATGTGACCTCGCCATCCAATTTTCAAAACTATTTTCATG
The DNA here is from genome assembly GCF_048544385.1 of Mastigoproctus giganteus. Lineage (NCBI taxonomy): Eukaryota > Metazoa > Arthropoda > Arachnida > Uropygi > Thelyphonidae > Mastigoproctus > Mastigoproctus giganteus. Next base: position 62,759,726 of record NC_143579.1, on the reverse strand, counting down.
CTACCATCTATTATAAACTGTGTACACACAATTAGTTGGGATCACTGATAAGAGATGTTGGAATATACCAGAAAAATTTCAAGGCAGCTCACACATTTAAAATTTAAATACCTCTGAGAACTCCCAGAGCCCACAATGAAAAAATGTAGTCATGCATGTGCTACTCACAAAAAGGTTAAGTAGAATAATTTTTCATTAAAAAATTAAATGTTTATTAAGATTATTACTATATTTAATACATACCACTCTTATACCACATAAATTAATAATATAGTTTATTAAGCTATTTGCCTAAACTACTATACATTAAGGTAACATTTCAGGTATCTTACCAATATCCATCATCAGACCATACTGTTGGGGGAACAAAAATAGAAAAGGGTCACAAATTTGAATACAAGTACCAATATTACAATTATCAATATTATGATTACAATTACAATTGCCATTATTACCATTACAATTACCAATATTCTGATTTTACAATTACGATTTTCAAATAAACAATTAAGTTTGGATTATTGTTACAATAGAACCAGAAATTAAATTAGGTAAATACAAAGAGATTAAATTCTTACCTGCTGACAGACTCCTTTTCCCGATGCTTCCAGAAACCTGATGTGCATACAGGCAAGAGGCAGTGCCAAGCAGTTAATTTATAGGTAAGGGATTAATTCCAATAGCCAATAGAATTGTACCAGGTTTTTTCTATCGTAGACCCAGGTTCTTGTGTAGTGGAATCCTCAGGTGACCTTTGCTCTCCTACACTGCACATCAGGGTTGGTGCGCAGACTGGTTCTGGTGGTCTGGAAGGGGTTGTATATAGGCCACTTCTCCGGACAACTGGCCTATTTTCTTTTCCTGGATTCTCATTTCTTCTTCTATTTTCTTATTAAAAAGATGAAATATTGTGGAGTTGAACTCGACTCCCTGTTTTCTATGATAGCTACGAACATTTTTATGAGAAAGGCTTCTTTGAATTTCCTTCTGTTGTATTGCCTATCTGTAGAGAGGATTTTCATGTTCTTGAAATCCCAAGTGTCACCACATTGTAAAGAATGGAGGGCTGTGTCATACTTTAGAACTCTTTCATATTGTACATCTTTTTTGTGCTCTTTGATCCTACATTGTAGATATCTGTATGACTCTCCTATATACATACCCCCACACCTACAGTCTATTTTATAGACAGGACCTTTCGGATTGTCGGGGTTTTTGGACTGTTGTTTTACGGTCTGCTTGATGGAAGCTCAATCCGATGCTCCCAGAAACCTGATGTGCATACAGGCAAGAGGCACTGCAAGCAGTTAACTTATAAGTGAAGGATTAATTCCAATAGCCAACAGAATTGTGCCAGGTTTTCTTTCCTGGATCCGGGATTCTTGTTTAGTGGACTCCTGAGGTGACCTTTTGCTCTCCTGCTATGGTTATTGGGGCCTCCGTAGCCAGGTGGGCAGGAGCAGCAGTGCATAGCACACGCTTCTTGATTAGACTGGGGTTCGAGCCCACGATACCACCAAATACGGAGGATGCAGAAAGGTCAGGGAATGATCACCACATATCCTGGAGCAATATGGCCTTAGTTGCTAATGCTCCTAAAAACCAAATAACAAACTATGGTTATCTATCCTAGATCCAGGGCTCTTGTGTGGTGTGATGATGGGTATCGGTAAGATACCTGAAATGTTATCTTAAATGTATAGTAGTTTAGGCGAATAGCTTAATAAACTATATTATTAATTTCACGTGGTATAAGAGTGGTATTATTAATAATCTTAAAGGAAAACAAACATTTAACATACTTCCCTAAGTATATTAAATGTTTAGTTAAATTTATTAAAAGATTTAAAATTATTTAATATTAAAATTTATTAAATTTTTTTTTTATAGCCAAGGAATAATTATATATTATTCCTTGGCTATAAATATTTTAAGGAACAGAAATAAATTGTTTGCTTCATTCTCAATACCCAATATATTTTCTAATATTCTAGAAATTAATGTGTAGAAATTACTGGGAAAGAAAGAATAATCTTGAAATGTAGCAACATTTTTTTATCAAATTTATTTACATAATGTCATTTCTAATATATGCACTGAAGGGCATAATGAAATACAGGAGAAGTAACATAAAATGTGTCTGAAACCTACATTCAATTTACTTTTACAATTCATGCAATATGGCAGAAAAAAAGGAGATGTTTCGCTACTTCTTCATTGATATTATTGCTGCCTTCAATTCAGTTGCTGTTGGTCCTCTAACATCTCTATGCTCAAAAATTAATACTACATATCAGGACTCAAGTTAAAAGTGGTTGAATAGTTACTTTATGATCATACTTTTATCTGCTCTAACAAATCCACAATCTGTATTCGGAATATTAGCTTAGGCCTGACTCAAGAATGAGCCCTCTTGGCCTTGTCATTCTCTGCCATACTTTCCTTTTTGTTTCAAGTCACCCCAACTTCAGCTCTTATGCTAATGAGATTTCCCTGGCTGGCTATACCAGCCCCTTCCAATAATGTCAGCCTTCTCAATTCATCACATATGACTTAAACTTACACACAAGTTCCTGAATGGTATTCAACATCTGGTTTGCATCAACCCTTCAAAGACAAAGTATTTACTATTTGCTCCTTCTACAATTTCCTCTTTTCTACAAGTTAGAATCCAATTTAAATAATTATCCCAGTAAGCCAAATAAAATTTATTAGGGGTACATCTGGATTCTAAACTCTTTTTCTCTTTTTTTTTTTTCTCAGTCCAGTACACAAAGCTCTGCTCATAGAGAAGAGCTTGGTGCACTGGACTACTCAGCTCTAGTTTCAACTAACAGCTTTTTGGTTTATAAAGTGCAAACTTTCTCTCATTCATAATTGGAACATATGGAAACACTTTGCCATCTATATTCTCCCTCAATTCCTCAATGAATCATTAATCTGATCTTTCAACTCAAAATTCACCCTTCAGCCTATCAGTCATAGTTTCTCATCAGGTGGTTGGCCAAGTTTAGAATTCCTATTGTGTCATCTTGAAATTAACTGTAATAACAAATTTAAATAATGCCTGTTACTTTTTCTAGAAATAATTCTGTGTTTTATGCCTCTGATCACTAGCTAAAATGAATTCCTCAATACCGGTGACCCCCCTCCAGTGGTGAAATCCATGCAAGACTATCAGAGCCACTCCATCAAATTCAGCTTAAAATTTCCAGAATAGACAGATCTGATTCTTCATTGATCAACATTTCCATCATGTTAGCCTTCTGTTTTGTTCTTGACCCTGACATCAGGCTTCATGGCAAAATGTAGAGAAAAACTACTTTTGAATCACTGATATCAAACCCCTAACTTTAATAGACCTGTTATCTTAGTTAGGAGTGTAAATTTGAAATACAGGAACAAATATTTTAAAATGTAAGAAATGTATTCATTGGGGTTTAAGGCTATGCGAATCAGCATGAAAATATGTTTATGGCAAGGAAACGTTGCATACTTTATGGTTTGGGAGAAAATTATCTTAAAATATAGTCGACATAATTAACTGGAAATATTGGACTTTAATAAGACATTAAAGAAGGAAGAAGAGAGATAATAGCATCACCTTATGAATAATTCATTGACTGAAGATACTGTATAATAATTACTTGTGTGAATCTAATGAATAATATATGTCCATTTATATACATAGATGACCTCTGGAAACCAAGCATAAACCAGCTGTAATCAGCCTTCTGCGCTAAGTGGGGCTCTGCTGTAGTCACCTTTCCCCTTCAAGAGCATCTTGTGGAATGCATGATGACTCTTCCTATGATTAAAACTGGTCCCTTTTAAAATTGGCCATGTGGTAGACAATGGCATACCACCACATTATCTGATGCCATAGTAGTAGTAGTAGTGGCATGTGATGCAAGAAAGCAAATGTATGAGCTTATGCAGCATCAGCCAAAAAAAAAATCACACCATTCCCTCCAAATGCCTGTCCAGTTCCTCCTTAAATTTATTCAACCTATCAACTTCCACAACGACAGATGGAAGTTTGTTCCAGCAATTAACCACCCGCTGGCTAAAGGCAAATTTCCGCACATCTATTCTACATCTGTCCTTTCTTAATTTGAATTTATGCCCCCTTAGGTTCTGAATCTGAACAAGTGGAAGGATCCCATCAGAATTCAGCATGCTGAACCCATTCAAGGCCTTATATACCTCAATCAGATCACCACGCAGGTGCCTAGTCTCCGGCCACTGCAAAACTTAAGCCTCTCTTGATAAGAGGATCCCTTCATTCCCCTCACCAATCTTGTTGCCCTTCTCTGTACACAAGTAAATCTACATCCTTCCTAAAATGAGGCCTTCAGACCTGTATGCAGTAGTCAAGGCGTGGCCTGACCATTGCCTTATACAGAGGGATAATCACCTCCTTTTCCCTGCTAGCAAAATTCCTATATATCATTGACAAAACCCCATGACCTGCCCTGGCAGCCTGTCTGCATTGCTCAGAAAACTTCATATCTGCCTGCACAATTACTCCCAGGTCTTTTTCATTTTCTACCACCTTAAGTGTAGTACCACACAGTTAGTACGTTTCTCTGGGGTTACTTCTACCCATATGCAGTACTTTGCATTTGTCAAGGTTAAACTTCAGTTGCCACTTCTTAGCCCATCTGCCCAAATTATCTAGATCCTGTTGCAGTAGCACACTGCCATTACTGTCATTAACAACCCTGCCAACCTTTGTATCATCTGCAAACTTCGACACTAAGCCTGATATACCTTCATCAACATCATTGATAAATATACAAAACAACAGTGGACCCAACACCGAACCCTGTGGGACTCCACTAATAACATTAGTCCAAGAAGAGCAGCACCCATTGATTACCACCCTCTGTCTTCTTGCACTTAACCATCCTTTTATCCATTGTAGCAACTTACCCTTAATACCATTCTGCTCCAATTTGTACGATAGTCTTCCATGCGCAACAGTGTCAAAAGCTTTCCTGAAATCCAAATATATGATATCAAAATTATTTTTTGCATCCAGTTCCTTTGTAACCACATCATAATATCCTATCAAATTTGTCAGACAAGACTTTCCCTTAACAAACCCATGCTGTGTCTGAATTATTGCTGCAGTCTTGTCTAGATGATCCTGTCTAGACTTCCCCATCTAGAGACCATAACAAAACCAACTCCAAAAATTGCTGTTAAAGGAAGACCTGCAACTAGGTGGAAGGATGGGATCAGTAAACTTCTGGTCATAACATTTGGTGATGCTGCTCATACAGCACATAATGGATGCAGTTGGAGGAATTTGTTAGTGGTTACAACAGATCCTCAGGGAACTATGTGACTGGAAGAAGGAAGGATCTTAGTTACAACAAGCTTTTTTTCATTTTAATTTTATTTTATTCCTTTTTTAAAGCCTCACTGCCTATCTTTTTATTCAATGTAAATCCCTATACCTTGTCTGTACTTCCCCAGTATTTTTTTGGATGGCAATAAATTTTATATGCAGAATATATATGAACAATATACTATATAAAAGGAAAAATAAGAAAGTGAAAATGAAAAAAGAAGGTAGATTTATGGGCAAGGCCCGCTGAGAGACAGAAAGTACCCGACAATCATAATGGATATAAGTGAAATAGGTAATAATAATAATAATAATAATAATAATAATAATAAGAAGAAGAAGAAGAAGAAGAAGAAGAAGAAGAAGAAGAAGAAGAAGAAGAAAAGGGGATAAAAACATAATTTAGAGTGAAAAAGAGAAGAGTTCAGAAAAGAGTAACAAAATTATGGTAAAAAGATAATATGAACATTAATTGCAAAAAATGAATGATAAACGTTCATAAATATCGCATTTCAAACCACATGTGTAGCTATATAATACAGTGTACCCTGCGCTTTACGATATTAATCTGTTACAATCGTATCGCAAAAATATCGTAATGCGAACCCAATAACACATTGTTTTTTGGTAATTCATTCCTGACCTTGGAAGTTCAAATTTTTGCTATATAACTCCCTAAAATGTCATTTTTAAAGTGTAAATTGTATTAGTTACCAATTCAAATCATTAAACACACTACACTTTCATCGTTATCATATGTTATAAGAACCAATTTTAAATGGCTTTGTGATATTTTTCTAAAGCACATTTCTGGAAGTCATGACCATAAAAAAAAAAAAAAAAAAAAATTTGCACTTTCCGGTTTATTGGGCTTTTCTGTTTCTGCAAGAAATTATAATCGGGTAGTAAAGTCGATGTTATTGCATTTGTGAAAATACCAATAGCTGGAATTGTGTGGGTTTTATGTTACTATGGTGAAATGTGTTTGCCCTTTACTGAAATCTTCAATTGTATAAAAAACATAATTAAATTTTCAGAATCTTCTCTTCATTCTTTTTTTTTTTTAAGCTTCATAAACTTGTTACTCCGCACAAATCGTGTTAGTTGCAATTTGTGCATTCCGTTAAAAAATGCTTGTGCATGCTACTGAAATTTATAAAGAAAAGATTATCTTGGAAATAAATGCCTCTTGAAGCATTTCTGAAGAAAACTCCTTGTGCAACAAACCAACAAGTGCCGAGCCAATAATGAGTGATCAACGAGTGTGCATTTAGTTGATGATGAAGAAGAATAAACATTCTTTAACATTTGTAAGTCATAAATAATTTCTCTATTATTATAATTTGCTTGATTTTACAGGCCACATTTTCATTTCTTTGGATAAATCAATCATTGTTTAAACAAACTAATTAGCTAACTAATTTCATTGTTGATAACGTAACCCCTATTTTTAACATTAGGTCTATGGGAAATAAATTCCTGCTTTACGAACAGGCACTAAAAACAAATTAACTCGTAAAGTTGAGAACTACCTGTACACAAATAAATAAATAAGTATACAGGAACTCGCCGACTTACGTAAGGGTTGCATTCTGCGGAATGCAATGTAAGTTGGAATTTCCCCCATGCTTGTGTAACACTGGCAACTGTGCTCGCTGAATTGATTGAATCAAAAAAGAAATGTTCGACAAACATGTAAATAGAATTATTTATTGTATTTATTCAATTTTTTATTTCATGCACATAGAACCAGAAATTAAATTAGGTAAATACAAAGAGATTAAATTCTTACCTGCTGACAGACTCCTTTTTACAAACATGTAAATAGAATTATTTATTGTATTTATTCAATTTTTTATTTCATGGGCAGGAAAAATTACAAAAGCGTGCAATTTAAAAAAAATTTTCAAAATTATAAAATTACAATAAAAGAGAGGGGACAGGCATAACGTCAGTAAGTTTTACCTCTTGAGCATTGTTGGCAGAATCAACGTCTTCAGCTGATAAGTACGCTGCTGCGGAGGTTCTCATCATCTACTGCAGACAATGCCTGAGCAGATGTTGTTCGTAAATACTATGCTTTTAAATTCGAAATAACACCCTGATCCATAGGTTGGATGAGTGAAGTCGTGTTTGGGGGTAGAAATATGACTCTCACGTTCGAAATGAAATCATCTAGATGCATAGGATATCCAGGAGCATTATCTAATAGAAGCAAAATCTTGAAAGAACGTCGTTATCTTTACAATATTTTTCAACTTTGGGAATGAAGTAGCGTTTAAACCAATTCTCAAAGAGAGATATTGTTATCCATGCTCTCTGGTTCAATTGGAAATGCATGGGTAGGGTGGCTTTATTGATGCCCTTAAATACACAAGGATTTCCAGAATGGTACATAAGCAGTGGTTTTAATCTGTAATCTCCCGCTGCATTAGACCCAAGCAAGAGCATGGCCCTGTATTTTGAAGCCTTGAAACCTGGTATTGTATTTTCTGCTTTGGCAATGTATGTTCGATCCGGCATTTTTTTACAATACAGAGCAATCTCATCAATGTTTAAAAATTTGCTGCGTTGAATAGCCGCCTTCATCAATAATTTTTTCCAACCATCACAAAATTTCTCTGCAGCCACAGAATCGGCACTGGCGACTTCACCGAATACTTTAATGTTGTGGAAACCAGCACGATGATTGAACCTATTAAACCACCCATTGCTTGCCACGAACTTGGGTTGGGGTACGCCGTACTTATCCTTAATATCTTTATAAATACTTATTGCTTTTGCTTGAATGGTCATTTAGACTCAGGCGCACTCGCTTCTGAATCTGATTTTCCATCCATATTATTAACAGCTGTAACATCCATATACAACGACATAGTACCTGAATGCTGTTTTGTGATCACTGTTGATCTTAAGTGCATTGATCCTTCGATATATTCTTTTATACGGGGATTGTCCTTTAAAATGGTATTCATTGTTGAAGTAGCAAGGCCTAATTCTCTGCAATATTTGACAAACTTTGTCCTGCCTCGTACTTCTTAATCATTTTCATCTTCATTTCTAAATCAATTTTGTTTTGTTTCTTGGAACTACCACTATTTTCACTTTTCATTGGTCGCTTTCTCTTCATCATTGTAATAAGTAAATAGGAATGAAGAGAACTTTCTGAAAATTTGTTTTTTATACGATTAAAAATTTCAGTGAAGGGGAACACATTTCACCATACCCACACAACTGCAGTTATCGGTATTATCACAAATGCAATAAGATTCAGTTTACTAGGGCTTTCCTATTTTGTTTTATAGGTAGTGACCTCCAGACATGTGTTTTAGAAAAATATCGCAAAAGTGTTCAAAATTGATTCTTATAATGGGAACATTGACCCCGGGAGCTCACACTTGGTGAGTACGGGCTTGGCACATCCAGGGTCCTGAGCTGGATATCATCATTCTTCTCTTTCTTGATGAGTCCCTTTTGACACTCTCTCTCTCTCTCTCTCTCTCTCTCTCTCTCAGGGTAACTCGGGAATTTTTTTATTTTGGCTGGTGCAGCATAAGCCTCAGGCTTCCTTGCATTACCGGTACATTAGAGTAAAATATAAATAATTAAAAAATTAAAAAACAATTTAACACAATTCAAACCAATTTAAAACAATTAAACATCATTGCATTTAAATTGTTTTAAATTGATTTGAATTGTGTTAAATTGGTTTTTAATTATTTATATTTTACTCTAATGTACCGGTAAGTTGTCGATTTTTTCATTTTTTCAGTTTTAATTTCTGGAGAGTATCATACGGAAGTGTTCTACGTACTATATTGAGGTAAACTCCTCTTATTATTTTACAAATATTACTACAGGATGTAAAATACGTTTCCACGATTTTTTTAAGTTTGCACTGGCCAGCAAAAACTTACGTAGAGTCGAATTTCCGTAAGTCGGGGAATTCCTGTACAAATAAAAATAAATAAGTGCATTGTTGCATATCGTGCAATCCTGGTGTCATTATCTAGAGTCAACTACAAGAACTGCAAAAAAAGATGACAATATAGAGCCTCTGTTTCTAATGTAAAGCACATTCCAAAGAAAGGGCAATTAAAAAATGGTGAACAAAGAATTTAATAAAATTAATGAATTTGAAATATAAGAGGTAAAGGCCAAATAGTGAAGGACACAATGTAGGCAATGTAGTTCACAGTTGACCGAACAGAAGAACAAAAGAAAATTGCACAAACACAATAGCAAAAGAACTTACCTAACCGACAGAGTGAGCAGGTCAACGTAAAACCCAAAAGCAAGAAGTACATGTAATGAAAATAACTAGAACTAAAAGACTAAGACAAAAAAAGGCCTCAAGTGTGGGGTGGGGGGGGGATTAAAGCAAGAAGTTAAATTCATGATAAATACAACTCAGAGGAGAAAAAGAATAACACACAAAGTAGCAAGAAAAGGGCTATAACTTTGTAAAGGGAAAAAAAAAAAAAGAGGCAGTACTGGAAGAATATAGTTTCTTGCTATGCATTCATAAATCTAATGGTTCACAAGAAATAAAAAGAATACAGGAAAGTAAAAATTAAAGGAAATACGGAAAAAATGGAATGGCTCGGACAGTTCGGGATTAAAATCCAGTTCTATAGAAAGGACCTTGAATAGGGTTCTGAGAATATGAATCGTGAATTTAAAGACAGTTATTAGATAATATTTTTAAAAAAAACATACACATACACACATAACAAAGTAGTCAAGGGTACAGCAATCTGTATTCATGAACAAGCATTCAACATTCACAGGCACTGCATTGCCGTGGTGTATAATATACACAGAATGTACAAGTCAAGAAAAGGAGATGGGGGAAAGGATTAACTGAGCAATCTGCCAAGATAGAAATATAACAGTCATTGCCCAAAAGGATAAAAGCATATATAACTGGACAAAAATCAAAATGTAATCTAGTTAAGAATTTCATTAATACAAATAATCAGGTAATAAGTTTCTAAAATTTATAATATTAAGATTCTATGATTCCATAAGTCCAGATTCCATGCAGTGCAATGGTTTCAATCAATATAACTGTCATGCCTCTTACAGTTATAAACTTCATACATAGTTAAAATTATGCTGCTTAAAGCAGATTTATATTGTGAATAATTTTTCTTATGTTTAAAAAAATAAAGTTCATTACAATATGATGTCCTTTTGAAGTATATCTGAATACAACAGAATCTATTGTATAAAGTAAAGACTGGACAGCGGTTGGCTGCAGGGAACACAGTTAATTGCAGTTCATAGAAATAAAAACAGAATTATATATAAAAACAACCCACACACTACAAAAAATTAATGGTAAAGTATTTTTTAGGTATTACAAAATGAGTTTGTATATTAACATTAAATTAATGTACTTTGTACTATATTTTTTATTCATATAAAGTAGAGAGTGATGCACTTGTAAACAATTGACAAAAAGTCAACCTCAAGACTTTTATTTATTTTATTTTTAAAGCACCTCATTATTATGGAAAAGGCTACTGCCCCCTGGCATACATATATTAATCAGCTAATGATCTGAGTTTCATCTTCACTGATGTTCTTTTTTCGTTCATGTTCATAAATAACAGTATAGCACAGTTAAAAAAATCCAATAGTCATAAAAACTTTAAATAGGATTTAAGAAAATAATGCATTTAAAAGTAAAAAAATTTTAAAAAAGTAAAAAGTTGATCACTTCTTATACAACTTACCAAAGTAAGTTCTGTGTTGAGTTTTTTAAATTTCACTGTATTTTCTGTTTCAGATTTCAGCCTATCATTAAGTTCTCGTAGTTGCTTTTCTTGATTTGATACTTTCTCTCCAATCTGCTGTGAAGATGTTGACATCTGTGCTCGTAAATTTTGCTCATGTTCAATTCTTGACCATAACTCTTGCACTTTTGCTTCTGCTTTTCGCCTGTTATCACTTTCATTTTCATGTTTTCTTTGACTCTTTAAATTAAAAATAGATGCATTTAAATATTCAGATAAAAGTGAAATTTACTATGTATTTACAAAATACTATTATGTTAAATTTATCTATACCCTAAATGATACTGTTCTGAAGGAATTTTATCAATTCTGACACATTTTAAGACTGAATGCTAGTTCTGTCCTATGTAAAATAGAGGACCACCCCTTAATAAATAAATAAAAAAAAAAAAAAAAAAAAAAACCTATCATTTAAAATAAATTACTTAAGAAAAATACCTGCTTCTTGGTACTATCAATTTTAATTTTCTCACTTTTAGTGTCGAATTTTCAAGACGGTTCAAGAAAAATTAGTTAGCAAAGAACTTTTGGGAAAGTAGAATGATTTTAATGAATGTCGTGTGAAAGGACAAATAATAAACTCAGAGCTAGCCAATATCACAATCTTAAATAAAGTGAAGATGCATTTATTTAAATGCATCTTCCCTTTATTTAATTGAAAATAATTTAAAATTCTACTACAAATAGGAGAGATTCTGCTTCAACATAATGCATTTCCATACAGAAGTTTAAAGACCAGAAAAACAGTCATAAAACTGCACTAGAATGTGCTTACCCATCAGCCATGCAATTCTAACCCTGTTCCTTCTAGCTGCTCCTATCAGGAGTCCTGAAAGGTGCTATTTGTAGTTGAATTAGAGATGGCAATAAAGTTATTGCTGAGGTGGATTGGAGATACAGAACAGGATTTTTTACATGCCTTTACACAGAGTTTGCTCTTTCTTGCCGAAGCATAGCTTCATTGAGATGGACAGAGATTATACATGACTATAATCTTGACTGAGTGTGTAACCAATACATTGCTATTTCTAAAAGAAAATGTGACTCTTTTTTACCAACAAATCATGACCAAGAAAAAATGTGTAGCGCTACTCTTAAGATAACATCTTAAACATAACTTTAAAAAAAATTCTCTCTCTCTCTCAAACTACACTTCACAATCAGTGTTCAACATTTCTTAAGGAAATATGGCTATGAACATGCTGTTCCTGCTTACAGCTATAGTATTTTTAATGCTAAGTCTATAACATGAAAACATGCTAAAGTCCATACATGAACAGATGTCAAAGTCCATAACATAGAAAGATCCTTAAGTGCATATAATCTTGACTGCATAATCTAAAAGAATAGAAAAAAATGTGTCAAAGCTCTCTCATAATATATATGAGAGAGCATAATCAATGTTAACTTATTTAACAATTGCTTCTCAAAATTGCAAAAATTTTGGCATTTTGATAAGCAATTGTTAAATAAGTAAAAATTCAGAATTCATAGATAAAAGCAAACACTTACTTTTGGGCTGAGCCGTAAATTAGAACAAACCTCAAAATTTTGTCAAAAAATTATCCCCTATACATTAACTAACCTCAACAACAAAAGTTAAAAACAAATGACATTGTGTTCAAGTTTATCTATAAACAAAAAACAAATGCTGCAAATAGCACAGAGTTCACTGAATGTGTTAATATCAAACAGTTATCAATTTAATGTACCTTTACTTTTATAGCACAGTTACTGACTGCTTAAGAAGGACCACAAATAAGCATTCTAGAACATCACTTTGGTGCCATGACACGTGTGACAGAACTTCACCTTGATGCCACTTGACAATTATGTGAGCCGACAAAGTGAATGTATAAGAAAGAGAGATTAGTTCACAGCCTTGATGGGGAAGACAAAATTTATTTCACAGCCTTAATGGGGGAGGAGACCTTTATTTCATAGCCTTAATGGAGAAAGCGATTGATTTTATAAACCCCATTATACAAGAAATAATCAGAAAAATTTCCTGACCACTAGATTAGAATGCAGTCGTCCAGTACAGTGTTTCCCAAAATACTGAGATCTATGGAGCCCCTTCAAAAAATCAAAAAAAGTTGGGGGATCCTATATATATATATATATATATATACATACAAAGGGTACTAGGAAAGTTTTGCAATACAGCTTTGTTTATTTAATTTTTTCAAAGTAATTTCCTCTACATTCAATACACCTCTCCATCCTCCGAAACCAATCTTTAAACCAGTTCTGCCAAGTTTCACTAGGGAGTAAAGCACACTCGTTGTCCCAAGCCCGTAGAAGGTCCTCATCACTGGAAAACCGCCTCCCTTTTAGCTTCATTTTCACATGCGGGAACAGTGCAAAGTCGCAGGGAGCAAGGTCTGGACTGTAGGGAGGGTGCTCGAGAAGTTTCAGTTCTGTCGTGGTCAAATATTCAGTGCAGGCTTTGGCGCGGTGACTGGAGCATTATCGTGATGGAGGTACCAGGTGTCCATTCTTGACTTTGGCCGCAGGTTCTTCATAGATCCAATGACTTTAGGCAGGCATTGTTCAGTATACCACTTAGCTGTGACTGTCTTCTGCGTGTCCAAAACGACACGTTCCACAATTCCACTCGATTTGAAAAATACAGCTATCATTTTCTTCTTTACAGATCGGGATTTTCTGACAATTACGGGTGTGTCATCATCATCAAAGACCCAAACTTTGTTTTGAGCCTTGGTCGGCAGATCGTAATAGTACAGCCAAGTCTCGTCACCTGTCACGATGTTGTTCACATACCGAGATTGTCCCTTATCAAACTTTTTTAACATCTCCCGGCACCAAGTCACACGTCGTGTCATCTGCTCTTCAGTCAGTTGATTGATAATTGATAATAAACCTCAATCTCCCTCAAATTGCTAATAGATTTTGAGGTATTAATCAGAGTTGGAAAGCAAAAGCATAGAAACAACATATTATATAGATACTTGGGATTTACTGGGAGCATAACTGCCCGACCTTTTAGTAAGGATCCTGGTATTATAGTATGTAGTGAGTCTAATTTCTTCAATTTATCTAGTTGATATTATAATTAAAAAAATATGTGTGTGTGTGTGTGTGTGTGTGTGTGTGTGTGTGTGTGTGTGTGTGTGTGTGTGTGTGTGTGTGTGTGTGTGTGTGTGAACACTGGGTTTTTGAAAAGAAAAAAGTTTTATGTTTAAAACAACTGAACTTTATTCTTATTTTTATATAAATATATAATAATAACTTTATTTATAATCAATTTGCTATACATAGAATAAATAATTTGACTAGTTGCAAAGGGTCTGTTTCGCAGAACCCCAGGAACAGGTCTACTGACCATCGGGGTCCATGGACCCCCAGTTTGGGAAACGCTGGTCCAACTGAATTTAACCTACTGGATTTCTTTCTCTGGTATTTCCGAAATGAAAGGATTCTGTGAAAAGGCCTTCTGTTGTTTGGATTAATATCTAAACAAGTGGAAACTTGAATGTGGTACCAACCCATATTGTTCTGAAGGAATTTTATCAATTCTGCACATTTTAAGAGTGAACACTAGTTTTGTCATAGCAACCATTACTAGTTTAGAAACTATCAACAAACTGACTATTAATTCAAATTGTAAATAAAAGAAAATTATACTGGCATCTATTGTGAACATTTTGTGCAATTGTACATACCTATTTAAAAAATATTATCTTTGTCGATTTATCAGCTGCAGCTTCAAGTTAATAAAATCACCAGACAGCAGGGATCTTTGTTGATTCAGGCAACTTCCCAGCCAGTATAAGTTCCAATTCCTTTTTATGTATATAAGGTTTCATATAGGTTTTTATTTGTATATACAGCTTCAGTCTATAATTTATCCCATATTAGCAACCCATCCACAAGATACAAATACAAAAAGATCGTGTCTTAAACTTAAAAAAACTGTAAAAACAAGTGTATAGTAACAATCCACCCCAGGGGCTCACATGTGGTGAGTATGGGCTTGGCACACCCAGGGTCCTGAGATGGATATCATCATTCTTCTCTTTCTTCGTGATACCTTTCTACTTCTAACTCTCTCTCTCTCTCTCTCTCTCTCTCTCTCTCTCTCTCAGGGTAACTCGGGAATTTTTATTATTTTTTTTTTGGCTGGTGCAGCATAAGCCTCAGGCTTCCTTGCACCTTATGGCTAATAATAATAATAAAAATAACAATAATAATAATTCACTACCTCCCTTGCACATTTTTTTATTGATTTGCAAGATTTCAGGAAGGCTGTGAGGACCTTGAAGATGAAAAAGTGCTGTAGGCTTTCAACACTTCAAACCCCAAAAATGATCAAAAAAGTTTGCAAACTGAATTTTGTCTGATCATTGAATGACAAAAGAACAAATTCACATTAACAGAAGAACAATTCATGCAATTCTGGTAGGATATTTGGGCAAACAAAAGAGGAAACAGTGTCAATTTTGTTAATGATGTTTCCTCTTTGCTCAGTTCAATTGTAATGGATGATGAATAATTATTTTTCTAATGAAATCCACAAAGAGGACCAAAGCATGGAATAGTAATCAACATTCTCTCTGCGACAAAAAAAAATTTGACAAAAAATCAAAAACTAAAGTGATGTTCACTTTCTTTGACAGTAATGAAATTATTATTATTCAGAAAGTATTTATCTCACCAGGTAAGACAGTAAACAGAACTGCTACACACAATTTTTGAATTTTTTGTCTAAAAGAATTCACAAAGTAAAGCCTCCATTTCAAAAAAGGGATGGTTCCATTTTGCACTGATTACCAAGGACTTTTTTTTTGGCAAAGCATGACACTGGTGGTTAATCTGCACCCCCCCCCCCCTTATTCCTCTGATTTAACTCAATGAGACTACTTCTTGTTCCCAAAAATCAAATCCATGCTGAAAGGACAAAAGGTGTCTTGTTAAAAGAGTCACCAAAAAAAAAAAAAAAAAAAAAAAAGATGGTACATTAAAAGAATGGCAAAAAGAACTGGCTTATGAACAATTACCAACACTGTTGCAGTACCATGAAAATGGGTTCTGAAAATAACAGAATTATAACACTCCATATCATGGGGGGTCACATACAAGTGATTTTAGGACAATGAGATGGATAAGCTGAATGAAAAGTTGAACTCAGAGTCCAGACCTCACCCAATATCATGGCCACCAATGCAAAGCACTGTTTAGAGTGGATTTTGTGGGACAAACCAGAGAAATCGATTAGTCTGTAGTCAAAACAATCTTCCTCCAAACCAGCACTGTTAGTTGCTTTACAGGAGTAATGGAGGCAAATTCTGGCTGAAACCTACCATTAGCTGGTACAAAGTGCTCAGGACAGTTGAGTGACATACATACAGATTTTTCAATTAGAAGCCCTTTTGGAACTACCTCTGCGTGTGTGCATGCATTCCTACATGATCAAATACTCTCAGTCACATAATGCATACACTTAATTATCACCTTAATTTCTTTGTCCCATGCTTCAGATATTTAAATTATATATAATTAAATGTACTATCTTTTTCAGGTCGTGCTTCGAGATAACTATATTTAAACTATGTATAATATTTAAATATTATACCTAATTGATATTTAAATTATATATAATTAAACATATTACCTCTTTCAGGTCATGCTTCAGGATAGCTATGCTTTTTTCCATCTTTGCATTCTCACTTTGCAGTATGGTTAGTGTCTTTTCTTGTTGGGTGAAATTTTCTAACTGGTTGAGAGTTATCCTAAAATTAAAAAATTATAAGTTTTCTAAAATAAAGCTATACACATTTTCTAAAATAAAGCTATACTTCATCACCAAAGAAACATCAGCTTAATTTTTTAATATGTAGAAATCTACTCTACCAAACTTGAGGAAAAAATATGGCATCAATGATAATCCATTAAAAGAAAATACAAAGGTGAATAAAACTGGAAAATCTGCAGTGAAGACTGAAGGAAGCATCAGAAAATGGTTTAAAATTAGAAAATGGTTTAAAGTTAAACTTGAGAGAGAGAGATTGATTTTTGATTTGGTAGTTGTTGGCGCATCGGCTTCTGTGGCCATATTGCACTTCCCAAGGTTTTTTGCAGTACTTTGATCCAAGCCCGAGGCGGGAATCAAACCCGCGACCTTTGGGTTGCCGGGCAGGTACTTTACCCACTCGGCGAGAGAGAGAGAGAGAGAGAGAGAGAGAGAGAGATGTACCTCATTGCCACTTCTTGAAATTTTTATGGGTCATTTAATACAAGAATGTCAGATACTGACAAAATCAGTACCTTATACTTTTCTACTTCATTCTCCCATTATTGGGCGAACCAATATTAATGATATTGTGGTGTTAAATAGTAACCTGTAAGTGTTTAAGAATCTAACTAAACCAGAAAAAGGTCACAAACAAGTTGGCCTTAAAATTAGTTATACAAAAGTAAAAGATAGTTAAGTTGTGATAAGCGAAAGAAAATTTGAGGGAACATTAACCAAAAATTAGAATAAGATAATAAATTAATATATTCATGAAGAAATAAGATTAGACATGGGAATAAGCAAAAGTAAAGCAGGAAATGCAAAGCCAATAAAATTCATCTCAAAGAATGTGTTAGGATAGTAAAAAAAATACAAGAATACTTAAGCACAAACTCTGTTTATGTTAGCAATGACAGTCCTAACTGAATGATTAATAACTATCAAACAAATCATTTGATTATGAAATCAAAGGCAAGAAAACTTAAGAAGGGGGGAAGGAAAACTTGGCAATGGTTCCGTTATATATACACACTGAATGATCACTGAATTATGACCACCCCTATGAAAATTGAATGCGACCCGTTGACCATGTAAGGTACGAGAGTTAGTCGACCTACATAGATAAGGTGTCAGTGGTTCGGTAGGTAGTAAAATTCCGAGTGTGATGGGTAAAAGGAAGGATTTATCGGACTTTGATAAAGGACAGATTATGGGTGCTTGACGAGCTGGTGCCACGATTTCCCAAACGGCTGAACTGGTGAGGTGTTTGAGAGCTGCTGTAGTTAAAGTGTACTAGGATTGGCATCAAACTGGTCAAACAATGATCTGATGGCAAAACTGCAAAGGTCAGCAAAAGGTTGATGTTAGAGGTGAGTGCAGGGTCCGACGAATCGTACAGGCAAACAGGTGCAACACTGTTGAACACACACACACCTAGTGTCAGTGGTTCAGTAGGTAATAATATTCTGAGTGTGATGGATAAAAGGAAGGATTTATCGGACTTTGATAAAGGACAGATTGTGGGTGCATGACGAGCTGGTGCCTCGATTTCCCAAACAGCTGAACTGGTGGGGTGTTCGAGAGCCACCACAGTTACCTGGACTGGCGTCAAAATGGTCAAACAACGACCCGATGGCAAAACTGCAAAGGTCAGTGCCGAGTGCAACGACTCGTACAGGCGCAACACTGTTGAAGAGCTGACTATCCAATACAACATGGGCCAACCCGGAACAATATCTGGCATGACCATGCATTGCACGCTTGCACGTATGGGCTATACTAGCAGACGACCCCTACGACATCCTCTCCTAACCGAGGTTCATCGGCGTAAAAGACTCGCTTGGTGCAAAGAGCATGCAAGTTGGACATTAGAAGACTGGAAGAGAGGTGTGCTGGTCGGATGAGTCACATTATTTACTCCACACCGTGGATGGTCATGTACGGAATTGGGATCAACAATATGAGGTTCTTCATCCATCATGCATGGCATCAAAAGTGCAGGCCGGTGGAGGCGGTTGTATGGTGTGGGACATGTTTCACTGGCAGGAACTTGGACCCCTGGTGCATGTGGAACAATGTATCAGTGGTCTGCTATCGTCAAATGCTTGCTGGCTGTGTACACCCCGCTATGTTACACTTTTACCCGAATGGTGATGGTGTCTTCCAAGATGAAAATGCGCCGAGCAAGAATGGTTTGAGGAACATAGTTCTGACTTCCAGCATATCGACTGGCCTCCGAACTCCACAGATTTCAATCCCATAGAGCCTTGTGGGACACTATGGAAAGGCATATGAGGCATCTGGATATACCAATCACTTCCATTCCTGCATTGCTGACCACGTTACAAACAGGTTAGATGGCCATACTTCCCAAATGCTTCCGACATCTTGTTGAATCAATGGCACGTTGGATAGTTGCTGTACTGAGGGCAAAAGGAGGACCTACGAAGTATTAGGTAGGTGGTGATAATTCAGTGATCACTCGTGTGTGTGTGTGTGTGTGTGTGTGTGTGTGTGTGTGTGTGTGTGTGTGTGTGTGTGTGTGTGTGTGTGTGTGTGTGTAGTCTTCAATATATATATATATATATTGAAGATTAAATGCAGAAGGCATAATATGTTATGGGTTGAAATTATCTATATAATATTGGTGTAAATACACCATAGTTTACCCATACATTTAACTACATAAGTAGTGTAATGGCATCATTTGATTTTATCTCATATTGTGGCTACCTTCACGAGATACCAGGTATTGCACGCACTACTTTGAATAAATAATGCTTCTCTAGTAGAGGAGACTACTGTTATTTATTCTCAGTGGGCACCACCACCCAGATGCATTTCGGTGCTTGTTGGCTCACTCATCAGTGTGCGGGCAGGTACCCTGATAATGCAGACATGCCATTAGGGTTGCAAAGTTAACTTCACAACCATAATGGAATGCTCATCATACATTTCTTTTTTACTTCAATCAAATTTGCATGCAAGTACTGCATAAGCATTTAGGGAAATTCCGACTTACATAAGAGTTCCGTGGAACGCAACCCTTATGTAAGTCGACGAGTTTCTGTATATCATCCCACTTAAGTTCATGCATAAAGATTCGCAAATTCAGCTCAGAAGACTACTATAGGAACGGGCTTGCAATCCTGGGCTTACCCAAGCTTTACCTTACATCTTGCATAAAACTTTCATCTATTCTATACTCTTCATTCTTATTTCTCCAAAATTATTAGAGCAATCTGAGGATGGAGGAGAAACTACTTCTAAGCATACTACTATATCTTCACCTTTGTGGAATTCAGGCACTGACATTCTTACTCCCTTAGCCATTTACACCACCTCGATATCGCCAAGTTTCATTATGCCTGAACTTAATATTTTAACTTATTTGCTAATTTCATGCACATTAACACAGATTTTACCATGTACAACACAGAGGGGTTGCCACTGTCCAATTCTGAGTAGAGGGCCAAACATAAACAACTCCATTTCTTTTTCAGCTACAGTAAGGTCCATATGTGGTTCTTTTCCTTGGACATGGTAAGTCTGCTTATACTATATGCTTTATTTTTGCTTTACATTTTAATTTTATATCCTTCATTCTCTGTCTGATCAATGTGTACTCAATGTATCGACCAATCTTCCACAGCTGCTTTGGCTCTTTGTCATCTTACAGGGATGGGATACACTTAAATAGAAAGGGTGCAAGAATATTTGCTGATGCTACAAGGCAGTGTTAGGTGGGTCAGAAAACTGCTAGCTTGGGGGGGGGGATACAAGGATTAATAGATTAACAGTAGCCACTGGCAGAGGTGAAAGTGATTCTTGCACTGCTTCTATTGGAATGAGCAGCAGCCTGTAAAACAAGATGCAGGATATTTCAGAGACTGCTGGGAGTCATTGCAGTACAGGTAAACACATGGTTTGTGTTAGGGTACCTAAGAATAGGAACAGGTACATGTATACTTGTGTGTACACCAATGCTAGGAGTTTGGTAAATAAATTTGATGAATTTGAGGTATTGCTCAAAACAACCAAGGCAGATATTGTTGGGATATCAGAGACGTTGTGTCACACAGATATAAGGAATGCAGAACTGGAATTTGGGGAGTACAATGTGTACAGAAAGGATAGACAGGATAGTAAGGGAGGAGGGGTTATGCTATTAGTTAAGAAACACATAAAATCCAAGGAAGTGAAGCCAGTCGACATTGCTGGACAGTGCAGTGGCGAGACAGTTTGGTGTGACATAAGCATTGGGAGATCAAAATTGAGAGTGAGAGTAGGAGTGTGCTGTAGGCCTAATGACTCTGATGAGTATAATAAGAACCGGTACAGGGAAATAGTGGGCCAGTAAATCAGAGAGTCTTATAATGGGGGATTTTAATTTCCCAGATATTGACTGGAATTTGTGGGTTGGTCACTCACACACTAGCAAGGCTTTTGTGGATTTATTGGATGATTGTTTTCTACATCAGCATGTTCGGGAGGCAACTAGAGGGAGTAATACTCTTTATTTGATTATCAGTAGTAATTCTTCATGCATTAAGTATCTGCAGATAAAGGAACCACTAGGTGGCAGTGACCACAGTGTGCTGAAGTGGGATTTACTCAAAGAGGTAGCTACCATCAGGAGTAAAGGGAAGGGTTTTTGCTTTCGTAAAGGCATGTCAAGGCATAAAGGCTTAAATGGATGTCAGATGAACTAATGAGACGTATGGCAGAGAAGAAAAATGCATGGGATACATATAAATTAACATGTGACACAGAGGCCTATGATAGATATAAGTTGATCTGTAACCAAGTTACAAAGGAGGTTAGACAGGCGAAGGCAGATTACGAGAAATCTTTGGCAAAGGATACAAAGAAAAACAGCAAAGAGTTATTTACTTATGTAAACTCTAGAAGGAAGGGGATGAATCAGATTGGTCCACTTGATATCGATGGTTTGACTGTTGATGATCCTGCTCAGGTAGCTAACAAACTAAATGAATATTTTGCATCGACATTCACACATGAGGAGTTATTCAGCAAGGGGAATGACAGCGGTGTATTCAACTCTGGCAGTAAGCTAGATAATCTTGTAATAACTGATAGTAAAGTGGAGGAGAAATTGTTGAAGATAAACACAAGAAAGGCACCTGGAGTGGATGGGATCTATCCAGTTATATTAAAGGAGGCAGCAAAGGAAGTAAGCAAACCCTTAGCCATAATTATGAGAGCTTCCTTGGACTCAGGGGAGATACCCATAGACTGGAGATGTGCAAATGTGACCCCAATTCATAAAGGAGGATCAAAGGCTGACAAGTAATTACAGACCTGTGAGTTTAACTTCTGTTCCAGGAAAATTAATGGAGGCACTGGTTAAAGAAGTACTGCAGGATCATCTAGACAAGACTTCAGTTATAGCTCGGACACAGCATGGTTTTGTTAAGGGGAAGTCTTGCCTGACCAATTTGATTGGATACTATGATGCAGTCACAAAAGAACTGGATGCAGGGAATAACTTTGATATTACACACACATAAATGCTAATACACACACATAAATGCTAATACACACACACATACATATATATACACAGTATTATTTATTAAATAAATGTATTAGTTTATAGGAAGGAGTATCACAAAAGACATACCTAGATAAATCTATGGAAAATGTTTAGGTAAATTATAGGCAAACTATGGCATATATAAAGGCATAGGGCACATAAACTATGGCATATATAAAGGCATAGGGCATATAAACTATGGCTTATATATATATATATGCCGTAGATATATATGCCTGTGTATATGCCATAGTACATATATACAGATCATTACTTTAAGTTATTAATTGCAGAAACAATGGAAATGAGATTAAATCCCAAATCTATTAATGTAGATCTTACAATATCTTGGATTCGTGGACTCTATAATGCGCATGTATAAATAGTAGTTCATACAGTGGTCAGCATAAATAATCTTGTGTTAAGTTACAAAAAAGTTTGTATAAAACGGGGGGGGGATATCATTCGTGATCAGCGTTTGACTTTTTGTGAACATAGCAACGATACGAATAAGCTAGTCTCTTAAAGGAAGTTTTAGACAATTTTAAAGTTTAAATTATCTGTAAACTGATGTATATTTATTTTGTGGTGTTAAGATTATCAAGACAATTTCAATTCTCATATTAGCATATGTTATTGATTGGTTTGTGGGATTGATGGCTGTTGACTTTCAGCAAATCTCAGTGCACTAGGTTGGATATGAGTATTGAATAAATGATGATTTTAATATGTAGCTTTTTTAAAAAATAATAAATTGAATTAATTAACATGGTACGCTAATCACATAAGAATGCATTTATACGTGATTGAGTGTTGAGAGAATTACAGTCCTACAATAAAGGTATGAGTTTTCTCTTATTTAAGATTAATAATAATAATAGGACATATTGGGCTTTATTGCTCTTTCATTTTTGATTAATAAAATATAATAGAAATTAAGAAACTTAAAATTTATATAATGATGATCAATGATGATCACTCCTCATATATATATATATAAAAATAAATTAGAATGAGGATTAAAAAAAATAAAAATAATGCCAGCAGCATGGCAAGACAGAAGAGCGAAAATTAGTCAAAATTAAACATAACAATCAAACCAACAGGGAGGGAAGAGAAGGGTAAAAATATTGCAGCAGAAACTCTCCAAGATAATTTAGAAAATCTAAATGCAAAGAAAATAAAATAATAATCAATTAAATTTTGAATGCCAATTAAATAGAAATTTAACGGCACCCCCCCTCTGACAGGCACCAAGTCCAAATTTATATGAAATATCACCAACAGAGATATAAACCAACTACAATAAAATAAAACGAAAATAAATGAAAAATAGGCTGACCATTATGTCCCATCTCAACAGAGAACCGAAAGGCCAATAATGGTCATGGAATCGCTGCATTTCTAACACCAGGTTTTTAACAATTGTTTCTCTACATGGAATTGTTATTCAATTTCTAAACATTAGATGACTTTTTATCTTTTTATTTTCAATTGGAGGTGTTTTGTGTGTAATTGCATTTAGATTTTCTAAATTATCTTGGAGAGTTTCTGCTGCAATATTTTCCCTTCTCTTCCCTCCCTGTTGGTTTGATCGTTATGTTTAATTTTGACTATTTTCACTCTTCTGTCTTGACATGCTGCTGGCATTATTTTTATTTTTTTAATCCTCATTCTAATTTATTTTTATATTTCAAGCATCATGTAGAGGAATATGCTTTTTTCTGCCTCTGATATATATATATATGTATATATATATTATGTGAGGTAAAAGTTAGGTAAGAGTAATAAAAAAATAAATTAAATATGGCTATGTAGCTATCATTAGAGGCAGCAAATGCACATCCTCCACATGATGCCTAATTATATCTGATAATTAAAATAAATATGATATTTAAATAAAATCATCAGCCAGTAGTACGGCAATAATGCAGAGCGAAATGAAACGCAAAATAATATAAAATAAACAAACAGGGAAGGGAAAGTAGAGATAATAAGACAAAAAGGTAGTCGATAATCCCCTGTATAATTTAGTCAATTAAGTCATTAAACCCAATTAATAAAAAACGATATAAATTTAAATAATGCCAATTGTAAATAATTTAGCGGTACCGCCCTTGAAGGTACCAGTTCCAAAAGACGTGAAATATCACCAAAAAAGGGTTAAAGAAACTACCAAAAAACTAAAATATCAAAATAATAGACTGACCATCATGCCCCATATCGACAGAGGACCACGAGGCCAATAATGGTCATGGAATCGCTGCATTTCAATCGTCATACAAATCATCGCAAAGGCAGAAATATCGAAGAACCAAACCACCCCCCCATTCTCCGATAGATCAACCAATGCAGAGGATTTGCATGGCGGTGGTCCTTATGCAGCGAAAAATAATCTTATCAAAAATAATTTGATCAAGAGTGCTCTCTGTTCTATAGATTATTTTTCGCTGCATAAGGACCACCGCCATGCAAATCCTCTGCATTGGTTGATCTATCGGAGAATGGGGGGGTGGTTTGGTTCTTCGATATTTCTGCCTTTGCGATGATTTGTATGACGATTGAAATGCAGCGATTCCATGACCATTATTGGCCTCGTGGTCCTCTGTCGATATGGGGCATGATGGTCAGTCTATTATTTTGATATTTTAGTTTTTTGGTAGTTTCTTTAACCCTTTTTTGGTGATATTTCACGTCTTTTGGAACTGGTACCTTCAAGGGCGGTACCGCTAAATTATTTACAATTGGCATTATTTAAATTTATATCGTTTTTTATTAATTGGGTTTAATGACTTAATTGACTAAATTATACAGGGGATTATCGACTACCTTTTTGTCTTATTATCTCTACTTTCCCTTCCCTGTTTGTTTATTTTATATTATTTTGCGTTTCATTTCGCTCTGCATTATTGCCGTACTACTGGCTGATGATTTTATTTAAATATCATATTTATTTTAATTATCAGATATGTATATATATATATATATATCAGATATATATATGTATATGAGGAGTGATCAAAAAGCCAATGTTTTATGCAATGTTGCCTATGCAACTAAAGCAGAATTCCTGCAATTTTTTATGCAGCAAGCTGAGTTACATAAAATATTGTGAGAATTCAGCTTTAGTTTTGATAACATCAGTTCAAATCCTTACACGATCTTTTTTTTTTTTCTCCTTTTTTAACTTTTGTTTTAAATTTCATAACTAAATGATTGCCATTGGGGAAATTCCTGCCAGCAAAGCTGTTGTTAATTTGGTTTTTAGGAGCATTAGCAACTAAGGCCATACTGCTCCGGGGGATGTGTGATGGTTATTCCCTGACCTTTCCGCACCCTCTGTATTTGGTGATCACGGGCTTGAACCCCGGTCTAATCAAGAAGCGTGTGCTGCGCACTGCTGCTGCTCCTGCACACCTGGCTACGGAGGCACGGCCAGCAAAGCTAATTCTCTTTCTACTTGTTATGGCCACATTTCACAGCATTCTTTTGCAGCCCACATTGGCAATGACTAAATTATGTGTCAATATTTTGCCAATAGCATAAGAGCACACCTAGCTTTTAACAATTGTTTCTGTACATGGGATTGTTGCTATTCAATTTTTAAACAGTACATGACTATTTATTTTCGATTGGAGGTGTTTTGTGTGTAAAATTCAGGTACACTCCATTCTTGCTTTCATAGCTGATTTTCCCTCCATATATGTAACCACTGTTTCACAGTATTTTTTGGCAGCCCAGATTGGCAATAACAAAGGGACATTCCTATGTTTTTTACCAACAATATAAGAGGATATCAAATTTTTAATATTTGTTTCAAGTTAAAAAACATGATTTCTGTTAAAAAAAATTGCAAATATTATAACTTTTTTTTTGCAATCACAGCTGTTTTACATGTAAAAGTCAGTCATGCTACCTTATTGCTATCAGAGCTGGCTTTCTCTCTGCACATGTTACAGCCATGTTTCACACTTTCAAGCTGTTTCACATTTTTTGCAGCCCACTACACTTAAAGGTAACAGTAAACTGAAGTGCCAAATTTTTACTGATGGCATAAGAGGTAAGTGGCTTTTAATAACTAGCATTTGTTCCTATATGTGGTGTTATCCCATTCAGCAATTGTTCAAGATTCCCAAGCAGTAAGTGACCTATTTATTATGATCAGAGCTATTTTTCATGAGCAAGTCAGATTGGATTTCCTTCCGCACATATTACTGCCATGTTTCACAGAGCTATGAAAAGTGATCACAATTAATAATGTGATATTTTTACAAACCACATAAAAGGAAACCTAGCTTTTAACCCTTTTTTTTTTTTTTTTTTTTTTTTTTTTTATGTAAACCCCAAACACAAGAGGTATTAGAACCTATAGTACTTCTTACCGTGCTTGGGTTGGAGGATGAGAATATAAAAGAAGATATTTGTTGACATTGGACTTGAGCTTCTGTAGACTGTAATTTTCAGAAAATACGTATGAAGGAAGGTTGTTCCAGAAAACAGCAGTTGAATGAATAAACGAGGAAGATGAAAAGTTGGTTCTGTGAGTTTGAAGTTGGACAGTAAATGGATGTTGGCTGGTAGCAGCATGTGTTTGGACTGTTTTGAAAGAGAGAGAGGGAATTATAGAAGCCAATTCAGAAGAACAGTGCACATGGTAGTATCTGTAGAAAAGGCATGCAGCAGAAACAGTACGTCTATGGGACAGCAAGTGCAGAGACTGTTAGAGAGGAGTCATTAATTAACCTAACTGCCCTCTTCTGAACAGAATCAAGGAGCCTGAGAGAGGTTTTAGGGGCACCATCCCAGACGTGGGAACAATATTCCATGGTAGGGCAGATTTGCGATTTGTGAAAAGTGAACAGCTGTTTGGAAGAAAACTAACGTCGAGAGCGAAAGAGAAAATAGAGTTTTTTAGATGCAGAGGAAGCAATATTTGTAATGTGCTTGTGCCAAGAGAGATTAGAAGTCAGGGTAATCCCCAAAACAGATATATCATTTTGCCTAGAAATTGGAGTGTCAACAAAGATGAGCATAGGAGCAAAAGAATCCTTTTTGCGATATATATAAGAAAAGACTCAGTTTTAGAAGGATTGAAATCAACTAAGTTGTCTTTGCCCCACTGGAGAATTACCTGGAAATCAGTATTTAAGGAACTGGTAGCAGATTTTCGAGAAGTTGAAACTGATTGAGCAAGACAAGGTTTCTCAAAATGGAAAGTGGAATGCAATGTACTGTCATCGGTAAAACTATGGATAGGATTTCCAGTCAATGGAAGAAGGTAATTAATATACAAGAGGAAAAGAGTGGGGGAAAAGAACTGAACCTTGTAGAACACTGGCATTAGTGGAGAAGTCAGAAGACAGAGAGCCATCTACCATTATCCTCAGTGAGCAATCAGAGAGAAAACTGAATAACCAATTACAAAAACAGTTGGCAAACCATAAGATGGAAGCTTGTTTAGAAGACCTTTATGCCAAACATGATCAAAAGCCTTTGAGATGTCAAGAGCAACTGCTTGTGTTTCACCAAACTTTTCCATTGAATTAGTCCATAAATGGGTAACATTAGCCAGATTATCACCAGTGGATCGACACTGACGGAATCCATACTGGTGATCACTGATCAGATGGAAGGTTTCTACGTAGTTTAAGAGTTGGCGGTTAATTGATTTCTCCATTACTTTAGAAAGAGTAGAAGTAATTGCAATGGGACGATAATTGGATGGAAAGGATTTGTCACCCTTTTTAGGAACTGGCTGGATATGAGGAAATTTCCAAGCAGAAGGAAAAACACTTTTGGAATAAGAAAGTGAAAAAGGCAGCAAAGAACAGGAGTAAGTTCAGGAGCACAGGTTTTGAGAACAAGTGGAGAAATACCATCGGGACCTGGAGCTTCCTTAGCATCAAGATTCATCAAAATCCTTCTGACATCCTTTTGACAGAAGACCACAGAGGCATTGAATGAAGCGTGTTGGAAATAGTGGCAAGTGTTTTTACCAAGATCATTAATACATGCGTTGGAAGAAAAATAGGATGCTAGTAGGTCTGCTTTATCCTTGGCTGAAGTGACAACTGAACCATCTGGTTGGGACAGAGGTGGGAGCAGACATGGGCAAAAGTTGCGGCCAATAGCTTTGGCAAGAGACCAGAATGCTCAGCTACCATTAGGGCAAGAAGCAAGTTTTCTACTCTTAGCCTGTTCAAACTCTAATTTGGACTGATTAATAACTGCTTTACAATTGTTGCGACATGTGGTGTAGGCACAAAATGAAACCGAAGAATCAGAAACAAGCCAATTACGATATGCAACGTTCTTCTCTTGAACAGCCTTAGCACATTTATTGGAAAACCAAGGTTAAGATAAAGGACGAGACTTTAAAGTGGAGTGTGGAATAAAGGATTCCATTCCTACAAGAATAATTTCACTGACACGATCTGAGCAAGCGTTAACATCACAAGTTTTGAAACAGTAATCCATCCAAGGAAAAGAAGAAAAGAAATCTCGCTAGTCATGCCATTTTGCATTCTTGTAATGCCAAACAGCACGAGGTTGGGAATAGCCATGAGATAAAAGCTCCATCCTCTAGATGAAATGCCTAGAGGACCTCTCACTTCGACTGTGTACTTAGAAGGGTTGTTTGTGAGAAAAAGGTCAAGCGTGTTGGCTGTGTGGTTAGGATTGTCCAGGATTGTTGTAGTTAAATGAACAATCTGTGCAAGATCATTAGTAATTGCAAAAGCCTCAGCAACTTGGCCAGCTGGGTCGGTGTGACTAGAAAACAGAAGCCATCTGGAGTTGTGAACATTATAAACATCAAGGAAAATTACCTTCCTGTTAGGGAAGTTGGACTGGAGAAAGTCAAGTTGCAAAGAGAGGAAGTCAAAGAGCTCCATGTGATTAATGGAGTTGGGAGAATGGTAGAGAGAACAGATGAATTTGACACAATGAGGTAGAGAGATTTTAAGCCAGAGAAGATCGAAAAGAGGAGATTTCAAATTACCAAGTCTCTGATAGGGAATATCGGGAATGAACATAAGCACAAGTACCACCTTTGAGGCGAAAGGAATCATACAGTGAATAATTTGGACAACTGAGATGAGCAGTAGTTGAATCGACTGATAACTGAGATTCTGTCAGAAAAAGTACATGGGGTTTGGCTGACTGCAAGTGGAAATGGACATTGTTGAGATTAGAATTGAGACCACATATATTTGTGAATGAATTAGGAACTGTTTGGGAGTTGTTGTTGTTATTTGGTTTTTAGGAGCATTAGCAACTAAGGCCATATTGCTTCGGGGATATGCGGTGGTCATTCCGCATCCTCCGTATTTGGTGGCTCACGGGCTCGAACCCCGGTCTAATCAAGAAGCATGTGCTACGCAATGCTGCTCCTGCCCACCTGGCTACGGAGATGCCCTGTTTGGGAGGTTTAGATCTTTTCGGAGATAAGCTTACTCTATTAGTTTGACAATTCATGGTGTATTCAATAGTAAGAAAAAGAGGGTTGGACATGCTGTGTGAAGTAATGAAATTTTTGGATATGGCATACACATGGTAAGAATATACCCAGATCCTTGACATAATGTGGCCTTGACAATGTCCCCCCCCCCACATACACACTACTCTGACTCCCTCCAATCACAATCTGACAGAGTAGAGGTAGCAAGATTATACACTAGCTGATTCGAAAGCCTCCTAGAGTTACCAATAGGTTCGGTCCGGTGTACTAACTAGCGGCCAGCCTGTGAATACCATTTTAGAGCTGTACCTTCGAAATATAAGGAAGATTGGATCCACGATGAACATCGTGGATCTCACCACGATGTTTATCATAACCTCAAAAGTCATCAATCATACTGCATGATGGAAGAGATGGGAAAGGGTTGACCGGAACTTGGTTCTGGAGACTAAACGTGGTTTCCACCACTTCAAGCCTCCAATAAGCAAAGTGGTGGTATTGCACCTGTTAATGAGAGTCATTTACCACCTAGTACCTGATAACACAGAGGGGCGGCATTCCTCCATGTGGTGGGCACCACTCCTCGACCCCTGCTTACGTTGGTTCACACCTGGGTGGTCACCCACCGTGTGCTTGTGCATGGAGGTTATACCCATGATTACTAACAGTCCCATCATCGTGAAGGTGCAAGCAGAGGAATTAGCTGTCAAAAACCATCCGAACTTCACCGAAATTGGGTCCACTTGACTTGAGTGTCACCCAAATAGTTCCATCAGTGTTTTAGACTCCCAAGTAGCAAGTGCAGCTTGTCTGGCCTATCTGAGAAAATGTCTGTGACCAAACGTCACAGGACCAAACGTTTAAAGGGAAAACCTAAATTTTAGCTTTTATTTTTGTTCCTCTAAACCATCGTTAAAAAAAAAAAAAAAAAAAGAAAAAAGCTAGGTATCTCTGATGCATTGTTAAAAATTTGAAACATCAGTTTGCCATTACAATCAAACATAGGCTAGAAAATTTGCCGTAAAACATGACCATAACATGTAATGAGGGAGAGCCAGCTCCAATAGTAAGAATGAGGCATACTTAACTTTTGAAAATAAAGTTATACTGTTTGGAAATTTTTTTTTTTTTAAATTTTGCAGACCACATACCTTGTCAGCTATAGAAAAGTAATCACAATTAATGTTATATTTGTAAACAGAAATAAATATTAAAAGCTAGGTAAGCTGTAATACAATTGGTTTTAAAAAAAATTGCTCAAATTGCTAAAAGGAACTAAACAGCAAAAACAAAACTCCAACCAATAAATTAGATTGGCAAGTGGCATAACAACAAACGTCAGTGTAAGAGGCAAGAAAAAGTAGCAAAAAAAAGTAAGCTCTATAGCAATGCTAACGTGCTATAGAGCTTAGCAGCATAACTTATTTAAATTTTACCATACTGGCAAAATGATGCAAAGAAGAAATCTTATATTGCACCAGCTAAGAAAGTAAAAATAAAGTAACTAATGTCACTTCACTTAACTATTTCTTTCACATATTCATCCAATCCCTTCTTCGATTTAGATAAACTTTGAACCTCCACACGACTAGGAGTGAACAAGTTCTCAAACGTATGAGAGCCACAAAACATAACTGTACTTGTAGGACAATAGCTTTAGTTTTGTATGTAGACATTAAGAACTGACTGCTACAAAGTGAAGGCTAGTCTTCATGCACTAACACTTCAAATGAAAGGCACTGCTCCATAGGAAAAGTACAGTCAGATCTATATTTAACAAACTTCCATACAGCGAATTTTTCTATTTAGCAATTTTTTCTGATTTCTCCTTGATCATTACATTGAAAATAGTTTCCATATAACGAACTGATTTCGAGAGACCTGGATATGCACTGTTCATACCTCTGGCCTTTAGTCAATAGAGCTGATGCTGTAGAAAGCAGGAATTAAGAGCTAAAAGGATTAAGCATTAATTCCTTTAGATTTTTAGAGCTAAAACACTTCACAATTTAGTGGTGCCTGTAAAACCTATACAACCACTGCCACCTTAAAAACATGGTGTCGGTGATTGTAAAGGTTTTATGGGCAACTGCATCTACTGTAACAAAAAGTCGCACTGGTCAACTGCTATTTATGTGTCCACAACCATTGGCAAAGATTAAGGCATATTCCTGACGTGAACATTGGCTCTGGTCAACCTGTTTTCTACTGTAAGCACCCTATTAGAGAATTAGGAAAGAGTGATTTTTCTTTATCCTGGAAATTCATGTGTTGTTTGGCAGAAATGAGTCATCCAAATTTCTGTTTACATGGTAGGTACAAGTGGTCCCTAAATCAGTTTTTTTAGCTGCTGTGCAAGTAACCTTACACCTAAGAGAAAATCCTTGAGTGCAGTAGTGGAAGTGCTCAATAGCGTAGATCGGGCAATTAAAAAAAAAAAAAAAAAAAAAAAAAAGGAAAAGAAATTGCATTAAAATTTGGTATCCTTGCCAGTAGGTGTGTCAACCATTCTGAAAAACTGTGTTTCGATTCTCAAACTGTTTGAAAAAACGAGACCCAGTCAGAAGCGTGCGAAACTATGCCCGTGTTAAGATGTAGATGAAGCCGATTTTAAATGGATGAAGTTGATTCGAGATCAAAACGTGCCGATATCAGCATAAAACATTCCAGGCAAGTTCTGTTTGGCTGAACAAATTTAAAAAGTGTCATGGCTTACTCAAAAGTTATTTCTGGTGAAAGTGGAGTTTTAATCAAAGACAATTGTACCTATTGGAAAGAAACAGTTTTGAAAAAAAAATTATGGACTACAAGCACAAAGACATAATCAATGTTGATGAAACAGGTCTATTTTTTAAATGTTTGCCAAACAAGACACTGACTTTTAAAGGTGATAAATGTTTAGGCTGTAAAAATAGTAAGGAGGGAATTAGTCTTGGTTGGCACAAATATGGCTGATAATGAAAAACTGAAGCTTTTAGTAATAGGCAAAGGAAAACAACCCCGATGTTTCAAAGGAATAAAATCATTAGAGTTGGACTACAACTACAACAAAAAACTTGAATGACAGGTGAAATTTTTAAACAGTGGATGTTAAATTTCAATAGAAAGATGATGAAAGAAAACAGAAAAATTATATTGATTGTCGACAACTGCCCCGCCAACCTTCACTCAGTAATTTTGAAACTTACCAAGTGTGAAGCTTGTTTTCTTCACTCTGAATACCTTGTCTGTCTAAACTGCAGCCAATGGACCTAGGCATTATCAAGAATTTGAAAATGCACTACCGAAGGCACATACTGAAAAAAAAAAATTATACTGAGAATAGAAACCAACCAACCTATAGATTTTGTTATAGATTTGTAGATGTGCATATCAGAGTTTGCAAAAGTGTGGAGTCACGATGTGATGGAAACAACGATTAAGAATTGTTTTGCAAATGAACTACTACACGATATTGAGGAATCATGGGAAGAACTCGAAGCAAGAGGTTTGATCAGTGGAGAAATTGTTCTTGACGAATTCTTAGTAGTTGATAATGATGTCACGTAGCTGAATATCCAACTGACTCCAACATTTTGGAGAGTATTCAAAGAACTAGTGATAACATCAACGATGAGTTGGATGAAAATGAGGACAATATTTAACCTTCCAAACATAAAATACTGGCAGCATTTGAAACTTTGAGTCGAGGCCTTCAGTTTGAAGAAAATGTGACAGAAAATATATTTGAGTGTTTAAACAAATGCAAACTTTTTATGAACGATGTACAGTAAAATCCAGTGTAGAACAAAAAATAACCAAATATTTTACAAAATAATTCTTAAAAGTACTAATATATTGTGCGCATCATGTAAGTAGTCATTTCTTAATATGTATGTATTAATAAATTAATTGTTTTAAAATGTTAGAAAATTTATTCATTCCCATTTATTTCTGATTTATTTTCCGCCTTTTACTATATTTCTGAATGTTGAATCACAGAAATTTTTCATTGTTGAAAAGGTCTTATTTCTTGATAAAAAAATTTCTGTTTAACAAATTTTTTCAAGCGAACGATCGATTTCATTATATAGAGGTCTGTATATTGCTATTTATGTGAAATGTGTAGCAGAAATGTTAAACAGCCCACATGAAACTTACTGGCACCTTACTGGTGGTTAAGCAGGCAATTTCAGGGAAAGACCTGACAAACCAGCAATGAAATACATCCACAGCATGTGACATGATGGGTGAAACAGTTAAGTTTAAAACTCAAATAAATATAAGGCAAAAGTAAAAATAATGGTAAAACTCAAATAATTTTAGGCACTGGATGTATGCTATAAAACATTATTGTACATGCTCAACTTTGATGTGGCTATGAGCAAACTAAATTTTCTACAGGGTTCATCTATCTCATCCTGTGAAGCCAAGTGCAAGTCACCATAAATTTTAGTCATCAAAAATCAAGGAAAAACATGTTATGTCAATTATAATAAAAATAGTAACTTTCCAAACCTGTATTTTTGATCTAGGTCATCATTTATATTTCTTAATTTCCTAATTTCATCTTCCAATTTTTCTGCTTTTTTCTGGGCATCTATGGACTGATGAAAGTTAATGAAAGCATTCAGTTAAAATTCCATTTCGAATTAAATTCACAATAAGCTAAAGAGTTTAATTTAAAATGTTTAATAATAAACATGTGAATAAACAAACATAAATATGGTGACATATTTTCACATTTCTCTTGCTAAATACTAGATAACACATTTTAACTTAATTTGTTAAACTCTCAAAATCACCATTAATGGTAAATGATACTGACTTTATGCTTTTAACTGAAGTGTATAACAAATAAATAACATAAATCCCTAAGAACACTGAACTCTCTCAAATAACACTAAAGTGACTTTACAAAACTAAATTAATACACATGTTTTGCAAAATTAAGAACTGTCTAAGTAAGTTTGAAACATAAAACAGAAATTAAAAATGCAAGAAAATCTTAAGCACTTAGATTTTGACTCAGCTTTTGTACAAGGAGAGAGTGTGTGCGTGCAATGCTGTTCATAATTTGCCACTATTAATACTAATATTCAGCCAGCCATCTAACATTTCTTTTATGGTTTGACTTTGTTTCCTTGATTTCACTTGAGGGCATTGCTATTTCTTCATTATATAATTAATTTTGTTAACATTCCATTTATTTTGCATCTGTTTAGATGAACACTCAATGTCTCTTTTCCATTTCAGCTATGAATCTTAAATGAGGCCATTTGACCTCATGTTATTTTATTTATTTATTTTATTATTATTTTTTTTTGGTTAGTTGTTGGCGCATCCGCTTCTATGGCCATATTGCATCTCCCAAGGTTTTTGTATTTTCTACTCTGATCCAAGCCTGAGGGGGGATTCAAACCTGTGACCTTTGGGTTGCCAGGCCGGCACTTTATCTACCTGGCTAGCCCAATCGGCACCTCATGTTATGTTGTAATGTACTTAGTGCATGGTCCATTAATGACAATGATCACAGCATGAGTTTGTGAAGGGGAAGTCTTCCCTGACCAAGCTAGTTAATTATTATGCCAGTCATAAAACAGCTGGATGCAAGAAACAAAGTTTAAAAATGGGAAGTTTGAAATGGGAAGCTATATCAAAACGTTTTTTGATATAGCTTCCCATTTCAGGACTAGTATATAAACTGGAGCCAGTTGGGATTATTGGTAAGATCTTTAATAGATCGAGGACAGATAGGAGACAGGGAGTGGCTGTAAACAGCTATTCCTCAAGGAAAACCAGTGAAATTCACCCTGAGGGATGTCTGTTTATGAAGTGGCCAAATACTAATCACTGAGGCAAGTGAAGTCCCTTAAGGATCAGTACTGGGGCACTCCTTAATAACACCTATAAGGGAGTGTGCAGAAGATGTCAAAATGGAAGTATACCTCAGGAATATAACAACTTTTCAAAGTGGAAATATAACTCTTCAAGAATAGTGTAACTCAAGTTAAAAAGTTAACTTGCTAATGGCATGGTTTGATTTTTAAGGAAGTCAAGAACCAGTGACACTTATTTTAGTGATAACAGCCAAGAAGACAAAAACAAGTTTCAACATTTACCTAGGCTGCCATTTGGAAATTGAAAATGCTGAAGGAGTTGATATTGTTGAGCTATAAGTGCAAAAATTTGATGAAATCTGGTCATGCTGCAGTACTCAAATTTTTTTGTTTTTTTTTTAGGAGCACTAGCAACTAAGGCCATATTGCTCTGGGGATATGCGGTGGTCATTCCCTGACCTTTACATGAGTAAACCAAATACATACCTTTCTGGCACAAACTTTTTCAAGTCACTTTACAAATATGCGTCCTTAATTCTAATCTCATTGAAATCCAACTCTAATCACAATTGTTTAAACCCCACTTACCCTAATGCAATTGGGCAGTGCAAAGAATTTTGGTAGGGGACAACACTGAAAAATTGATAATAAAAAAAATAATAAAAAGGAAAAGAAAAATTTTTAATGTTCACACCATCTATAATGATAGAAATTTTAAATTCATTTTCCCTTTCAATATGCAGGGATACCAGCTTGGTCAGTGAGGAGTCCAAAGAATGATGTAGCAAGCAAATCACACTTTTTAAAATTTTTATCATACTTGAGGGAGTGTTCCACACTGTTCTGTCATGGAAGTAGGTATATAGAGTCTATGGCTCTTCATAACTGGCAACAACTAATCTTGTTCAGTGAGAAGTGGTGCAATTTATATAAGGCACCACAAATCCATATGTAATAGCAGTAGTAGTAAATAAATGTTTGCAATTACTTATCAAATTACCTTACATCTCTTCAAATTATTGGTAAATTGAGAAATCATTTTCAGATGTTTCTTATCCATATATTATGGCCATTATTAAGTAAAGGAAACAAGGCAATGGCTACATTAAGCATAACTTAAATGTCATGGAAAAAATGGGATTGTCACCTCAACATGCAAGACATACACGGTTCTCAGCAATGATGCCTTGAGATCTAGTCATCTTGAATGGCATCAGGCATAGAACCCTATCTTTGCATATTCTGAAAGATAAAAAAATAAAAGTTTCTGCTAAAGTCAAAATATGAAATTCCCAAAGCCAGACACTACTAGAGCTTTCCATCAAGCATTGGCTGCAAGTGGTAGAAGCATCTATGGAACTCTCGTTGCTCACTGCCAAAGCCAGTAAAGCACATACACAATAGAACAAACTCGTGTGAGCTTACTTATTTGAAACATCTGATACTGTGCTTGGTGCTGAAAGCAAGATGTATTTTGCTATCCAACAATTCAGTAAACTCTCTCATTGATGACCTGACAAAGGATCTTAAACTTCAAGTTGTGAAGAAAATACAATGGCCTTTTTTTCCAAAATCAGTGTGATGATTCCACTAATCAGGCATGATGCTGTCAGAAGAAAATGGAACTAATGGACAATAGTGGTTGTGCATTCCCAGATGATGCTCCAGTGCTTGGCTCTCAATTTGGATTTGTGACTAAATCAAAGGAAAAAAATAATACAATCACGACCACAACTCACTATCTCATTTACAGGATAGCAATAGCTGTTAAAGTCCTTCCAGATGACTTACATAATTGAATTTGGCCAAATCAAAGGGGCCAATTTTTTTAAAAAACAGTGCTTTAAACAACTTTTTATAGCTTTTTTTAGTGAAAATTTGGAAGCAGATCATGAAGGAGCACTACACATTATTGTTCTGTTTTCATCAATGTTCTTTGTCAAGATCTATATTTACTTATTTTTAATTTTAAATAAATATTTTATACTAAATTCTCAAGTTTATTTTTAAATTATGAATTTTATGCCATGGTGGGAGGTTAAATGACGGTAATGATTTGAGGTGACTGGCACGAGTTTCTCAGAATTGGGGGGGGGGGGGGGCTTGAAGAGTTTAGGAACTGCTACAGAATTGCATTCAATTTGATACCTGAAATTCCATTTTTATACAGCATGAATGGGATTAGTTAAATTTACAAAATTTCATAAAGGAAGTATTTATGATTACTCCCTCCATGATACCTTAGCCATTCCTCAAGAGAGACTTCTCAACATACATTCTACTTTCTGATTTCCCTTAAATAAAAATTTTACTCCATTCTACTCAATTCATCTGTTATCTTTATTATTCTCACAAAAAACAAAAAGGAAAAGAAGGATAGGTCAAATAGGACCAGGGAATGTCTGCAATGGGCAAAAGAAGTTGACGTTGTAGAGTAGATATATTTTAAGGGTATAAAAGGTGATATTGTTGTACATGTTGGAAATAATGATATTAAGAGTGAGGGGTCTGAAGTCTTACTTAACAAGTAATACCTCTCCGTAGCCGAGTGGGCAGGAGCGGGAGTGCAGTAGCACACGCTCTTTGAGTAGACCGGGGTTCAAGCCCCTGACTGCTGAATACGGTCGATCTGCCAACCCGCACTGGACCAGCGTGGCAGATTATGGTCCATTTCCCTCAGCATGAATTGTTGAGGAGGCTTCCATCCTGCAGTGGGTTGATAATGGCTGCACTTTACTTTTTTTTACTTACCTCTGACACAATGTATCTCAGTACAATGTGTACAGAAAAGATAGAGGATAGGAAGGGAGGAGGGGTTATGCTTTTAAGAAACACAAAATCTAAGAAAGGGCATCCAGTTGACATAGATGGACAATGCAAAGTTGAGTCAGTTTGGTGTGACATAAGCATTGGAACACTGACAAGTACAACCAAAACTATACAGAGAAACAGAGTGGGCAAGTAAATCATAATGTCCTGTAATGAGAGATTTTAACTTTCCCGATATTGACTGGAACTTGTGGGTTGGTCACTCGCACGCTAGCAAGACTTTTGTGGGCAAGACTTTTGTGAATTTATTGGAGGATTGTTTTCTACAGCAGTATGTTTGAGAGGCAACCAGAGGGAGTAATACTCTTGTTATGATTATCAGCAGTGATTATTCGTGCATTAAGAATTTGCATATAAAGGAACCACTAGGTGGCAGTGATCACAGTGTACTGATGTGGGATTTACTTAAAGATGTCACTACCATCACGGGTAAAGGGAAAGATTTTTGCTTTTGTAAAGGTGACTATGCTGGTCTCAAACAATTTTTAAATTCTATAAGTGGGACCAACTGATGATGTTACCAACAGCAAATTCCAAATAGGAAGCATTCAAGGAATTAATCTCGGAAGCTACTACGCTTTTCATACCAACTAAGAAATACTGTTCAAGGTTTAGGCCCAAATGGATGTCAGATGAACTAATGAGACTCGTGGCAGAGAAGAAAAATGCATGGGATGTACATAAATTATAAGGTAACACAGAATTATGGTAGATATTATCTAGTGTATGGTAGATATTATCTAGTCAGTAATCAATTCACAAAGGAGGTTAGGCCAGTGAATGCAGATTACAAGAAACCTTTAGCAAAGGCTTCTTTACTTATATAAACTCTAGAAGGAAGAGGATGAATCAGATTGGTCCACTTGATACTGATGATCCTGCTCAGATAGCTGACAAACTGAATGAGTACAGGTCGACCATCACTAATCCGGCCACCAGTAATCCGGTTCCACCACTAATTCAGACGTAATTTCCACGAACGTAATTTCAAATTTCCCGGGCCGGTGCACTGACCTGCCGCTACTGTTTTGGTGCCGTTGGTTGCAGCATCAGCTGTTGGCACGAACATGGGGCAAGCCATTACTACTTGTTTTTCTGCATTTATTATTATAACCTGCTCACATTTAGTCCCAGCCATGGTTCCAATGCATAAAGGAAGTACCTCATGGTGTAAAGTGCAAACACCGTTCGTTGTCCATAACAGATAAAGTTGAACTCCTGAAAAAACTCAACAGTGGTGTATCTGTGAGAAGTTTAACTCTGCTTACTTGTAAATTCCAGCAATTTCTCTCAGTTCCTCTTATTTCAGTAATTTTTTTTAGCCATTCCTTTTTTACAAGACACTTGCGGAAAAACACAACACAATATGATGAATAATACAGTGCACTAACGAACTTGTTTTCACAAAATCTCTAACATTACTGACAAACTTATTGCGACGTTTGAGAGTTTATTTTATTGCAGTGCTCGCCGCACGGTCAATAAACTAATCACAAACGATCTTTGTATGTATGCTGTAATAGCGTGACATATCAGGCCAATACACGGCTTCTCAAAAAATAAAGTAACCTACTGGGCCACATGAGCCCAGTAGGTTACTTTATTTCAGCGTTACTACATATATGCAACATATAAAAATACTTTTTTTTTTTTTTGATATTTTAAGCGAAAAAACGAAAACACTGACATTACAATATTTATTTTTGAATTACTGATCAAATTATTTGCTAACTGTTTTTTGGGCCCCTGGGGAATTTTTTTCTTAAAATTCCCCAGGCAGTCTGATTCCCGTGGCAGTCAAACGTGTTAAAGGTAGGTTGAGGTGGTTAGCTGTTGAGTAAACTGTATGTGCTAAAATAACCATCAGTGATCCAGCAAACTCACTAATCCAGCACCCCACAGGTCCCAACGTTGCTGGATTAGCGACCTGTATTTCGCATCTATATTCACATATGAGAATGTCTGTACGGAAGTGGAAGACAGAAGCTTATTAAACTCTAACAGGGAGCTTAATGATTTTGTAATAACTGAAAGCAAAGTGGAGGAGAAATTGAAGTTAAACATAAGAAAGGCACCTGTCCTCGTATAACACGTGTTTACACTACACGAATTCGATCATACACGATTTATAAATAGGGGAACAATATCGTATATAACACGAACCGAATTCGCTTATGCACGATTCGCCTTTGTGTTTACAAGAAATGGCAGTCGAATGCGGAATCATCCCAACTGAACATAACACGATAGCAATGAAGAGAAGATTCTGAAAATGTATTTATGTTTTTTATATCGGTGAAGGGGAAACGCTTTTCGCCATAATAGCGTAAAAACTCACACAATTCCAGGTATCGGTATTATCGCAAATGCAATTAGATCGAGTTTACTACCAGTTTATAACAGATTCCACTAGCAGAAATGCAGCTGGAAATAGTTTTTATTGTTTTATGGTAGTAACCCCCAGAAATGTGCTTTAGTAAAATGTGAGCTAGTGAGCTGTTAGTATGTCTCTGCCTTTATGGTGTTGTTTATTCAGTTGCTACACGTGTGCAGTTTTCTCCTCCTTTTGTAATTGTGTTTTATTCCCTAAAAATGAATAAAATACTTAAAAGGCGTGAAAAGGAAGCGTCCTGGTGAAGACACTACAGATTCAGAGAGAAAAAGAAAAGCAATATCGATAAACAGAGGCAAACTGGGTCCAAAAATCTTACCCGGGAAAATTTGTAGCAGCCTCATACTAGCGTTTATGGCCAAAATCACACCGGCCTCCATCCTCTTCTGGCCTCTGGCCCACCGGGGTTTCCCACGGTAAGGCTTATGGCCAGTCCACCTCTGTTGATAGAGAAAAAATATGAAATTTTGAAACACTTTGAGCGAAATGAAAACCATGTGATACTTGGTTACTACCTACTTTTGTATCTTTGTTGATGGTAAAATTTCCTTACCGCCCACCTGTGCTGCAGTAACTCAATTTAGCACAAGTGTAAAGTAATTTTTAGAGGGGAGGGTTTGTAAAAATATGTACTTAAATTTATCTTTTTATTTATACTTTATGTATGTTTATATATAGATAATTTAATTTAACGAATTTCTGCATCTCCATCGATACAGCGCCTACTAGTGCGGGAGCTGCTTAAATTGAAGAAATAGAAAGTTAAATGTGAAAACAATAAATTTTATTGAAATTACCTTTAATTAATGATATCCTTTAGGCTGATGCTGCAAGACTAAATATTTGATATCTGGTTCTATTTTCGTAAGGAACAAACAAAGGTCTCCTCTTTCGGTGATATTCAGACAGTTTCTCCGTTTGGTGATAATATGATTAACAGCACTAAAGCCTTATTGTACAAGATATGAGGTATGGAAAGGTATCAATAAATTAAATATCATTTTCCACATATTTGGATATAACGCAGGCATTTTTTTATTTTGCCAGAGTTTTTGGTATCCACTGCTATCGAAATTATATTTGCTTTCTTCATCATATTTAAGTTCTAATAGTTCTTCTTGGCAAGTTATATCAACCTCGGCAAAATTTGCAGTAAAATTATTTATCATTCAGTCATACACCTTCAAGCTCAAAATATCTTTAAATCGTTTTTCCATATCCAATTTAAGTTCATTGAGGTAGCTACTGAACATTTCAATCTCCTCTGGAGTTACATCATCTTTTATAGATGACAATTTGGGAAACTGATGAAATTCTCTCTTCAAAAGATTATGACAGAGAAGATCAAGTTTTTCGATAAATAATGACAATATTTTTGCAACTGATAAGAGCTATATTGGCTCCTTGAAGCTGCAAATTAATTTCATTAAATCTCTTGAAAATGTCTGCCAAATAAAAGGCATCATTCTTTACTGTTTTTAATTGTTGACAGATACCAGCCTCATTATTACTTTCAAAAAACTGTATGACACTATCATATAATGCTACAAAACGAGACAAGCATGTACCCTTTGAGAGCCATCGAACTTCTGTGTGTAAAAGTAACCTAATAAATTACTCATTATTGTACTAGCACAGCTGTCGAAACATTCTATCATCTTTGGCATTAGATTTGATCTTATTTACAGCTCTAATTATTATACTTAATGATGGATGGAGACTTGTACTTAAATGTTTTCCTACAAAATATTGTTCAAGGGTATATAATATTTTGTAAAGTATGATTTCACAGCATAAGATTTACAGTAAATAGTATTTCTTCTTGCAATGTATTGTTTTCATCAAGGTACCATACATGTGTCATCAATAGAGCATTGTTATCTACAATGGTAGACTCGTTCAACTGTATGGAAAATGAAGAGTTTTGGAGAATACCAATAAGTTTATTTTCAACATTAACCGCCATTTTGTCAATGTGTCGCTTTACTATGTTATCGCTAAGGGGCAATGTTTTTAAAACATCAGGTATAGTCTGATGCATTACTGTTGAGATAAATTCTTTGATAGAGATATTATCAAAGTTTCTCCGATGTTATGGATTTTACCACTTTTTGCAATTAATTGTGATATACGATAAGCTGCAGTTAATCCATCTCCGTTCTTTGCATGTTGTCTTAGACTTAAATGATGCAGTTATTGTTGAACAATTTTGAAATATTTTATACATTTCTTGAAAATATTCAATGGGCTTAACTTTATCTTTTGAATGCTTTGTAGCAAGATGTTCTCACAATCGACTTGGCTTCATTGGATAATGTCTTGTGGCACAGTAAACACATTGGAAGCTATTTATTTTTAACAGATTCAATGAAACTCATCTTCAGATACTCTGGTAAATAGCCACGGGCGTATTTCTTTTTTTGAGACATGGGTTCAAAATTTGTTGCACAACTTATCAACTCATTCCAGGCTGTGGACATGTGCTTACTCTCACACATCTAACCATATAGGTGCCTCCGTAGCCAGGTGGGAAGGAGCAGCAGTGCGTAGCACATGCTTCTTGATTAGACCAGGGTTCGAGCCCGTCACTACCAAATATGGAGGATGTAGAAAGGTCAGGGAATGACCACCGCATATCCTGGAGCAATATAGCCTTAGTTGCTAATGCTTCTAAAAACCAAAAAAAACAACAAAAAAAAACAAACTAACCATGTACTGCCCCCACCATGAAAGAGGTACAGCTCGAAGATTGAGTGATGGCCGGTGGTAAGACCTGCCCATTATGCACACTAAACACGTGCCTTTGACTACAGAGCTCATTCGTTGCTCCCTCATCCATGAGTATACGTCGAGAAGTGTCTGGTGAATTATTATCTATATTCAAAGTTTAGAGATGGAATTCAAAAGTAAATTGCAAAAAACATATTTTAAAAAGTCAAACTCGCAAAGTTGTTAGCAATATATTTGATATATGGAGGAAGAACAAAATTTGTAACAAGGGACAAAAACCCCCACCGCCCACCATGAAAGCTTGAATCGCCCACTAGTGGGCGATAGGGACCAGGTTGACGACCACTGATCTAAACCATGGTTTTCCAATAAATGTGCTCAAGCTGTTCAAGATAAGAATGTTGCATACTGGAATTGGCCAGCACCCAAACCTCCAGGTTCATTTTCAACCTAAACCAAAGCTTGCAACAATGGTAAATAAGTTATTAATCAGGACTAGATTTTGAACATGCTAAGAACAGAAATCTTGTCCAAATGGTAGTCGGGCATTCTGGTCTCCTGCCAAAGCTGTTGGCTGCAACTTTTGCCCATCTCTGTTCCTACCTCTGTCAAAAGCAGATGGTTGTATTGCCACCTCAGCTAAAGATAAAGCTGACC
This sequence comes from Mastigoproctus giganteus, assembly GCF_048544385.1. Classification (NCBI taxonomy): domain Eukaryota; kingdom Metazoa; phylum Arthropoda; class Arachnida; order Uropygi; family Thelyphonidae; genus Mastigoproctus; species Mastigoproctus giganteus. The sequence goes on along the minus strand of NC_143579.1, from coordinate 62,715,371 downwards.
TGCTAGCATCCTACTTTTCTTCTAACTTGTGAATTGATGATCTTATTAAACTACCTCCTACCATTCCCCAGTACATTCCATTCAATATACTTTTGTGGTCTTCAGTCAAAAGGATGTCAGAAGAAATCTGAACAGTCTTGATGCAAAGAAAGTGCCAAGTCCTGATGGTATTTCTCTGCTTGTTTTCAAAACCTGTGCTCCTGAGCTTACTCCTGTTCTGTCCTGTGCCACTCCTCTTATTCCTGTTCTGCATTGCTTTTTTTTTTTTTTTTTCTTCTTCTTGTACTTAGTGGATTTTAGGCTTATGAAGCTTGTACCATAACTCTCTTCAAACAAATGTTCAATCCATCTCTTTCTGGGGCACCCTCTGTTTCTTTTTCCAATAGGTTTGTAATTCATTGCTAATTATGGTAGTCTCTTCCTACTCATTCTCTCTACATGTTCTTTCCATTTTAACTGATAATTTTATATTTCTTCTATTATATTGGAGGTGTTTAGTCTTTCTTTTATATATGTGTGAAAAATTTCATTTGGGCTGCTTCCAGACATTGTTTATCCCTCTTCCCAAGTGTTTATACTTCACTAACATATTTAAGTGCTGCCTTTGAAGTTATGTTATGTTAGGTATAACGTAACAGGTTCTCAAAACCTTGCTCCTGTTCTGTTCCACACCTGTTAATCATGTGCTATGTTGCTTTTTAACACTTTCTTGTTCCACCAGTGTTTTCTCTTCTGCTAGGAAATTTGCTCCTATCTAGCCAGTTCCTAAAATGGGTGACAAATCCTTTCCATCAACATTATCATCCCACTGCACTTCTACATTTTCCAAATGTAATGGAGAAATCTATTAACCGCCAACTATTAAACTATCTAGAAACCTTCCATCTGATCAACAATCACCAGTATGGGTTCCATCAATTGTCGATCCATTGGTGATATACTGGCTTATGTTACCCATCTATGGAAAAATTTAATGGACAAGTCTGATGAAACTCAAGCAGCTGTCCTTGACATTTCAAACTTTATCATGTTTTGTCATGTTTGGCATAAAGATCTTCTAAACAAATTTCCATCTTATGGGTTGTCAACTGTTTTTTGTAATTGGATATAGAGTTTTTCTTTGACTACTCAACTCGGATGATGGGTAATGACACTGTTTTCTAACTTCTCCACTAATGCAGGTATTCCCCAAAGTTCAGTTCAGTTCAGTTTTCTCCCACTCTTTCCCTCTTGTATATTAGTAACCTTCTCCTATTGACTGGAAATCTTATTCACAGTTTTGCTGATGACAGCGTATTTCATTCTAACTTCCACTTTGAGAAACCTTTCCCTGCACAAACAGCTTCAACTTCTTGAATATCCACTACCAATTCCCTAAACGCTGATCTCCAGGTAATTCTCCAATGGGGGAAAAGATAACTTAGTTGATTTCAATCCTTCTAAAGCTCGGTCCTGTCTTATATCACACAAAAATGTTTCTTCTACTTCTATGTTTATCTTCAATGATGCTCAGATTTCTAGACTAGATCACATATCTCTATTAGGGATTACCCTTACTTCTAATCTGTCTTGGCACAAGCACATCGCAAATATTGCCTCCTCTGCATCTGAAAAACTGGGTTTTCTCTTTTGCTCTTGACATTGCCTTTCTTCCAAACAGATGCTCACTCTGTACACATTGCAAATCTGCCCTACCATGGAATATTGTTCTGGGCAGTGCCCCTTAAACATCTCTCAGGCTTTCAGATTGCAATCAAAGAAGGGCAGTTAGCTTGATTAATGACACATCTCTAACAAAGTCTCTCCACTCTGTCTCATAGGCTTTCTGTTTATGCTGCATGCCTTTTCAATAGATACTTCAATGGGCACTATTCTCAGTTTACTTCTATAATTCCTGCCCTCTCTTCCAAACTGGTTTGAACACATGCATCAGCCAGCCAGTTAGCATCTTTCTGTCCAACTTCAAACTCACAAAACCAACCTTTCCTCACTTATTCCTTCAACTTCCGTTTTCTGGAACAATATCCTTCATACGTTTTTCCTGTAAATTGCAATCTAGAGAAATTCAAGTGTAATGTCAACAATTATCTTCTTTCATCTTCTCAACTTTCAGCCCAACCACAGTACTAAGTACTGTATGGTCTAATACCTCTTGTGTTTGGGGGTTTTCGGGTGGGGGGATTCTCATTTACTTCTCAAAATATATGGCACTGTTAGTTGTTGTATAATCACTTTTGCCATGAAGTCACTCGTCATTTTAACTGTTAGACTTTGTAACAGTAAATGATATGCATGAATTTCATGCCTCTTCATCGTGGAATTATTTTTTTAAATCTGGTGCATTACTGAAATCAATCCTGAGATGAAATCCTTTATTCCTCACTACACCTTGAACTCTTCTTAATCTAAAACTTGGTTTTCCTGTTAAGAATTATATTAAGGCTGTTCAACAAAAGATAAATATTTATCTTCTGTTGAACAGCCAGTCTGTTCAATTTTATGATGCTATTTTTAAAAAAAAAAAAAAAAACAAAGGGGCTTGTACAAGTCCCCTCCAGTATTTCACTTTTAACGTTGTGCTCTCTCTCATCTTGAAATATTTGCAATTATGAATATGTCTAGAAGCTAGATTCGTTGTTTGATTCTTTTGTCTGTAATTTTCCAGCAATCTGCAAAAACACAAGGTAATCCAAAACCTTTCTCACTGCAAAACAAATGAGCAGGTTGGGATGTGACTTGGCAGACAACTAATGAAAGGTTCAAGGTCAACTGCTGTGCCTTTGTTTCACAAGTGGCACTTGGTGTATAGTGGTTGCACATAGTCTCATTATTTAATAGCCTTCCCTTGTATTCTTGATGGTTTCAGCAGCTTCCAAATGTGATTTATTAGTTTGTCTTGCATGGTAATACATGTAACCATGTGATTTTGCGTGACTGCATACAAAATAATTTAAGAGGGTGAGGTCAGGTGATCATGGTGACCATTGTAAAGGGAAATTCTGACCACTCCAGCAATTACTGTACTCCATATATAAAAAGCCAGAGTATCATGGGAAACATGGGATAATGCACTGCTGTGCATAAAGAATAAAAAATTCAATAGAAAATCCACAGAAAATGTAAGTGTGCCATTCTTAAAAGCCTTAATAATGATTTTAAAAAAAATTAAAATAAAATAATACTCCAAATATAAAAGGAAAAGGTATGTTGATAATCAGTATTGTTTTCATATGTGGGTTTCTTTAGCACAGGTATGAGTGTGTCAAGAGTTAAGCATTCCATTCCACTGTAACTAGATATGGCTAAGAAATTCAATATCAGATGTACAGTGCATCTGATATTGAGATTAGGCAGGCGAAGGCAGATTATGAGAAATTCTTGGCGAAGGATGCAAAGAAAAACAGAAAAGAGTTCTTTATCTATGTAAACTCTAGAAGGAAAGGGATGAATCAGATTGGTCCCCTTGATATCAATGGTTCAACAGTAAGGATCCTGCTCAGGTGGCTAGCAAACTAAATGAGTATTTTGCATCTACATTCACATATGAGGAGTTATTCAGGAAGGGGAATGCCAGACGTGAAGTAAACTCTGGCAGTGAGCTAGATGATTTTATAATAACTGAGAGCAAAGTGGAAGAGAAATGAACCAATGATAGAAATTTTAGTGTTTACTCATATCCCATAACAATAATCCTTGTAAAGATATACCATGAAATGGATACAATTCATGTAATGTCCTCCATATGTTTGCAGATGAAACATTTACACAACCTGACAACCTTCTGCTACTTGTAAATAGGGAATATTCAAACATTTACAGTTCAATGAAATTTCCCTATGCCAGCATAATGGTTTCAGCATACCTGTTTATCTAAGTCACCTCTCCACAGAAACAATTTTTCAGTGTATCTGCAAATAGTAGTTATGGGATTTTTACGAACCTGGTCATAAATTAAAATCATATCAGTAACCCAGAAAAGTAAACAGATTTGCAATGTCTTCCATAATATCAGTTTATCAGTTAAATGCCATACTGTAAATAATGAGGCAGTCATCAGAGGACTGGGATAATATCTTATGCTTAATATCTCAGGAATAAAGACTTTTGAGACATATGTTTATAGGAACTTGTTTTCCTTATTTTAAGGTATAGAATATGTTTGTACATTTGTTCCATGCAATTTTGAAACACATGTATATACAAATCATAAACAAACAATTATTTTAGAGATTTTTATACCAATTTTTTTAAATAGTTAATACCCAATTAAATAGGGTATCATGGGACAATGTAAAGGTCATAGGATGGAGAACACTGTTTCTGAACTGATGAATCATGAGGCCATTTATGGTTATGAAGGAATTTTAAGTGCATCCCAAACTATAAAGATTAGTTAACATATTTTAAATATATATACAGTAGGCCCTTGATTTAACGGCCTAACTGGGAGAAGGGACGTCCAATATTGCCAAAAATCCATTAAATCAAATGTATTTTAAAAGCATATATTAAAAAGGAACTTAAAATGTACAGGATGTATTAAAATGTTATTATAATGTATAAGTATGAATAACCCAGGGGCCCACATCTGGTGAGTATGAGCTTGGCACTCCCAGGGTCCTGAGCTGGATATCATCATTCTTCTCATTCTTGGTGATTCCTTTCTACTTTCTCTCTCTCTCTCTCTCTCTCTCTCTCTCTCTCTCTCTCTCTCTCTCTCTCTCTCTCTCTCAGGGTAACTTGGAAATTTCTTTTTGGCCGGTGCAACATAAGCCTCAGGCTTCCTTGCACCATATGGCTAATAATAATAATAATAATAATAATAAAATGTTATTATACTGTACATTGAGTAATGTAAATTAGCAGCAGCCTGGAAAACAAGATGCAGTGTATTTCAGAGACTGCTGGGAGTCATTGCGGTACAAGTAAACACATGGGTTGTGTTAGGATACCTAAGATTAGAAACAGGTGCATGTATACTTGCATGTACACCAATGCTAAGAGTTTGGTAAATAAATTTGATGAATTTGAGGTATTGCTCAAAACATCAAAGGCAGATATTGTTGGGATATCAGAGACATGGTGTAACGCAGATATAAGGAATGCAGAACTGGAATTTGGAGAGTACAATGTGTACAGAAAGGATAGACAGGATAGGAAGGGAGGAGTGGTTATGCTATTAGTTAAGAAACACAAAATCCAAGGAAGTGAAGCCAGTTGATATCGCTGGACAGTGCAGTGTCGGGTCAGTTTGGTGTGACATAAGCATTGGGAGATCAAAATTGAGAGTAGGAGTGTGCTATAGGCCTAATGACTGATTATAATAAGAAACTGTACAGGGAAATACAGTGGGCTAGTAAATCAGAGAGTCTAATAATAGGGGATTCTAATTTCCCAGATATTGACTGGAATTTGTGGGTTGGTCACTCCCACACTAGCAAGGCTTTCGTAGATTTATTGGATGATTGTTTTCTACATCAGCATGTTCGAGAGGCAACTAGCGGGAGTAATACTCTTGATTTGATTATCAGTAGTGAATCTTCATGCATTAAGAATCTGCAGATAAAGGAACCACTAAGTGGCAACGATCACAGTGTGTTGAAGTGGGATTTACTCAAAGAGGTAATTATCATCAGGGGTAAAGGGAAGGGTTTTTGCTTTCGTAAAGGCGACTACAATGGTCTGAGACAGTATTTAAATTCTATACAGTGGGACCAACTGACGATGTTACCAACAGCAAATTCAAAATGGAAAGTATTCAAAGAACTTATCTTGGAAGCTACCGGGCTTTACATACCAACCAAGAAATATTGTTCAAGGTTTAGGCCTAAATGGATGTCAGATGAACTAATGAGACATATGGCAGAGAAGAAAAGTGCATACGATACATATAAATTAATGGGTGACATGGAAGCCTATGATAGATATAAGCTGGTCTGTAACCAAGTCACAAAGGAGATTAGGCAGGCGAAGGCAGATTATGAGAAATTCTTGGCGAAGGATGCAAAGAAAAACAGAAAAGAGTTCTTTATCTATGTAAACTCTAGAAGGAAAGGGATGAATCAGATTGGTCCCCTTGATATCAATGGTTCAACAGTGAGGATCCTGCTGAGGTGGCTAGCAAACTAAATGAGTATTTTGCATCTACATTCACATATGAGGAGTTATTCAGGAAGGGGAATGCCAGACGTGAAGTAAACTCTGGCAGTGAGCTAGATGATTTTATAATAACTGAGAGCAAAGTGGAAGAGAAATTGTTCAGAATAAACATAAAAAAGGCACCCGGGGTGGGTGGGATCTATCCAGTTATATTAAAGGAGGCAGCAAAGGAAGTAAGCAAACTCTTAGCCATAATTATGAGAGCTTCTTTGGACTCAGTGGAGGTACCCATAGACTGGAGATGTGGAAATGTGACTCCAATTCACAAAGGAGGATCAAAGGCTGACACAAGTAATTATAGACCTGTGAGTTTAACTTCTGTTCCAGGAAAATTAATGGAGGCACCAGGGCTCCCACTCCTGGGTTTTTCCACCCAGATCTGGGTTTTTTGATTGTCATCTGGGTTGATAGGTTTTTTTCACAAAAATATCTCATTATCTGGGTTTTTTCGGTAATTTTTAATATTAAGTCAAAATTTATTTTTATTTCTTGTAAATGCAATAAAATTTAATACATTTAATAACAGTTTACAATTTTCTTAATTTTATATTCTAATCATAATTTGTAATATCTCAAGTGCTTGTACAAAATACTACAAATGTAAAAGGATTTCAAAGTTTTCGCAGGGTTCTACACTATGAAATTACGCTTACATGTTCATACATGTAATCATACATGTAAGCATACATGATCGTGCTACTAACATGTATGCACAGCCTACTGAGCAGGCGGAAGGCGGACTTTACTGCACAGTCTTTTGTGATCGTTCGTGGTATTATTGCATTATTTGGGGTGATTTTTACATTTATGCGTATACTACATACAGTGATATAATAAATTTAAATTGTAGTGACTATTTCTATTTTATGTTAATGGCTTAGTGATTTATTTTTTATTTTATAGAACATTTTAAATAAGATAATTGCTAATTAGCCATACCCACAAATTGCCCACAATGTCTGAAACTTGTTCCCCACAGAGAAAGATGAGTAAACGGTGGTATACTCAAAATTTTAGAAATGAATGGTTAGAAGATCCGGAATTAAAGGATTGGTTGAAAGAAGACAGTAATGAAAAAGGTGCATCTTACTGTATTTGTTGTGATATGAAATTAAAGAATGCCAATAAATCGATGTTACTAGCGCATAAAAATACAGTTAAATATAAAAAAAAAGTGCAAATATTGCTAAGACAAGTTCAATGTTAGACACGTTCTTCACAAAACGTAAACTTACGGAGAATGAAGAAGTAGCAAAGGCAGAGTTAACAATTGCTGCACTCATTTCTGAGCATAATATTCCATTTGCGCAATGCGATCACCTTATAGAAGCATGTAAGAAAGCATGTCATGATAGCAATATTGCAAAACAAGTTCAGATGAAGGCGACTAAAGTCTCTTATCTTATACAAGATGGCATAGCCTATCATGAAAAAATATACATTTCTAACATATGCAGAAACAACAAGGTTTCAATGATAATAGATGAAAGTACAGATTTATCTTTATCACAAGTGCTAGCTGTTGTTGTTAGATATTTTGATATTCAAAAACTTGATGTTGTAGATGTGTTACTTGACACTGTTTGTGTTGAAAATGGTATTTCAGAAGGGCTTTATCAAGCTGTAAAAGATCTTTTCATAGAAAAAACATTCAAATAAGTAATCTCGTTGGCTTTGATAGTGATAATTGTGCCACTATGATGGGTACTAAGAGTGGGTTCCAGTCATTGCTAAAAAAGGATGTACCATCAGTATTTATAATGGGATGTGTTTGCCATTCTTTTGCATTATGTGCTAGTCATTCAGTCAAGGTACTACCATCTTATCTAGAAATATTTATAAAAGATATCTCTTGTTATTTTTCCCGCAGTAGTAAAAGATTAAACGAGTTCAAAATGATTCAAGATGTTGTAGATACTGCTAAGCATAAAATCTCCAAATTAGCACAAACACGTTGGTTATCCCGTGTCAATGTAATAAAAATTATTATTGAGCAGTGGGACGCGTTAGTTCTTTATTTTCAGTCTCAATCAAAAATTGATAAAATCGATGGTGCAGGGAATATTTACAATACTACGATCACCAAAGGAACTAAGCATATGTTGTTGTTTTTAGGATATGTACTGGAGAAAATAAACTTCCTGAATATTGAATTTCAATCTGAGCATTTCAGATTGCACTTTTTTTTTTTTTTTTTTTTTTTTTGATTTGGTAGTTGTTGGCGCATCGGCTTCTGTGGCCATATTGCACCTCCCAAGGTTTTTGCAGTACTCTGATCCAAGCCCGAAGCGGGAATCGAACCCGCGACCTTTGGGTTGCCGGGCAGGTACTTTACCCACTCGGCTAGCCCGGTCGGCTCAGATTGCACTTACTTCATTCGATGGTTTCAATTGAGTATAAAAATATTCTTAGATTTTTCATAAAAGAAGTCATTACTTCGTGCAAGCTGGTTGAAATTGATCCAAGCAATGCAATAAATCATAAGCCTCTGAATAAAATATATTTGGGAGGCCGTTGTATGGCCTTATTAAATTCAACACCACTTGGTGACACTGAAAGCAGGTTTAAAAATGATTGTTTAAAATTTCTTGTTGAACTTTGTATGGAAATCAGAAAAAGATTTCCTCTAAATGATGGAATTATCGCCAGTCTCAATGTTCTTGACCCAGCAGTGATACATGGTTGTGCCAATTCGCCATGCTCAATTTTCCATTTAGCAATGCAGATCCCTCACCTTGTTTCTGAAGACAAACTAGATCTTCTAAATGATGAATGGAGATCATTTCGTTTAAATCAAGATTTAGATTTCTCTTACAAAACCATCCCTGAGTTTTGGTATCTGTTACGTAATGTAAAAGATGGCTTTAATAATTCTAAATATGAGATTTTATCTAACTTTATGACCAGTCTAACCATTTTACCTCACTCTTCGGCAAGCGTAGAAAGAATCTTCTCCCAAGTAAACCATATAAAAACAAAACCCACAAACTCCCTTAAACCAGAAACTGTGAAAAATAGACTAATGGAAAACAGGCGATAAATAGATCTAATCAAAATTGCTATACATGGAAACCTAAATCAGAATTGGTAAAAGAAGTCATACACGGAACTTGTCATAAAAGATACGAAGAACGTTTGAAAAAAATGAAAGAACTAATAAGTGTGGAGGGAACTGAATGGGATGAAAATTCTGATTACAATTAAATAAAAGATATTTTGCATGGTAACTTTTATCTTATTTGTGTTGCTATACTATATGATGAAAACTAGGTTTTTTTTGGGTTTATTTAAGTTGCAATCTAAGTTTTTTTTAAATTTGTGAGTGGGAGCCCTGCGAGGCACTGGTTAAAGAAGCACTGCAGGATCATCTAGACAAGACTTCAGTTATAGCTCGGACACAGCATGGTTTTGTTAAGGGAAAGTCTTGCCTGACCAATTTGATTGGATACTATGATGCAGTCACAAAAGAACTGGATGCAGGGAATAACTTTGATATTATATATTTGGATCTTAGAAAGGCTTTTGATACTGTTGCACATGGAAGACTGCTGCACAAATTGGAGCAGTGTGGAATTGGAGGCAAATTGCTGCTATGGATAAAGGGATGGTTCGGGGGAGAAGACAGAGTGGTAATCAATGGACACTGCTCATCGTGGACTAATGTTATTAGTGGAGTCCCAGAGGGTTCAGTGTTGGGTCAATTGTTATTTTCTGTATTTATAAATGATATTGATGATGGTATATCTGGCTTAATGTCTAGGTTTGCAGATGATACAAAGGTTGGCAGGGTTGTTAAGGACACTACTGACGCTATGCTGCTGCAATAGAATCTAGAAAGGTTGAGCAGATGGGCTGAGAGGTGGCAAATGAAGTTTAACATTGACAAATGTAAAGTACTACATATAGGAAACAGTAACCCCAGGGAAACGTATCAACTCTGTGGTACTACACTGACAGTGGTAGAGAATGAAAAGGACCTGGAGGTAATTGTGCAGGCAGATACGAAGTTTTCTGAGCAGTGCAGATGGGCTGCAAGAGTAGCTCATGGTGTCTTGTCAATGATATACAGGAATTTTTCTAGTAGGGATAAGGAGGTGATTATTCCCTTGTATAAGGCAATGGTCAGGCCACACCTTGAGGTATACAGGTCTGCAGGCCTCATTTCAAGAAGGATGTAGAGCTGCTGGAATTAATACAGAGAAGGGTAACAAGATTAGTGAATGGAACAAAGGGTTGCTCTTACAAAGAAAGGCTTAAGTTTTGCAAATTACAGGGTCTGGAGACCAGGCACCGGCGAGGTGATCTGATAGAGGTGTATAAAGTCTTGAATGGTTTCAGTATGCTCAATGCCGATGGGATTCTTCCTCTTGCTCAGAATAATCACCTGAGAGGCATAAATTCAAATTGAGGAAAGACAGATGTAGGATAGATGTGTGGAAATTTGCCTTTAGCCAGCGGGTAGTTGGTTGGTGGAACAGACTTCCATCCCTTGTTGTGGAAGTTGATAGCCTAAATAAATTTAAGGCTGAACTGGACAGGTATTTCTAACGAACAGAGGGGTGAAATGGAAGTGGTTTTTTTTTTTTTTTTTGGCTGATGCTGCATAAGCTTGCTTTCTTGCATCATATGCCTCTACTAATGCTAAATGCTAACGCTAATTTAAACATGCCACTAAAACATCTGTTAAAAATAAATTTACGACAGAAACCAAACTTTATTTTAATCAAACACATCAAAAACTAAACAATGTAACTAATGGAGTGTTTCCGCCATTTTTTTTTTTTTTTTTTTTTTCTTAAAGCTCACACAAAGTTGTTTTCAATGTGAACATCAGTGTTTTCATTTAAATCCATTTTAGAGGGAAAAAATACTTTAAAATTCTTAAACCCTATTGAATAAAAAAAATATAAAAAATCGTTAAAAAATATACGTAATATTCAATATCAATATTAACTTAGTTGAAAGAATCACAATTTTCAGAGTCAGAAACAACTGTCATTTGGAGGGAGAGATGTTAATTCTTTGTTGGTAGATGGTTCTGGCAAAGCAGGTCCAGTGGATGAAGTGGTCTTGAAGAAATCATCAAGCTTCAGTTGCCTTAACAACTTGGTGCTGCTTCCTTATTACTGTAGATCAAAATTCTCTGAAATGTTCATAATAAGGAAGCACATCAGGGCCTGATGATGATTCAATAATGTATGATGTTATCCATATGTTGCCTTATAACAGACAATTTAGGATGAGGTGCAACTGATTCTGTGTTTTTGTCATCATCATCATCATCATCCTCCTCTTGTTCTCCATGAAGAACATTTTGTGCAATCTCTACCTCAAAAAAAATTTGATAGCCTGGATCAACTTCATTTACGAGCCACTATTCCACATCATTCTCAGTCGCATTTTTGTTGCCAGCCCTCAGTGTGCACAGTGTTAGGGTCGTGTGCCACCTGTGGTTACCCACATCTGCACCATATGAACACTGTGAAGAAATACAGAACACTGTAAATGCCAGAAAATGTGTAGTGTGTTGAATGTGTAGTATTGTGTTGGGTTCTGTTGTGTGTCCTGACATTTGGCCCCGGGATCCCTGATGTGACCCCACGTTTCCCGCACACACCACTAGGAGGTAGCCAGGCTGCCCATTATTCTCTGGCAGGTCTCCGTCAAGGTCGCCTGAGCTTCTTGAACAGAAACGAATTAAAAAATAATAATAAAATAATAATAATAAAAAAAATAATAATAATAAATGATAATAATAATAAAAATAATAATAATAGAAAAATATATATAATGAAATAATAATAAAAAAATTTAAAAAATGCCAGCCCTCAGAAGAGTGTCGAGAAAATTAGATGCCTCAACTCCCTCAAAGTCCATTTCGGGTTCTACGTCGCCCAACAAATTCTTCCAAGCATTGGCCAAGGTAGTAATCTTCGTGGACTTTGAGGGAGTTGAGGCATCTAATTTTCGGGACACTCTTCTGAGGGCCGGCAACAAAAATGCAACTGAGAATGATGTGGAACAGTGGCTCATAAATGATGGTGATCCGGGCTATCAAATTTTTTCTGAGGTAGAGATTGCAGAAAATGTTCTTCATGGAGAACAAGAGTACGATGATAACAAAGAATCAGTAGCATCTCATCCTAAATTGTCTGTTATAAGACAACATATGGATGACATCATACATTATATTGAATCATCATCAGACCCTGATGTGCTTCCTTATTATGAACATTTTAGAGAATTTCAATCTACAGTAATAAGGAAGCAGCACCAAGGTGTAAGGTAACTGAAGCTTTATGATTTCTTCAAGATCACTTCATCAACTGGACCTGTTTCACCAGAATCCCCTACCAGCAAAGAATTAACACCTCTCCCTCCAAATGACAGTTGTTTCTGACTTTGAAAATTGTGAATCTTTCAATTAAGTTAATATTAAATATTATGCATCTCTTCTTAATGTTTTTTTTATTTATTTTTTTATTCAATGGGGTTCAAGAATTTTAGAGTGTTTTTTTCCCTCTAAAATGGATTTATATGAAAAAAACTAATGTTCAGCTGCTAAGTTGAAGATAACAGATCTGATGTTGAGTGTATGTAAATTTTGCAGTGTCCTGGTGTCTCTTGTATCTTCTTCTTCTTCTACGTCTTCTGTTTCTTTCAAAACAACAATCACCTCTTCCAAAAACGTCTTCTTACACAACCTCTTCATGCCACGATTACATCCTGAACCATCCTGCCTCAACTCCCTCAAAACACATAATTCTCCCATCTCTACTAACTAACCTCAAGGCATTAGGGCGAGCAGGTGCATTATCTAGCAGTAAAACAGCCTTTATTTCATGACAAGCAATTCTCAGCACATCTGTCTGATAGCGTCGCACATCAGACAGATGTGTTTGATGTGCGATGCTATCAGATATAATTAGGTTATAAATTTTTCCTTTAGGAGAGAAATTTTTTGTCCGTTAAATCGAGTGCCAACTGTATATAAGAATTATTAAAATGAGAATGTAAATAACCTTACAAAGAAGTATGCCCAATTACCACTAGTAAAGGCATATTATGCAAGAAAGCAAGCTTATATAGCATAAGCCTAAAAAAAAAACAAAAAAAATCTAATTTCACCCATCCACTTGCTACAATTGTTCTGCCTTGAATCTATTTAAGCTATCAACTTCTACAATGACAGATGGAAGTTTGCTCCAGCAATCAACCATCTGCTGGCTGAAGGAAAACTTCTACACATCTATCCTACAACTGTCTTTCCTCAATTTGAATTTATGCTCTCTTCTGCAATTATTCTAAGCAAGAGGAAGAATACCTTCAGCAATGAGCATGCTCAGCACACAATTCAAGGCCTTATATACCTCAATCAGATCACCTTGCAGATGCCTAGTCTCCAGACGCTAATTTGAAAACCTTAAGCCTTTCTTCGTAAGAGCAACCTTTTGTTCCATTCACTAATCTTGTTGCCCTTCTCTGTACAGTCAGTCCTCGTATAGCACGATAGTTGTGTTCCTAGAAACACTCGTGCAATGCAAAATCGTGTAATATAAACAACAGGCCCTATGGGAAAAATAGGGTTAGGTGCCAACCACCCAAGATTGAATACACATTTTTAACCAAAACATTACCAAACGCAATAAATAATCGTTAAAAAAATACTTACGTATTTTATTACGACTATTACGTAATAAAATATTGCTAATGCTTTTGCTTCTATCGTAAGCAAACTTGTTTTTTGTTTGATTTTCTATCCAAACAGGTGACAGATGTTGCATCTCTTCCAATTCTTTGTTCTTAATCTAATGGATTTTAATTACACTTTGAGTTGTTCCTGCTATGGAAGTTGTTTTTATTTTCTCTGCATTCTTTGTAATTCTCGGCGTTGCCTCATTTAGGTCTGTAGCACGTGCAGTATCACATGGTCTTTCATTTCGCTCAAAGCGTTTCAGTTTCATATTTTTTCGCTATCAACAGTGGCAGACTGGCCATAAGCCTTACCGGAGAAACCCAGGTGGCCGGTGTGATTTTGGCCATAAACCGCAGTATGAGGCCACTATAAATTTTCCCAGGTAAGAATTTTTGACCCAGTCCGCCTCTGTTTATCGATATCGCTTTTTTTTTTTTTCTCTCTGAATCTGCAATGTCTTCACCAGGACACTTCCTTTTCACACCTTTTAAGTGTTTTAAGTAGTAACTGAATAAAATTTATTCAGTTGCTACACTGTAAAGGCAGAGATACACTATTAACACCTCACATTTTACTAAAGCACATTTCTAGGGGTTACTACCATAAAACAATAAAAACAATTTCCAGTTGCGTTTCTGCTAGTGGAATCTGTTATAAACTGGTAGTAAACTCGATCTAATTGCATTTGCGATTATACCGATAGCTGGAATTGTGTTGGTTTTTATGTTATTATGGTGAAATGTGTTTCCCCTTCACTGATATAAAACACATAAATACATTTTCAGAATCTTCTCTTCATTCCTATCGTGTTGCGTTCAGTTGGGGTGATTCCGCGTTCGACTGCCATTTCTTGTAAACACAAAGGCGAATCGTGCATAAGCAAATTTGGTTTGTGTTATATAAGATATCGTTCCCCTATTTATAAATCGTGTATTATCGAATTCGTGTAATGTAAACACGTGTTTTTTTTTTTTTTTTTTATGTGAACCCCAAACACGAGAGGTATTAGAACCTATAGTACTTAGTACCGTGCTTGGGTTAGGGTTGAAAGAGAAGTATGGGGGGAATGCCAGAAACTTTGCTCTAGAGACTAAGATGGGTTTCACCATTTCAAGCCTCGCATAAGCAAAGTGGTGGTATTGCACAGGTCGATGAGAGTCATCTACCACCTTCATTTATACGAGGACTGACTGTACTCGTTCCAGCAGCTATACACCCTTCTTAAAATGAGGCCTGACCATTTCCTTATAGAAGGGGATAATCACCTCCTTATTCCTGTTAGAAAAATTCCTGTATATCATTGACAAGACCCCATGAGCTACTCTTGCAGACTGTCTGAACTACTCAGAAAAATTCATATCTGACTGCACAATTACTCCAGGTCCTTTTCATTCTCTACCACCAATCAGTGTAGTACCACACAGTTGATATGTTACTCTGGGGTTACTGCTTACCATATGCAGTACTTCACATTTGTTAAAGTTAAACTTCAGTTAACACCTCTCAGCCCATCTGCTCAACTTTTCTAGATCCTGTTGCAGTACTGTCATTAACAACCATGCTGACCTTCATATCGTCTGCAAACCTAGACATTAAGCCTGATATACCATCATCAATATCATTAATAAATACAGAAAACAACAATGGACCCAACACTGAACCCTGGGGGACTCCACTAATAACTTTAGTCCATGGAGAGCAGTGTCCATTAAGTACCACTCTGTCTTCTCCCACTCAACCTTTATCCATAGCAGCAATTTGCCTCCAATGCCAGCTGCTCCAATTTGTGCAGCAGTCTTCCATGTGCAACAGTATCAAAAGCCTTTCTAAGATCCAAATATATAATATCAAAGTTATTCCCTGCATCCAGTTCTTTTGTGACTGCATCATAGTATCCAATCAAATTGGTCACGCAAGACTTTCCCTTAACAAAACCATGCTGTGTCCGAGCTATAACTGACGCCTTGTCTAGATGATCCTGTAGTGCTTCTTTAACCAGTGCCTCCATTAATTTCCCTAGAAGAGAAGTTAAACTAACAGGTCTGTAATTACTTGCATTGCCCTTTGATTCTCCTTTGTGAATTAGAGTCACATTTGTACTTCTCCAGTCCATGGGTACCTCCCCTGAGTCCATGGAAGCTCTCATAATTATGGCTAAGGGTTTGCTTACTTCCTTTGCTGCCTCCTTTAATATAACTGGATAGATCCCATCCACCCCAGGTGCCTTTCTTATGTTTAACTTCAACAATTTCTCCTCCACTTTGCTCTCAGTTATTACAAAATCATCTAGCTCACTGCCAGAGTTTAATACACCTCCGGCATTCCCATCCCTGAATAACTCCTCATGTGGGAATGTAGATGAAAAATATTCATTTAGTTTGTTAGCTACCTGAGCAGGATCATCAACAGTTGAACCATTGATATCAAGTGGACCAATCTGATTCATCCCCTTCCTTCTAGAGTTTACATAAGTAAAGAACTCTTTACAGTTTTTCTTTGCATCCTTTGCCAAAGATTTCTCGTAATCTGCCTTTACCTGCCTAACCTCCTTGTGACTTCTTTACAGAACAGCTTATATCTATCATAAGCTTCCGTTTCACCTGTTAATTTATATGTATTCCATGGATTTTGCATTTTTCTTCTCTGCCACATCTCATTAGTTCATCTGACATCCATTTAGGCCTCAACCTTGAACAATATTTCTTAGTTGGTATGAAAAGCCTAGCAGCTTCCAAGATTAATTCTTTGAATGCTTCCCATTTTGAATTTGCTGTTGGTAACATCATCAGTTGGCCCACCGTATAGAATTTAAAAACTGTTTCAAACCACCGTAGTCACCTCTACGAAAGCAAATACCCTTCCCTTTACCTCTTTGAGTGAATCCCACTTCAGCACACTGTGATCACTGCCACCTAGTGGTTACTTTATCTGCAGATTCTTAATGCATGAAGAATCACTACTGATAATCAGATCAGGAGTATTAATTCCTCTAGTTGCCTCCTGAACATGCTGCTGTAGAAGACAATCATCCAATAAATCAACAAAAGCCTTGCTAGTGTGTGAGTGATCAACCCACAAATTCCAGTCAATATCTAGAAAATTAAAAACCCTCATTATAAGATACTCTGATTTACTGGCCCACTCCATTTCCCTGTACAGTTGTTTATTATACTCATCAGAGTCAGACTCAATTTTGATTTCCCACCGCTTATGTCACACCAAACTGACTCGACACTGCACTGTCCAGCGATGTCGACTGGCTGTACTTCCTTGGATTTTATGCGTTTCTTAACTAATAACATAACCCCTCCTCCCTTCCTTCCTATCCTGTCTATCCTTCCTGTACACATTGTACTCCCAAAATTCCATTTCTGCATTCCTTATATCTGTGTGACACCACGTCTCTGATATTCCAACAATATCTGCCTTTGATGTTTTGACCAACACCTCAAATTCATCAAATTTATTTACCAAACTCCTAGCATTGGTGTACACGCAAGTATAGATGCACCTGTTCCTATTCTTAGCTAACCTAACACAGCCCATGTATTTACTTGTTTCGCAATGACTCCCAGCTGTCCCTGAAATCCCCTGCACCTCTGTTTTCCAGGGTGCTGACTCTCTGACTCTCCAGAGTCAGACTCAATTTTGATTTCCCACCGCTTATGTCACACCAAACTGACTCGACACTGCACTGTCCAGCGATGTCGACTGGCTGTACTTCCTTGGATTTTATGCGTTTCTTAACTAATAACATAACCCCTCCTCCCTTCCTTCCTATCCTGTCTATCCTTCCTGTACACATTGTACTCCCAAAATTCCATTTCTGCATTCCTTATATCTGTGTGACACCACGTCTCTGATATTCCAACAATATCTGCCTTTGATGTTTTGACCAACACCTCAAATTCATCAAATTTATTTACCAAACTCCTAGCATTGGTGTACACGCAAGTATAGATGCACCTGTTCCTATTCTTAGCTAACCTAACACAGCCCATGTATTTACTTGTTTCGCAATGACTCCCAGCTGTCCCTGAAATCCCCTGCACCTCTGTTTTCCAGGGTGCTGTTCATTCCAATAAAAGCAGTGCAAGAATCACTTTCACCTGTGCCAGTGGCTACTGTTAATCTATTAGTCCATGTATCTCCCCAAGCCAGCAGTTTTCCGACCCACCCAAATCACTGCCTCGATAGCATTAGCAATGAAGACCATTACTGTATATTTTAACATATGTTGGTTGGACTATTACAGGAGTGGCCTACTTAATTTGTGATGCAATCTACTTTTTTCCTTCAAAATGTGCCACGATCTACCATCTCAAAACTTACATTGCACAAGGTGCACAAATCAAGGGATGACCGTATATTTAAAATTCGTCATGATCAACCGAAATTAAATCTGCGATCGACTCGTTGGCCACCCCTGGACTATTATATAATACAATGTGTATGTTATTATATAATAATATGGCATAAATTATGTACCTGGTGGCACACAAAGTGCTGACACATTTGTATTAAAACTAAATTCTTAGACGAATTTCATTTAAACTTGGTAGTAGTTTACAGAAGGTTCTGGAATATTTTCCAAGGACCAGCAATAAGTCACGCCACTTTACATGCTCGTGAATCTCAGGTGCTCCTCTCAGTAACTAAAACGGCAGGGACGTTGCACCTCACAAGCAGAAAACTAAGGTTATGCTTTTTTTCATTGAAATGAGAAGTGTAATTGACACACAGAGAAGCTTTCAGGCTATTCTTGGAATTCACTAGGCATGATCACGTGCAAGAAACATCCTTCATTTATCGCAGAAGTTTGAAGAGGAATGCTGTATAAAAGAATGAAAATAACCTTACATGGCCAGTATTCAATCTCTTGAAAATGTTAAACCCTCTAAGTTGCAATGCAGCATAGTCCAGCAAAGTCAACAAGAAAAGCAACTTGCAAGGTTGATCAGCATTCTATTTACTGAATGCTTATAAACTGTATTTGAATATGTTCCCATACAAGATTACAGTGCTGCATAAACTTTCCAGAAATGAGCAGACATTTTAATCTGCCACAAGGACAGAGGGGAGAAGTGCAGTGTTACACAATGCCTAGTTTTGAGAAGAAAATTATTTTCACTTGAACAAAACTGCAAACAAGCAGACGTTTTTGGGCAACAGAACCTGCCCACCAGAAACCTTCTAAATAAAAGTTGTTGCAGAAGGAAAGTGACCACATGAGCAGCCCTGCCAAATTATAATTTAATTGAACTCTTCTTCTACAATGAAATTAACTCACAGTGGTACCTATGTATGCATCAGAATGACTTCCTATTGCAATTCAGTTTCATATGATTTATGTGAGATGGCACCACACCATATACAGTTAATAAGATGTTGGAATTTTCTGTACACTGTTTTCGGTCCCTACACATACTGTCATGCTGTTATCCAGATCGTCAACAACTGTGAGTGTTCTCTACCACCTTGAGTCCAGACTTTAATTCACATAACTTTTTATTCGTGGGGTTTCTTCAAATAAAAACAGCTCCACATGAAACCTGCTATGCTCATGGACTTGAGAGCCATTATTGTTCAGATGTATCATGAAACTGATATAAATGTATCTTCACATCATTATAGACATTGCTATAGAAACTAATGTGACAAAATGAAGGACATACTGAACGTGTAGTAAGATAAGAATGTCTTCCAAAAATCTAAGCACGAAAATTCAAAATGTTTGTAACAGTTAGTGAATAAAAGAGATTCTTATTTAAATGCGTCAACATTTTTCTTGTCGCCCTCTATGATTTATCAGTAGGGTACAGAAAATTTCTTTAAAGTTTTGGTTGGCTGTGTTATTAAAATGCTAACCTAGATGACTTTAATACTTAAGACAAACAGCACTAAGAAACAGTATGACTATCATATGCACAAAACTTACAACAATACATAAAAGCACAACAACAGTTTACAGGAAATGCAAAAACATTATTTACCTTATCAAGCTGTAGGCAACCAGAGTAACAGTAAAGAGCAGGAACAGTGCACAAGGGAAAACAAAAAAACACTTCATTAACAAACATAAGGTAATAACATTTGACTCAAGGCAATCAAAAGACATTATTTAATCAAAAACCAGTAAAAATCTCATTCTTCTCAACAGTGCAAATATTGACTGTAATCCTCTTCTATAAACCTTTTTTTTTTTTTTTGCTGGCAGTAGATTTAATCTGCCTAGTAAGTGAAGTGGGCTTAATGCTCACAGAAAAATTTACTTCATATTTCCCAATGCTGCTTTGGTATTGTGTTGCTTTTAAACAAATGGCATTCCCAAAAGCATAATGTCTCATTTATTTAAATGATGAAATACTGCACGAGACACTGTTTTATCAAGTGCTGGTCTTACATCAGAGCAGATAGTTGTTAGCACAATTACATGACAAAACAGAAAATATGAAGTTGTTCAATGTGAGCTGCCATATATGCAGTATGTGAAAATTATAAAATAGTTAATACTGTCTGGTCTTTTCAAAATTATGATAAATAGACTTCCTTGCCCTTTCTTGTGACAAAGAAGAAAATGAAAATGGCCTTATACTGTTAAAAGGCTAAAAAGCTTTAGCTATTTTATAATTTCAAAATTTTATATCTGATTCACTCTTTAAAGACATTTTGTTAATTCAATACACCTACACATACAATGCCAAATACAGTGTACAGATCTTACTGTGATCATAGATAATGTTATCATTCATTTAATGTTATCACTTTTATGAAGTCCCAGTCAGACCCTTTGCTAAAACACGGGGGGACCAATGTTTACTGTAATCAATGCTTTCATTAATGTTATCACTTTTTTGCCTTATTGCAGTTTACACATGTGCAGTGGCACTGATTACATAACATTCCAATTTGTTCTTAAATTCCAACATGTTGCATGTCCAGTTCATGTAGTTGTCAGTGTGGTTATTCCTCAAAATAAAGTACTGTAGCTGTACTCCTAATTAATATGACTGTTTTACAGAAGAGCATTAAACCTTTTATAATTCTTGATTGTGGTATTTTCTCTATTTGTTTTTAATGGTTTGTATGAATTTCCAGAAACATTATGACAGTTTCATTTTTAATGATGACTTTCTTGAAGAAATCCTATGGTCTCCGTAGCCGAGTGGTCAGGAGCAGGAGTGCAGTAGCACGCACTCTTTGAGTAGACAGGGGGTTCAAGCCCCTGACTGCTAAATACGGTCGATCTGCCAACCTGCACTGGACCAGCATGGCAGATTATGGTCCATTTCCCTCAGAATGAATTGTTGAGGAAGCTTCCATCCTGTAGTGGGTTGATAATGGCTGCAATTTACTTTTTTCTTTTCTTGAAGAAATAGTAAGCAGTCAAATTCAAATATTTGACTGCTGAAATGTATGTGCATTCACTGATAGCAAAATTCAGCTAATACTTGAATACGGGCAAATGCAGGCTAACCTGCAAGTTCAATTGATCATGTGATAATGATAGGAATAGATATTTATGAACTACACCAATTCTAAACCAGTTCTATGCCACTTCTAAAAATATCGGTACACTTAAAAACATTTTTATTAGAATATGTACAATGTAGTTTATTCAGCTCTAAAACTTACTTTAAAAAAAGTGGTGTGACAATTACAAATTTGCATTTAAATCCTCCTAAAAATAAAATTTGCATATATGCAAAAATGTGTATCTTAAACTGACATGACTCAAGGGAAAGCTGTGACACAAGGTAATCTTTCTATTCGGGTCTACGAAGATATATCAGTCTGGGATAGGTATATCTTCTGTTCTGGTAATGACAACAGTACAGCAAAAAACATGTGAAGGTGACGAATTTGCAGATGAATGCATATGGAAACTTTTAAATGGTGTGTCACGGGCACCTCCGTAGCCAGGTGGGCAGGAGCAGCAGTGCGTAGCACATACACCTTGATTAGGCTGAGTTCCAGTGACCACCAAATACGGAGGATGCGGAAAGGTCAGGTAAATGAAAAAAGGTCAAGAAAGACCACCGCATATCCCCGAGCAATATGGCCTTAGTTGCTAATGCTCCTAAAAACCAAATAACAAACAAACAAATGGTGTGTCACATGCCAACATTTTTGTATATTGGTGTGCAAATATCTGATCAGAGACATTTTAGCTGATGGTGAGAAACTAATCAAAGAAATTTTGGAAGCATATTTAGAAAACAGAATTTTAAGAGTTCTGGCGGGGAGAGCTGCCACGTTCTAAACAACTAAGTATTGGTACAGAAACAATGCCATAGCCTCTAGGAAAGCATAATGCATACTGATCTGGCTTATTCAACATCAGTGATGGCCACTGAGCCAAAGAATTATTATGAAAAATAATTGCACATCAACCCATTACACATCTAATAATTTGAAAATCACTGATGATTGGGACATCTCATTGTATGTGATACACAGTGTGCCAATTAAATAATGAGACTGATGCTACTACAAAAAAAAATAATAACACTAACGCCAAAATAATGTTATATTTTTTCGAAATAATCACCTCTGACATGTACACACTGTTTACATCTTTTATACAAGTTTTGAAAACACTTCTGGAACTCCTCTTCTGGTACTGCTTTCAGCTGGATAGTCAGTGCAGCCTGGATGTCCTCTATCATCCAGTATAGTGTTCCTTTCATGGCTGTTTTCATTTTGGGGAATAAGAAAACTATTCAAACACTCTTGGTTGAGACAAACATTCATCAGCATAACTTTTTTTTTTAAATTGGCAAAAGTTTCTGTAGCACTTTTTTTCCAATTTATAATAAAATTTGATAACTGCTCTTTGCTCCATTTTCAATTTTCTGACAACATGCACAAAACTACTATTACTCTTTCCATCACAAATCACAAACTACTGAACGGACAAGTTTCAACTTGCACTCATTGGAAATAGCACACTCTAGCAGATCTAATCATGTACTATTTTGGCCTCTTAAATTTGGCTCATTAATACTAAATGCAGAGCACACACAGTTTTGTTATTTAATTGGTGCACTGTGTATGTTATAAAGTCTGTGCATGCTCTGGCAACATCTCACAAGTGATCTATGTAGTCTTTGTTACCATATCTACTTCTGCAAAAAGTAAAACAAACTTTGGTCTGATATATGACCTCTGAATCATAATTGAAATCAATGACACAAAAGCATGCATTAACCAAGTAAATTCATAAGCATGCAAACCGATGAAAACAAACTGGCAGAGCACATACTTCTGCTCTGGTAGTTAACTTTTTATCACAACACCAATATCATGGGTACAGCAGAAACACTAATGTGACTGTAGACCTGATGGTACTGATTTTCTGTCTGTTCAGTTTCATGAAGCAAAAACTGTCTGGGACATATTTTTGATCCAATAACGACAACAGTGCTGTAGCAGAGTGTTCATGTTTATACTCAAGCATGACCACTTGATAAGAAGAGTCTACATTAATTATTTTTACAATAAATATAATCATTAACTGTACTTAAAGTCAATCAGGCTTGAACCATGATCCACTCAAACTATATGTGCTTCTGCACCCTCATGTTTGACCACTTAGCTACACTGGACTGTATCAAGGTGAAGGTGAATTTTTAGATGAATACATATGAAAACTCATTTCATGAGTTCCCACATGCATTCATGAGGTGTGACATGAAATGCTGCCTCGTGAAATTGGTTCAACTAATGCTCACTGTGAAAGCAGAGAAAGCAAGCTGATGACTTGTGCAAATTTGTGCAGTCTTTTAAAAAAGTATTTCCCAAGATCCTTGTTAACTCACTTCTGAATGACACTTGTAATAAGACAAATTAACTTGCTCAGAATTTAAAATGTTGAGGGTAAAAATAGCCAAAACAATAAAATAAATATACCTTTCTTCTAAATGAAAAAAATATAAATACTTTTTCTGTACAAAAAAAAAATAAGATTATAGTCATTCATTTCATTCTTTTGCAATTAAAATTTCTCAATTTTATCCAAAATTTCAAATGACTAAAACAGAACAACAAACAAGGAATATTTCTAAACTAATGCCTTTAAAGCATAAAGGACATTTTTAAACTAATATAATCTAAGCTAAATACTATTAAAACTTTAAAATTAAAAAAAAAATTTAACTTTTAATAGTATTTAGGAGGAAAAAGCCCATAGAGGCTGGGGGAGTAAATTAAAAGTTACATTTCAAAGAGAAGTAACAAAATGTTATCACTATATCATACCTCATCTGTGTTTATCTTTTTACCACCTCTTGAGAGCAACCTGAAACATATATAAGAAAAAACTAATTAAACTGATTTAATAGGATAACATACACTCAAGTGCATGTTAATAGAAATATGATATGCAATACTCAACACGCTTAAAATTAATAGAAATATGATATGCAATACTCAACACTCAGAGGTCTCATAATTAAAAGTCTTACCATTTAAGCACATCAGGTGCTGAAAGATCAGGTAAGCAGACAGCCCAGTTGATGTTTCCCAAGTGAGAAATCAGTCTGCATGCAAACATTATACAGTGTCCATACACATCCATGCTGTGAGAGCACTGGCATCATCTTGTTGAAAACTCAGCATAACACAATGATATTGGAGTAGGCCATTCTCAGATAAGTTTCCTGCATGACCTTATACTCCCATAAGTCAAGCACCCTTGTTCTCAAAAACAGGGACCAACACATGGCACCAAGTGATATTGCACACTGCAAAGGATGTTGGTGAAGTTGTGGCAAATGATGCAAGAAAGCAAGCTTACATAGTATTAGCAACACACACACACACACACTTCCCCTCCAAGAATCTGTATAGTTCTTTCTTGAATTTATTCAACCATCCACTTCCAGAACAACAGATAGAAGCCTATTCTAACAATCACTCGACTCGCTGACTGAAGGCAAACTTCCACAAATCTATCCTGCAACCATCCTTCCTCAACTTAAATTTATGTTCCTGCATGTGTGTAGTCTCAGCAAGAGGAAAAATACCATTCAGATTCGGCTTATTCAATCCATTCAAGGCCTTACACACCTCAACCAGATCACCCTGCATGTGTCTAGAGTACCCTTTTGTTCCCTTCACCAGTCTGGTTGCCCTTCTCTGCAGCCATTCCAGCAGATCTACATCCTTCTAAAATAAGGCCTCCAGACCTGTATAAATACTCTAGATGTGGCCTAATCCATGGCTTTGTGCAAAGGGATAATCACCTTCTTATCCCTACTAGCAAAGTTTCTGTATATCATTGACAAAACCCCATGAGCTGTCCTAGTAGCACATCTGCACTGCTCAGAGAATTTCATATCTGACTGCACAATTACTCCAGTTCTTTTTCATTTTCTACTACCCTGAGTGTAGTTCCACACAACTAAATTACTCTGAGATTACTGCTACCCATATACAGTACCTCGCATTTGTCAACGTTAAACTTCAACTGCCATTTCTCAGCCCCTTGACCTAATTTTTCTAAATCTTGTTGCATAGCATACTCATTACTGTCGTTAACCACTCTACCAACCTTTGTATCATCTGAAATCTTTGACAAGTTCACAATGGTCCTCTGGAGCCAGACTGCAGTGAGAATTATATATGTTGTTGGTGGTGGGGTTTTAAGTGCAATGGCTATTTAGACCATACTGCACTTATGAAAGTGATTTGTACTGCATGTGTTTGTTGATGTAGAAGTAGTTAGAAATGGTTATATAATCCTATTCATTTTAGGAAGGAGAAGAATTCTGAGATTTGATTTTTCATCTATGATATGGCTAAGCGACAAAGGTTCCTTTAAACTTGCCAGAGAACTGAATGACACTAGGTGAGCATTATTATACAGAGTACATTCCAAAAGTATATGTTTGACTATGAGTGGAGTGTGGCTTGTTTGTTATTTGGTTTTTAGGAGCATTAGCAACTAAGGCCATATTGCTCCGGGATATGCGGTGGTCATTCCCTGACTTTTCCGCATCCTCCGTATTTGGTGGTGACGGGCTCGAACCCCGGTCTAATCAAGAAGCGTGTACTTCGCACTACTGCTCCTTCCCACCTGGCTACGGAGGAGCCTTTGGAGTGTGGCAGTGATTACACTAAAGAGAGTCATTCCCTGACAAAAAGAACAGATGGATTAAATGAGTATAGGAGATTCTGTCTCTGGCTAGAATTACTTCTTGTCTGTTTGTAATGAGGTTGGAAGCCCATAATTTTGGTGCAGGTTTAATTTGAAGTAGCTATTATGGATTTGTGCTTGTCATTGAAGAGTCCAGCGATCTTTGCATATACTCTAAATATTCATTTTATAATCTGTGAATGGTACTAGGAAATTCATTGGGGCTGTACCAGATGGATATTTTGCAGCAGCAACATCCACGATTTCATTTCCTGGTATTCCAGTATGGCCTAGGATCCAGCGAAAGACCTTTTGCTGATGTTCTCTGAGACAAATAAACTCCATTCTGATGAGCTTTATTAACAGATGAGTAGGTGGGGAGTGTTTTGCATGGCTAATAAGGAACTTTGCAAGTCTGTGTATATTATGCTCTTTTGGATTGACAGATGGAAAATATTTTCCAGAGCAAGCTTTATAGCATACAATTCACTCGTGTAACTACTACATTCTATGGGAAGAGACAGAGAAATGGTAGTATCAAGGCGTACCACAGCTGTACCCCGACCCACTCTCAGACCTCGATCCTTCAGTATATATTTTAGCGAAGTTGGGATAACGTTGAGTATGTGCAATGTGTAGCTGTTGAATGTTAATGTCTGATAGAGAGTGTTTTCCCCATTGGTGGAAATAATTGTCACAAAATGGCATGATCACTGACCATGGAGGGTCAGGATCTATAGGATCTTGCAGGATTTTATTTAAGGATATATTCCAATCTTCTGCTAGTTCTTTTAGCCTAATACCAGCAGGCCGAACTGGCGGTGGTTTGTTTCTACAAAAGATAGTAAACTGTGGATCATAAAGTATTGACCAATTAGGATTGGTCGCTTGGCTTTGGATCTTGGTTACACAATTCAGCAGCAACATCTTTCTCCTGATATTTAGAGGAGGTTCATGGGCTTCAACATACAAACTTTGCACTGGAGATGTTCTGAACACCAAGAGCTGTCCTAAGAGCTGAATGTTGAATAGGGTTGAGGCGAGATAAAGCACTCTCTCTAGAAGAATCAAAGACAGGCGAGTCATAGTCCAAGTGTGATCTGATTATGGACATAAATGAAGCAGGCTGTAATGATCTGCTCTCCATGTTGTGGCTGATAAGACTGTGAATATGTTCAGTTTTTTTTTTGACAAGCAGTCCAGAGATGTTCAATGTGCTTTTAATAGTTTAACTTACTGTCAAAAATTAAGCCTAGTAGACGAATACTATTAGCTATGGAAAGTGGTTATCCTGTACCAGATGCAAAATGCATCTGGTACAGAAGTGAATGGCAGTAGATTTCTAGCTGGATAGTCTATAACCGTTTTGTGTCATCCATGTTTGGATGCAGTTGATTGATATTTGCAGTTGGCATTCAATGTAATCCATGTTTTGAGAATGACAGGAAATTGTGCGATTGTCAGCGAAATGGTAAGATTCCACAGTTTTCAGGATGAGTTCAATTACATGATTCATTCTCAGTGCGAACAAAGTGGCACTGAGAACAGACCTTTGCAGAATTCCTTCTTCTTGAATAAAGTTTTTAGAGAGGATTCTCCGATAACGAACTTGGAAAAATCTTTGTTATAGAAAATTTTGGTTAAAATATGGTAAATTGCCTCTCAAGCCAAGAGAATGTAGATCCTTTAAAATGCCTAAATGCCACATATTGTCAAAGGCTTTCTCAACATCAAGATAGACCATGAAGAGATGTTCCTTTTTGATGAAAGCATTTCTAATGTTTGCCTCATCTTTGATCATGGGATCCAATAAAGATCAGTTTTTCTAGAATCCACATTGGTTGTTGTTAATCAAGTTTTGGGACACTAAGAACCAAGTGAGACAGCGAGGTATTATTTTCTCGGGGGTTTTGCTCAGACAGCTGGTAAGAGATATAGGCCTGTAATTTTGAGGAACAGGATGATCTTTACTGGGTTTTGCAATTGCTAGTACATAAGAATAATGCCAGGAACTTGGGAAGGTATATTCAGAAAAAATTTGATTGAAAAATATGAGCAGTGAAGACAGTGGTCTTTGATCCAAATTTCAGAGCATTACATAGTATATCCCGTCAGGGACAGCAGCACTGTTTCTTGAGTTGGTAAGAGATTGCTGCAGCTCAAGCATGGTAAATGGTTGATTATAACGTAAAGCAGAATTGTCAGTGTAATTCAGTCTGGATTTCTCTGTAACTGTTTTAAGTTTTTGAAATGATTTATCATAAGTTATAGAAGAAGACAACTAAGAAAATACGATTCCCAGTGCATTTGATATTTCTGTAGGAGTAGAGAGCTCCTGTCCATTCCAGTTCAGTAGTGGGGTGGATAAAGGAGGAAATTTACTGTTTAAACATTTTATTTTTCTCCAGATTAATCTGATATCAGTACTTTTATTAACTGAAGAGGTTAATCCAACTTCCTTTTCTTGCTTTACATCTGATATAATGAGGTTTTGCTCTAAGACATTTATAATTAATAAGATTGGAGGTGGTTGGATATTTGCAGAAAAGGTTCCATGCTTTGTTTTTCCCTTTTTTTGAATTGCTGCAATCTTCATTCCACCAGTAATTTATTTTTCATCTATTTCTTACTTGATATTGAGGAATGGCAGTGGACACAACTGTCGGCATTTGATTTGTGATGTGCTTGGTAACACTGTTGACAGAACAAGACTGAATGGTACAGTTGTCAAATGATATGTGCATTGTGCATTTTGTCCAGTCAGCCTTTTAAAATTTCCATTTAATTGGATTTTTTGTTGGAAAGGAATAGGATGTTTGAATTTTGCAGATTAACAGATAATGGTCGCTGCTATAAGGATCACTCAGAGTTACCCAATCTATACTTGTAAAAGAGGCTTGGAGAACAAATGGAAAGGTCTATTGCAAATGTTGAACCTGTAGGAAGATGGATATACGTAGCAAAGCCAGTATTTAGTAACATTAAATTCTGTCTGTCGATCAGCATTTCGATAAGCTTTCCCCGTCTGTCTGAGGTAGGGGAACCCCATAGTGGATGGTGGGCATTAAAGTCTCCTAGTACACAAAATGGAGATGATAACTGCAAAATAAGTTCTTCGATTTCCTGAATAGTATATTGATGATTTGGCAGAAGATAGGTTGAAACCAGTGTCAGAGTAATACCATTTACATGTGTGGCAATGGCTTCTAAGGCAGTTTGCAATGGGATGTGTCTGGAGGGGATGCTTGAATCCACGAGCACTATTAGTGTCAGCTCTGTCTTGTCTGAATATAGTATAATTTTTGATTGTAATTGAGACCTGAGGTATCAAATTTGTTTCCTGCAAGCACATTGCAAGAGGATTGCAGTGCTGAATTAATTCATGGATATCATCGATGTTACTGTGAAGGCCTCTACAATTCCGTTGGACAATGTGTTCCATTATTTGGTTTTATGAGAGGGAGATGAATCTGGCTGATTATGAGTGGGTTGTTTTATAATGGTCAAGTTTAGATTTTTCTTTTCTGGGAAAGTTGGAGCATGCTGAATCATTGTTATCTTCCATATCACCATCTGCATGTAATTGTAGAAGATCTTCTTGGTAGATCACATCATCGGTATCCATCCTTGTTGGGTGTGGTTGTTTAACCTCAACAGGATCTGATTTTTGCAATTCTTCTGCTTCTTTACAGTGGGTTATGCTTTGGAACTGTGAGTGGTGTGTTGTTACTTTGGTCTACTGTCTTTGGTTTAGATGTAAGCTGGATCGATAGAACTGATCATGCCAGTGCCCCTTCCATCTAACATGCTACTGATTGGTGAGAGAGGATAACCAAAGCATAAGAGCTTTTTGGCATGCTTAATTTAACTTGTTTTCTAGCTTCTTGATATACGACTATTTTCAGTCTTGTATTTTTGTATTTTCTTCCCTAGCTTCCAGAGATCTTCTAGAGTATGCTGGATGGTTGCCCCTGCAATTAGGGCACTGCAGAATTTGTGCCTTGAATTCTGAGTATGAGCTGTGCAGCCACAGTTTGGACATGTTGAAACTACATGGCATGCTGTCTGGGAGTGACCAAATTTCTGGCATTTGTGGCATCTTAAGGGGAAAGGGTAGAGCATGGCAATCTGACTGAAGCTGGTAGATTCAGTGTATTAAAGGTTAGAATTATGATGTGTGTTGGGACTAAGGTACCATCTTTTCGTATCATGATTGGACTGGACATGTGTTATGAGATAAGGGATTGATGAAGGATGTGATGGAGGGGAATAGTTGAAGAGAATAGGCCCATAAGGAGATTGAGGAAAACTATGATAGATGAACTGAGAGAGGATTATGGTGTGGAGAGATGAAGAGGAGGGTTGAAGATGGGGAGATATGGAAAAGTGTTAATGAGTTGTATGCTTGGACCTGCCCTTGAACACTGAATGATGAACACTGATGATGAAGATTACAAGATGAACCAGATTTATGTATAAACACTATAATTAATCATATTTTGTAAAAAAAAAAAAGTAGTTGATTTTAAAGTTGAATTAACAATTTCTAAGAATATTAACTGGTAACCCGTTGAGTATAGATAATTATCAATTAATGTCTAAGGAAAAGGAGCACATTCAAAAAGACACTTCTTTTCTTCAGCATGTATGGGAAAGTCAAATATGGGAGAAAGGTGCCAATGCATCTAACAATAACCTAAAAGACATTTCTTGGCTGAAGCCTCAGAGTATGAAGGAGTTTACTTATGCAAAGATTAATGCACACATGCAACATTTATACTACCAAGGTAGTTTTAATGCATCGCTTTAATTATATTTTGAATTTCATATTCTGAATACCTTCACTCTGAGGCTTCAGCCAAGAAATGTCTTTTAGACTAAACCATTGCACACCATCAGGCATCTCTCATATTGTGGAGTTAAACTTCATAACTGGGTTGTCACTATTGAAACACCAGGGTACCTATCCACCCACTGAAGAGAAGCCAAAAAGCCTTGAAACAGTGTTGTTGGGTAGTGGTATCTGCTGAAAATAAGTAATATTAGTCTTCTCCATTGGTGAAGCATTAATTATTAGATAGTGCAATACCATGACAACTCACTGTGAGGGTATTCACAATATGAGATATAATTAAAACAATGCATTAGAACTACCTTGGTAGTATAAATGATGTGTGTGCATTAAGCTATGCATAAGTAAACTCCTTAACAATAATATGCTTCTGTGATGAGTTTGAAGAAAGAAGAGTTTAAAGTGGCAAAAACATCCAAGTAGATGGACATGCATGTGAGAAGTAGCCAAATAAAACAAAACTGTTCCAGAAAATTATATTTAAGTTAGAATATTAGGAGAATCTTAAAAAAAATATTAAATTCAGACCTTTCATGCTTCAACTACTGCATAAAAATCAGAAAGATGACTCTGATAAATGAGAGCAATTCTGTGAATAAGTACTGTCAGAAAGTGAAGCTGGCAATTTCCAGGGTGTAATCAATCATCAGACGAAGCAACATTCCACTGCATTTCTGAGGACAGTGACAGTCCATTCAACAAAAAAATGTTAACCAGCCAGGGATCAGTGTGTAATGGGATTTTCCATTCGTAGGAGAAATAGATATTTCAGATTCAATGAAAGTGTTACTGGACAGTTATCTTGAATTATTAATAAAGGATGCAGTTCCTGAAAAAAGAAACCTGTTTCTCAATACAGTGATGTACCTTCAACAAGATGATATGCTTCCACCTTTTCACTCTGACAACCATATTTCCACTCCCTCAGAACTTTTTGCATACGAATACACTCATATAACCACAAACATTCCAGGATTCGTTGGGTGATGATTTTTGCTTAAATGATGCCATATAGTGCAAGGAAGCCACAGGCTTCCTTGCACTATATGGCATCATTTAAGCAAAAAAAAAAAAAAAAAAAAAATGCAAGGGTAATCGCAATTTCTGTGTATATTAAACCTTTTTTATTTCATGTTTGCTGAATAAATTATCTGCGATATTAAAGTGTTTATACATAATTATGACTTACCCTGCAGATTAAATTTTAAAAATTGATCTGGAGGTTGTTTTCTTCTGCTTTAATCTTATACTACAATTTGCAGTTCAAAGCTATTCCATTTATATTAATAGCTGAATGACTGCATTAGGGTAGTCTAAAACAAGCTTGTTTTAAGTGTAGTGGATTCATCCAAAACAAGAATCATCTGCCTAGCAACTATTTTGAATGTGTAAGTAAATTAAAATCAGTAAGAGCAAGGTTGAAACTTAAGCAAAAATTGAGAATATAATCATATCATGAAAAGTGAAATGCACTAAAATTTAGAAATTACCAATACTATAAACAAATGTCAAGTTGTCTTGAAAATTACCTGTATCAGAGAGAGGCCACCTTTAGGGATGTGAGGAAAAGAAAGTAAGAATTTTACAAGACCACAAATTACAAGATTTTGGTTGAAATGCAAAAATTGTTATAGAAGATAAATGAAGGAAACAGAATCTCAAAGCAAATAGAAGACAATATTGAAAACTGCCACAGGATCACATCAATCTGAAAATTCTATGCAATCAAGCAGCTATTTTCCCTTCATACAAATGGTATGTATGTGGTTTTCTTACATATTTATTAATGTAATAAAAAAACAATGGCATGAGATTTTAGTAATTAAGATTTACGAATAAAGGAAACGCTAAATCATGTTACAAATACAGAAAATTCCTGCTTTTGTGGGGGGGGATAGATTGATATGGTATGATTCTGCTCCTATATACGAACCCAACCTAAAAATTGAATACACCAAAATAAAATAACAAAGACATAAAACAATAACAACACTCACCTCCAGAAGTGCATATTTCAGCTGGCTCAAGGAGATATACGCCTGCACCACCCAAAGGATGAGCACCACTTTTTCTAAACAAATAATAAACAGAAGGGGAAAAAAGAAAAAACAAACAAACTGAGAACTGTAAAGCACCATCTTTCAACATGGGCAACTGCTTGTAAACTCAAAACCAGTTCATATTTCAGTCACTGGCTACTATCCAGTCAAGTGCCAATGAATATCCTTAAATAATCTGGATAGTAGATACTGAATAGAACTCAAACTTAAGAAGTTAAAAATCTGTTCTGGCCAGTACCCTCTATAAGTTAAATACAAAAATATAACCTATTTAAATGCATATTTAAACACTGAAGCAGTCAATTAACAGGAATAAACTAAATGCCGATATGTAAATTAACACTGAACAAAATCATAATTAACAGATTTAACATAATAAATTAACATCAAATGTTTTTTTAATGAAACCCCTATGCGTGAGAGGTATTAGAACCTATAGTACTTAGTACCATGCACGGGTTAAAAGTTGAGAACATGAAAAAAGACGTTTGCTGACATTACACTTGAATTTCTGCAGACTGTCATTTTCAGAAAATATGTATAAAGAAAGATTATTCCAGAAAGTGCAAGTTGAAGGAATAAATGAGGAAGAAAAAGAGTTGGTAGTGTGAATTTGAAGTTGGATAGTAAAAGGATGCTGACTGGTTTAGAACACAGATTGGGAATTATAGAAGCAAATTCATAAGAACAGTGCCCGTGGAAGTATCTACAGAAAATGCATGCAGCAGAAACAGCATATCTATGAGACAGAGAATGGAAAGACTTTGTTAGAGATGGGTCATAAATTAACCTAACTGCCTTCCTTTGAATGGAATCTAGAAGTCTGAGAGAGGTTTGAACACCGCTCCAGATGCGGGAATAATATTTCATGGTAGGGAGGACGAGACAGATTAGAAGTAGGAGCAATCCCCAATAGAGATATGTGATTGTGTCTATAAATCTGAGTGTCATCGAAGATAAACACAGGAGCAGAAGAAACCTTTTTGCGAGATAAGACAAGACTGAGTTTTAGGATTGAAATCAACTAAGTTGTCTTTGCCCCACTGGAGAATTACCTGGAGATAAGCATTTAGGTAATTGGATTAGGTAGTAGATATTCAAGAAGTTGAAGCTGTTTATACAGGGGTAAGGTTTCTCAAATTGGAAGGTAAAACACAATGAGCTATTATCAGCAAAACTATGGATAAGATTTCTGGTCGTGAGGAGAAAGTCATTAATATACAAGAGTAAAAAGAGTAGGAGAAAGAACTGAACCTTGGGGAACAGGAACACCTGCATTAGGGGAGAAAAAGATCAAGAGTGTTGGCTGTGTGGTAAGAATTGTCTAGTATTCTGGTAGATAAAGGAATAATCTGTGCGAGATCATTAGTAATTTCAAAAGCCTCAGCATCTCAACCAGCTGGGTCCATGTGACTAGAAAATGGAAAGATGGAGCTGTTATGAACATTAAAATCACCAAGGAAAATTACCTCACTGTTAAGAAAGTTGGACTGGATTAGTTCAAGTGTCAAAGAGCTCCAAATGATTAATGGAGTTGGGAGAACAATAGATGCAACAGATGATTTTACAGAATGGAACAGAGATTTTAAGCCAGAGAAGATTGAAAGGAAGAGATTCCAAATTACAGTGTCTCTGACAAGGAATATCAGAGCAAATAAATGCATAAATATCACCTCTGAAGCAAAAGAAATCATATAGCGAATAATTAGGCCAACTGAGATGAGCAGTGGTTGAATCAAACGATAACTGAGATTCTTGACAAATGCAAAGTACTGCATATAGGTAGAAGTAACCCCAGAGAAATGTACCAACTGTGTGGTACTACACTTAAGGTGGTAGAAAATGAAAAAGACCTGGGAGTAATTGTGCAGGCAGATATGAAGTTTTCTGAGCAATGCAGACAGGCTGCCAGGGCAGGTCATGGGGTTTTGTCAATGATATATAGGAATTTTGCTAGCAGGGAAAAGGAGATGATTGTCCCTCTGTATAAGGCAATGGTCAGGCCACACCTTGAGTACTGCATACAGGTCTGGAGGCCTCATTTTAGGAAGGATGTAGATTTACTTGAGCGTGTACAGAGAAGGGCAACAAGATTGGTGAGGGGAATGAAGGGATCCTCTTACCAAGAGAGGCTTAAGTTCTGCAAATTGCTGTGGCTGGAGACAAGGCACCTGCGCAGTGATCTGATTGAGGTATATAAGGCCTTGAATGGATTGAGCACGTTGAATTCTGATGGGATCCTTCCACTTGTTCAGATTACGAACATAAATTCAAATTAAGAAAAGACAGATGTAGAATAGATGTGCGGAAATTTGCCTTTAGCCAGCGGGTGGTTAATTGCTGAAACAAACTTCCATCTGTCGTTGTGGAAGTTGATAGGTTGAAAAAATAAATTTAAGGAGGAACTGGACAGGCATTTGAAGGGAATGGTGTGTTTTTTTTGTTTTTTTTTGGCTGATGCTACATAAGCTCATACACTTGCTTTCTTGCATTACATGCCACTACTACTACTACTGAGAGAAAAAAAATCTACATGGAGTTTGGCAGACTGTAAGTGGAAATGGACATTATTGAGATTAGAACTGAGACTACATATATTTGTGAAATGAACTAGGAAATGTTTGGGAGGTTTAGATCTTTTCGCAGATAAGTTTGCTCTATTAGTTTGACAATTCATGGTGTATTCAATAGTAAGAAAAAAGTGTGTGGGGGGGGGGTGAACATGCTGTATGAAGTAATGAAGTTTTTGGATATGGTGTGTACATGGCAAGAATACATGCAGCTCCCTGACATCCCGTGGCCTCGACGATGCCTTCTGTTTCCCATCCCCAGCCATACACACTACTCAGACTCCATCCAGTCAATATCTTCTGGCAGTGAAAGGTAGTGAGATTATACACTAGCTGATCTGGAAGTTTCCTAGAGAGTTACCAACAGGTTTAGTTTCGTGGATTATCTAGCAGCTGGCCTGCAAACATCGTTTTAGAGCTGTAATGTGAGGAATATTGGATCTTGCCATTATGTTATCATAACCTCAAAAGACACCAATCGTGCTGCATGATGGAAGAGATGGGGGAAAGGGAGTTTACCGGAGTTTTTCTCTGGAGACTAAACATGGCTTCCACCACTTCAAGCCTCTAATAAGCAAAGTGGTGGTACTGATGGGAGTCATCTACCACCTAGAATTGCCTGGTAATACAAAGGGGTGGCATTCCTCTGTGTAATGTGGATGCCACACCTCAACCTGTGCTTATGTTAGTTCGCACCCAGGTAGTCACTTCCAGTACACTAGGTGGCAAATTTCAGGACTTGCATGCATGGGTGTTATATCCAGGGTTACTAACCGTCCAACCATCATGAAGGTACAAGCAATCAATGCAAACCAAATGACAGACTGCACTGAAACACAATGAAGAAACCAAGTAGTGGTCACAAACATTGAAATACAACAGAAGTTGGGACAGAAGTTATAATGTGGCTGAGTGTTTCCTTTGTTCATAAGTCTTGGTAATATTACCATCTGCCCCTATAGTAAAGTATATATGAAAATTTAACTTTAATGTTTCACATATGCTGAATGCATAATTTTAGTACACATAATTTAAAATAATTTTTCCAAACCAATGTATTAATTCTTTCTATGAAAGGTAAAGAAAAAACCTACTGATAGTCTCCAGAATATGTAAACCCAACAAAAGGAAGATGATTCCCTGAAAATGCTTTTGATGCAGGAAAACTTTCTTCAGTAGTATCATCTTTTTCAATATCATCGAAGTTACTGGTATCATCATCACTTGATAATTCAGGAACAACGGGAGGAACACCTATAAGAGTTAACAGAGAATTACAAATTTGTATTATTACCAAATGTAACACCACAAATCCAAAAATCATTTAAAAAGAATAGTAAATTAACAAAATCTTGCACGGCATTTGATATATATCTGAAAGTTTTGGGTTTACGCAATTTAAGTTTTTCATTTTTTTTTATCAGGAAGGGCAAATGGTGCAGAGCATTGATGGTGATTCCATTCATTTGCAGTAACAGGTTTGTTGAGATGAGGAGAGGAGTTAACCAAAGTAGACAGAAAAAGATGTTTCTGCAATTTATTTTGTAATGGAAAAGTCTACAGATAGTATTTCCCCTCAAAGACACCTCACCTCTCCTCTCCAAGACCCACTTACAGCAAATTCTTAGGCATCTGCTGAAATTATTTGCATATCTCAATCAACAGATTGAAGCCTTAAGGAATGACTGACTATCAAAAAAATACTGTTCGTGAGTCCACAATACATGCACACTAAATAATTTAATTTTTGATCTGTAAACATCTTTTGTGTTTAGTAGGTTTGGCACCTACTAAATTTTGGACAGTAGCAAAACCAATTTGTCATGATTTTAAGAAATGGAAATGATGTCAAATGACAATTTCCAGAGATGGCGTCAGTTACTTTCTGGATAGGGTCTGACACTAACTCAGTTACTTTCCAGAAGTGACATCAATGATGTTATTTCTGTTCTTTTTGCCTTTCCCATGGTTTGACCAGCTCAAAGCATCACGGAAAAGGCAAAAGAATGGAGTTGAGAGAGGAGATCGCACAAAGGATCATGGGAAGTGATCATGGATGTGCTCAGATCTGGCATAAACCTTGTATGTGCTCAGAGCTGGCATAAACCAGCTCTGAGCACATCCAAGAGCTGGTTGCAGAAAAACATTTATGATTCAAGGCATACCATACCACTTAGGTGGCTTTGGGCTAATCACTGCCACCCATGGCAGAAACCTTTTGGTAACCAGAGAAATGGATATCTTACAAAATTTAAAGTAAAGTAAAGCATTAAAAGCAAAGGATCATGGGAGGTGATCTTGGATGTGCTTAGAGCTGGCATAAACCAGCTGGTTGCAAAAAAAGTTTATGATTTGGAACATACCACTTAGGTGGCTTTGGGCTAACCATTGCCACCCATGGCAGAAACCTTTTGGTATTTATTTTCTTCTAACAGCCAGGATCAATGGTTAGCAGTAGTGATGCACATAATCAAAATAATTGATTATATGTAAATTAGTTGATTACGAAACAACAACAACAATAGCGATTGAATTGAAGTATTGCCCACATTTCATCATCACCACCATATTGGTTAGTAATACCACCTCACCGTATTGTCATCACCCACAAATATCGAAGGGTTGGAAGAAAGAATTTGTAAAGAAATTGCTGTAATTCTTTTGGAGATACTACAGCATATCACGAAAAACATGAGTGGAGGGTTAGAGCAGTGTCTGCACAAAGATGGAAGTCTAAGAGTATCATCTTAAAAAAGTAAACAGCATGCTATGCACTTTAAGATGGCATATTTGTATTTGGAAAATACAAATTCTTTAATTATTGACTTTTTTAATTGCCCATTTCCGTCTTGCCCTTATTTGAAACAAAGCTGTAGATAGTGAACTAGATCTTGCAATCATTTAAAGCAGTTGTGCATGGATTCCTTAGAAGAAGGAAAGAAGATAATTATGAGTCTCCAGTGTCATCTTTTTATCGGGACATCCATGATGTGTTCTGATGAAAAGCAAAAGTTGTGGGGATATTGCTATGATGGGAGATTACTGCTGGTTTCTTAAGAGTGAGAGCAAAAAAAAAAAAAAACTATAAGGAAAAACTCTCTGAGTGGCAAACATTTGCCATTCAGATAGTGGCAAGGAAATAGAATGTATGTAGTCATATGTTTGATTAAAATATTTTAAAATGAATAAGCCCTCTGTTTTAAGATATCATATATGTAACATTGTATGGTATTTGAAATTGGTTGCCAGATTTAGTTACTGTTTTGTTCATTTAATTGAAAAAATTTTGGTATTTCAATGGAAATGTGATAGAGACATAATATCGGTACTTTTGGAATTGAGAGATCAATTTCCTTTAGAATCTGCAACTTTTGCTAGAAAAAATTGTTAGCATTAGTAATTGCAAATGATGCAAGGAAGCCAGTTTATACAACAGCAGCCAAAAAAATAAAAATAAT
Source organism: Mastigoproctus giganteus (assembly GCF_048544385.1). NCBI lineage: Eukaryota > Metazoa > Arthropoda > Arachnida > Uropygi > Thelyphonidae > Mastigoproctus > Mastigoproctus giganteus. The sequence continues at coordinate 62,676,437 of NC_143579.1, read as the reverse complement.
AAAAAAAATATCCACAATATCTATACATCTCCTTTAACCATCTGTCTAAACCTTCCTTAAATTGATTCAAACTTCTCACTTCCACACCAGATGGAAGTTTGTTCCAACAATCAATTACCCTCTGGCTGTAAGCAAATTTCCACTTGTCAATCCCGCAACCATCATTTTTCAACTTAAATTTATATCTACTTATGTGTGTTGTCTGAGAAAGCGTAAAGATGCCATCAGCACTTAGTTTACTCAACCCATTTAAAGCCTTAAAACATTTCACTCAGGTGTCCTTGCAAGTGCCTAGTTTCCATATGCTGCAGTTTGCAGAACTAGTCTTTCCTGGTAAGAGTACCTTTTTGTCACTGACTAATCTTGTTGTTGTTCTCTACAACTATTCCAATAGATTCACATCCTTTGTAAAATGGAGCTTTCACACATGCAGCACTCAAGGTGCAGCCTGCCTGGCCATTCACTTCATATAAATGAGATTATCACCTCCCTGCTCACAAAATTTCTGTATGTCATTGGCAGAACTTCATGCACTGTCCTAACAGCCAATCTGCACTGCTCAGAGAACTTCATATCAGACTGTACAATTACTCATAGGTCTTTTTCCATTCTCCCCACTTTGAGGATTGTAACACTGAATTAGTATTTTATTCTGGGATTACTGCTACATATATGCATCGCCTTGTATTAATAAGTGTTTAGCCTCAGTTGCCACTTCTTAGCCCACCAAGATCCTTGCCAACCTTTGTATCATCTAAAAACTTGTATGTCAAGCTTGATATACCTTCATCAATAGGTTAGTCTCAGTTAGTAAGATGAGTTTATTATTTTGTTTCACAGTCATTAGTTTTGACTTTTAACTTCATAAGAAAAACAAAAAATGAAAAAACAAAGAACTACATGGGTTAAGGATTTTTCTGCTTGATGTTATTAAGGTTCAGTTTGTGCAGATTGTGGAGTTAAGGGTTTTTACACGAGTTTCAGAAGCGAATGACAGCTGGATATCATGTGGGGAAAATGTCTATACATGCTACTGCTCAGAAATTAAACGTTCCCAAGAGCTGATTACCTCATCATGTCAGAATCTAAGCTTGTACCTGTGAGCAGCCACAGACAAACAGTTCCATGAATTTTCATGAAAGAGCAACAGCCAACAAATCTTTAACAAAAAACAAATGCACACCACTGATTGGCATGGTATAAGACACCTGAACTGTGGATCAATGTAAATCAATGGTGCGACGTGGTGTGGTTGGCAAGTAGATAGGTAGGCTGATTGACCTTTTATGACATGACGAAAGCTTAAGTCATAATGCACCAAGTTGCAATGTCCAGTCTTGGTTCCACCCAAGCCTTCGCAGACGACTTGATACTGACAGTCACTGGAAACTCCAGAGCTTCCCTGGAAACAACAGCCAACGGAGCCCTTACAAAGCTACAAGAATGGGCCAGCCTCCATAAACTCCATATATCCCCTGAGAAAACTACTTCAATTCTACTCAGAGGAACCCTTTAAATAAGCAGGACGCCGCAGATTAAAATTGTTGGTAGAACTATCAAACTGACAACTGAGTTGAAGTACCTTGGGGTAATTCTCGACCTCAAGCTCACGTTTTACCCGCATATAGACTACCTTCATCGCAAAGTCAGAAACTACACGGCAATGGTAGTGAGCATCAGCAGGTCTGACTGGGGCCTAAATCGCCGCTCACTGCATAGGCTATAATTCCCACTATAACCTACTGTGTAGGTGTCTGGTATCATCGTGCACTCATTGTTCGTAACCAAAGGAAGCTCACCTCCATCCAGCGTAATATCCTTCTCACTATCACCCATGCCTGCTGCACAGTAAGCAACCCAGCGCTCCAAGTCTTGGCAGGAGTTCTCCCTCTAAACCTGCAGATAATTCGCAAAGGTGTGCACTACCGGCTCGCAAGGGGACTCCCTACCACCATCCTGGATTTCACTACAAACCCAGCAAACACCATCAAAGAAGAAAAAAAGTGCCTTGCAGTCTACCTTCTTAACGCCTGGCAAAACAGATGGAATACCACCGCCAAAGGTTCCATCACTAAAAAATTCTTACCTGAAATAGCCCAGATCTACCCTAAAGCTCCAGCATGGTACAGCCCAGGGTTATATACCACTTTCCTGATTACAGGCCATGGATCCATAAATCACAAACTTGCCTCTATGAACATCGTGGATGACCCTCGCTGTCTTTGTGGTGAAAACGAAGACTGGGATAACCTATTCTATGTTTGCCCGCTCTATGAGGACCTGCGAACGTTGCTCATATCAAAAATACATGCCTTGCCTCGAGGAAATGAACATTTTCTGATCAATGAGGAAGACCAGTACCACACTTTCTCTGCCTTAGCCCATGATCTCTTCACCAGAAGAAGATCACTGGTACAACATCCTGGAACTGATGCACATTGATCAACACCCTTTTCTCATATACTGAACATCTTCACCTAGATTGTGACCACTTCTAGCTACTGGACGACACTCAGGTCGCTTGAATTGTTTCATCCATATCTCTCTTGATACGTGATTGTCTTCCCACCCTCTCGAGGGGCCTCTTCTTCCACTTCCGCTTAGGTGAGAGAATTCCCACCCAACCTGTGGAGGATGCCTTCCCTTACATCCTCCGTCGCTCTGTCTATACCTCCTTTCCTTTACCCTCTCCAGTACATCCTGTACTCCCTGAACCCTATTGTTTTTTATATCTATATATATATATATATATATATATATATATTTTTTTTTTTTTTTTTTTTTTTTACTTGGTCTCTTTCCAGGAAGCTCAGATGACCTGGAGGAGACTAGCCAGAGAATTATGGGCAGCCTGGCTACCTCCTAGTGGTGTGTGTGGGCAACATGGGGTCCCATCAGGAGCCCTGCGGCCAAAAGCCAGGACACCCAACAGAACCCAGCATAATACTTCATTTACAACACAAAAAATTTTTCTGGCTTTCACAGTGATACTGTTTGTCTCCACAGAGTATATATGGGACCCCATGTTGCCCGCACACACCACTAGGAGGTAGTCAGGCTGCACATAATTCTCTGGCTAGTCTCCTCCAGGTCATCTGAGCTTCCTGGAAAGAGACCAAGTAAAAAAAAAAAAAAAAATATATATATATATATATATATATAAAATAATAGGATTCAGGGAGTACAGGATGTACTGGAGAGGGTAAAGGAAAGGAGGTATAGACAGAGCGACATAAGCATTGGGAGATCAAAATTGAGAGTAGGAGTGTGCTATAGGCCTAATGACTCTGATGAGTATAATAAGAAACTGTACAGAGAAATAGAGTGGGCCAGTAAATCAGAGAGTCTTATTATGGGGGATTTTAATTTCCCAGATATTGACTGGAATTTGGGGGCTGGTCACTCACACACTAGCAAGGCTTTTGTGGATTTACTGGATGATTGTTTTCTACATCAGCATGTTCGGGAGGCAACTAGAGGGAGTAATACTCTTGATTTGATTATCAGTAGTGATTCTTCATGCATTAAGAATCTGCAGATAAATGAACCACTAGGTGGCAGTGATCACAATGTGCTAAAGTGGGATTTACTCAAAGAGGTAACTACCATTAGGGGTAAAGGGAAGGGTTATTGCTTTCGTAAAGGCGACTACGATGGACTGAGACAGTATTTAAATTCTATACAGTGGGACCAACTGATGATGTTACCAACAACAAATTCAAAATGGGAAGCATTCAAAGAACTTATCTTGGAAGCTACTAGGCTTTACATTCCAACTAAGACGTTCAAGGTTTAGACCTAAATGGATTTCAGATGAACTAATGAGACATATGGCATAGAAGAAAAATGCATGGGATACATACAAATTAACACGTGACACAGAAGCCTATGATAGATACAAGTTGATCTGTAACCAAGTTACAAAGGAGGTTAGGCAGGCGAAGGCAGATTACGAGAAATCTTTGGCAAGGGATGCAAAGAAAAACAGCAAAGAGTTCTTTACTTATGTAAACACTAGAAGGAAGGGGATGAATCAGATTGGTTCACTTGATATCAATGGGTCAACTGTTGATGATCCTGCTCAGGTAGCTAACAAACTAAATGAATATTTTGCATCGACATTCACACATGAGGAGTTATTCAGCGAGGGGAATGCCAGCGGTGTATTCAACTCTGGCAGTAAGCTAGATAATCTTGTAATAACTGAGAGTAAAGTGGAGGAGAAATTGTTGAAGATAAACACAAGAAAGGCACCTGGGGTGGATGGGATCTATCCAGTTATATTAAAGGAGGCAGCAAAGGAAGTAAGCAAACTCTTAGCCATAATTATGAGAGCTTCCTTGGACTCAGGGGAAGTACCCATGGACTGGAGATGTGCAAATGTGACCCCAATTCAGAAAGGAGAATCAAAGGCTGACACAAGTAATTTTAGACCTGTGAGTTTAACTTCTGTTCCCGGAAAATTGATGGAGGCACTGGTTAAAGAAGCACTGAAGGATCATCTAGACGAGACTTCAGTTATAGCTCGGACACAGCATGGTTTTGTTAAGGGGAAGTCTTGCCTGACCAATTTGATTGGATACTATGATGCAGTCACAAAAGAACTGGATGAAGGGAATAACTTTGATATTATATACTTGGATCTTAGAAAGGCTTGTGATACTGTTGCACATGGAAGACTGCTGCACAAATTGGAGCAGTGTGGCATTGGAGGCAAATTGCTGCTATGGATAAAGGGGTGGTTGAGGGGGAGAAGACAGAGTGGTAATCAATGGACACTGCTCATCGTGGACTAATGTTATTAGCGGAGTCACTCAGGGTTCAGTATTGGTCCATTATTGTTTTCTGTATTTATAAATGATATTGATGATGGTATATCGGGCTTAATGTCCACGTTTGTAGACGATGCAAAGGTTGGCAGGGTTGTCAAGGACACTACTGACACTATGCTGCTGCAACAGGATCTGGAAAGGTTGAGCAGATGGGCTGAGAGGTGGCAAATGAAGTTTAACAATGACAAATGTAAAGTACTACATATGGGAAACAGCAACCCCAGAGCAACGTATCAACTCTGTGGTAATACGCTGATAGTGGTAGAGAATGAAAGGGACCTGGGGGTGGTTGTGCAGGCAGATATGAAGTTCTCTGAGCAGTGCAGACGGTTTTTTTTTTTTTGCTTTTTTTTTTTGAAAGCATTAGCAACTAAGGCCATATTGCTCGGGGAATATGCGGTGGTCATTCCCTGACTTTTTCCGCATCCTCCGTATTTGGTGGTGACGGGCTGGAACTCCGGTCTAATCAAGAAGCATGTGCTACGCACTGCTGCTCCTTCCCACCTGGCTACGGAGGCGCCAATGCAGACGGGCTGCAAGAGTAGCTCATGGTGTATTGTCAATGATATATAGGAATTTTTCTAGTAGGGATAAGGAGGTGATTATTCCCTTGTATAAGGCAATGGTCAGGCCACACCTAGAGTACTGTATACAGGCCTGGAGGCCTCATTTCAAGAAGGATGTAGAGCTGCTGGAACGAGTACAGAGAAGGGCAACAAGGTTAGTGAACAGAACGAAGGGTTGCTCTTATGAAGAAAGGCTTGAGGTTTGCAAATTACAGTGTCTGGAGCCTAGGCACTGGCGAGGTGATCTGATAGATGTGTACAAAGCCTTGAATGGTTTGAGCATGCTCAATGCTGATGGGGTACTGCCTCTTGCTCAGAATAATCACCTGAGAGGACATAAATTCAAACTGAGGAAAGACAGATGTACGATAGGCGTGCGGAAATTTGCCTTTAACCAGCGGGTGGTTGGTTGGCGGAACAGACTTCCATCCCTTTTCGTGGAAGTTGATAGCCTAAATAAGTTTAAGGCTCGGCTGGACAGGTATTTCAAACGAACAGAGGGGTGAAGTGGAAGTGGTTTTTTTTTTTTTTTTTTTGACTGATGCTGCATAAGCTTGCTTTCTTGCATCAAATGCCTCTACTAATGCTAATGGTAATATGCATATCATTTTGAGTGAATCTAGTGAAAGAAGGATTTGGGTACACTACTGAATGTACATTAAGCATTAAGACAATTAACAGAAAATTGAATACAGTCAAACAATAATGCTAGATATCCCTGGAAAAGAGACTCTAGGAACACTTCAACTGTTATAATGTCAGTTGAACAATACTATCAAGCTAAGTAAGAAAGAAAGAAAATGCAAGAACTCTTCAACATTTTTCTGTCTATCCTGGAAAGGAGAGAGAGATTAATGCTTGAAAAAGTAGCCTCTATGGAACAAATGTAAAAAGGTCTGAGGAAAGTTACTATACTCTAATCATTGATGGGCAGCCAGGATTATCAACAATATTGTAAATATAAGTGTAAAATCAAAACATCTTGCACAACATATTATAACAGAGAACATGGTTAAAAATTTGGGTACTGTACTTCAATGTGACAGTACTGTATTGTACTAATGTTATTACATTAGATTTTTCAGTAGATCAACAAAAAAAAAATCTACATATCATCTTAAAAAATTAGGCTATTACATTAAACTTATATATCTCTTTAAATATCTATCTTTTAAAATCAAACCTTCCATATGCATACTAATGGGAAACATACAAGATTATTTTTAATAATAATATTTCTCTCTTCCCCCCTCCCCTTTCTTCCTTCAAATGTTATGATAAATGCTATATTTACCATAACACAAGTTTATTAAAAAGTAAGATTCTCCAGCCCACACATTTTTTGCAAGCATATATTTGCATTTCAGAAGTATACAATGTATTGCACATTCTGAGTACTATTTCACTAGATAAGAATCATATTGTTAAGGCCCTTATCCCAATATGATAACGAGTTTATATACTATTTATGCAAAAACTGGACTCCTGCAACAAAAATGGACTGCATTTTACATCTCCAAATTCTGATTGAAATCTTTGACCTCTCAGATGTTTATTCAGCAGCCTCCCAAAAAATTAGTTTAAGATGGTGGGACTGCACTGTACAGGAGGAGGAAGTTGAGGAACTTCCCAACTGAAAAACTGGAAACCTTTGAATTTCAGATACAGCACCGCATTTTCATGTTGAAGAATCACTTCACCAGATCCAATGGTGTTTTTGTAGTCTTTGTAATGACTGGCTTAAACATTTGCATTAATTGTCATTCCATGTATCATGAACCCCAAGAGAATCACTCCACTGTCCCAAAACAGCAATGGCATGACCTTTCTAACCAACACACAGGCTTTGTTTTTTTTTATTTTTCTGAAATCAAAAAATGTCTCCATTACTTCAGGAATAAACTCACATTTCATTACCTGTCACTATGTCCCATAAACTTGTTTCCTTCCAGTACATCATTAAAAATATGTGAGAGCTGTAAATCAGTAAAGTTTGTGATCTGATGTATTGAGAAGTAAAGCACAAACTTTAAAGTATCCTTTTTCCTTAAATATGTGCTATTCCATATGAAATGTCCCCTCTATGTCTTCAGTTTTTCAGTATCAATTCTACATGTAGTGTTCTGTATTGTTTTCAACGTGCATAGCCTTCTACTGTATCTTCATTAAACATATTCAATGTTCAATTGGTGAACTCTCAACACCACTTCCTAACATACTGCACAGACATTATAACATCACCATAAATGTCTACCAATCACCTGTGGAAACATTTTTAAACCAAAGGAAGTGAATCACACTATGTGCTTCTCATCTCCAAATTTCTAGATTAATCTTACATAGAGAAAAAACACACGATCATATCAGCACAGAATTTTTTGTACAATATAAGTTACAGCCTTCAAAAACAATAGCATTGTCACAAAAAAAAATTAAAATCTGCACAGCATATAAAAAGTGACAAAGACAAGTCCAGGTTTATGCATACACATACAAAATGTCAACAAAAAGAAATGACACATTATTCTGAAAAGGTTAGAACTTTCAACCAGTATCTAATTTATACAGAAAATTCAAACACAAACAAAAAAAGATAATTTAAAAATCATATTTCTATATCGTTATACAATCCACATATGGTTTTCACAAGAAAAGGTAAAGAGACAATACCTAACCAAGAGAATGGAAATCAGAATAACAAACAGTGTGCCTTTATAGGTTAATAACATATACCATGAGTAGAATTGCAAATTAGGGCTACACTAGGTGTGTGAGAATACTTTAAGAACACAACATAAAAACAATTGGAAAACTTTTTGTTTTTTGGTAAGGGAAAAAAAATTATTTTTTTCAAATTCAAAAATTTACTTTACAAGAGGTAAAACTGTCTCATTATTGGACTAATGCTGCAATATACACCATTCAAATATGCTCGTTATAATCACTGTGGAACTAAACAATCATTACAAAGAAAAATATTACATACATTCCCTAATGTTATCAAATGTCCACTGATCATTCTGGAAAAACGGATGCCTTTTTATTTCTTCAACACCATTTCTTCCAAGTCTCTGGGTCCTAAAAAAATATAGCATAAAATAGTATGTATTACTTATGAATAATGTGATATCAATATTTAAAAAATTAATGACCTAGTAATATTACTAAACAACAGCATTTACAACAGTTTATGTCCTACTTTTCTATAAAGCATTTCCTACCATTACTATTACATGCTATAAATAAATTTAACTAGCAGAGAGGGAGAGAGACTTCATAATAAGTAGTGATTAGCATATAAACCTTAAAAATCAGAAATAACAGAACCTGACATAAACAAATTAAAAATTATAAAACTAAATCAGAGATCATTAACACTGTATTTGTTTACCTATTAGCCAAGTATGGTGATACAGTGCATTATGAAAATATAATAGACTTCATTCCTCTGGCCTGGGCCTTTGATAAATATGAAAAATTATTTATCTATTTATTTTTAATCTTATCAACAAAAACTACTACAAGATGTATAGTCCAATTTCACATAGTGATTCTATGATGCAATTTTAGTTTTGAGACAGTAGTGCTACAAAGACCATTTTCAAAATAATAGACATATTCTGATATCCCTGAAGAGAAGAGACAGAGACAAAATTTTGATTGAAACCAGACAGTCTTTATATGTCATGCTAGTTTTAAAAATGCTTATGAAAAATATGAATGCTATTTTACTAAATCTACAATTGCAAATTGTTACTTCTTTGTGGTTTTCACTTTGTATTATTAAATAAATTATCTTTATTGCTGCTAAGTATAGTACAATTACTGGGAACAATAATACTCATCATGGCAACATGGCCAGCAGTTTATGTGGAAAATGTACTATAAAAAACATAATTAAGGAAATAAATTAGCCAACAGCTTAGAACTTAAGTAGCACCAGTGCAATTCTTCTAAGAGTTTAGAAATATCATTCCACATGGAACTTTTATATTTCCTTTTCCTTTAAGCAACCTCTCATGTGTATTTCTAACAACAACATTGCACTATGCCTTGTGGAAAAAATCTTCAGCTTCATTTTCTGCCGATGCAAAGCTTGCAATAGCTCTAAACAAGTTATTAACAAATTCAAACTTGCTTTTGAAAAGTCCAAAAGTAGGAAATGTGCTTCTTGTCCAAATAACAGTTGAGAATTCTGATCTCTTGCCATTGTCTATGTCTACAACTTTCATGAAATCCTGATGGTTCTGCTGCATCCTCAAAGACTATCTTAAGGGAAACGTTCCCAAACTTTTATACCTTGTCTCCCCCCACCATTAAAATATTTCATAAATTTTATACCTCTACCCAGAACATGCAAATAAACAGATGTGACAAAATTTAGCTATGAGTATACATACTTTTATAAATGAATAAATACTTCAATATGTTTAATCTCAAACAGTGAAATAAAATACACTCCACAGATGGGTTAGTGTGGTGGCTTATCCATATTTCATTAACAAAGTGCTTCAGCCTAAATAAAACCATAAAAAACCAAGTATGTCCCACAGGTGGGGGATGCACCCAACACTTTGGGAACCTCTGTTTTAAACCAAAGCTTCAAATACTTTATCTAAGACAAAGCTGATTTCTTGGAATTTTTACTTTTCCAATAAGTCTTGCACCAATGATCATGATAAATCTCCTCCTACCATATTTAACACTTTCCATTCAACTCCTTCCTTGGTTTTCTGAAAAAGATTAAAAGAATCCTAAACAACCTCGATGCCAAGGAGTTTCCAGGTAGTGATGATACTTCTCCACGTGTTCTTATACTCTGAGCTAAGTTACCATACTGTTTTGTGTCACCTTTTTACTCTTATTTTCTCTCTTATTCCAATAGTGTTTCTTTTAATGCATGAAACTTCTCCATATTCAATAATTTCAAAAAGACAACGAATTGTTTCTTTTCAATTATTATCCTATTGCACTTAACCTTACTCTTTACAAAGTAATGGCAAAATCCATTGACCACCAACTCATACATTAATGTAACCTGCCATTTGATTAACGATTTTCAAAATCTTTTGATCAGATTTTGCTGAAGCCTTCTAAACACAATTATACCTTATGTGCCTTCCAATTTCTCAGACCAAATCATCAATTTCCTCTCTGCTGCTAGCTTGCACGTGCTGATAGACAGTTCTCTGTTCTTTTACTCACTCCTTCCTCTTGTATATTAATGATCTTTTTTAAATTACCAGAAATCCTCTCCACAATTTGCTGATGGCACACTACATTCCACTTTGACCTGCTTTCCCAAATTTCAGGATCTAGTGGTGGATATTTAATGTTATTTAATTATAACTTATTAAATATCCACCACTAGATCCTGAAATGCTGATATTATTATTATTTGTAGTAGCAGTACTGGCAAATAATATAACGAAACAAGCTAATACAGTATCAGCTATTTAAAAAAAAAAAAAAGAAGAATAACCACTTCATCTGTCCATCCACTCTAATAAAATGTCTGCTTCTTCCAATAATTTATTTAACCCACTTCCACAATATGAGATGGTAATTTGTTCTAACAATCAATTATTCTCTAGCTAAAAGAAAATTTTCACACATCTATCATGCAACCAGCTTTTTTAAATTTAAGTGTATGTCACATTGTGTACACTGTCCATCACCATTAGGTTTACTTAATTCATTTAAAGCCTTAAACACTTTAATCAGATCGCCTTGCGATTTGCAGAACCAAAGTATTTTTTGATAAGAGTAACTCTGTGTTCTTGACTAATCCAGTTCCTCTTCTCTGCACCCTTACCAAGAGATCCACATATTTCTTAAAATGAAGCTCCCAGATCCCTAAACAGTATTCTAGATGTGTCTAAACCACTGCTTCATACAATGAAATGATCACCTTGTCCCTGCTGGCAAAGTTCTCATATATCATTGACAGAACTCCACGAGCTGTTCCAGCAGCCTGTTTGCACTGCTCAGAGATTGTACAACTACCCCTAGGTCTCTTTCATTCACTACCAACTTCAGAGTGGTACCACCTAATTAGTGTGTTATTCTGGGATTACTGCCATATGCAGTACCTTGCACTTACCAATGTTAAATCTCAGTAGCCACTTCTCAGCCTATCTGCCTAATATATCAGGTCTTGCTACAGTAGAATGCATTGATTCCTGTCATTAACCACTCTGCCAAACCTTTGTATTCATTTGCAAAATTAGACAATAAGCTTGATACACCTTCATCAATATTGTTAAAAAATACCATAAACAGCAATGAATCCTGATGGACTCCACTAATAAAATTAGTCTAAGAAGAGCAGTGCCCATTTATAACCACCTTCTATTTTCTGTCGCTCAACCATCGCTTTATCCATAGCAATAGCTTGCCCCAAAATTCAACATTGTTCCAACATATACAACAGTCTTTCATGCAGAACAATGTCAAAAGCCTTACTGAAATCTAAATATACGATGTCAAAATTATTATTATATCCAGTTAAATTACATTTAGACTAAATTCATGCCTCAGACAAAAGCAGCAAAACAAAGAGCTTAAAGTTGCAGGAATGGTTTGGCTTGGGAGAGAACTTCTAAGTGCAGTTCTCCTATGAGTGAAGGTTATGTGATGTATGTTCCTTGTGGTCCCTTTGTGAAGCTGCATTTAGCAAAACATGTTGTTTATTTTAATACTCCAGCAAGATCACCAGGTGAGAGGAATTTACAATAGATCATGAATACAATCGTTAACTGTATTTAGCAGTTATGATATGGCATAAGTAATATTATGATAATATCCAACATGATTAACTTTATACATATTATATATAAATATATATATATATTTTTTTTTCACTCACTCATTCATCTCTTTCTCACACACCAGGGGGGGGTGCAATGGTGTGTAATGTAATTTAAATACTAATGCTTAATAATTAAGCTAAATAAGAAAGAATATGAAAGATTAAAACTAGGGTTAGTGTGAACTTAAATTTAACATTTATGGTTTGTGTTCTTTTTCTCTCACACACTCTCATTCATTCTTCTGGGTTTCATTTCATTTGTTTGACTCTTACTTACTGCACTACACTGCACTGTCTGGGCACCTCAACTTACTATTATTCTTCAGTTGTAGTGCAGGCCAGGGGAGAAGCTAGTTAGTTATTTTTGGTTTTTAGGAGCATTAGCAACTAAGGCCATATTGCTCCGGGATATGCGGTGGTCATTCCCTGACCTTTCCGCATCCTCTGTATTTGGTGGTGACGGGCTCGAACCCCGGTCTAATCAAGAAGCGTGTGCTATGCACTGCTGCTCCTTCCCACCTGGCTACGGAGGTGCCAAGGGGAGCAGTGATAATGTTTGTGTTGTTAGCAAATGTTTGTTAGTATATATAAAGTAGTGCAAGTTATTAATAACTTTGTATTCTTTCAGCCAATTACATTTGCTCTTCCACTCATTCCCATTCACCATAACACTCATTCACTCTCTTTTCCTCGTGCTGGGTCCGTCTTTCTCTCACCAAAACTGATATTTATTCCCGTTTACCATAATTCCTAATTCACTCTTTGATTCAGTGACTGGCCTATTCATTGTCTTTCATTCTATATTGCATCCCCTTGCTACCAGCTTACTGATATTTTTCAGCTAATCTGCTTCCCTGGCTGCTGTACATCTCCCTCCCCCACATGGTTACTTATTTGGTGCGAGGCTCAGGTTCCTACACATGGCAAAGTAGTTCTAGGGGATACCCAAGTCGGAACAGGACAGTGGGAGGGTTTAGGCTCTTAGTTCAGAAGCACCTAAAATCTAAAGCAGTCATCCAGGAGACATGAATGTCCAGTGCAATACTGAGCAGTTTGGTTTGTCATAAGCACTGGAAAAACAATAAGAAGAGCGTGTTATAGTACTATATGATGAGCATAACAAACAGCTGTACAGACACAGGTTTGGATAGTAAATAAGAATGTCTGAATGGGAGACATGAACTTCCCAAATAGTGGCTAAACCTTGTGGGTCGGTCATTTACACGGTAGAATGACTTTTGTGGATTTCTTGGAAGAACTGTTTACTACACTAGAATTAGCATTAGTAGAGGTATACGATGCAAAAAAGCAAGCTTATACAGCATCAGCAAAAAAAAAAAAAAAAAAAAAAACACCTCCCATTTCACCCCTCCATTCGTTCCAAATGCCTCTCCAGCTCAGCCTTAAATTTATTTAGGCTATTAGCTTCCACAACAAAAGATGGAAGCCTGTTCCACCAATCAACTGTTAGAATGTTAGAGAGGAAATAAACTTGTTTACCAGCAGTGATTCTTCATTCATTAAGAATCTGCAGAAAAAAGACCCACAAGGTGACAGTGATCAGAATGTATCGATGTGGGATTTACTTAAAAATTTAACTACTATGAAGGGCAAAAGGAAGGCTTTTGCTTTTTGTAAAGATGATATACAATGGTCTCAGACCAATTTTACATTATATTCAATAGGACCAACTGATGGTGTTACCAACAGCATATTCTAAATGGGAGGCATCTGGGGATGTAATTGTAGAAGCTACTAAGCTTTTTATACCAACTAAGTGGTAATGTTCAAGGTATAAAACTTAAATGGATGTCAGATGAACTGATAAGATATGTGGTAGAGAAGAAAAATAAAGGTGATGCATATAAATTATGAGGAATAAAGGATTCAAGAGTAAATAGAAACTAGTGTGCAATCAAATCATAAAGTTAGGCAAGCTAAGGCAAATTAAGAGAACTCTTTGGCAAAGAATGTAGACTTAATTATGTAAACATTAGAAGGAAGGGGATGAATTGCAATGGTCCAATGGATATGAAGACTTTAACTGCTGATGATCCTGCTCAGATTACTGACAAAATGAATAAGTATTTTGCATCGATTTTCACATATTTTTAGTGATGGGGAAGACAGAAGCATATCAAATTCTAACAGGGAGCTAAAAGATTTTGTGATAACTGAGAGGAAAGTGGAGGATAAATTATCGAAGCTAAACATAAAAAAGACAAATGGGGTGAATGGGATCTACCTAATTATATTAAAGGAGGGTAGCAAAAGAGATAAGCAAACCTTTAGCAATAATTGTGAGACCATTCTTAGATTCGGGGGAGGCATCTATGGACTGGAGATCTGCAAATGTATCTCCAATTCACAAAGGGGGGGGGGGGGGTCAAAAGGTAATATCAGTAATTACAGACCTGTTAGCTTAATTTCTATTCCAGGGAAAATAATGAAGTTACTGGTTAAAGAAGAAATCATACTGAAGTCACAGCATGGATTTGTCAAGGGACAATCTTGTCTGACACATTTGATCGGATACTATGAAACAGTAACAAAAAAACTGGATGTAAAAAATAATTTAGACAATTTCTTGTGATGATTTCATATACTTGGAATTCAGAAAAGCTTCTGATAGCGTGGCACATAAAAGACTATACAAACCATCACAGTGTGGCATTAAAGGCAAGTTTTCCAGATACGAATAAAGAGATGGTCAAGTGGAGAAGACAAGGTGTTTTCAATGGGTACTGTTCTTCTTAGAGTAATGTCATGGCATACACACACAAGTTGCTGAGCTGGATATCATCATTTTTCTCTTTCTTGGTGATTCCCTTCTACTTCTGACTGACTCTCTCTTTCTCTCTCTCTCTCTCAGGGTAACACAATTTTTTTTGGCTGGTGCAGCATAAGCCTCAGGCTTCCTTGCACCATATGGCTAATAATAATAATAACTAGGGGACTTCACCCCCTGCTAGCTGCACTCGCTTCTATTAATAAAATAAAATACTTACAGAAGCTTTCGACCCTGTGTGTGTCTCTTACTCAGCTATGAATACATAAATACGTTACTATATCTATATAATATTGGTGTAGATACACCACAGACAACTCTTAAAGAAAAACTACAATCACAGTGTGAAAGGCATCATTTCATCTGTATCTCATATTGCGCTCTCATCCTTCACAACAAGTTACTAAGTATTGCACTACCTCGAATAAGTAATGCTTCACTAATAGAGAAGGCTATTGTCACTTATTCTTGGTGGGCACCACCACACAGATGGCACCGCTTCAAAGCTAGTTGGCTTTTCATTGGTGGGTGCCTTTCACACAACGATCGTAGTTTTTCTTTAAGAGTTGTCTATAGTGTATCTACACTGATATTATATAGAATCTTAAACTGCTAAAATATTATGCCTTGTTGCATTTAGTTTATTTAAATAAATATGTTACATATGGAAATCAAGAATGGTACTGCATTGGTCATGTTAGATAAACATAGCGTGTGACCATGCTTAAACAAAAGCTTATTTTACCACAATAAAAACTTCTGTTACGTATTTTTGTATTTGTTATGTATTTCCACATAACTTGCATCGCTCTTCACCCATTGGCTGAATAAATATCACTAGGAGGAAAATTATTTTAACGTATAGAAAGATAATAATAATAATAATATATTTGGGGCGTGATGGACTACCAACCTGATGGACTTGGGTTCAAGTACCGCCTTGAGGGGAAGCAAACGCGGCTCCATCACACTGGGAGCCCAAACCAGAGGAGGAAGAGCAAGAAGAAATACAACCCAGAGCAGCTGAAGTGGAAAGAGACGAGGTCACAAAATCCAGAATAGAGGACGAGTGGAAGCAGGCCCTAACAGAATTCGAAGGAATGGACCCCACAAAGACTCACATGATACCGAAGCAGAGGCCGAATAGAACCTTGTGGAGAGTCACAGACCACCTGAATTGGCACATAATACCGCATTACCTCGACAGCAATGGAGGCCGTCCACACAGCCGTGTAT
The DNA here is from genome assembly GCF_048544385.1 of Mastigoproctus giganteus. Taxonomy (NCBI): domain Eukaryota; kingdom Metazoa; phylum Arthropoda; class Arachnida; order Uropygi; family Thelyphonidae; genus Mastigoproctus; species Mastigoproctus giganteus. Next base: position 62,660,204 of record NC_143579.1, on the reverse strand, counting down.
TGTGCTGCGGTAGCAGCCACGAGGATTAACGAAAGAGAAGCAAGAGACCAACAACAAAAGAACAGAAAACAGAAGGAACCACCAGCTTGAGAAAAAAAAAGACTTCAGCAGAAGATAGAAGAATTAAGAGTCAAGATAGGCCAATTGACCCAGTACCAAAGGGGCAATAAGAGTAAGAAATTAATTGGAAAAGTGAAGAGCATCCTCAAGAGAGACAGCGTCCACAGCAAACATAAGACAAAAAATCAGAGAATAGGAGAGTACTTGGACACATTGAAGCAGAACCTCCTTGCACTCAGCTAGAGACTATGCCGATACAAAGAGAGCTCCCAGCGGAAAATAAACAACCGAATCTTCGATGAGGACCAAAGAGGCTTCTACAGGAATCTTGGAGAAGATGGGAAAGAAGGGAACGGACTACCCGAAAAGAAGATGATTGAGGAGTTCTGGGGAAACATATGGAGCAGGGAAGTAAGACATAAGCTGAGCCACTTGGATAGAACTAGAACGCAAGAAAACCAAGAACGTACAAAAATGAGAGCGTGGGAGATTCGGGAAGAAGTAAAACAGACAATCAAGAACTCTCGCAACTGGCGAACTCCAGGAATAGATAACATCCACAACTATTGGTACAAGAAGCTCACTTGGTACAAAGAGAGTTCCCAGCAGAAAATAAACAACCGAATCTTCAATGAGGACCGAAGAGGCTTCTACAGGAATCTTGGAGAAGAGGGGAAAGAAGGGAACGGACCACCCGAAAAGAAGATGATTGAGGAGTTCTGGGGAACTCCTCAATCATCCTCAAGCACCTGGCAAAGCAGTTCACCCGAATGATAAGGCACCCAGAGACAATTCCAAAGTTTCTCACTCAAGAAATCACATATCTGAAGCCTAAAGATGAAGATCCAAGAAACCCGGCAGCGAAATATAGGCCAATCACCTGCCTCCCAACAATGTACAAGATCCTGACCAACTGCATACCAGGAAGAGATCAGACCACTTGGAGAGCCAGAACATAATGGCCGAACAGCAGAAAGAATGCAAGCGGCCGAGCAAAGGATGCAAGGAACAATTAACCATAACTGCTTCTACAGGGATGGGATACACTTAAATAGAAAGGGTGCAAGAATATTTGCTGATGCTATCGAGGCAGTGTTAGGTGGGTCTGAAATATGCTAGCTTGGGGGGATACAAGGACTAATAGATTAACAGTAGCCAGTGGCAGAGGTGAAAGTGATTCTTGCACTGCTTCTATTGGAATGAGCAGAAGCCTGGAAAACAAGATGCAAAATATTTCAGAGATTGCTGGGAGTCATTGCGGTACAAGTAAACACATGGGTTGTGTTAGGGTAGCTAAGAATAGGAACAGGTGTATGTATACTTGCGTGTACACCAATGATAGGAGTCTGGTAAATAAATTTGATGAATTTGAGGTATTGCTCAAAGCATCAAAGGCAGATACTGTTGGGATAGTAGAGACGTGGTGTCACACAGATGTAAGGAATGCAGAACTGGAATTTGGGGAGTACAATGTCTACAGAAATGGTAGACAGAATAGGAAGGAAGGAGGGGTTATGCTATTAGTTAAGAAACACAAAATCCAAGGAAGTGAAGCCAGTCGACATCGCTGGACAGTGCAGTGTCAAGTCAGTTTGGTGTGACATAAGCACTGGGAGATCAAAATTGAGAGTAGGAGTGTGCTTTAGGCCTAATGACTCTGATGAGTATAATAAGAAAATGTACAGTGAAATAGAGTGGGTCAGTAAATCAAAGAGTCTTATAATGTGGGATTTTAATTTCCCAGATATTCACTGGAATTTGTGGGTTGGTCCCTTGACACTAGCAAGGCTTTTGTGGATTTCTTGGATGATTATTTTCTACATCAGCATGTTCGGGAGGCAACTAGAGGGATTAATATACTTGATCTGATTATCAGTAGTGATTCTTCATGCATTAAGAATCTGCAGATAAAGGACCACTAGGTGACAGTGATCACAGTGTGCTCGAGTGGCATTTACTCAAAGAGGTAACTACCATCAGGGGTAAAGGGAAGGGTTATTGCTTTCGTAAAGGCCACTACAATGGTCTGAGACAGTATTTAAATTCTATACAGTGGGACCAACTGACGATGTTACCAACAACAAATTCAAAATGGGAAGCAATCAAAGAACTTATCTTGGAAGCTACTAGGCTTTCATACCAACTAAGAAATATTGTTCAAGGTTTAGGCCTGAATGGATGTCAGATGAACTAATGAGACACATGGCAGAGAAGAAAAATGCATGGGATACATATTAATTAACAAGTGACACAAAAGCCTATGATAGATATAAGCTGGTCTGTAACCAAGTCACAAAGGAGGTTATTCAGGCAAAGGCAGATTATGAGAAATCTTTGGCAAAGGATGCAAAGAAAAACAGCAAAGAGTTCTTTACTTATGTAAACCCTAGAAGGAAGGGGATGAATCAGATTGGTCCACTTGATATCGATGGTTCAACTGTTGATGATCCTGCTCAGGTAGCTAACAAACTAAATGAATATTTTGCATCGACATTCACACATGAGGAGTTATTCTGTGAGGGGAATGCCAGAGGTGTATTCAAATCTGACAGTAAGCTAGATAATCTTGTAATAACTGAGAGTAAAGTGGAGGAGAAATTGTTGAAGATAAACACAAGAAAGGCACCTGGGGTGGATGGGATCTATCCAGTTATATTAAAGGAGGCAGCAAAGGAAGTAAGCAAACCCTTAGCCATAATTATGAGAGCTTCCTTGGACTCAGGGGAGGTATCCACAGACTGGAGATGTGCAAATGCAACCCCAATTCACAAAGGAGGATCAAAGGCTGACACAAGTAATTATAGACCTGTGAGTTTAACTTCTGTTCCAGGGAAATTAATGGAGGCACTGGTTAAAGAAGCACTGCAGGATCATCTAGACAAGACTTCGGTTATAGCTAGGACACAGCATGGTTTTGTTAAGGGGGAAGTCTTGCCTGACCAATTTGATTGGATACTATGATGCAGTCAGAAAAGAACTGGATGCAGGGAATAACTTTGATATTATATATTTGGATCTTAGAAAGGCTTTTGATACTGTTGCACATGGAAGACTGCTGCACAAATTGAAGCAGTGTGGCATTGGAGGCAAATTGCTGCTATGGATAAAGGGGGTGGCTGATGGGGAGAAGACAGAGAGTGGTAATCAATGGACACTGCTCATCGTGTACTAATGTTATTAGTGGAGTCCCTCAGGGTTCAGTGTTGGGTCCATTATTGTTTTCTGTATGTATAAATAATATTGCTGATGGTATATCAAGCTTAATGTCCAAGTTTTCAGACAATACAAAGGTTGGCAGGGTTGTTAAGGACACTACTGATGCTATGCTGCTGCAACAGGATCTGGAAAGGTTGAGCAGATTGGCTTAGTGGTGGCAAATGAAGTTTAACATTGACAAATGTAAAGTACTACATATGGGAAACAGCAACCCCAGAACAAAGTATCAACTCTGTGGTACTGACAGTGGTAGAGAATGAAAGTAGATTTGTTGAAAGTGGATTGTTATTGTCAAAATAAATAATGTATAATTAATCTTAGTTACTGGCATTTGATTCTCTTGTTATTTTTATTGATAGTAATGGAAGAAACTTTGTTTGATGATGAACCATTTTCCAGTGTAACCCCTTCTGAATCCTCTGTAATGTATGTGTGGAATGAGACAGAAGGTGGAAGAGGGTCTCAAGAAATCTCGACTGTTATTACAAAGTATTTAAAAGATAACGCCAGCCAATGCACTAACATTACTCTCTATTGTGACGCTTGTGGGGGGGAACTCCAATATAAAGGTTGCACTTATTTACTGAAGTTGTGCAACGAACCTTCTATAGCCATCAATACAATTTACGTAGTATTCATGGTTTTTGGTCACTCCTATCCACCAAACAATGCCAATTTTGGAGTTGGAGAAGAAAAGTTTAGTAAGAAACATTCATTGATATACAGCCCTAATGACTACATTAATATAATAAAAAACTCAAAGAAAAAACACCCACCATTTAAAGTAGTTGAACTTAAGCACAAAGATTTGTCATCAGAGCCTCTAGAAAAGGCCATAATCAACAGAAAAAAACAAAACATCAGCAAGGAGCCTGTCAACTGGCTTAACTTTCATCGGCTACAGTTTAAAAGAGGTTTATATTCTACAGTTTATATTTTACAAAAACTCAAGCGATTTAATGCTATTTGAAGAAATTTACATACAGAAAAAGGAGAAAATTGGTAGATCTCTGTCTTCATTGGTGCAAGTTAAACAAAATCAACTATACAAAGACCGACGGCCCATAACAAGTGCAAAGAAAGCAGACATAATTTCATTATTGCCTTATATTCCTCCTTATCACCATAGTTTCTACAAAAAGTTGTCGGTGGAAAGGAACACTGGATCTGCTGGAGATGAGTCTCAAATTATGAATGAATATACATATGACTAATAAAAGTACCCACTTTTATCTTTTTTTTTTGTGTGTGTGTGCAAAAAAATTGTGATTTTAATTTCAATAATACATTATTTGTTTAAATAAAACGGCATTGGTAAATGAAAAAGTGATATCACTCATGCATTAAATCCTAAATAATAAAAATAGTAATAGGAGTTTGTATTCATCGGAAGTGGAAAAATATTCGAGTTAAAGTGAACCAAGTCTATTTTTTTTAGTTTAAACCCAAATTTTAAGGATAAAACATTTCAAATTCCTAGGAAATTCAAAGACAGAAGATATTAGTAACTATTTTCAAACAAATATTGACAAAATTTATTTAAATTTAACTAATAATAAATTTTTTGTTGGCTCATATGCAAAAGTTGATTTTTTTAAATACTATTTGAAAGCGATTTGGTTCGCTATCCTTCTAACCCACTCAAATATTATACAGTTGTAATTAAACTATATGGCTAAGTTTAGAGAATATAAACCTAGATGTTTATTAAGTGTTCTATAAAGTTATTTTAGAAATTAATTTATAAAGAGATAATTATATTTACTTTTTATTTCTATTAATTACAGAAAATGAAAAAAATTATTTAATTTAAGAAAAATAGAACACAACTGAAACGTTATGCTCTGACTGTGTACATTAACTTGTTCTTCTCTGCCATTAGTCTCATGAATTTGTTTGACAACCATTTAGGTCTAAGCCTTGAACTATATCTCTTAGTTGGTATAAAATCTTAATAGCTTTTATTGATTACTCCCCTGATTGTCTCCCATTTTGAATTTGCAGTTCGTGACATCCTCAGGTAATCCCACTGAGAGGAATTTAAAACTATCTAACTGCAGTCACCTTTAGAAAGCAAAATCCATACCCCTTACTCCTGACAGTAGTTACATATTTTAAGTATATTCCTCATAAATATGTTATGATCACTGCCACCTAGTGATTCCTTTATTATTCTTAATGCATGAGTCAGTGCTGACAGTCACATTTTTTTAAAACTTATACAGTATTGTATCTTACATGTAAATAAGGTACAATGGTGTACATTTTAAAGTATGTAGCTATGCAATCTTTCGTCATTTTTGAAACTGTGTACATGTTTACAATCTAGTGGCAGCTTTGTTAACCTAGAATGCTGCAGAAATGAACTCAAAGTCAGCAGTGAAACAAACATGTTACTGAAGTTGAAGTGCTAACCACTGTCATATACTCTGCATAGCACAAACAATTTGATGTTTTAAAATGTAATCATATGCAATTTGATATATATATATATATATATATATATATTTTTTTTTTTTTTTTTTTTTTCCAACAAAAAGCTAATTCCATGCTACAGATGTAGAAAATCATAGCCACTCTGTTGCTCTAATCCTCTCAAATTGAAATGATCCTCTTAAAATAGTGAATAATGGGAGCTGGACATATGCAGATAAAGAACAGGTATAAAAGTGTTCAAGAAACTGCAGTGTTATCAGTATCAAGTACGAGTTGCAGTAAGGTGCTCATAAAGTTCTAAGCATGTATGATTGCTTGTTGCCACAACGTTAAATTGTCAGTGAATGACACAGTAGACTGTTTGATCCTACTGAATTCAATAATGTATGAAAATATGAATTAGGTATGAATGGATATGAATATGAATTAGATCATTAATGGTTTGCCTCAGGGAGCAGAATTTAAGAAGAGTGTTAGCGAAGAAACGTCCTGTATGCATATATTGAGGTAATTCCACTCGTTATTTTGAAAATGAAAATATGAAAGACTGAAAGTGAAACCATTATTTGGAAAGCCAAGAAAATTGATGGACATCAATTGGCAAATCCTGAAGAGGATGGTTGCATTATCTTTAAAGAGCTCCTACAAAACTTGAGATTATGGGTTGCTGATGTCAACAGCAATGTGGATTTGGTTTTCATGGGGGGAGTTGCAGCTCATAAGCCAACAAATGCCATATATAATTTAGAGTGGTGCACTGCCTGTTGTTTGTGGACATTTTGAATAATGAAAAGAGATCCTATGGATCTATGAACTGTTTCTGTAGTAATTCTATTAAAAGATCAAATAACATTCTTACATATGCTTTTCACCTAAGAAATTAAGATAATGAAGTCTTTCATAGCTAGAAAAAAAGTTGGTGTGATCAGAACTAATACCGTGCATATACGCATAGTGCAAAATTCAAGGTTACAAAATTTTAAAGTAATGATATTTTTTATGAAACATCAAGCCCTCCATTCATTCAAAATAAGATAGTACCTTTCTTGTTATTTAATAATTGTAAATTTTAATTGCTCTTTCAACTCTGCCTTTACTTATCTTATACAGAAATATCTTTTATGATTTTTTTCACAAAAGCACTAAAATATACCAGAAAATTTTTCAAATTGTAAAATAATAGCAATTTTTAAAAAAGTAATGAACAAGTGGTATCCATATTTAAAATATTCAACTTATACTGAAGAGATTTCATGAGGTATTAAAATTACAAAAAGTGGTACCACTTTTTCTCATACCTATCAGTTAAAAACGAGCATATAAGATGTTTTGCTTCTTTTGAAATTTCAACGTCATCTGGAAAATGAAGAGAGTTCTTATGGTCCATTATTTTTCCATAGGTGCCAACCAGAGACTCTGCGTAAAATGGTGCATCACCTATAAATTAAACATGATTAAGCTTCGTAACAGGTCACATATTATAAGCATACAATTCATATATGACATACAAAAACATTTTGAAATGAGTTGACCTGCTGAACTTCTATATATATGAGGGTCAAAAGAGTGGTGTCAACTAATATATATAACCCTCATATATATGTATAGGTTAAGGAAGGATTAGTGGCAAGTAGGCAATAACAGTAAAATATAATTTATTATATGGAAAAAAGTGCTTCACTACATGTGGCAACAACTAATTTATCAAAATTTTTAGATCTTAAGCTTTAACATTTTGGAATACAATTTAAATATTATATTTAAGAGACCATGCATAATGATCTCTTAATGAGAACATCATATAATAAAAAGACCATGAGAAACTGAAAATTGACTTACATCCTGCCTGCAGTCTTCTGATGGATTATTGCTTCTTAAATTAAGTAAATCTCATGTATATTCTGAAGTTAATGTTTTAGAATTAACAATTTAATAAATCCATTGTTGGCACAAACAGTGAAGTGTATACATTTAACATCAGGTATACAATTGATTGATAGTATGTCCTTCAATTCTTACATTATAAACAATTTATTACCATGTAATTACTGACTGCAATCTTTCAATATAATCACAGACTATTTGTTAACTTTTTTCTCATATGCATGATAAGCAAGAAATTCCATCTACAGAATAGTGATTATTAATATATGAAAGGGCAACTAACTAGGCTATGGCACGTAAGATATCCTGTTTGTTTTTAAAAACAGGCCATCTTACCGTGGTGAAGTTCTTTCATTTTAAGACAATCATAGTTGCAGAATGCATATCAAAGGAGTATGCCAGATGCACTAGTGTTTTTCAGTTCAGAAGTGGTTTGACATATGTGCCAAGCAACTTCTGATATCCCTATATAAAAGTGGCACTCAATACTCAAAATCATAGTTTTTGCTATATGTTATATTTGCTCATTTAAGCTATATAGGGAAGTGGCATAAGTGAGGATTTTGAGTTCAGTTTGTTCATTATTCTGTGTTCAGGTTATATACCAACATCTGTTGACATTTGGCTAAATAGCAATCAACAATTGGAAAATAATCTTTTTGGAATTCACAAGTACTGATGTCCTCTTGATGAGGTGATGTTCATGAGTTTCTAGTTTTCATTGCATTTATTGATTATAAAAGTAGCACTTATACTGTAGTTGTACTTGTTACTGTACTTGTTAACAGGAGAGACTGCTTCTACAGGGATGGGATACACTTAAATAGAAAGGGTGCAAGAATATTTGCTGATGCTATCAAGGCAGTGTTAGGTGGGTCGGAAAACTGCTAGCTTGGGGGGAGACAAAGACTAATAGATTAACAGTAGCCACTGGCAGAGGTGAAAGTGATTCTTGCACTGCTTCTATTGGAATGAGCAGAAGCCTGAAAAACAAGATACAGGATATTTCAGAGACTGCTGGGAGTCATTGCGGTACAAGTAAACACATGGGTTTTGTTAGGGTAGCTAAGAATAGAAACAGGTGCGTGTATACTTGCGTGTACACCAATGATAGGAGTTTGGTAAATAAATTTGATGAATTGAGGTATTGCTCAAAGCATCAAATGCAGATATTGTTGGGATATCAGAGACGTGGTGTCACACAGATATAAGGAATGCAGAACTGGAATTTAGGGAGTACATCTACAGAAAAGACAGACAGAACAGGAAGGTAGGAGGGGTTATGCTATTAGTTAAGAAACACATAAAATCCAAGGAAGTGAAGCCAGTCAACATTGCTGGACAGTGCAGTGTCCAGTCAGTCTGGTGTGACATAAGCATTGGGAGATCAAAATTGAGAGTAGGAGTGTGCTATAGCCCTAATGACTCTGATGAGTATAATAAGAAACTGTACAGGGAAATAGAGTGGGCCAGTACATCAGAGAGTCTTATAATGGGGGATTTTAATTTCCCAGATATTGACTGGAATTTGTGGGTTGGTCACTCACACACTAGCAAGACTTTTGTGGATTTATTGGATGATTGTTTTCTACATAAGCATGTTCGGGAGGCAACTAGAAGGAGTAATACTCTTGATTTGATTATCAGTAGTGAATCTTCATGCATTAAGAATCTGCAGATAAAGGAACCACTAGGTGACAGTGATCACAGTGTGCTGAAGTGGGATTTACTCAAAGAAGGAACTACCATCAGGGGTAAAGGGAAGGGTTATTGCTTTCGTAAGAGTGACTACGGTGGTCTGAGACAGTATTTAAATTCAATACAGTGGGACCAACTGACGATGTTACCAACAGCAAATTCAAAACAGGAAGCATTCAAAGAACTTATCTTGGAAGCTACCAGGCTTTACATACCAACTAAGAAATATTGTTCAAGGTTTAGGCCTAAATGGATGTCAGATGAACTAATGAGACATATTGGCAGATAAGAAAAATGCATGGGATACATATTAATTAACAAGTGACACAAAAGCCTATGATAGATATAAGCCGGTCTGTAACCAAGTCACAAAGGAGATGAGGCAGGCAAAGGCAGATTATGAGAAATCCTTGGCAAAGGATGCAAAGAAAAACAGCAAAGAGTTCTTTATTTATGTAAACTCTAGAAGGAAGGGGATGAATCAGATTGGTCCACTTGATATCGATGGGTCAACTGTTGTTGATCCTGCTCAGGTAGCTAACAAACTAAATGAATATTTTGCATCGACATTCACACATGAAGAGTTATTCAGGAAGGGGAATGCCATAGATGAAGTAAATACTGGCAGTGAGCTAGATGATCTTGTAATAATTGAGAATAAAGTGGAGGAGAAATTGTTGAAGATAAATATAAGAAAGGCACCTGGGGTGGATGGGATCTATCCAGTTATATTAAAGCAGGCAGCAAAGGAAGTAAGCAATCTGTTAGCCATAATTATGAGAGCTTCCTTGGACTCAGGGGAGGTACCCACAGACTGGACATGTGCAAATGTAACCCCAATTCACAAAGGAGGATCAAAGGCTGACACAAGTTTGTTATTTGGTTTTTTAGGAGCATTAGCAACTAAGGCCATATTTCTCCGGGAATATGCGGTAGTCATTTCTTGACCTTTCCGCATCCTCCGTATTTGGTGGTGACGGGCTCGAACCCCGGTCTAATCAAGAAGCGTGTGCTATGCACTGCTGCTCCTTCCCACCTGGCTACAGAGGCACCCTGACACAAGTAATTATAGACCTGTGAATTTAACTTCTGTTCCAGGAAAATTAATGGAGGCACTGGTTAAAGAAGCACTGCAGGATCATCTTGACAAGAATTAAGTTATAGCTCAGACATAGCATGGTTTTGTTAAGGGAAGGTCTTGCCTGACCAATTTGATTGGATACTATGATGTAGTCACAAAAGAATTGGATGCAGGGAATAACTTTGATATTATACATTTGGATTTTAGAAAGGCTTTTGATACTGTTGCACATGGAACTCTGCTGCACAAATTGGAGCAGTGTGGTATTGGTGGCAAATTGTTGCTATGGATAAAGGGATGGTTGAGTGGCAGAAGACAGAGAGTGGTAATTAATGGACACTGCTCATCGTGGACTAATGTTATTAGTGGAGTCCCTCAGGGTTCAGTGTTGGGTCCATTGTTGTTTTCTGTATTTATAAATAATATTGATGATGGTATATCAAGCTTAATGTCCAAGTTTGCAGAGGATACAAAGGTTGGCAGGGTTGTTAAGGACGCTACTGATGCTATGCTGCTGCAACAGGATCTGGAAAGGTTGAGCAGATGGGCTGAGAGGTGGCAAATGAAGTTTAACATTGACAAATGTAAAGTACTACATATGGGAAACAGCAACACATCAACTCTGTGGTACTACACTGACAGTGGTAGAAAATGAAAAGGACCTGGGGGTAATTGTGCAGGAAGATATGAAGTTCTCTGACAGTGCAGACGGGCTGCAAGAATGGCTCGTGGTGTCTTATCAATGATATACAGGAATTTTTCTAGCAGGGATAGGGAGGTGATTATTCCCTTGTATAAGGCAATGGTCAGGCCACACCTTGAGTACTGTATACAGATCTGGAGGCCTCATTTCAAGAAGGATGTAGAGCTGCTGGAACGAGTACAGAGAAGGGCAACAAGGTTAGTGAACGGAACGAAGGGTTGCTCTTACGAAGAAAGGCTTGAGTTTTGCAAATTACAGTGTCTGGAGACTAGGCACCGGCAAGGTGATCTGATAGAGGTGTACAAAGCCTTGAATGGTTTGAGCATGCTCAATGCTGATGGGATACTGCCTCCTGCTCAGAATAATCACCTGAGAGAGCATAAATTCAAATTGAGGAAAGACTGATGTAGGATAGATGTGCGGAAATTTGCCTTTAGCCAGTGGGTAGTTGGTTGGTGGAACAGACTTCCATCCCTTGTTGTGGAAGTTGATAGCCTAAATAAATTTAAGGCTCAGCTGGACAGGTATTTTGAGCGAACGGAGGGGTGAACTGGAAGTGATTTTTTTTTTTTTTTGGCTGATGCTGCATAAGCTTGCTTTCTTGCATCATATGCTTCTACTAATGCTAATGCTTATACCTTGACAGGTAAGAGAGGTATATGGTGTATCTTCTTGAGTGGGGAATCATCCATTTGCTTTGTCTTTTTTCTACTTTCTTGATTTTATTTTGATTAAGATATCTTGGTACTTGGTAGCAGAACTGCATCTTGCCAAGTATAATCCTAATTGTAGCATTAATTTTCTGTATTAGTTTCATGATACATTTAGTGTTTCTTTTTCTGCAGTAGTCTCTAAATAATGATTTCCAAGATATAAGTTTTCACTTTACAACAGGGGTTGTCAAACTGTTGGTCACAATCTCTCCAGGGGTGGGATCATTTTTTTTTTTTTTTTAATTTGGCTCAGCTTTTAAATGTGATCTGTTTGTTTATTTTTAATGCAGGAATTTTATTAAAACTATAAAGCTCTATCATTGTTTTATTCAACGTACAGCTTAAAATTTAATTATTAAAAGTGATATATTTTTTTCTTATCAAACTCTAACCCAAATGACATTATTAGTTTTATTTATGAGGGAATGCATGTTATACAAATTTATTTATCAATTTAGAGGGTGGTGGGATAACGAAGTCTGAGAACCCTTGCTTTACAGGAATGCACTTTATCACAATCACATATGACATAACTTTAATAACTGCTTTGGTGTGTGTGTGTGTGTGTGTGTGTGTGTGTGTGTGTGTGTGTGTGTGTGTGTGTGTGTGTGTGTGTGTGTGTGTGTGTGTGTGTGCGCGTGTGTGTGGGAGAGGGGATGTCTGTAATGTTGTTTGTTGTTGTTTGTTTATTTGTTTTTTAGGAGCATTAGCAACTAAGGCCATATTGCTCCGGGGATATGTGGTGGTCATTCCCTGACCTTTCCGCATCCTACGTATTTGGTGGTCACGGGCTCGAACCCCCGTCTAATCAAGAAGCGTGTGCTACGCACTGCTGCTTCTGCCCACCTGGCTATGGAGGCATCTGGGAGGTCTGTAATAGTATGCATGTAGAAGTGAAATTTTAGAAATGCAGAACTATGTTAAAATAAGTAAGCGTAACAAGACAGTTTTAACTAAGAGAGAAAAAAAAATCCATTCGACTGTGCCTTGCCACATTATTTATTTGTTAAAAGAAGTGTATAACAAGTTCTTTTCAGAAAGAGTCAGTTCTTTCTGGAAAAAAAAAAAAACTGCAATATTGAATGTTGGTGTGTTTATTCTTATTAAGCTTTGTTAATTTGTAGCACAAAGAGAAGATCAGGAAAGGTGATAAGATTTATTTTCAGTAAAGCTAAACATAAAATAACTGCAAAATATATTAGAATATCACCCTTTTAAATAAAATAAATAAATTTTCTGTTTACATACAGCCAGAGAAATTCACTAGATATAAAGAATACAAGAAACATCACCAAATTTAACAATCAAGCAGGCTAAAACTGCATTCACTCAAGTGCACATACTTATGCACCCGCATATCTGACCATTTGGCTACACCAGCCTTCTGTTACTCTTGATAAACTGAAGTTATTGCACTCCTTTATGAAGGTGCTTACAATAACCAAAACCTATGGACCACAAATGTGTGATGTCATTGTCACTGATGTTACATGCTTCTATATACATGTCAGGCCTTAATTATGTAGTTTTGCCTTTTCTTATTACCAGTTTATATGCAGTATTATAAATTGATTTCCTGGTATACAATCCTGGCATCATTTGGGATCACTATAAGCAACCCGCAATTTTGAAAGTTTAGTTTGAAATTATTAAACATTGCTGTTTAATAATTTCGTGTCAAGAAACAATATTATAAGAATAATGTACTGAGAAAATGCTGTCATCAGTTCCAGCAAACTAGATTAGCTAATCTCAGAAGGAGCATAAAATATCAGTATGTTACAGTTATTTATTATGTAGAATCATTAAAGTGCAAGGAGAATATACATCTTCAATAGTTCATATTCATATCATTGTGTTTTCGTATAAAAATAAAGTAAATTTCAATCTTGTTTATAATGCACATGCTTGACACCCAACATACACATTATATTGAATGCCATGCTGTATTTTAATAGAAGTATGCTCAAGTTCAGTGGAGCAGTACCGGAGTTACCAATCTGACATTTCCTCATTCATATAAGCCTCAGGCTTCCTTGCACCATATGACTAATAATAATAATAATAATAATAATATATATAAAAATATATTCATAATTTAATTTTCCATGTTTTGAGGCCACTAGAAATGACAGATACTGCGCTCAAATAAGTCATCTTCATACGCTAAGTTCAAAAAGTTACCAGCAGAAGCACAAAGATCACATCAGCTTTTGTTTCATCTCCTAAACTTATTATAGAACTTTTATGGTAACCAGTCAGCAGTCTTCCCTGTGTACACTTGTACTTCCTAAAAATTACAATAACAGGTGTAATGCAGTCAGTGTAGCTGTTGGACCAACAAAACTCCAAACAATAACCTACAGACATTCTAGTCCAATTCTCAAATCATCCACACTGCAGGTTCAAAAACTTTCAAGTTTCAGATAATATATAAAAACTGAGAAGTTCACTATGAATTTGTGAACTTGCACACATATTGTATATAGATTTGCAGTAACCTCAATTAAACTATGAAGGATTACTGGAATCTAGAATATGTACTGTGTAAGCAATAAGACAGAACATACTTTATGTTGGACTTGAATATCTTAAAGTTGTAATTTTCAGAAAATATGTACAGAAGATTATTCCAAAGAACAGAAGAATCAGAACTATTAGAAGCAGAAGGGATAAACAAAAAAGAGGAGTTAGTTTTATTTGATTAGTTTGAAGTTCTGGGAGCACAACCCAGACCATCAAAACTTCCAGATGATATTTCATGGTGGAGTGGATTTTGTGACAGTTAAAAGCTATATAAAGAAGAGTGGCACTGAAAGTGAGAGCAAACGTTTTTTTGACAATTCTTTTGATGAAAATGAAAAGCTTTCGAGAAGCTTATACAAAGAAAGATCAGAAGTCATGCTTTTTTCCAATAGTGTATTCATCCTCAACAGCAATAAATGAGTGTTACTGTAAATGAGCCTGGAAACAGAAGGGTTTTAATGAGAAATTAAGGCAGGAGTGGTTTTAGAATTGAATTAAACCGAGTTTGCTTCTCCCCATTGAAGAATTACCTGGAGAGCAGTACTGTGGAAACTAGTAGTGATTATTCAAGAAACTGCAGCTCTTCATGCAGAGAAAGCTTTGTTCAACTGGAAAGTGAAGTGTTTTGTGGACATATTTAGCAAAACTATGAACACAGTTTCCATTCAATAAGTGAAAATCATTAATATACAAGAAGAAAAGAGTGGGTAAAAGAACATAATGCACCCCAGTATTAGTTGAGGAGTTAGAAGATAAACAGCAATTTGCCAACACACTGGTTACCCAATTGTAAAAATCAGAAAGGCAGACCATAAGATGGAAGTTTACTTAGAAATCATTTATGCCAAACATGACTTATATCCCCATGTTTGAGTACAATGCATCAATCGATAATTTCTCAATCGATAATTTCTGTTGCTCTGTTCAATGACTTTTGCAGTCTGAGTTAATAACTTAGTTTTAAAAGACAGGAAAACTTTTTGAAATTTGATACCTATTTATTTCAAAAGATGTGGTGGAAAAGCTCAAAAGAAAACATTGCAAAACTTGCCAGAGGAGCCACAAAAGGACTGCCAAGTTTCAGGACAGATGTTTATCTGGTGCTCTTTCTGGTGTGTGTGCTTGTCTGCCTTTCTCACACTGTAAATGATGCAGACTTTTAAATCAAATATAAATAAGAATATTTTCAGAATGTACCTGGCCATTAGAATAATTCCACAGCCAACAATGCAAATTGAGGGGGGAAAATGTCATAAGGTAAAGAATAATTCCATAGCCAACAATACAAATTCAGGGGGAAAAAAACAGCAACTGATTACTCTAAAATTGATAAAGGTCATCAAAATAACCCAAGTAGTGATTGTGTATTTGAAAGAACTCCATTGTATATAAAACTGTTGTCTGGAAGACAACTACCATTTCCCCTCAACATGGGTACCTGTATGTGGTGAGGGGATCAATCCAGTGTTGCTGCTAGTCCTCCACCATGTCTGTTCACCTTGTTTGTATGTTGTGAGTGTTGGATCCAACACCCACAACATAAGTTCCAGGCTACCACAACAGGAATATAGCATGTTTGCCATGTGCTGTGACCCAGAACTCAGAGTGGGGAATCCTGGTGGTTAAGGATACCCAGCTTCAACATACCACTTTGATCTGTACTTTGGCAAAATTAGGGGTTATAGGGCTCACCCATCCCAAGACCTCCCGTACTTGCCATGCTCCTACCCTCATGGTCCTAGAGATATGATTCAGAGTGGCAGAAGTGTAGGTATAGTGCCTAGATAACCCAACATTTCCACTCCCAAGTGCATTAATTATTTGCAGGGTAGTGGGTATACTATTGGGTTCAGTAGTGCCCATATTAAGCAAAAAGCTTAGCCAAGGCCATCTAAAATCAACTACGTTAGTTCTTAGATTATAAAGAGAAGACCGTATCCAGAGCTCACCAGCTGCCGAGTACGAGGCTCAAGAAGAATTATTGTAAATTTTCAGGTGAATTTTAATCAGTCGGTTAAGCTAATATATGCAGTGAAAGGAAATTAGGGTAAAACAACTGACATGACGCCAAAATTTGGCAACAACTTTTGGATTACAATGTGACATCCACTTTGGAAGTACTGCCCTGACACCTTAGTTTGGTAGCCATAGCAAAATGCAAAAAAAAAAAAAAAACTTTATTATACTTATAGGCCCTCATATCTCACAGATTGATATGCACTTACGTAATACATATAAATATCCCAATAACATAAACCTTCATTTTCCACCCATGTATTGATACTAGACAAAAACCAATGACACCATCAGAACTGGCATACAAAATACATATAAGAAACAGTTAAAATGTTTTGATTATGATATGTTTTCAGCTTGTCATAATTTTCCAAATAAAGGCAATAATTTTTATTTATAATTTCAAAAATTTTCAAATCCTCTTATTTTTATCAGACGTACTATTTTTCGTTTAAAAAATTTGCTCATCCTAAAATTATTATTCGAACTTATAAGAGAACTTGAACTTATTATTAATGTTTGAGAAATCCAGCGTGAAAATAATCATTCTTCAGCTGAAATGAAACATTCAAGATGTTTCATTTCATGATACTACATTTTGTAGTAAACCTACTGTTTTATGCCTTAAAAAATAACTCTTAAAAAAAATAAAAATAAACTATTAATAATAACATTTGCATATAGAGAGAAAGGGTCAGACAATGTTGACTACAAAATCATTTTATAGTAAACGTTTTTGTAATTATCCAAGAAAAAGTCATTTGACATTTTCTTGATTTACTAGAAATGTGCTTATAACCCAAGCTAACTTTGTAAACTACTAGAGAAATACAGTGGTGGACAAAAAAATTCCATCACCTTAAAAAAAGTAACATTTGTAGTGAAACGTACAGGATATTTTTTGATTACAGTCATTTTGTTTGTTGCAAAGCAAAGGTATTGCATCAGATAATACTTCTATTGCATCAGACAGTAATTGCATCAGCTGTTTCTATAAATACAACATTGGAAGCATATACATGCTCATTAGTATCCTGTTTTGCAGGGGTGTAAGCATGGCTTCATACATTCAGTTGACACCAAGGAAGGAAAAAAAAAAAAAAAAAAAAGTGTAGCTGTTGCTTTGTCCAAGGAAGGACTTTCTACGCATGCTATCACATAGAAAGTATCCTGGGTGCTGAAATTAAAGCGTGAAACCGGTGATGTGAAGACAAGACCAGGATCAGGACATAAGAGAGTGACATTAGCATTAGTAGAGGCATTTGATTCAAAAAAGCAAGCTTATGCAGCATCAGCCAAAAAAAAAAAAAATAAATAAATAAATAAAAAATAACCACTTCCACTTCAACCCTCTGTTCATTCGAAATACCTGTCCAGCTGAGCCTTAAACTTATTTAGGCTATCAACTTCCACGACAAGGGATGGAAGTCTGTTCCACCAACCAACCACGCGCTGGCTAAAGGCAAATTTCCTCACGTCTATCCTACATCTGTCCTTCCTCAATTTGAATTTATGCCCTCTGAGGTGATTATTCTGAGCAAGAGGAAGAATCCCATCAGCATTGAGCATGCTCAAACCATTCAAGGCTTTATACACCTCTATCAGTTCACCTTGCTGGTGCCTAGTCTCCAGACACTGTAATTTGCAAAACTTAAGCCTTTCTTCGTAAGAGCGCCCCCCTTTGTTCCATTCACTAATCTTGTTGCCCTTCTCTGTACTCGTTCCAGCATCTCTACATCCTTCTTGAAATGAGGCCTCCAGACCTGTATACAGTACTCTAGGTGTGGCCTGACCATTGCCTTATACAAGGGAATAATCACCTCCTTATCCCTGCTAGAAAAATTCCTATATATCATCGACAATACTCCATGAGCTACTCTTGCAGCCCATCTGCACTGCTCAGAGAACTTCTTATCTGCCTGCACAACCACCCCCAGGTCTCTTTCATTCTCTACCACTGTCAGTGTAGTACCAGAGTTGATACGTTGCTCTGGAGTTGCTGTTTCCCATATGTAGTACTTTACATTTGTCAATGTTAAACTTCATTTGCCACCTCTCAGCCCATCTGCTCAACCTTTCCAGATCCTGTTGCAGTAGCATAGTGTCAGTAGTGTCCTTGACAACCCTGCCAACCTTCGTATCATCTGCAAACTTGGACATTAAGCTTGATATACCATCATCAATATCATTTATAAATACAGAAAACAATAAAGGACCCAATACTGAACCCTGAGTGACTCCACTAATAACATTAGTCCACGATGAGCAGTGTCCATTGATTACCACTCTCTGTCTTCTCCCCCTCAACCACCCCTTTATCCATAGCAGCAAATTGCCTACAATGCCACACTGCTCCAATTTGTGCAGCAGTCTTCCATGTGCAACAGTATAAAAAGCCTTTCTAAGATCCAAGTATATAATATCAAAGTTATTCCCTGCATCCAGTTCTTTTGTGACTGCATCATAGTATCCAATCAAATTGGTCAGGCAAGACTTCCCCTTAACAAAACCATGCTGTTTCTGAGCTATAACTGAAGTCTTGTCAAGATGAATCTGCAGTGCTTCTTTAACCAGTGCTTCCATTAATTTTCCTGGAACAGAAGTTAAACTCACAGGTCTATAATTATTTGTGTCAGCCTTTGATCCTCCTTTGTGAATTGGGGTTACAATTGCACATGTCCAGTCTGTGGGTACCTCCCCTGAGTCCAAGGAAGCTCTCATAATTATGGCTAACGGATTGCTTACTTCCTTTGCTGCCTGCTTTAATATAACTGGATAGATCCCATCCACCCCAGGCGCCTTTCTTAAATTTACCTTCAACAATTTCTCCTCCACTTTACTCTCAATTATTACAAGACCATCTAGCTCACTGCCAGTGTTTACTTCATCAATGGCATTCCCCTTCCTGAGTAACTCCTCATGTGTGAATGTCGATGCAAAATATTCATTTAGTTTGTTAGCTACCTGAGCACGATCATCAACAGTTGACCCATCGATATCAAGTGGACCAATCTGATTCATCCCCTTCCTTCTAGAGTTTACATAAGTAAAGAACTCTTTGCTGTTTTTCTTTGCATCCCTTGCCAAAGATTTCTCGTAATCTGCCTTCGCCTGCCTAACCTCCTTTGTAACTTGGTAACATCATCAGTTGGTCCCACTGTATAGAATTTAAATACTGTCTCAGTCCATCGTAGTCGTCTTTACGAAAACAATAACCCTTCCCTTTACCCCTAATGGTAGTTACCTCTTTGAGTAAATCCCATTTCAGCACACTGCGATCACTGCAACCTAGTGGTTCATTTAACTGCAGATTCTTAATGCATGAAGAATCACTACTGATAATCAAATCAAGAGTATTACTCCCTCTAGTTGCCTTCCGAACATGCTGATGTAGAAAACAATCATCCAATAAATCCACTAAAGCCTTGCTAGTGTGTGAGTGACCAGACCCCAAATTCCAGTCAATATCTGGGAAATTAAAATCCCCCATTATAAGACTCTCTGATGTCCTGGCCCACTCTCTTTCCCTGTACAGTTTCTTATTATACTCATCAGAGTCATTAGGCCTATAGCACACTCCTACTCTCAATTTTGATCTCCCAATGCTTATGTCACACCAAACTGACTCGACACTGCACTGTCCAGCAATGTTGACTGGCTTCACTTCCTTGGATTTTATGTATTTCTTAACTAATAGCATAACCCCTCCTCCCTTCCTATCCTGTCTGTCCTTTCTGTAGACATTGTACTCCCCAAATTCCAGTTCTGCATTCCTTATATCTGTGTGACACCACATCTCTGAAATCCCAACATCTGCCTTTGATGTTTTGAGCAATACCTCAAATTCATCAAATTTATTTACTAAACTTCTAGCATTGGTGTACACGCAAGTATACATGCACCCGTTCTTTTTCTTAGCTACCCTAACACAACCCATGTGTTTATTTGTACCCCAATGATTCCCAGCAGCCTCTGAAATATCCTGCATCTTGTTTTCCAGGTTGCGGCTCATTCCAATAGAAGCAGTGCAAGAATCTCTTTCACCTCTGCCAGTGGCTACTGTTAATCTATTAATCCTTGTATCCCCCAATCTAGCAGTTTTCCGACCCACCTAACACTGCCTCGATAGCATCAGCAAACGTTCTTGCACCCTTTCTATTTAAGTGTATCCCATCCCTGTAGAAGCAGTCTCTCCTGTTAACAAGTACAGACCAGACTGAGAAAAATTCTACCCCTTGAGCCTTGCACAGTCTTTCCAGGGCCGAATTGATCGACAGGACTCTCATCATATACTCCCTCCTATCGTGTCTGGGCAGAATTGCAGACACTTTCAAATTCAACCCTAATTCACGGCTTTTTTTCAACAGTGACCTGTACTTGTTAAGTAATTCCGCCGGTCTCCTACTCTTAATATCATTAGTGCCAATGTGTACAACTATATCACCTTTTGTGCCCTTAAAAGATGATATCCGCTCTACAACGTCATCAACCTTTGCCCCTGGTAGACATACCCTGGTCCTGTTCCACCTATCCTTTTTACAAAGCATGTTTCCCATTTCCCTGACAATAGAGTCACCAACAACTACTAGTTCCTTTGGGACCAGCGCATTCTGCCTTGGGGGCTGCCGCTGTGTTGCATGATGACCAAGTGCAAGCTCTGGCATTGGTGTGGGCAGCTGAGAGCTTGATGGGCCCCTCACTTTTAATCCTTCGAGGGCATCCACCCTGTCCTTCAAGCTCTCATATAGGCCCATAACAACGCTGAGTTGTCGCCTGATTTTCTTACACTCCTTGCATTGCGCGCACACACAGAGACATCCCCCATGGCAGTATCATATCCTGTACCCGACTGCACCACAAACATCAAGCAAGTAGTGCATTTTAATAGGCTGTGATTCAGAAGGCAACTGCCCCCCTCAGTTCTCCCCTGAGCCACAGCACTCCCATTAGCTTGATCCTTTTGCTTTGCTGCTCTGGTCTGAGTCATGATTTTGATTTAATTTCAATAAAATTTCAATTTCAGTACAAAATTAAAACCTAAACTTATATCCCAACACAGTTATAACGCTATATTTATGTTTCAGTATCTAGTGTTATCTACGAAATCCCTTTATATAACTTCCGTATCAAGTTAAGTATTAATTATTTATTTTTTACTAATTATTTATGTTACGTAACCCAAGTCATTATATGTATAGTTAAAAGTACAATTTAATTGACAATGAAGTTCAACAAGATTAATTATCTGATTAATTGGCAATATTATGTATTATACTATATTATATTAAGCTTATGCTATCTATTTCGCGGTATTTTGTATCGCGTAACAATGGCGGCAATTTACGATCGGTAAACGCGTGGATTTGATACCCTTTCAGATACTAAGTAATACCTACAAAATCTCTATCTAAGTTACTTTAATCTAAGAATCGTAAATAGGAATATAAAGCTACTCTAGAAAATAAGTTAATATGCCAATTTAAGCTAATAAAACAGAAAATAAATCAGGAAAAAACTTCTCTGTTCCGGGAGTGGCAAAAATGTACGTCTGCACATTTTTCTGCAGACTGCATAGTCACTGCACCTACTCTTGTGACTATGCTCATTAGTATCCTGTTTTGCAGGGGTGTAAGCATGGCTTCATACATTCAGTTGATACCAAGGGAAAAAAAAAAAAAAAAAAAAAGTGTAGCTGTTGCTTTGTCCAAGGAAGGGCTTTCTACACATGCTATCACATAGAAAGTATCCTGGGTGCTGAAATAAAAGCATGAAACCAATGATGTGAAGAGAAGACCCGGATCAGGACATAAGAGAGTGACTATGTCCTTCCCAAGATCACTGCCTTCGTAATTGCCATGCTAGTGCTCCTGATCTAAAACTGGGCTTTGAGATTGCCTCTGGTGTTGAAACAAGTGCATGGACTATACAGACAGCTTTCTGAATGACGTCTGCATGCCTATCGGGCCAAGAAGAAGCCTTTGTTGATCCAACAAATGAGGAAAAAGCAACTTGCTTGGGCTAAAATGCATGTTTCATGGACAAAAGAGCAATGGGACACCGTCATCTTTTCTGACGAATGACTCGGATGGGAAGCGATATGTCAGAAGACGAAAATTGGAGAAATACCATCCTGACTGCATAACACCGACTATAAAGTTCCCCGCCAGTCAGATGGTCTGGGGAGGCATAACAAGCAAAGGGATGGGACAAATTAAGTTTATTAACAGAATGGTAAATGCAGAAACCTACACTGCTGTCTTGGAGGAGTGCCTGAAAGTTCTGAGGACGAGGGTTTCCTGTGCGGACGTGCCTTTCTGCCGCTCTTGGAACAGAGAAGTTTTTTCTGATTTATTTTCTGCTTTATTAGTTTAAATTGACATATTAACTTATTTCTAGAGTAGCTTTATATTCCTATTTACGGTACTTAAAGTTAAAATAACTTAGATAGAGATTTTGTAGGTATTACTTAGCATCGGAAAGGGTATCAAATCCACGTGTTTACCGTTCATAAACAGCCGCCATTGTTACGTGAAAATTAATCAGTAAAATCTATTAATCTTGTCGAACTTCATTGGCAATTAAATTGTACTTTTAACTATACATATAACCACTTAGGTTACGGAACATAAATAATTAGTAAAAATAAATAATTAATACATAACTTGATACGGAAGTTATATAAAGGGATTTCGTAGATAACATTCGTTACTGAAATGCGATACAGCATATCCGGAATTCGATAGCATTAGCTTTGTATAGTATAGTGCATAACACAATATTGTCAATTAATCAATACATCTATTAATCTTGTTAAACTTCAT
Source organism: Mastigoproctus giganteus (assembly GCF_048544385.1). Taxonomy (NCBI): domain Eukaryota; kingdom Metazoa; phylum Arthropoda; class Arachnida; order Uropygi; family Thelyphonidae; genus Mastigoproctus; species Mastigoproctus giganteus. The sequence goes on along the minus strand of NC_143579.1, from coordinate 62,637,050 downwards.
TGTCAATTAAATTGTACTTTTAACTATATATATATAACGACTTAGAGTACAAACGTAATAAATAATTAATACATACTTGATACGGAAGTTATATAAAGGGAACTCGTAGATAACACTCGATACTGAAAAATAAATATAGCGTTATAACTGTGTTAAGATACAAGTTTAAGGTTTTAATTTTGTTCTGAAATTGTAATTTTATTGACATTTAAATCGAAATCATGACTCTGACCAGAGCAGCAAAGCAAAAGGCTCAAGCTAATGGGAGTGCTGTGACTCAGGGGAGAACTGAGGGGGGCAGTTGCCCTCTGAATCACAGCCTTTTAAGATGGACTGTTTGCTTGAAGTTTGCGGAGCAATCGGGTACGGGACATGGTACTGCCATGGGGGATGTCTTTGTGTGTGCACGATGCAAGGAATGTATGGAAATTAGGCGACAACTCGGCTTTGTTATGGGCCTATATGAGACCTTCAAGGACAGGGTGGATGCCCTCAAAGGAAATAAATTGAGGGGCCCATCAAGCTCTCAGCTGCCCACATCAATGCCAGAGCTTGGACCTGGTCATCTTGCAACACAGAGGCAGCCCACAAGGCAGAATGCGCTGGTTCAACAGGAACTAGTAGTTGTTGGTGACTCAATTGTCAGGGAAACGGGGAACATGCTTTGTAAAAAGGATAGGTGGAACAGGACCAGGGTATGTCTGCCAGGGGCAAAGGTTGATGACGTTGTAGAGCAGATATCATCTTTTAAGGGCACAAAAGGTGATATATTTGTACACGTTGGCACTAATGATATTAAGAGTAGGAGACCGGCGGAATTACTTAACAAGTACAGGTCACTGTTGAAAAAAAACGTGAAGTAGGGTTGAATTTGAAAGTGTCTGCAATTCTGCCCAGACACGATAGGAGGGAGTATATGATGAGAGCCTTGTCGATCAATTCGGCCCTGGAAAGATTGTGCAGGGCTCAAGGGGTAGAATTTTTTTCAGCCTGGAATGTACTTGTTAACAGGAGAGATTGCTTCTACAGGGATGGGATACACTTAAATAGAAAGGGTGCAAGAATATTTGCTGATGCTATCGAGGCAGTGTTAGGTGGGCCGGAAAACTGCTAGCTTGGGGGGAGACAAGGACTAATGGATTAACAGTAGCCAGTGGCAGAGGTGAAAGAGATTCTTGCACTGCTTCTATTGGAATGAGCAGAAGCCTGAAAAACAAGATGCAGGATATTTCAGAGACTGCTGGAAGTCATTGCGGTACAAGTAAACACATGGGTTGTGTTAGGGTAGCTAAGAATAGAAACAGGTGCATGTATACTTGCGTGTACACCAATGCTAGGAGTTTAGTAAATAAATTTGATGAATTTAAGGTATTACTCAAAACATCAAAGGCAGATATTGTTGGAATATCAGAGACGTGGTGTCACACAGATATAAGGAATGCAGAACTGGAATTTGGGGAGTACAACGTCTACAGAAAGGATAGACAGGATAGGAAGGGAGGAGGGGGTTATGCTATTAGTTAAAATAGCTATTAGTTAAAAAACACATAAAATCCAAGGAAGTGAAGCCAGTCGACATCGATGGACAGGGCAGTGTCGAGTCAGTTTGGTGTGACATAAGCATAGGTAAATCAAAATTGAGAGTAGGAGTGTGCTATAGGCCTAATGACTCTGATGAGTATAATTAGATACTGTACAGGGAAATAGAATGGGCCAGTAAATCAGAGTCTTATAATGGGGGATTTTAATTTCCCAGATATTGACTGGAATTTGTGGGTTGGTCACTCACACATTAGCAAGGCTTTTGTGGATTTATTGGATGATTGTTTTCTACACCAGCATGTTCGGGAGGCAACTAGAGGGAGTAATACTCTTGATCTGATTATCAGTAGTGATTCTTCATGCATTAGGAATCTGCAGATAAAGGAACCACTGGGTGGCAGTGATCACAGTGTGCTGAAGTGGGATTTACTCAAGGAGGTAACTACCATCAGAGGTAAAGGGAAGGGATTTTGCTTTCGTAAAGGCGACTATGATGGTCTGAGACAGTATTTAAATTCTATACGGTGGAACCAACTGATGATGTTACCAACAGCAAATTCAAAATGGGAAGCATTCAAGGAACTAATCTTGGAAGCTACCAGGCTTTACATACCAACCAAGAAATATTGTTCAAGGTTCAGGCCTAAATGGTTGTCAGATGAACTAATGAGACATATGGCAGAGAAGAAAAATGCATGGGATACATACAAATTAATGGGTGACATGGAAGCCTATGATAGATATAAGTTGGTCTGTAACCAAGTCACAAAGGAGATGAGGCAGGCAAAGACAGATTATGAGAAATCCTTGGCAAAGGATGCAAAGAAAAACAGAAAAGAGTTCTTTACCTATTTAAACTCAAGAAAGAAAGGGATGAATCAGATTGGTCCACTGGATGTTGATGGTTCAACAGTTGAGGATCCAGCTCAGGTGGCTAACAATCTAAACGAGTATTTTGCATCTACATTCATACATGAGGAGTTATTCAGGAAGGGGAATGTCGTAAGCGAAGTAAACATTGGCAGTGAGCTAGATGATTTTCTAATAACTGAGAGGAAAGTGGAGGAGAAATTGTTGAGGATAAACATAAAAAAGGCACCCGGGGTGGATGGGATCTATTCAGTTATATTAAAGGAGGCAGCAAAGGAAGTAAGCAAACCCCTAGCCATAATTATGAGAGCTTCTTTGGACTCAGGGGAGGTACCCATGGACTGGAGATGTGCAAATGTAACCCCAATTCACAAAGGAGGATCAAAGGCTGACACAAATAATTATAGACCTGTTAGTTTAACTTCGGTTCCAGGAAAATTAATGGAGGCACTGGTTAAAGAACTGGTTAAAGAACACTGCAGGATCATCTGGACAAGAATTCAGTTATAGCTCAGACACAGCATGGGTTTGTTAAGGGCAGGTCTTGTCTGACCAATTTGATTGGATACTATGATGTAGTCACAAAAGAACTGGATGCAGGGAATAACTTTGATATTATATATTTGGATCTTAGAAAGGCTTTTGATACTGTTGCGCATGGAAGACTGCTGCACAAATTGGAGAAGTGTGGCATTGGAGGCAAATTGCTGCTATGGATAAAGGGGTGGTTGAGTGGCAGAAGACAGAGAGTGGTAATCAATGGACACTGCTCAACGTGGACTAATGTTATTAGTGGAGTTCCTCAGGGTTCAGTGTTGGGTCCATTGTTGTTTTCTGTATTTATAAATGATATTGATGATGGTGTATCAGGCTTAATGTCCAAGTTTGCAGACGATACAAAGGTTGGCAGGGTTGTTAAGGACACTACTGATACTATGCTGCTGCAACAGGATCTGGAAAGGTTGAGCAGATGGGCTGAGAGGTGGCAAATGAAGTTTAACATTGACAAATGTAAAGTACTACATATGGGAAACAGTAACCCCAGATCAACGTATCAACTCTGTGGTACTACGCTGATAGTGGTAGAGAATGAAAAGGACCTGGGGGTAATTGTGCAGGCAGATATGAAGTTCTCTGAGCAGTGCAGATGAGCTGCAAGAGTAGCTCATGGTGTGTTGTCAATGATATACAGGAATTTTTCTAGCAGGGACAGGGATGTGATTATTCCCTTGTATAAGGCATTGGTCAGGCCACACCTTGAGTACTGTATACAGGTCTGGAGGCCTCATTTCAAGAAGGATGTAGAGCTGCTGGAACGAGTACAGAGAAGGGCAACAAGATTAGTGAATGGAACAAAGGGTTGCTCTTACGAAGAAAGGCTTAAGTTTTGCAAATTACAGAGCCGGGAGACTAGGCATCGGCGAGGTGATCTGATAGAGGTGTATAAGGCTTTGAATGGCTTGAGCATGCTCAATGCCGATGGGATTCTTCCTCTTGCTCAGAATAATCACCTGAGAGGGCATAAATTCAAATTGAGGAAGGACGGATGTCGTATAGATGTGCGGAAATTTGCCTTTAGCCAGCGGGCAGTTGGTTTGTGGAATAGACTTCCATCGCTTGTTGTTGAAGTTGATAGCCTAAACAAATTTAAGGCTCAACTGGACAGGTATTTCGAGCGAACGGAGGGGTGAAATGGGAGTGGTGTTTTTTTTTTTTTTTTTTTTTGGCTGATGCTGAATAAGCTTGCTTTCTTGCATCATATGCCTCTACTAATGCTAATGCTAAATGCTAACCCATTATTAGGGATCACCACACAGACTTCCAAAACTGCATTTTTTAACAGGACTCAGCACCTTGCCACACAGCAAAATTGGTAAGTTTTATGCTATTTAGATTTAATAATGAGTTTGTCTTCTTGTCTCACAAGGCTTAAAACATACTTACACGGATGTTTTCCCTTGTTTTTCTCACTTAAGATGCAGTCATACCTCAAAAATGCTGGCGTTACAGTGTTGGACTGGCTCGGCAACAGCCAGATTTGAACCCTATTCAAAATTCTGGTACATAATGTCACCTAAAATTGCTCAGAAGAAGCCAACAAGTAAGATTGAGCTGCAGGAGAGCATTGTAAGTACCACGAAATTGGGCAACAGCAGATATACACCAGTAGCCTACAGCAGATATACACCAGTCTGCAATGAAGTCACAAAGGAGGTTAGGCAAGCTAAGGCAGATTATCAGATGATACTGACAAAGAACAAAAGAAAAGTAGCAAATATTTCTTAACATGTTAACAATAGAGGAACTGTTGCACATGGAAGACTGCTGCACAAATTGCCTCATTTCAAGAAGGATGTAGAGCTGCTGGAATGAGTACAGAGAAGGGCAACAAGATTAGTGAATGGAACAAAGGATTGCTCTTATGAAGAAAGGCTTAAGTTTTGCAAATTACAGTGTCTGGAGACTAGGCACCAGTGAGGTGATCTGATAGAGGTGTATAAAGCCTTGACTGGTTTGAGCATGCTCAATACTGATGGGATTCTTCCTCTTGCTCAGAATAATCACTTCAGAGGGCATAAATAATTCAAATTGAGGAAAGACAGATGTAGGATAGATGTGCGGAAATTTGCCTTTAGCCAGCGGGTAGTTGGTTGGTGGAACAGACTTCCATCCCTTGTTGTGGAAGTTGATAGCCTAAATAAATTTAAGGCTCAGCTGGACAGGTATTTCGAACGAACGGAGGGGTAAAGTGGAAGGTTTTTTTTTTTTTTTTTAGGCTGATGCTGCATAAGCTTGCTTTCTTGCATCATATGCCTCTACTAATGCTAATAGGAATGAATCACATTGGTCCACTAAATATGAATGGTATAATCGATAATAATCCTGTTTAGGTTACTGACAAACTGAATAGATATTTTGCATCTACATTTACACATGAAGAATATTTTAGGGATAGCGAGGCCAGAAGTATATCAAATTCTAACAAGGAACAAAACAATTTCGTGATAACTGAGCAAAAAATGGAAGAGAAATTGTTGAAGCTAAAAGTAAATAAGATACTTGGGACAAATTAGGATCTATATAATTATATTAAGAGATGCAAAAAAAGAGGTAAGCAAATGTTTAATCACAATTATGAGAGCATCCTTGGATTCATGGATGCTTCCTACGGATTAAAGATGTATGAATGGCTCACCAATTCACAAAGGAGGAATCAAAAGGTGAAATGAGTAATTATAGATCTGTAAGCTTGATTTCTGATCCAGGAAAAATAATAGAGTTAGCGGTTAAAAAAATAATGTAGGACCATCTATACAGGAATGCAGTTATACTGCAATCACAGCATGGATCTGATAAGAAGCAATCTTGTCTGACCAATCTGATTAGACGCTACAATGCAGTGACAAAGAAACTGAATGCAAAAAATAATTCTGGCATCATGTACTTATATTTCAAAAAAAAAAAAAAAAAAAACCTTTAAATACTGTTAAAAAGGCTTCATACAAATTGAAACTGTGGGGAGAAAGGAGGTTACTGATATTGTTGAAGGGTTGAATGGAAAAAAAGTAGTTATCAATGGGCACTGCCCATTTCAATATTTATTAATGATACTGACGAAAGCCTATCAGGGTTAATGTCATCTATGTTTACTGATGACAAAGGTTGGCAGGATGGTTCATGACAGCAATCAAGATATATACTACTGCAATAAATCTAGAAAAATTAGGCAGATGGAGTGAGAATTGGGCAAATGCAAAGTACTCCATATGGGTAGCAGATTTCTCATAAATAATATAACAACTGTAGCACCTGTGTGATACCACACTCAAGGTAGGAGATAATGAATATAACATAGGAGTAATTGTGCAGTCAGACATGAAGTTCCCTGAGGAGTGCTGATGGGCTGCTAGTACAGCTCACGAGGTTTGGTTTTGTGAATGATATACAAGAATTTTGCTATCGGGGACAAGAAGATAATTATACTGCCATATGAGGCAATGATTAGGCCATGTCTGGAAGTGTCATTTAGGAAAGATTAGAATCTGCTGGAATAGGTACAGAGAAGAGCAACAAGATTAGTGAAGAGTAATGACAGATTAATCTTACCAAGATAGATTAGTTATTCGAATTAAGGCATGTGGAAACTAGGCACAAACAAGGAAATATGATCAAACTGTTTAAGGCTTTGAATGGATTGAATAAGCTAAATGTCAATATCATCCTTATTCATGCTCAGATAACGCACATAAGGGAGTATAAATTTAAATATAGGAAAGATGGTTGCAAGATAGGTGTGCATAATTTTGCTTTCAGCCAGAGGGTAATTATTGTTGGAACCATTTCCATCTGATGTTATGGAAGTGAGTAGTTTGAATAAAATGAACAAAGAATTAGTCAAATTAGAATTAGGCCAGCCTTCATTAATTGCATTAATGAAGGCTGGCCTTCATTAATGCAATTAATTCATTCCGCGAGAGCACCAGGCAAAACAGAAATGTGCTAATCAAATGCAATAATCAATAGCAAAAATTATAATTGGTCCTTGACCCTCAGAGGAATGTCCATAAAGATTTTTAAAAATACCTTTTAAATAACTTTTTAACTGTATACCATGTAAAAGATAATGAAAATAATTATAGAATTAAATGTTTATTGCATAAAACAGCGGTTCCCAAACTATGCACCACGGAATATTTAAAATTTTCAAGGGAAACACAGTGATACTTGACATCTATCAGACACCGCACGAACTACTAGTTCAAGGTAGTTCATAGTTTCAACATTACTTATTAAGTAGTTTGGACCTAACTACTTAATAAATGTATTAGGTATTTCTATTGGCCTACAGGCGCCGTTAAAAAAAAACTGAGACACTAAGGGCACCATGAACCGAGAAAGTTTGCGAACCTCTGGCATAAACAATGAAGAAACTATTTGTTGTTTCGAAATATTTGAACAGAGTCATTTGAACAGTGTTGGCTTTTGTTCATCAGTCAACTTCCGATAGCCGACAATAATCTTCTCTCGTCCCTGGCGAAATAAATATTGTGGAGAACCTCAAACCTTTTGTTTGAGGTTCTCTGTGAATGAAAGATTTCATCTAGTTCTTTTACCGTTATCTCCTTTGCGGTAACATTTTCATCTGGCTCATTTAAAAAAATTTTTTTTTTTTTTACAAGTAACATGTCTTATTCTGATGGTTGATGGGACACACTGAGACAGGCAGCTGGCAAACGCTTGTTTATTGCCCATCTGATGCACGGGAAGCTTAGTGCACGATTCAAATCTTTTTTAACTTTCACATAAAAAAAGATCGCGTTAACTAGAAACTTGCATCGCGTAAAGTGAAAAGTGGTATAATTTTTTCAAATAGAGCTGAACATGCGATGTGGAAAGCTTTTTTTTCTTCCTGATGCTGTATAAGCTTGCTTCCCTGTAACATTTGCTACTACTACTACCACTATAACACACAGTGTCTGAAGAAGAAAGCTGTTTTCTGAACTTAAGCAACAAGGAGTAACAGCTGTGAAAAGAATTTTTGTGGGAATCTAGTACTACTATAAATCTCATTCTTACTTTCAACTTGCCAATATCTCCTAATTCCATCTTAGCTGGATACCTGCACTACCTAGTAAGTGCCTCATATGCCAAATCCTTTAAGGTTGTTCAAAAATAGGACACCCACAAAAAAGGTTGCAAAGGATCACAAAATCAAGCGATGTTTGACTCCAGAGCCTGTACAGATCGACTGTCAGGGAGAACATCATGTGTATTCACAAGCATAACAGCAGTGGAAGGAAGACAAAGGAATACAGAGACTCAAGGAAGAGCTAAACCAGTGGTTTTCAACCTTTTTTTTAATAACGGCACCCCCCTAAGTAATTTATTTTATTTTGCGGCACCCCTACTCAATTTTCTGACCGTTAGATCCGATTCTCTCTCTCTGTGTATATATATATATATATATATATATATATATGTATATATATATATATATATATATAAAATATTAAAAAATATATATGTTATATGATATTTATTACAATAATATAATTATAAAAATTACATTTCATAATACAAATTATATATATACAGTATATAATTTTATTCTTTATATAGAGGTACTAAGTAAACATCAATTATAGATCGCTACAACATTAAAAAGATACTGTACACCTTTTTTATAATGAAATAAACATATAAATTAAAAAGTAATATAAGTTTAAGTAACTTAAACCCAAATTACGTGGCACCCCTGGAACGTTGTTGCGGCACCCCGGTTGAAAACCACTGAGCTAAACATATCTTATCAGGAGGCAAGGAAAGTAGTAAAGCCAATAAATATCGACAAACTTTCATATGTTGAGAAAGTATCAGGGAACTACTCCACTGGAATGCAAATCGAAGTGACTGATCCAACAAAAGAGTCATCCATCCACTACTACAAGTTACCTATTGAGCTCTAAAAACCTACTCAAAAAGCATATCAGTACCTCCTAGTGCACCACTACTACCAAAACAAAGTGGTAAAGAAAAGCCAAAAAAGCCTAAAGAGCCACTTGGAACACAAGAAAAAATGGGTGTCAAAGCCAAGGAGGTAACAAGACAACTCAGTCCTGGAACCTTTCGCAGAAGAAGAGTAAATGGACACAGACCAATATACCTTTCTTTTCAAAGAAGGATAAACCCAAAACTGGGAAAATAAAGCCGTCAGACCTTTAGAAGCCCATTGATGATCCAGAAAATTTAATAATGACCATATTCAAATTCTTATAGTGGAACTGCTGTGGATTCTGTTCAATGTGTGATGACATCAAGGCTCTCGGTGCATAAGCAAACTTGCTTTTATTTACGGTAGACATACTCAAAGGAAATGAGGAATCTTACTTGCATAATTTTACAATCATTTATAAAGACAGGGCTAGGGATGGACCTGCTCAGAGAGAAGTCCCCCATCCTTATGGGTAACCAAACCCCATTTCAAACTACACCCCTTATCATCAACAAAGGAGAAGTAATAGTTCGCTTACAGTAGAGTTCCTCCTAATTATTTGTTCTATTTATTTATCATCAGAGAACAACATCCTCCAGGCAAACCTAGAGGATTTTAATGAACATAATACCCTGTAGAGTAGTGTTAATATCAATGGTTGACAGCAACTTGGCCCTTCCAAATCTGAGTTCTAACACCTTCCACATACCACATACATTTACCGCCATTGATCTCTCTCTCTCTCTCTCTCTCTCTCTCTCTCTCTCATTAACCACTAGAGCTGACTTACCAACCAACATTTCATAAAGGACAACTCCTACTGACCACCAATCACACTCTCGTCCATAACAGCCCTCTCCACCCTGAGATTTGAGAACTTCAGGAGAAATATAGTCAGGGGTGCCTACAGCAGTATCAGACCGTACTAAACCATCCTGCAAATTTTAAAAAGGAATAATTTAGATAATATTCTGGCGTGATGTTAAGTAACCAGTAATTGAAAATTATTTCATGTACCATTCTACAGAAATCATGTTATATTCCAAGTTCAGTTAAAATCAAAATAAACAAAACTAGTACATCAAAGTAATACTATCTAAATTATTTACAAATCATTCTGAACTTACAGCATAAAGAAAGGTTATAACAACTTAAAATTCAATTTTATCAAATTATGATAAAAATTTTGAGATATAACATTTTCCCATTAATAGCAACAATGAACACAGTATGGCTGTCTAATGGAATAGGCATTTCATATATTAATCTTGATTTATAATGTTTTATACTTCATCCAGAAAATTATCATTTATAAAATGATACAAAATTTATGATAATATGAACCAGACTATAAGATACACTCATGTTTTAGAAGTCAAATTTTCGCAAAAAATATTTTTTTCATCTATTTGAAACACAAATTTGAAAGTACTTATTAACATGTTTACTGCTGGCTGACATGTGAAGGGTTTTTTTTTTTAATTCACAGAGATAAAAAACCATCTTGACTTTTTCCTCCAATTTTTCAGAATAAAAACTAGATATATTTGTCGAGTAACCTTCACCAGCAACTGACTAATTCACTCTAAATGAGAAGAAAGAAAACCCAAAGAACGTCTCTGCCTTCTCCAATCCAGACTGACTTAATCATGCAATTTTTGAATTAAATTCATTAAGGTCATATGTTAACAGTGAGCATGTTAAACAAAATGTTAGCATTGAAAGTTTTTACTTATCACTCCTGTCAACACTCGTCAATACTAATGTTACTATCTAACTTTCACCTTCTCCAAGGGCATTGCTGATTCCATATTTCTTACAATAAATTCAATAAATGTGGAATCAGCAAAACCCTATATCTGTAATTATAATCCTCTAAACAATATAAATAAACATAACTAATTTTAATACACAGTATTAATACAGTATTTTCATACACAGTATTAATACAGGAACTTTGCTAGCTTGGATAAAAAGGTGATTATCCCATTGTACAAAGCAATATTTAAGCGGCATCTTGAGTACTGCATAGAGGCCTGGAGGCCTCATTTTAGGAAAGATGTAGTCTGCTGGAACAAGTTCAAAGAAGAGACAGAAGATTGGTGAGGGGAACAAAGGGGTACTCACACCAAGAAAGACTTCAGTTCTGCAAATTGCAGCATCTGGAGACTAAGCACCTGAGAGATCGGACGAATGTTGATTATTGGAACAAACTTCCGTCTGTTGTTGTGAAAGTGAGTAGTTTGATAAATTCAAGGAAGAGCTACACAAAATTATTAGAGGACAAACAGATGATATGGAAGGGGTTTTTTTTTTTTTTGGCTGATGCTTTATATGCTTGTTTTCTTGCTTCATGTGCTTGTTCTACTAATGCAACTACTACTAAACAGTGGAATAAAAGGGAGGGACAAAAGAAAAAAGATCTCTAAAAACAGTTAACAAAACTTTCAAAAATTAAAACTGTCAGAATTACAAGCACTTGAAGCTCATTATAGTGACTTTCTTTTTAACATGTTTATTTCACAGCCAATTTCCCATAAACTTAATGCTATTTTGCATTCATTATAATGACTTGAAAGACAAACAAATTCTTCATAATTCAAAAATTTTCACACCTTTATATTATGTTTTTCACTTTTTATGATTATAAATAACATTTAAAAATGAAAGTACACTAATTTATTGAAGCTAATAATGAGCATGCTCAATGGAAATTTCTCGTGTTCAGTGGTGTAATGAAATTAACTTGAAGTTTATTTCATTAAACTGTATATATATAAGAGGCGCCTCCATAGCCAGGCGGGCAGGAGCAGCAGTGCATAGCACACACTTCTTGATTAGACCGGGGTTCAAGCCCGTGACCACCAAATACGGAGGATGCAGAAAGGTCAGGGAATGACCACCGCATATCCCCGGAGCAAAATGCCCTTAGTTGCTAATGCTCCTAAAAACCAAATAACAACAACAACTGTACTTATAATACTGTATGTTAATCGTATAAGGCTATTTTATATAGTATAAGACTGTTTGACTCCTACAAAGCCATTGTAGGAGTCAAACAATGTGATTGGCAAACTATTTTATATAGTTTGCCAATCACAGACAAAATTATGATTTTACAAGCTGCAGATAATGATGATATATGCAAATCATGGGCTCTATCTCTAAAACGTCTAAGGTGAAAGTGCAGCCCTCAACACTCTGAAGATGGCTCTGCAAGTTTAATGTACAAATTTGCAGATGATACAAAGGTTGGCAGGGTTGTTAAGGACACCACTGATGCTATGCTGCTGCAACAGGATCTGGAAAGGTTGAACAGATGGGCTGAGAGGTGGCAAATGAAGTTTAACATTGACAAATGTAAAGTACTACATATGGGAAACAGTAATCCCAGAGCAACGTATCAACTCTGCGGTACTACACTGACAGTGGTGGAGAATGAAAAGGACCTGGGGGTAATTGTGCAGGCAGATATGAAGTTCTCTGAGCAGTGCAGATGAGCTGCAAGAGTAGCTCATGGTGTCTTGTCAATGATATACAGGAATTTTTCTAGCAGGGATAAGGAGGTGATTATTCCCTTGTATAAGGCAATGGTTAGGCCACATCTTGAGTACTGTATACAGGTCTGGAGGCCTCATTTCAAGAAGGATGTAGAGCTGCTGGAACGGTTACAGAGAAGGGCAACAAGATTAGTGAATGGAACAAAGGGTTGCTCTTACGAAGAAAGGCTTAAGTTTTGCAAATTACAGAGTCTGGAGACTAGGCACCGGCGAGGTGATCTGATAGAGGTGTATAAGGCTTTGAATGGTTTGAGCATGCTCAATGCCAATGGGATTCTTCATCTTGCTCAGAATAATCAGCTCAGAGGGCATAAATTCAAATTGAGGAAGGACGGATGTTGGATAGATGTGCGGAAATTTGCCTTTGGCCAGCGGGTGGTTGTTGGTGGAACAGACTTCCATCACTTGTTGTTGAAGTTGATAGCCTAAACAAATTTAAGGCTCAACTGGACAGGTATTTCGAGCGAACGGAGGGGTGAAATGGGAGTGGTGTTTTTTTTTTTTTTTTTGGCTGATGCTGAATAAGCTTGCTTTCTTGCATCATATGCCTCTACTAATGCTAATGCTAAGATGAGGGAACAGAAGGAGAATCATTTAAAAAATGTTTTGTTGACATTTGACCAGAACAACATCTTCAATGCTCATAAAATGACTTTTTTTTTTAAGTTGCTATCGTATAAAACACTTACATTTAAAGGTAAGAAATGTAGTAGTGGAAAACAGGCAATATATTACTATTCTCCTAGTTGCAAACATTGGGAAAGCCCGGAAGACCCTGATGGTTAAAGGTTTGGGGACATTTCAGACTGTATATTATGCAAACCAAAAGGCATGGATGTCATCAAAAATGTACAAAGAAAGGTTCAGAGACTTAGCTTGAAAGATGAGCAGTGAGAAAAGAAAAATTTTGCTGTTTGAGGATAACTGCAACCCTCATTGCCACATGAACGGCCTATGTGCAGTCATGGTACCTGCCATCTAATATAACATCAGTACTTCAGACACTTCATTTTTAAGAAAAACTATCAAAGAATGCTACAAAACAAAACTGCTGTCTCAAAGGCAACTCACAATGCAAAATCAACATACTGCAAGTAATGTATTTATACTTTTATGAATGGAATGAGCTGTAGAACATACAATTTTGAATCTTTTGAATCAAATGGGAAGCTGGTGAGGCAAAAACCTAGTACAGAGAAAAGTGCAATGGAAAGGGCTCAGAAAGAGGAAGAGAAAAATGATCAATGTTATAGAATGTGATGTAGAGAGACTTCTTCACACAGGAATTTCCTACAAAATTCCTGTGTGAAGGAAAATATCTTTCACACAGAAATTTTCAAAATATCTTTAAAAAAAAAAAAAAAAAAAAAATTTTATTTATTCAAAACAGAACTGGATCGTTTCAGTCTGGAAATGGGGAAAATGTGAGAGATCTACGATCTTTTTTCCTTGTTTTTTTTTTTTTTTTTTTTTTGGCAGTTGCAGAAAAGTGTATTTTTTACAATATTTAGCCATTATAATACTATTAGATGCTATTTTATAATTTCAGATTTTTAATTTTATCAATCCTGACAGTCACAAAAACATGTGAGGATGAGGAGGTCTGTCTTTCTACTTTTCATAATTCTGAAGTTCTTACATTATTACTGAATAAACAGATTTATTTTTGAAAAATATATAAATCTTACTTAGAAGCTAGGGGTTGTAATTTGTTTATATATCTCATAAAAGCAGTTAATCTCATAAGCAATATATTATAAATAAGCTGATCAGCTCACCCTTCCTATCCTCATACAAGTTCCAAAGTCTGCAAGCTTTAAGTGTCCATACTTGTCCAACAACATATTATCAGGTTTCACATCCCTATAAAGGAATAAAAATTCAGTCACTCAAAAATAAAGTAATCGAGTTAAGCAAAGGTTAATATGAAGAATATAAAAGACATTATACAAGCACAAAGTCCAGCATATTGGAATAGTGGCATACTTTCTTCAGCCATACCCTAATATTCAACAAATCCGTTTGGTACAAAAAAGTATATATATTGTTTCATGCAAATATAAAAAACTATAAAAAAATCTGTGTGTGTATATATATAAAATAAGGTAATAAAATAATAAGAAAGATATATTACGTCAACAAACAGAGGAGCTTGCAGGTTTTTGCAAAAATTGAAAGGAGATGACATAGACTGATGATTAAGGCAGATAAACGATCAAAATGTGCCATACGAGTTGTATCCGACAGACAGAGCAGAGGAGCTGGTTCTAGAAGCAAATATCTATGTACAAGAAAGTTATGCCCAGTATGCTGTTTTGTCAGTATAATAACTTCTCATCTATTTGTCTGCAAACTAGAACAACATATACACATCTTTTTTTATTCTGAAATGTTCACTGTATGGTTCATCTCCAAGGTTGTTCCCAATTGGAAATATATTGCCACAAAAGCTGTCTCTATAATCTGTAAAAGGCACAAATTAATTTTATGTATATCATGATCTGGATTTATTTTGCAGCTCAACCCACATGATTATTTCCTGAGCTTCCAACATGGCTAGAATCCAACAGATAGTAAATGGCTTTCCTGCTTTTTGAAAATCTCTGAGTTGTTTGTTAAGATGTGGAATTGATGTGCATGAGAAACATTTACGAAGGAAGAAAAAAGCTGGTTTTCACTAATACCATCCTACCATCCAAGACTAGTTTAAAATCATATAGGTCTGCTGTAAAAAATTAATTCTACTTGAAAATCTAATGCAAACCTACTGAATCATTTGATTTTGATCCATCCATATAAATCTGATGAAAATTTCTACTTTCAAAGCTGTGTAGCACATGGAACTTTTGCATAGCATTTGGGGATGTCCTTTTTTCTTATATTTTATAAGGTAAGAGACAGAAGCACAGTTGGCAACCAAGAGTCAAGGAGCCCTGAATTTATATCTACAGTAAAAACATGATGGAAATGTATTATCCAAACTCAAACTAATGTATGAGATGCAATCCTACTGGTTTATTTCCATTTGATTTGCAATCATAATTAATCACCCATTGTGGTTCATGAATAATAATAGTATGTGGTTCATGGTATGTAGTAGTAGTACATGAATAGTAGCAGTAGTATGCGGTTCGTGGTATGTAGCAGTAGTATGCGGTTCGTGGTATGTAGCAGTAGTATGCGGTTCGTGGTATGTAGCAGTAGTATGCGGTTCGTGGTATGTAGCAGTAGTATGCGGTTCGTGGTATGTAGCAGTAGTATGCGGTTCGTGGTATGTAGCAGTAGTATGCGGTTCGTGGTGTGTAGCAGTAGTATGCGGTTCGTGGTGTGCAGCAGTAGTACGCGGTTCGTGGTGTGCAGCAGTAGTACGCGGTTCGTGGTGTGCAGCAGTAGTACGCGGTTCGTGGTATGCAGTAGTAGTACGCAGTTTATGGTATGTAGCAGTAGTATGTGGTTCAAGAATAATAATAGTTTGGATGTGATAATTGCATGTTTTCACCATGTACATGTGAAGTGGATACTCATGTCAAAAATACAGCAGAGGCTCACAAGCACTTGCACACAAGCTGTAAATTAGAGAAGTTCTAGAGATTGATCGATTTTATTTTTAATGGTGCACTGGCAGTTTAGGCCACAATACACCAAATCAAAAAGAGGTTCCAAGAGCTATGAGGAAAGCTTAACTTTAGTTTGTTATCTAAGATTTAGCCTAAAAAGGAGAACTTTTGAACATGTAGCAAAAAATTATTTAAAAATAGAACTGTTTCAGGATGAATTGTATGACAGATGATTTTCTCTCAGATATTTTATATCCATTATTTTTTTGTCCACAATTCTATTTTGTTTATGAATAGCTGAAGCAGTTGCTAAATTATGTTCATGCTTTGTGATTGAAGTGAGATGGTAAGATCATCTGCATACATATAAATTTCCAATGTAGGTGGTATAACCTTCGTAATATAAGGGCAACTAAGGTTGCACTTAATACAGAGCCTTGGGAAATGCTTTCCTGTTGTATATGTATTATAAATAAACAGTTTTTATACCATATCTGAAATATTCTGAGAGTTAGGATACAACCCTCTGTATCCTAACTCAAATAAATCTCACAGGATTCCAAATCTCCATGTTGCATCAAAAGTATTCTAAAGATTTACAATCACCGTATGCTGTTTTCTAATAAATAAATATGTCTGTTTAAACTTTAACATACAGGTCAATGGTCAATCTGTTCTTCCTAAATCCAAATTGGAGTAACAGAACGTTCTCTTTTTACATCAACCATCTAAGTCTTATACACTATTCATTTGAGGATTTTATCTAAGCAACTTGTCAACAAAATTGATTGATGATAATTATACATATAAAAAGGATCCTTTCCAGGTTTGGGAAATACAAGGACAACTGCATGTCACCATGTGGATAGATACAAGTTATTTAGAAAATTTTAAATTACAGAGCAGCACTCTTAGTATCCAGAGAATCAGAATTTAGATGTTGTATCATGAAAGTATGGCTACATCCATTTGTATGGCTATAGTCTGCTGTCATTTTGCTGCTAAAGTATAGGGATGTGAAGGTTTTAATTTCTTTATTTTCATTTTGTTGTCTTAGAAAATTTAATTTTATTGTCTGTAGTGACGTGGATGTGTAATTTGCTTGATAATGTTCTTGCAATCCACAACAAGGGCAGGTGGGATCTTTACAATATCTCATGTATGTGTGTCCATATTGCAGACAATTATAACATCTTATTGGTATATGGGCAGATTTTGAAATTTAAATCTCCTGCTTTTACTGAGGTAGAGGAGAATTATTAAATGTAAGAATTCTAGATCATATAGGAGTGAGAATGCCATCTTTCTTTGTCATTATCTTCCTAACATGTATCACTTTGCTACAACTATGTCTATAGCAATGTGGGGTGTTGTCAATAAAATAAGTGAGTCTGATGCTGGCATTAGTTGTTCTAATCAAAAGTTCAAATTGAACTCCACGTTAAGAAAAGTAATCAGGAATTTAATCTTTGGGGTAGATCTGTGATTATATACTTCACAGAATGAAGTAGGTAACTACAGACCTGTAAGTTTGGCTGAATAATTTGCAATTTTCCAATCTGTAAGAACTTCCCCTGAATTAAGAAATGTTCTCATTATTATGGCTAATGGTTGGACTACCTCTTTTGCAGCTTCTTTAACTGGATAGATTACATCAGCCCCGAGTGCTTTGTTCACTTTTAGCAGCAGAAATTTCCCTTCCTTTGAGATATTGTAAAATTGTTTAACTTCCAATCAATGTCATACAGATAGCTACTAACCACATCTCTGCAACTCCTTTATGCATGAGTACAGCAGCAAAATATTTATTGTTCGTCTGCAACCTGAAATGAAGATTTATGGATCCTTTCCTTTTAGTGTTAACATAAGCAAAGAATTCCTTGATACTTTTCTTGGCGGTCTTAGCCAAGGACTTCTCTAATAATCTGCTTTAGCCCAACTATCCCCCTTCCTACATAAATCAATTACAGAATAGTTTATACTTACTGTAGGCCCTGCTGTTCCCTGACAATTTATAATCATCCCATACATTTTTCTTCTTAATCACTAAAGGCATCAGTTCGCCTGACATCTATTTTTTTCTAAATCTTGAAAAATATCTTAGTTGATATAAAATGTTAGTAGCATCTATTATGATTATCTAACTAAATGCCACCCATTTGGCATTTACATTTTTTTAATAAATCAGATGGTCCCAGGGAAAAAAAGTTTAAAAAAGCTCTAGGACCATTATAATCAACTTTGCGGAAACAAAATCCTTTCCCTTTATCCCTGATAGTAGTTATTTGTCTGAATAAATCTCACATCAATACATTATGTTCACTACCATCTATAGGTTTTTTTACTTGAAGATTCTTAATACATGATGGAATTCTACTGATAACACTGAACAACAAATTTTGGGTCATATCTTGTTACAGGCATGAAAGTAAGTTTAATTTATAGATTTTGGAGTGTTAAACACATAAATGGGTGCTTAAAATGGCAGATTTGTTCTTGTTTTTGAAAAAATTGGTTCTTGTTTTCGAAAAAACAAGAACCAATTTTTTATATTTATATAGTTTTTTTTATTTATACAAGGCATTTTTTATTTATATGGCAGTAAGATACCTGTATCAAACAAGGGACCTACGAACATACCTGTATCAAACAAGGGACCTTTTCACCTTTCACTTGTACTCAAGCTTCGGGAGCATCACTTTTCATCATACAACAATTATCGGCTAATAGTGGCACTCCAATTGCTTTTTGGATCTTTGTTCCATTGCTGCAATGTCTTGATGGAAGTTCTCACCATGTTCATCACTGATGACACCACACCATGCAGGAAGAAATCTAGATGTGAGTGCAAGAAATGCATCTTCAATGACATGTTGCACCCCAGTTTTTCATAAGAAGTAATGAGATCTTCCACAAGCTGCCTGTTGTTGCCGGCTTTAACATTTCCTAGAAAACCAGTCAACACATTTCAAAAGGCTTTCCACACTGATTTCTCACTATCACTAAGAATACATTCGAACTGTTAGTCTTTGAAAAGTTGCCTTATTTGTGGGCCAATGAAAACGCCTGTCTTAATTTTTCTGTACTGAGTCTTGGGAATTTCTTTTGCAAGTATGTGAATGCAGGACAATTCACTTCCAAAGCCTTCACGAAATTTTTCATGAACCCAGTTTGATGTCAAGCAGTGAAAGAAAAACTTTATATGGATCTACCAGAGGTTTAAATGCTACGTTCTTCATTACAGTTCTTCATTAAATGATTTTCGTTGAGGCCAACTCCTCTTCTCGTAGTGCATATTATTGGATTAAAAGTTATTTCGGGGACCACCCCGAAATAACTTTGTTCCTTATTAAGAAGTTTAGTCGATAATATTTTAGTAAATTTGAAATTGTCTTCAATTTCCAGTCTGTTATTGCTGGATGGTTTAGTTTTTAGTGAGTTGATGTGCATCAGCTTCGCTTTGCTCTTCCTTCTGGCAGTGAGTAGATTATGGAAATTGAATACAGGGTTATTTTTAAGAAACCCCTATATATTAACAATTTTAAAACCATAATATCGTGTCATAAATTTAGTTTTATATAATGTATTAATTGGATTAATTTGACGTGAGATTGGGTCAAAGAATTTCCTATAAAAAGGTATGAGTTAATCTCTATATTTTACGAATAGTATTAAAGTAGGAAGGATTGAGCTTTATTGCTCATATATTTTGAAAAGTATATTTTTTTTAAAAAAAGTTTGTAAGACACAAAGTTTCACAAATACCTATTTCCCATAGAGTAAAAAAATATGTGGAGGTCCTACAGTCTCAAAACTATACAATACACAATACAGAAACAATACAATTCAATATTTTTTTTCAATTTTTTTTATTTACATATATATAAATATGTGCAACTGTTCAGGAATACCTATTCCTCTGGACAAGAACAGTATGCGAAAATAAAATAATTTTACGAACAAAGAAGAAAACGTTTCAGAAATATTTCAGTTAGTGGGAGTGGGACTGTAGGAACAATACACAATTCAATTTTTTTTTTCCGATTTTTTTATTTACATATATATAAATATATATGTGCAACTGTTCAGTGTAGTGGCAGCACCTGGAACAGAGTTCAACTCCGCCAGTTAACATCGTATTGTTTACAGAGTGCCGTAGCTTGGCCAAATGTTGATTACATGTGGTTTGTATGTGCCACCTTAACCAGGCAGCAACAAAGCAGTACCCATCCTCAGCATGATGTGGGCCTGTATTAACTTAATTGCCCAAAAAGGAGCCGATCCCGCACCCACAAATTCAGCACTGCCAGCAGATTTCTCTAGTTGCCCATGTTGGAGAAAAAAATAAAATAAAAGAAAGAAGTCCCTGAAGGCTTCATGAATTTCAGTATTACTAAGGGTAATCCTGACAGGCAAGCAGGATGCAAGAAGAAAGCATCCAATCACAATGATGCGTCATAGGAACTCGTGGAAGTTGTCAGTAACTGCCTTCTGTTGAAAACGTCAACAGAAAACTGTTGAAAATGGTTGAAATTGAAGACAGTTTCAAACAAAACTTTTACATTGTCAGGTGAAACCTGCAGAACATTTTCCAATAGAGAATTTCTAAAGTCACAATAATAAGGGCAGTGGAAGACAATGTGCACCCAGTCTTCTCACAGCTGTCAAAGGCAAGTGTCATTATTTTCTAAACCGAACTGAACAAGTTTTGATTTGATGGAGTCATGCCTAGTGATGAGAAAAGACTTGCAGATATTAGGAGAGAACTAAGATAAAATTTGCTGGTCAGAAGCAAACAGTACATTATCGATGAACTTGTATATGATTCTGCCCTTGACTGACGCGGTCTAACGATCTTGCCAGATGTTATTAAGTCCCAACCAGATATGCCTCCTTTACTGCTTAAAATCATTTGAAGAGTTTGCAGTAATACCAGAAAATCCATCAGAAATACATGCTTGATGTGATAACAGAACAATCTGAATATAAGATGAGGATCTAATGGCAATGCTTCTAGGGCATTGGTAGAAACTGTCCTACAGACACGTACCATACAAAGCATCATTGAGAGCTGAAGAGAGTACAGTTTAAGTCAAAAGTCACAGTTTTAACATGCTCAAACCACATAGGAGAACCGTAAGCAACAATTGGAAGAAACAGCTTCATAGTAGAGCAAGAGCATCTTCCTGCCAAGACCCCAGTCAGATTTAGAGATTCTCACTAATAAAGCTACTAACCAAAAAACACCACATCAAAGATACAGCCTCTGTATAAAGGGATTATATCTTAAATCAATGTTTAAAATGAACTTCCACAAGACTCTGATACAGCGAATAATCACTAGTGAGGATTCTGTTACCCTGTTTTTAAAGAAGTTGAACTTGAAGGAAGTTTTTTTTATTGGCAAAGCATGGAAAACTGTGACAAAAAGGTGTATTTCAAAATGTTGGAGAAACATGTTGGGTGCAAGACTGATCCCAGATAACTCCCAAGTAGCCAAACACAGTGATGAAAAGAATGACTTTGAGGACTTTATACAGGAAGACATCACTGCTACTGACCAGTTCTTGGAAAGGTACACTAATGAAGGCCTGACAGAAGATGATGTGGTCAATGCCAAGCAAGAACTGGCACAGTTTGTTGACAGAGAAAGAGGGGCCACAACAGAATGTTGGATAGATGAGGACAACAACTGTCCTACATAAGAGCACATAACTAACTTCAGAAATAATCGAAAATATTACTGGCAAAAGTCATGATCTAGATGCAACCGAAGACGATGAAGACGCAGAGCCAGAGCCACCACCTAAGATCATGGAGGCATTTGCTGGTTTGCAAGCTGAACCTAAATTTCTAGAAACAGAAAAGATAGGTTCCCTTTCAATTTTACAGTTAAAACAGCTTATTGAAATTATTAAAAAGAAACAGAGAGCTGCCATGAAACAGTCAACCCTTGATTGTTTTTTAAAAAATGAAACACCTGAAAGTAATGACTAAAATGTGCAAAAGTTTGTTCGCTAATGTCTGAGTAGTTCAAAGAACACTTGAGTACATTATGTTTTCCTTTTTCTCCCAAATTTGACTGTTTGTTAACTCAAAACATGAATAAGTCTATACAACCACATGGAAAAGCAGTTTTTGTGAGTATTCATATGTTTTTCTAACAAAAGGTGTGTTTATCATGTTTATGTATACAGTCTGTCCTCGTATAGCACGATAGTTGTGTTCCTAGAAACCCTCGTGCAATGCAAAATCGTGCAATATAAACAGACCCTATGGGAAAAGTGGGGTTAGGTGCCGACCACCCAAGATTGAACACACATTTGGAACCAAAACATTACCAAACACAATAAATAATCGAGTAATTTTAATCGTTATAAAATACTTACGTATTTTATAACGATTAAAATACGTAATAAAAAATATCATATATTTTTATTATAATATAATAGAAAATAAATATTTTTTATTATTTATTGTATTATAATAAAGTATTTTTAGTATTTTTTTACGAATAAAATACGTATTTTATTCGTAAAAAATTATTATATTAAATAAAATAGTCGTAATAAAATACTTACGTATTTTATTACGACTATTACGTAATAAAATATTGCTAATGCTTTTACTTCTATCGTAAGCAAACTTGTTTTTTGTTTGATTTTCTATCCAAACAGATGACAGGCGTTCCATCTCTTCCAATTCTTGTGTCTTAATCTAATGGATTTTAATTACGCTTTGAGTTGTTCCCGCTATGAAAGTTGTTTTTATTTTCTCCACATTCTTTGTAATTCTCGGCGTTGCCTCATTTAGGTCTGTAGCACGTGCAATATCACATGGTCTTTCATTTCGCTCAAAGCGTTTCACAATTTCATATTTTTTCTCTATCGACAGAGGCGGACTGGCCATAAGCCTTACCGGGGAAACCCCGGTGGGCTGGAGGCCGGTGTGATTTTGGCCATAAACCATAGTATGCGGCCACTATAAATTTTCCCTGGTAAGAATTTTTGACCCAGTCCTACTCTGTTTATCGTTATTGCTTTTTTTTTCTCTCTCTGAATCTGCAGTGTCTTTGCCAGGACGCTTCCGTTTCACACCTTTTAAGTATTTTACTCATTTTTAGGGAATAAAGCGCAATCACAAAACGAGGAGGCACGCTTAATACACATAAACAAAGCTCGCACGTATAGCAACTGAATAAACAACACCGTAAAGGCCGAGATACACTATTAACACGTCACATTTTACTAAAGCACATTTCTGGGGGTTACTACCATAAAACAATAAAAACAATTTCCAGTTTCGCTTCTGCTAGTGGAATCTGTTATAAACTGGTAGTAAATTCCATCTAATTGCATTTGCGATTATATCGATAGCTGGAATTGCGTTGGTTTTTACGTTATTATGGTGAAATGTGTTTCCCCTTCACTGATATAAAACACATAAATACATTTTCAGAATCTTCTTCATTCCTATCGTGTTGCGTTCGGTTGGGGTGATTCTGCGTTCGACTGCCATTTCTTGTAAACACAAAGGCGAATCGTGCATAAGCGAATTTGGTTCGTGTTATATAAGATAACGTTCCCCCATTTATAAATCGTGTATGATCGAATTCGTGTAATGTAAACACGTGTTATACGAGGACCGACTGTATTTAATATGGATATTGTTTTTTTAAATATTTCATTGTACAGTGCATCAATAAAGGATCGAAACAACACAATTTCATACAATTTACATTATTATCCTTTGCATGAGTTTTCTTAGACATAGCAGTGCAATTATAGCGCAAAAAAAGAGATGAACAAAATTGATAGTACGTATGAAGTTTGAATGCCAAAAAATGGCTAGAATTTTTTAACGCGATCCTGCTTATATCGCGATGTGATTCTTTGGATCCCGAGCATTGCGTTATAATGAGTTTCAGCTGTACCTCACCGTGAGGCATGGTACGAATTGCATATGATATATTTGGGTACGTCACTGTCCACTTTTTCTTCATTGTCATCTCTTTTCTAATAGGAGGCACCATGCAGAAGTAACAGTCTGTGACATGATTTGTTGACTCCCTCGATATCATGGGCACTGCGAAAGGCATAAAACGTCCCTTTCGATACACCCAAACGTTGAGTTTTGATGAACATGAACGGGTACAGGTGACCCCCGCTTAACGCTGATAATTCATTCTGTAAAAACAGAGCGCTAAGTAAATCCGCGCTAAGCGAGCGCCAAGTAAATCCGCGCTAAGCAAGCGCCGCATTCCCATAAGGTAACATACGTATTTGTGAGTTGCGGTCGGTGCCATAGGATATTTCCTAATCAATAATAAACGGTAGTGAAAAGATGCACAAATGTCGGTGAAAATATTTAATATTCAAATATTTGTACATATAAAATATTCTGCATTACATATATAATTATGTGGTAACTACTTATGTATCAAAATTAAACTTAAAATTCCAATTAAAATCATGAATTTAATTGATCTAAATTGATTTAATTTAATTGATGAATTTAATCATGAAAAATGTGTCGATTTTGGGTTGAACTTTGGCCCTCTTCCAAATAAACTAAAAGGGGTATTAATTTTAAATCCCCTGCAGCATTACCACACAACAATAAAGTCAACCGATCCTTCGCCGCTTTGAAACCTGGCATATTTTTTATTTCTTTCAATATGAAACTTCTTTTAGGCATTCGTTTCCACAAAAGTCCTGCTTCATCTATGTTAAAAACTTGAAGTTCTTTTTTTGAAAGTTTCGGCTCCTTAATCTGCACTTACACTTAACTGAATTCTGCATTGGATATTATCTTCAATAAAATTAGTTAGTCTTTCCATTTCAATCCTAATAGCCGGCCTATCCCTAGTTGCTTGCAGTGGAACAGCTATCTTTCTCGCTGCTAAAATTAATTCTTATTTTTTTTTTTTTATAATTGTTCTTAACAGTTCAACTTGCAAGTCCTAAATTATGACACACATCTGCTTGTCTTTGACTGGAATCGATTCGCTTCAAAACGTCTAATTTAATTTTCAAATTCAATCTTTTTCTTACATTTATAGTCTTCGTATTGCGCTCAAACGTTGTTGCTTTTTCATTCTTATCGGCCATTATTAACTCTTCAAAAATATAACTGCGTTGGTTGCATTAATTATGATACAATGTTCGAGTAAACTGTCCATTTCGCACAATGTCTAATACGGTACTGAGTGATGACTAGACTTCGGATAAATGCATATAACGCAAATATTACAAGCAATATACTTAATCATTTTTTAAAATGTTGATCACGGAACTACATAACAAGTCACTCTGCTGCAATTAAATTAATGTGCAAGAAAATTTCACTGAGTGTGGGAAAATTTCTGAAGTCGGCGTGGGAAACATTTTAATGCTGTTTTGCTATTAATTTTCAAGCTATCAACTCCATCAAATGAAACGATTTCATTAAATATGCCAAAAATGCAATCTGTAAAAGAGCGTTATAGTGATCTGTGACAGCGTTATAGTCAGATATGGGTTATAATATAAGAACAGCATTATAGCGAATCAGCGCAAAGCAAACTGCATTATAACAGGGACCTGCTGTAGTGCAGTATATGTGTGGAGCCCAGTTCTTGTCCTGGTTGCATACTTTACACCCAAAGTACAAGAAGTAGGCCTTTTTTGTGGCTCCAGTAAAGGAACACATTCTTGAGCTAACGTGACTTCTCCACATACATAACAGAAGTCATCCAGACTATTCGCACAATTACAGGGCATATTAATCTTACATGACACAAATACTATGGAAAAGGTAGAAATCTCGCATAGAACAAATCACCCAGTACCTGGCTGTATTCTAGGATTGCTGCAAAATTGAAGACGCATTTGAGGTGACAACTTATCATGTGATACAGAGGATGGCAACAGTTGCCAATCACGTGATAAGGGCGTGGTGGTACTGAAACTGCAGTGTTGCCATGCGTTTTGCTGAGGGCGGTAGTTGATAATGTAGAGTAACTTGCTAATATGAGACCCTAACTGTAATTTAAAAACACGAACCAATCGACAAATTTTAACATGATTTTCACGTTCAGCAGCATAAAATTGGTCAAGATTGGGTATTTTCGTTTTGTAACATTTTACATGTGTAATTAAATGAAGAATGCTGCCAATAATCAAATGACAAATACTGCTAATCTGATGAAGAATACTACTTTTCTCTTGTTATTGCTCTAACATATTGGCAGCCTGCAGTCATCTAGCAAATCCAGAAATGTTCTGTTACTGCACAACCTTAAAACCACAAGTTAAAATAAACATCTGAAAGTTAAAATCCTCATAATAACACATTCTGATTTGCTGGCCCACAGGCCAGCAAATCAAATTTGCTGGCTCTTTGTCTACAGGTGTTTTCATTATATGTACTCATTATAGCCATTTAATCTATAACATATTCCTATTTTTACTTTTGTTTTCTTGATGATTATCTGGTTTCAGATGGAATGCTCCAGAACTGCATTCCAGTGCTATCCAAACAGTGTTCTCCAAACACTCTTATTCAAAGTAATCTAATCTTTCACAAACAAATTCTCTTAAAGAAACAAAATATATTTAAAACTAACTAATCTTCTATTAACAGACACAAACTACAATACACAACATGGAATAACAATAACCAGTAAGGACAATGGCACACTTAATTCCGCCTGAGCCATTAATGCTAGTTACAAAATACAAGATCTGCACTAAAATTAAGATATCAAAAGTTAAATCTTTACTACAAAAATTGAATATGCAAATATATGATACATGAAATTCATATATTTTTCAACCTACTATTATAAACACATACAGAACATGATTGCTATTTGGGATAAATATGAAGAAAGCCAACATTAGCTTTTAAGTGCAAATCATTAAATTCAGTAGGTCTGTAATTGAAAAAATAACATATCACATATAACACAAACTTGACTGGAAACCAGATGATAACTTATCAGAAATTCAAAAGATGGATCAAATTATTGGAAATTTTCAGATCCAGACTATCCAAAATTAAATTTAAAGAGTTAGCAGTACATACCAATTTACTGAAACATTAAAAGTTAATATCTACATTTTCAAATTATTTTCATAAAGCTACATCACAGCTGCACTATCATCTCACCTGTGAACAAAACCCATTGAATGAATAGCATCCACTGCCATCACAACTTCAGCACAATAAAACTTAGCCCATTTTTCTGGTACATCATAGTTGCTCATCAGATTTACTAGGTCTCCACCAGGCATATAATCCATTACCATGTACAAGTATTTGCTGTCTTGGAAAGCAAAATGCAGCTGAAATTGAAAAATTTTTCTTTATTAAGACTTCATTATACAGCACAGAAAATTATCTGAACAAATTTATTATTATAGCAGTCTCAATAATCTGAGATAAACAGGACCAGAGTCAACTAATGAAAACTTAAATTTTGAGATTACTGAAATCTTGGACTATACAGAATGATAAAAGTTTATTTTGTAAAATAAAATAAAAACGTTTTGCTTAACAAATGAAGAAAAGATGACAAAATTATATAATTAATAAAAATACATTATTGTGGGTTACTGAGGCTACCTACCCCAGAATGATGAGAGAAAAGATAAAATTAAGTAATTAATAAAAAAATATATTATTATGGCCTTATTGAAGGATCTAAGGTTATCTACCCTGGAAGGAAACCCCCACATCTTTTAAGCTAGGCTTGTGG
The DNA here is from genome assembly GCF_048544385.1 of Mastigoproctus giganteus. Lineage (NCBI taxonomy): Eukaryota > Metazoa > Arthropoda > Arachnida > Uropygi > Thelyphonidae > Mastigoproctus > Mastigoproctus giganteus. The sequence continues at coordinate 62,609,288 of NC_143579.1, read as the reverse complement.
GGGATAAAAACCAATGTTCACTCCTCAACTTCTCATAGAATAACCTATTAGGGGAATGTCAGCTATATATGGCTACTGAACAAACATGAATGGGCTACCAACGTGGGATTAAGCAAAACTAAAGTGGACAAAAGATAAGCTTGCTGCTATGGTAAGAAAAACAATCAAGACTCATACAGGCTAAGACACTGCCCAGATCAACAAAGTTCTTGCTGTTCTTGTTAGGAAACCAGAACACAAGAGTGCTAAACAAACCACTATGATACCTATGTACAAAAAAACAAGCACTGAAATTAAGATATGATGATAACTATGTTGGAACATCCAATGTAGGTATCATTAACTTTAGAAGCCTAAACAGTAAAGAAGTAGAATTAGCAAAACTTGGACATCAATATAATATGAGAACAGTAGGTTTGACAGAAATCAAGAGTATGAATGCAAGTGAACAGCAGTTAAACAATAATTAAAACTTAACTTGTTCTGGAAGTTAGATACAATACAAGGAAGGAAGGAGTAGCAATGGGCTTTTAGAATTAGTTTTTTGAAGAAGAAACTAGCATGGGAGAGTTACATGTGATATCAATTTGTGTGAGCATTATAAGAGAATATTACTTTGACTACATTTATAACAAAATTAAGAATAGGGTAACGCAGTGAAAGCTGATTATGAGAAAGCACTAGCAAAGAGAACTACACAAGGACAGGAAATTCTTCACATATGTGAATATAAAATAACCCTTAATTGTTTGCAGTGGAAAGTCATTGGAAAGCCTAACAGAAATGGAAGATGAGTTGGCAGATACTTCTCAATGATATTTACAGCTATAAGCAACTCAAATCTTTGGGGGGTGTTACAGAATCAGACTTCCAAAAAATAAGTGAGTTTAGAGAAACAGTTGTTAGAAAAATTACTGAGGTTAAAAGAGAGCAAAGTCTCCAGGGGAGGATGGTATACATATTCAGTTATACTTAAAAAAGTTACATGTGAGCATATCAAAACACTGAGAATGTTAATGAGACCATCATTACATTCCTGGAAGATTCCCTCAGATTGGAGAGGTGCTAATCTTGCCTACTAAAGAGAAGCTGAGTAACTACAGACTAGTGAGTTTGACTTCTGTAGTAGGGCAGATCATGGAGTCTATGGTTAAGACTGAGATTCAAGACCATCTCAATATGAACAGTATCTTGAGTTCGTTAAAGGGGAGGCTGTTCCTGACCAATTTGGTAAATTACTATGATTGATTCAGGTAACAATTTTGACATTATATATCTATACTTTAATACAGCATTTGATATCATTCCAGATGGAAGGCTGGGATGGTATCAAATAAAAATGAAAAGAAGTTGGAGTTACTTCTTCCTTCAACTTCTTTGGAGAAAGAAGCAACGCCAAAGAACAAAGAAGTTGTTGTTGTATTTTCTGGTGCAAGGGCTACATAGGCCATATTGAGCCTCCCAAATCAATTGACTTTATATATAACAACTGCTTGAGCAACAGTTATAAACAGTCATATATTTGAATTTGTTTTAAATAGTGAAAGAATTCAGAGAGATTTGCTTCTTTACCTATGATGCTATCAAGAGGGAGAGAGGTTGTTGATCTGAAATCAAACTAAAAGACATTAATCGAGCGCGTTGAACAAGCTACATTCAAGAAGCATATGTTTTACTGTAAGTGATTACAAGCAGTGCACACGCTGAGGAGGATCATTTCCTGTAAGCAGATATAGATGTGTGAGGTGAGTGTGATATATTCGAGTTCTGGCTAAGATTACTTCATCTTTTCTATTTTTACGTAGGTTGGCTCAGGTTTTATTTGAAATAGCTTGTTATTTGTTTGCATTTTCCACAAAACTGTCCATTGTTCCATAGATGTTCTCCGTATATTGTATCTATAATCAGGATATGGGACTAGATGATTTGTTGAGGCTATGTTGAAAGGATGCTTTGCAGCATCATCTGCACATTCATTTCCTGGAATACCACCGTGGCCAGGGATCCAAGAGAAGATAACACTTTGTTGATGCTCACAAAGACATATCAGCTCATGTCTTATGAGCTTTAATAAAGGATTGTTAAGTGAGGAAATATTTTTCAAAGCTAAAAGAGCACTCTGTGAACCAGTATATATTATGCTTCTATTTATTGACAGCAGTGAGATGTTTTTCATAGCATTAGTAGATTTGGTTAATAATAAATATAAATACTAAGAAAAGAAAGGTGAATTTCCTTTCTTGGTTCTTACTTTTGACCTGTAAAGTGCAGAACCACTTCAAGTAAACAAAAGAATAAGCACACTAGAAAAGAATCAAAATTATCACTTTAGAGAGCAGTCTATGATAGCAGTAAGAAAATCGCTTGTCACTATCGCTTGGCACTTGGGGGGGAGGGGGCCTCCAAAGAAGTTGCTAAGAAACGTACCAACTGTGTGGTACTACACTTAAGGTGGTAGAAAATGAAAAAGACCTGGGAGTAATTGTGCAGTCAGATGTGAAGTTTTCAGAGCAATGCAGACAGGCTGTCAGGGCAGGTCATGGGGTTTTGTCAATGATATATAGGAATTTTGCTAGCAGGGAAAAGGAGATGATTGTCCCTCTGATTAAGGCAATGGTCAGGCCACGCCTTGAGTACTGCATACAGGTCTGGAGGCCTCATTTTAGGAAGGATGTAGATTTGCTTGAGTGTGTACAGAGAAGGGCAACAAGATTGGTGAGGGGAATGAAGGGATCCTCTTACCAAGAGAGGCTTAAGTTCTGCAAACTGCAGTGGCTGAAGACTAGGCACCTGCACAGTGATCTGATTGAGGTGTATAAGGCCTTAAATGGGTTGAGCACACTGAATTCTGATGGGATCCTTCCACTTTTCAGATTACAAACCTAAGGGGGCATAAATTAAAATTAAGAAAGGACAGATGTAGAATAGATGTGCAGAAATTTGCCTTTAGCCAGCGGGTGGTTAATTGCTGAAACAAACTCCCATCTGTCGTTGTGGAAGTTGATAGGTTGAATAAATTTAAGGAGGAACTGGACAGGCATTTAGAGGAAATGGTGTGTTTTTTTTTTTTTTTGGCTGATGCTGCATAAGCTCATACACTTGCTTTCTTGCATCACATGCCACTACTACTAGTACTACTTTAGCCAAATTTCTGCACATCTACTATTACTAAGCTGAATTGCAGGCTGGCTAAAAGACAGGAAGCAGAAGACTCTCAAACTGTTCAGTCTTCAGGATAGACAAGTGTAACAAATGAGGTCCCTCAAGACTCCATTTTAGGTCCCCTCCTTTTCTTAATCTTTAAAAATGATATTGACAAAGGTATCCAATGAAAGCTGTGAAAGTCTGCTGGTTATCTGAAATTGGGACAAGTGATTAACAATTCGAGCAAGGCCATGCTGCTTCAAAAAGACTTGAGTTGACTGCATATGTGGTGCAAAAAATAGAAACAAAATTATGTCTTCTAAATGTTAAGATTATGCATCTTGGGAACAAAAATCCTGGAGTCATGTATAAGATGAGGGAGAAGAGCTAAGAGTAGTTCAAGACAAAAAAGACTTAGGTCTTAAGATCCAATCTGACAAGAAATATTTCATGCAATGTAAACAGACAGCTAGGAAGGCACATGATGTCTTGTCTATGATTTATAGGGCTTTGCCAATAGAGAGAAGGATATCATTATCCCTCTATACAAGACAATGGTTAGACTGCATTTGGAATACTGTATTTAGGGTCTGTAAACTGCACCTTAAAAAAGACGGAGAATTACTGGAGAGGGTTTAGAGAAAGGTTGCCACGTTGGTGGTGATGAGTGCAAAGTGATGCACACATAAAGAACAGCTTACAAGTATGAAATGCAAAGTTTGACAACTAGGCATCTAAGGGGAAGATCTAATTGAGGTGTAAAAGGCACTGAAAGGATTGAGTAGAATGAATGAGGTAGATCTGTTCTCCCTTGCAAGTGAAATAAGAACCAGGGAGCACAAATATAAAATCTCACAGAATAACAGAACACTGGATCTCATGAAGTTCAACTATGGGCAACAATGGAATAAGTTGTCTCCCAATATGGCAGAGGCAGTAAGTTAGCTAAGTTCAAAGTAGAAGTAAATGGTTACATGTGGGAATAAGAATAGTTTGAATATTCTATTTTATTTTATTATTATTATTTTATTTTGATTTATGCAGGAAAAGTCCACTTCCTTGCTTTGTTTTGCCTTACTAATAAATACTAATTAAACATTGACTAAATCACTGTTAACATAATAAAAAGTGATGTTAACAATGTTCTAGGAAAACCAATTTAGTTACAAATTAAAATATTTTTTTTTCCAAAATAGTTCAAAGAGATAAAATACAGTCTTTTCACAGTGGCACTAAGCTTCGTGATGCTACTGCTACTAGTTTCCTCAATGTTGCATTATAAAATTCAAATTATTATTTAAGGGCACCTGAACTTGTCACTTATATCTATGTATATGCATTTTATCTATACAAGTATATGTTCACAGGATGATTTGCATGTTGTGCAGAATAACTTAAATAACTCATGGAGGAACGCTACTCCTCTGCATGAGATTGACTGATTGCTTCAATAGTAGAGTACATCAGATCCTTCAGTTATTGATGAGAATTGAATCAAGACCTCTCAAAACAAATGGCAGATGCCGATGTATTATGCTGACTGCTGCCACAGAGGATAACATTGCACTACAAATAAATGGCATTTCTCATAAGGGATATACATAATGCTATTTATCTGTAATACAGTGTCACCTGAGATGACTATTTCAACAGTTATTGCAATATCAGTGGTAAGGTATCTGGTATTCCCCCCCATAATACAAGTACCCAACAACCAAAACATAACTTAAATTAGAAGGTGAGAGATGCAAAAATGGTGTGCAAAATTTAATTCAGTAAAACAGAGCTTTCAGTTCATGCCTATATCATTAATTCAATTACAGATTAAAGGATATGTATTTTTTTATACCCTGAGCTAATGAAAAGACCAACACCTTTTCAAGTGATAGTAATCTCTCATTAATGTGGAAGAAATATTTCTATTTTCCTTAGTACTCACACAATAAATAGATGCAAATCAAGCTATTTATAATGGCTAATTATTTATCTAGGAATGAAGTTTTGTCAAGCTCTATTTGACTGAATTAAATTTCACACACCATTTGGCATCTGTCATCTTGTGAGTTATATTATCACTACATTGTCATGTGCTCTATTAACAGGGTGCTGCCTCCCACCAACAAAATGGCAATAACCATTGAAATAGCCACCTGGGATGATAAAGTATTGCAAACAAACACTATTATTTGGGGGAAGGGGATACATAAATTGCGGAAGTCAGTGTACAGTTCGTACAATCCTAGACGTGAATTTTTAAAATTTTTTATTGTGTATTATAATATCTGTACAAATGCATTCAAGAGCTGATGTAGTGTAGCCTAAAAAAAATGGAAAAAATTCACACAGAGGGGCTATTCTCCCTCCCTGTGATTGACTAACTATGGCATCACCTGAAAATGCTTTTAACAATTCAATAGATGCATTAAAAAAGCATAACACAAGTGGACACATGATGCCTTTACTTCTCCAATCAATTTTTTGGACTAAAAAAGGCAAGAAATAGTTTAAGAAAGGAAATTTTCTTAATTGTCACAGTTTCTTGTATGAGATGAAGTAATATCATTAGAAAAAAAAAAAGACTTGTTATTCAAAACAAAATATGGGAGGGTTAAACTCTATGGAATGTTACCATAGCAATGGTTAATTTCTGATGTACACAGTGCTGTAAGGAAATTTTTTTACAGCTAAACTTTTTCAAATTAAAAAATAATTAATGATGGGGACCAGAAGTGAATATCATAAGAAGAATACTAAAATCCACACTGATGTAGTTCTAACAGATATTTAATTTAATAAGTTTTACTAATTTTGGTGTACAAAATATACCAAGTTTACCAGCTATTGGCTAAAAATTCCTCCAGTCCAATGGGATATGAAACCAAATCTGTCCAAATGAGACAAGTGGCAAATCCACTAAACTATCTGCAGGGCATTTTCTTATGACAAATTCTGTATATTTAATACAATCTGAGCTAACTAAGAGAGGGAGCTAGCCTCAAAATAAGAAATCAATAAGATACAGTAAAACCTAATTTTACTGAATTAAAAAAAAATACATACTTCATTAGTAAATCTAAGAGCAACAAAGGCCTATATATATATATATATATATATATATATCTCCTATGTTTTAATAAAATTTAAAAATCAAATTCAGATTACCACAATCTCTTCTTGGAGCAACTTGTATACACAACTCTCCTAAAAAGACTAATTTAAACACAATTTGAAATGATTTAAAATACATAAAACTTCATTAAAATTCAATTAAATGTATTCAATCCTCTTAGTCCATGAATGATCAACACCCCTGGTATCATAGTCAAAAACCCCAACTCGACCCCAGACCTGTCCAATTCACCACAAAACCTTGAGTGACTGAACACATGACAGAAATTAAAAATAAATGCCACTAAAAAAAAGGGAAGTTTTTTAGAAAACTGTTTTCATCGTCATTTATTTATTTATTTTCATCAACAAAGTTTTAGTATATTTCATGATATTTTTAGCGGCATTTATTTTTAACTTCTGACAATGTCTTCAGTCACTCAAGGTTTCGTGGTGAATTGGATAGGTCTGGGGTGGGGTTGGGGCTTTCAACTATGATCCCGGGGGTGTCTAATCATTCACGGACCAAAAGAATTGAACCATTTAATTTTAATTGAATTTTAATGAAGTTTTATGTATTTTAAATCATTTTCAAATTGTATTTAAATAAGTTGCTTTAGGAGAGTTGTATATAGAAGTCACCATATGAAAAGATTGAGGTAACTCTTTTGTAATTTTTAAATACTTCATTAGTGAAATTTAATCTTTAAAAATTTTATTTTATGAAGAATTAATTTTTTCTTTCTTTTTTGTAACAGAATTATAAAGAGTGAGGAAGGTGAATGAATTGCAAAAAAAAAAAAAAAAAAATAGGGTTAAAATGCATTCTAAAATACAAAAATTTCCATAATACAATTTATGAAACGAAAGATCAGTCATTGTAACTAATTTCAGTTTCAGGCATCTGCATTTCCCTTCACATTGCTCTTCCACTACCATGTCAAAACAGACTTAAAAATTTACCACACTTCATACTATAATAAAAAATAAAATAATTACCCAGGCCAGAATATTGCAAATTATATAATTAGTATTAGTATTAGTAACGGCCGCATGGTGCAAGAAAGCCTATGGCTTATGCTGCACCAGCCAAAAAAAAAAAAAAAAAAAAAAAAAAAAATCCGAACTAAACAATGATAAAAACAAAAAAAAAAAAACAAATAAATAACTAAATAATAATAATTAATAAATAAAAAAAAATAAAATAAAAAGGAAATTAAACCTATCAACCTATGTGCTTCCCTTACCCGAAAGTACTATCCAGATGACCTTTGAATTTCCCCAAACTGTCGGCCTCTACCACCCATGAAGGCAACTTATTCCAGTAATTTATAACTCGCTGGCTAAAATAGAACTTCCTGCAATCCAATCTAAACATTTCCCCCCATAACTTGAATTTATGTCCCCTAGTTCTAGCATCATTTATAATCTTGAAAATTTTGTCCTCATTCATTTTACTGATGCCTCTCAGAGCCTTAAACACCTCAATCAAATCTCCTCTAAGGTGTCTAGTTTCCAAACTCGCAAACCCACATATTCGAAGTCTTTCTTCATAAGGACGCCCTTTTGCCGATCTCACCAGGCGAGTTACCCTTCTTTGCACCCTTTCAAGAAGCTCGATGTCTTTCTTCAGGTGCGGTCTCCATACTTGAACACAGTATTCCAAGTGTGGTCTAACATAAGCCTTATATAATGGGATTATCACGTCCCTATCTCTACTTGCAAAAGTTCGATAGATCATCGATAGGACACCATGGGCCTTCCTTGCAACCTGTTTACAATGCTCAGAGAATTTCATGTCTGACAGTATCGTAACACCCAAGTCCCTTTCCTCCAGTACTGGCTTTAGTTGAACTCCACCAAGTGAATACGTTTTTTTGGGATTACTGTTTCCCAGGTGTAATACCTTACACTTTGTTGGATTAAAGCACAGCTGCCATTTTTCTGACCATTCCTGAAGTCTATCTAGGTCTCTCTGAAGAAGCTCAGCTTGACAGTGATCATTAACTACTCTCCCAATTTTAACATCATCTGCAAATTTAGACATCACGCCCTCTATCCCTTCATCAATGTCGTTTATGAAAATTAAAAACAACAGTGGTCCTAATACTGATCCTTGGGGAACCCCACTTCTTACATCAACCCAATCTGAGGAATAGCCATTTATCACAACCCTCTGCCTCCTGCCCTGAAGCCATCCTTCTATCCATCTAAGGATTTTCCCAGTGATTCCAACCTGTTCCAGCTTATAAAGCAACCGCTCATGTGGGACTGAGTCAAAAGCTTTGCTGAAATCTAAATAAACAATGTCGAAATTATTCCCTAAATCCAGCTCGTGAGTGACCCTTTCGAAATAGCGAACCAGATTTGTTAAACATGATTTTCCCTTTACGAAACCATGCTGAGTATCCTTGAGAATTTCAATTCGATCCAAATGATCCTGAATTCCACCCTTGATCATTGCCTCCATGATTTTCCCTACTACTGAAGTCAGACTGACAGGTCGATAATTTCCAACTTCACTTTTAGAGCCCCCCTTATGTATGGGAGATACATTTGCACTTTTCCAATCCAAGGGAATCTCCCCAGAGTCTAATGATGCTCGCATAATTAGCCTCAATGGTTCAATGCACTCGCTTGCCGCCTCTCTTAAGATTATAGGGTATATTCCATCAACTCCAGGAGCCTTACTGGTCTGTAGGCTCGAAAGTTTTTTCATTAAATAATCTTGCGAAATTTCAATATCATTAATTACATATTTTTTAACTTCGCTCCCACAATTTCCCTTTGCCACAAAAGGCTTTTCATTTGTAAATATCGATGCAAAATAACTGTTGAGTTCATCTGCAACGGCAGCTGGTGTATTTATTACTATCCCCTTTCCCTTACATAAAGGTCCGATCTGGTTTGTCCTGCTCTTCTTGGCATTTATATATGTGAAGATAACTGAACATATAAAGATATTTCTTCTGAATACTTAAGAATACCATTTTAATTCTATTTTGCTAAACTATTATGCATAATTAAAAAAAAAAAATTTTTTACTCACTTTGACTATCCATTCTGTATTAGCATGGGCCATAATAAAACGCTCCTCCCAAAAAAAAGCAGAATCTGATCTCTTTATCTGATTTAGAACAGAAAAAAAGAAACTATTTTATTTGAAAATTTCATAACATTAAGAGGGAAAAAAAATTACATGAGCATTAAAAATATCTCAAATTACTTCCCTTGAATATTACAGTAGGCGGCAATATTCCTGCTTTTAAAAGATTCTGAAGAAGTTAATAACCAAAACATTATCATACAACAGAACATCTATTATACAGACATATTTAATACATGAGAAATGCAACTCCCTGTTCATGTTAAAATTTCTAATTAATATTATAACCAATAGTATTTACTGCACATTGTCCTTCACATAATAAATACTAACCACAGAAAATATAAACAGTAATAATAATCATAAATAAAAGCTAGTAAATAAGCACCTAATTTAGCAATAAAAAACTTAAAACATTAGGCAAACAACTGCAGTGAAATTGTGTTGGAGGAGGAATTAGTTTTATCTGTTATAAAAGACATCACAAAACATTCCTAACAAACAGGAATGAAATATGCAGATCTGCCAAGATTAGCATATACGTTACCGGCAAAGTGTAGAATCCAGGCATTGTATAGAATGCCTAGGGAAACGTATAGAATGCTTGGCAAAGTATGAAATAAACTTTTATTTATGGTCCTGTACCATTATTAAGTGAATCACAGTTTAGACTTTTATACAAAGCCATTTTGTGGGAAAATACTGCTCATCATATCTCGCTGTTAAAATGAATATATACCTGTCATAAATACTAATAAATATAATATAATAACATGTTAATAACATGAAAACTTTGGGGACTTTTCATCCACCATACATTTATTAAATGCATTTCCCACTACTATTGTTCCTAACATATAGAATTTTTTTTTTACTTTTTCTTTTTATCTTTTTGTATATTTATACTGTATATTAATTTGCACTTTACTATATTTTGTATAAAAATATTACAATACATTTTTACATCCATAACATCCCTATTTTATTTCTCAAATTTTTTTACATAAATACAACTGTATTTTCATCCATAATATGGTCCTCTTTGAATTTTGTAGACAGTTCATTTAGTAAAACTAATTCCTTCAGCTCACTTTACTGGCCCAACTTTATCCCACCTCAGAAATTAAACAGCCAAAAAAATAATAATAAATAAATAAATCACTGATTTCTAGTTCTTACCCAGGGACTTCTCGTTTTTTTTTTTTTTTTTTGTAAGAAGGGCAGTCCTGGACCAGACTGTGGCAACCCGACTATGTGTATATGAAGATACTGTGCCCAGAAAACCAATCAATGCAGTTGCGAATTTGTTTGTGCAATGTAATGTAATCTTGGGATGTGTTTTTAATGTTGTGATTGGCCTCTTAGCCTAGTGGGTAGAAGAGCATACCACCCACCCTTGGCCCATGGAGGTGGCCAGACAGAAACCAATGGGTGGATAGAAGCATTCCAAATGTATCACATACTGATAAATCCCATTCCTGTTATCTATGAAAATGTAAACAGTAAGCATAATCATAAGTATGACTTTCATACTTATGATTAGGTATGAAAGTCATACTTATGATTATGAATCTGAAGTCTCCTAAAGAAGATCAGGTCAAGTCAAAGATTGCACAAGGCTAGTGTTAACGGCATTCAAACTAGGGATTTATTTTATACTATTAATTTTTTATTTATTTATTTTTAATTTTTATTTGCTTTTTAAAATTTGAGTCCTGGAATAGGATTCAGGGTGATGAAGTGTATGTTATAAGGAAATACATGTAAGAGGATAAGTTTTAGATTAATGATATATTTAAGGAATTACTTCTTAAATTTTGAAAATTTTTCAAATTTCAAATTTTTTTGAAAAGAAATTTCAAAATTTTTTGAATTTTTGAAATCACTCTTGAAAAATCTCAAAGCAGACAGTACAGTTTCTGAAACAAACAAACAAAAAATCCACTCAGTGAAATTAAGGAAACAGTACACTGCAATAAAAATCTCTTTTTATCTACAAAATTCAAAGAGGACCATATTATGTGTGAAAATAGAACTGTATTTATGTAAAAAAATTTGAGAAATAAAATATGGATATTAGTAATGGCCGCATGGTGCAAGAAAGCCAATGGCTTATGCTGCACCAGCCAAAAAAAAAAAGGAAATTAAACCTATTATCCTATGCACTTCCCTCACCCGAAGGTACTATCCAGATGACCTTTGAATATCCCCAAACTCTCAGCCTCTACCATCCATGTAGGCAACTTATTCCAGTAATTTATAACACACTGGCTAAAATAAAACTTCCTGCAGTCCAATCTAAACATTTCCCCCCATAACTTGAATTTATGTCCCCTAATTCTAGCATCATTTATAATCTTGAAAATTTCATCCTCATTCATTTTACTGATGCCTCTCAGAGCCTTAAACACCTCAATCAAATCTCCTCTAAGGTGTCTAGTTTCCAAGATCTGTAACCCACATGTTCGAAGTTTTTTTTCATGAGATTGCCCTTTTGCCAATCTCACCAGGCGAGTTACCCGTCTTTGCACCCTTTCATAAAGCTCAATGTCTTTCTTTAGGTGTGGTCTCCAAACATGAACACAGTATTCCAAGTGTGGTCTAACAAAGCCTTATATAATGGGATTATCATGTCCCTATCTCTACTTGCAAAAGTTCGATAGATCATCGATAGGACACCATAGGCCTTCCCTGCAACCTGTTTACAATGCTCAGAGAATTTCATGTCTGACCGTACCGTAACACCCAAGTCCCTTTCCTCCAGTACTGGTTTTAGTTGAACTCCACCAAGTGAATAAGTTATTTTGAGATTACTGTTTCCCAGGTGTAATACCTTATACTTTGTTGGATTAAAGCATAGCTACCATTTTTCTGACCATTCCTGAAGTCTATCTAGGTCTCTCTGAAGAAGCTCAGCTTGACAGTGATCATTAACTACTCTACCAATTTTAACATCATCTGCAAATTTAGACATCATGCCCTCTATCCCTTCATCAATGTCGTTTATGAAAATTAAAAACAACAGTGGTCCTAATACTGATTCTTGGGGAATCCCACTTCTTACATCAACCCAATCTGAGGAATAGCCATTTATCACAACCCTCTGCCTCCTGCCCTGAAGTCATCCTGATATCCATCTAAGGATTTTCCTAGTGATTCCAACCTATTCCAGATTATAAAGCAACTGCTCATGTGGGACTGAGTCAAAAGCTTTGCTGAAATCTAAATAAACAATGTTGAAATTATTCTCTAAATTCAGCTCATGAGTGACCATTTCAAAATACCAAACCAGATTTGTTAAACATGATTTTCCCTTCACAAAACCATGCTGAGTATCCTTGAGAATTTCAATTCTATTCAAATGATCCTGAATTCCACCCTTGATCACTGCCTCCATGATTTTCCCTACCACTGAAATCAGACTGACAGGTCAATAATTTCCCACTTCACTCTTAGAACCACCCTTATGTATGGGAGTTACATTGGCACTTTTCCAAACAAATGGAATCTCTCCAGTCTAGTGATGCTCGCATAATTAGCCTCAATGATTCAATGCACTCACTTGCCTCCTCCCTTAAGATTATAGGGTATATTCCATCAACTCCAGGAGCCTTACTGGCCTGTAGGCTCGAAAATTTTTTCATTAAATAATCTTGCGAAATTTCAATATCATTAATTACATATTTTTCAACTTCGCTCCACAATTTCCCATTGCCACAAAAGGTTTTTCTTCTGTAAATATCAATGCAAAATAACTGTTCAGTTCATCTGCAACGTCAGCAGGTGTATTTAATACTATCCCCCTTTTCCCTTATATAAAGGTCCGATCTGGTTTGTCCTGTTGTCCTGCTCTTCTTAGCATTTATATATGTGACGAATTCCTTATCCCCCCTCTTTACTCTGTTTGCTAGCGATTTCTCATAAACTGCCTTTGCCTATTGAACCTTTTCTATGGCTCTATTACAGATCATCTTGTAGCTGTTATAGGCTTCAGTACTTTTTATTGCTCTGTAAACTTTTCCATGCCATCTTTTTCTGCTCAAGTAATGTGGCGACTTCACTATTCATCCAACTTGGAACCCTCCTCATGGAGTATTTTTTTAATGGTAAATACGCATTCAAGGCATCTGTGATTAATGTTTTAAAAGCATACCATAGTTCAACTGTATTCGTTCTCTGTGCGATATCTACCCAGTTAATAGAGGCCATGTAGCACCTTAAGGCATTGTAATTTCCTTTTCTGAAATTATAACCCATTCCTTTGCCTTTTACTACTGCTACCTCTCTCGTCATCATCCACCATAGAACTCCATGATCACTTCCTGCTACTGGTTCCTCTACTGTCAGCCCTGTTATGTCATCTGATTCATGGGTGATGATGAGGTCTAGGATATTCTTTTCTCTATTACTTTCCCTGACATGTTGATACAAATAACAGTCATCTAGTTGATTTAAAAATTGTTCCCCATGTCGAGTTTCCTTCGCATTTTCTCCAATCAATTAGAGGCAAATCGAAATCACTCATAAGACATTGACGCTTACTTGCCCATTCCATTTGTATGTAGAGGTTTTCATCATAATCTTCACAATCACCTGGTCTGTAGATTACTCCTACTCACATTATACCTTTGTTTCCAACTATCTCACACCATACAGATTCTATACTAGCACGTGAAACATCTGAATCTGGGAAAGCTATCGTCGCACACAGGCTGCTTCTGATAAGAAGCATTACCCCACCATCCCTTCTATCTGCCCTATCCTTCCTAAATACATTATACAAGCCATACTGAAACTCATCATCCCCTATTTCCGGGTGGCACCACGTTTCTGTAAGCCCTATTATGTCCACGTTACTTGTTTTAACCAGCAGTTCGAATTCGCTCATTTTATTGACGACACTTCTAACATTACTATATAAACAATTAAGATTTACCGTTCTTGTATATTTAACAACCCTAACACAACCATTGAAGTTTTTTAGGCTCTCTTCCCTGGCATTAGCTACCCACTCACTTGAAACGTTTCTGCCCCCAGAACATCTAGATAATATGTCCAGTTGGGGAAACCGATAAGAACTCTTGAGGTATGTGCAAGAGTTACTTTGACCAATATTATCAGATAAATTGTGTGTCAGTATTACCCACATTCCCCATAACTAGCAGTTTTCCTGAACCTTTAAGGTATCCTCAATAATACTGGCAAAAACTTTTGCACAACCTTTGTTTAAGTGTATCCGGTCTCTACAAAACAAATTTCTTCTACCTACAAGTGTGGGCCAAGCTGATAGAAATTTCCCCCCAAAAGCCTTGAAGAGTCCTTCAAGTCTTGAGTTAATCCACAAGGCTTTTAACATATAATCCCTCCTATCGTGTCTGGGCAGAATTGCAGACACATAGACATTGTGGCCTAGCTCGCAGCATTTCCTCAGCATGGTCCTGTATTTTTCCAACAAATCGTCAGATCGTGTATGTTTAATGTCATTAGTCTCCACATGAATAATAATATTCTCTTTACCCCCCTTTAAAATCTGACAATCTGTTGGTGACATCATTAATAGTTGCTCTCTGCAGACACACCCTCGTTCTACTCCACCTATCCTAATTACAAAAAATATTCCCCATTTCCCCGACAATAGAGTCTCTTAATAAAACAAAGTCCTTTTGAACCAGAGTAGTTTGCACTTGGTTTTTCTTTTGAGGCCCGAATCGGGAGTGCATCACTTGGTAGATTGCTGGAGTCTTGAGTCCCTGACGAGCTCCCAGATGCATTATTCTCAAGGGCAAGCACCTGTTTTTTCAGTGACTCAAATTGTAATTTAAGATCGGTGCGGTGCACTCCTTACATCGATCATGAAGAAAATAATCCCCAGGTGAGCTATGATTAGTCACCAGGTCAACCTTGGAAAACATTCCACAGGTTCCACAACTGATTCAATCATGACTCACAGGTAAATCGCCATCGGCTATTTCTGTGTGAGTCACGATACCCTGTGACATGTTTAAGGCAGATCCCTCTAATTACCATTATAAAATTAGCTAAATATCAATGAAAATTAACTTTAAAAAATGATATCTATAATATTATAAAAAGCAAACTGTTACAGGAAAACCTATAACAAAATAATCCAACAATACACTAAATAAATCAAATATTTAAAAGCAATAATCAACAGTAATCCAATCCACTAAACTGAAGAGCCCTGACGAAGTGTGTCTGCTCACCTCGAATGCCATACTCGAATGTGGAAATAAAAATTTATTTATATTGTGGAAATAAAAATTTATTGTACTATTTTTATACAAAATACAATAAGGCACAAAATTAATAAACAGTATAAATATGCAAATAGGTAAAAAAAAAAAAAGTTCCAAAAAATTCTATATTTTTGAAATTCATTTAATAAACTTAAAGCAGATGAAAAGTCCCCAAAGTTTTCATGTTATAAACTTTTTTTATATTATATTTAGTACTTATGACAGGTATATATTCATTTTAACAGCAAGATATGAGCAGTATTTCCCCCCAGTATGCCTTTGTATAAAAGTCGGAACCGTGATTTACTTAATAATGGTATCACAACATAATAAAGAAAAGTTTATTTCATACTTTGCCGGACATTCTATACAATGCCTGTAACATATACGTGAACATCAAGAAAACAAGCAACAGTTTTGAAGGCCTATATTTTTTGATTTACTGGGTTTGGTGTGGTGCATTTGATATTAAACATATAAGACATGGAAATTTGATCAGTTAGTGATGTGCTGTGCAGAAAAATTCTGTAAGCTGAAGTATACTACTAAGCAGTGTGTTTTTTGTGTACAGGAAACAATTATTCAAACCCAAAGAAATCTGTGAAATGATCCTTGCAACATATGGATTTAAAACAAAATTTTAAAATGTTCCAATTTACAATGAGGATGTCTGAAAATACTGTATATGTAATGTACAGGAGGCAATTATCTCAACCTAAAGAAACCTATAAAATGATTATTGCAACATACGGATTTAAAACAAAATCGTAAAATGTTCCACTTTACATTGAGAATGTCTGAGAATACTGTATATGTACAGGAGGAAATTATTCAAACCCAACAAAATGTCTGAAATGATTGTTGCAACAAATAGGTTTAAAACAAAATTTTAGAATGTTCCACTTTACAATGTTTGATAAGGCTTAAAATCATTTCCTTAAAAAATGTGATGCAAAAATCCCTGACTGACATCGACAAAGAAAAGCAATTCACCTTTTGATTCATTTCATCAATATTTGGGATACAGGGCAAGTTATTTACCCTGTATCCCAAATATTTACACATATGGCTCACTGATGAATGCAATTCTATCTAGCAGATATCAATAAACAAAATATACAAGTATGGAGCAGTGAGAATCCCATGAACATGTGTTTCATCCTGAAAAATGCATGGTGGTGTGCAATTTCATCACAGTTAATGTGGGACACTACCTGAAACTCCTTTTAGATCACTCTGCTCCAACTCTTCAATGCATAGGAGTGTTACACACTCCTCTTAGAATTAAGTAACTTCCTCTTCTTTCAAGTCATCAAAGGCTTCACCTATTTCACAATCATGACCATCTTGTCTTCACCTGGTTAAGGAATTCCAGTCAAAATGTTCATTAATTCATTCCACAGCTTCCACCAACATTTTTTGAACATTGTAGATTTCGGCTTGTAAAGCTATTACTATTATTCTTGTAGACAGTGTCCTCCAGGAAAACCCATAGGATATAATCACAGGGACCTGCAACAAGCTCATCTCTAATCAATATCCTGTAAAATATGGGGGCTGGGTGTTACTCAGCTCCATATATACCAGATGCAAATCTCTGTGATTATTTACTATGAGGGTTCCTGAAGGAGAGTGTCTACATGAATAATCCACATGCTTGTTCAAGAATTGCATTTAATGTCATTCTTGATGCAAGCTTGTTATTTTCAAGAGTAACCTCACTGTTCCAATACTACCGGTGCAGGATTAAAAAAAAAATCTGTGACATGAGAGAACCTCAGAACAGTATATTTAATTTGTATGATACAATACAACAGTGGTTGAACAATGAAGTGATACACAATAGCTCCTAACTACTGTATAATAACATAACATAACAGTGCAATATTTATACCCACAAAAATTCAATACAATATTACATACTTACCATTTCAAATTTACTTAACAGCTTCATTGCATATACCTGTTTTGTAGATTTATGCCTAACCTGTAGAAAAATTCACAATAACAATTTGTATTATTTAAAATTGTGAAAATAAACTGCTAGTATATTATAAATAATAAGGTGGACTCAATGAACTTTGAACAGTTTTGAATCAAAATACCAAGAGTAATTAACTAATTGATTCAATGATAAGTAGGGCTCTAAAAAAGTTAAAGTTTTCAACTTGGATTGAGTACTTTTACCACTAGCACCTAGCTATTATCAAGTAGTCTTCAATATACTCAAACATTTTATAATACAAGTTGATCTTTAATTAACTACATTACTTTGGAAAAATGACCTTGGGTGTAAATCTCAGCAGTCTAATCAACAAGGGTCAAATGTTTCCTTTCATGATATATTGGCAGTCTGTGCCCATATAATCAGAATGAATGAAATGTCTAACAGGAAATATTTTTTTTACCAGTGGCAAATATTAAGGTGACACTTAATATGGCACTTCTTAATGACAGAAGTCACTTTGAGTAACCACTGTCATTAAGAATACCACAGACCCTAGACTTGACAAACTGCTTGATTTACGTCCCTCCATTCACACATCCTTTCTTCAAGTAAATACAGTTCTAAATACTTACAATCAAAGTAGTATACTTGTAGTTGTTTGGCAACATGGTTACTATATACTAGCACATAGCAACCATGGTTTCGCAATACTGAGTGAGTGAAAACATGTGCCATGTTGTCTTAGATATGCAACAGGCACAGAAGGTGAAGCTGTGCGTAGTCAACGTCTGAAATGAACAAATTTCTTTTTTTTTTTTGCAGTGCACCTTAATTTTTTATTAGTTTTTACAAATTTTAACAGTCTTCCCTTCAACAATGTCTGAAAAGAAGAGTAATACTGAGAATATAATG
Organism: Mastigoproctus giganteus; assembly: GCF_048544385.1. Taxonomy (NCBI): domain Eukaryota; kingdom Metazoa; phylum Arthropoda; class Arachnida; order Uropygi; family Thelyphonidae; genus Mastigoproctus; species Mastigoproctus giganteus. The sequence continues at coordinate 62,590,813 of NC_143579.1, read as the reverse complement.
CTCATACAAAAAGTCAAGGAAACCCATAACACTAAAAGTTAAAAATAAAATATATTAAACTGACATTAATCAGGAATGAAAGTGAATGAAATCATGGATAATTTCAAATTGTCACATTCAGTAGCATAATTTTGAAAGATAAAGAAAAATAAAAGAAGGAAAGAGCACTAGGTTACTGCAGCCAATGGTGATAAGAAAAAAGAATAAGATTTATTCTGGAAGTTGAAAAAGTTAAAGTTAATCACTAAGTGAGTTGATCATCAGACAAACTGATCTCTAAACTAAGCAACAATTTCAGCGAAAACGTTTGTTTTTGAAACTCTTAAGAAGCAATACAGTGAGACAATAATGAAACATTTAATGCAAGCAAAGTATAGTTCGAGCACTTCCTGAAAAGGGCTGGTTGGCATAACATAAGAGTTCAGGGGGAGCTGCAAGTGCTAGTACACATGCTGCAAAAGGTTTTCCAGCCAATAATTGAAAAGGAAAGCTACTGTTCAAAACACGTATGGATTAAATGTTAACAAAACTAAGATATTTTGGAAATAGATGACTTCACAGGACTAAATTTCTAAAGAAGAGAAGTCAATTTTGCAACTTCGAAGCCAGAACAAAGACTTTTTTTTTTTTTTTTTTTTATGAAAATCCCAAACATCAGAGGTATTAGAATCTATGGTACTTAGTACCGAGCATGGGTTGGAGGTTGATAAGACGAAAGAAGATATTTGTTGATATTAGACTTGAACTTCAATAGACTGTAATTTTCAGGAAATACATATGAAGGAAGTTGTTTCAGAAAACGGCAGTTGAATGAATAAACAATGAAGATGAAAAGTTGGTTCTGTAAGTTTGAAGTTGGACAGTAAATGGATGTTGGCTGGTGGAGGCACGTGTTTGGACTGTTTTGAAAGAGAAAGTGGGAATTTTAGAAGCCAATTCAGAAGAACAGTGCCCATGGAAGTATCTGTAGAAAAGGCATGCAGCAGAAACAGAATGTCTATGAGAGAGAGAGACTCTGTTAGAGATGAGTCATTAATTAACCTAACTGCCCTCTTCTGAATGGAATCTAGAAGCCTAAGAGAGGTTTTGGTGGCACTGCCCCAGATGTGGAAACAACATTCCATGGTAGGGAGGATTTGTGATTTGTACAGAGTTTGCTGTTTGCAAAAAAAGTAACGCCGAGAGTGAAAGAGAAAACCAAGTTTTTTAGAAAGTTTTTTACAAAGAATATTTGTAATGTGCTTATGCCAAGAGAGATTAGAAGTCAGGGTAAACCCCAAAAGAGATATATCAACTTGCCTAGAATTCAGAGTGTCACCAAAGATGAGCACGGGAAGAGAAGAATCCTTTTTGAGAGATATAAGACAGGACTGAGTTTTAGAAGCATTGAAATCAACTAAGCTGTCTTTCCCCACTGGAGAATTACTTGGAAATATTTAAGGAATTGGTAGCGGATATTCGAGAAATTTAAGCTGACTGAGCAGGGTGAGGTTTCTCTCGAACTGGAATGCAATATGCTATCAACATCAAAACTATGGATAGGATTTCAGGTCAATGGAAGAAGGTCATTAATATACAAGAAGAAAACAGTGGGAGCAAGAACTGAACCTTGTGGAGAAGTTATAAGACAGAGAACCATCGACCTTCACCCTGAGTGAGCCATCAGAAAGAAAACTGGATAACCAATTACAAAAAACAGTTGGAAAACCACAAGATGGAAGCTTGTTTAGAAAACCTTTATGCCAAACACGATCGAAAGCCTCTGAGATGTCAAGAGCGACTGCTTGTGTTTCAGCTTTTCCATTGAATTTGTCCATAAATGGGTAACATAAGCCAGAATATCACCAGTGTATCGCCACTGACGGAATCCATACTGGCAATCGTTGAATCAGACAGTTTAAGAGTTGGCGGTTAATTGATTTCTCCATTAATTTAGAAAGAGTAGAAGTAATTGCAATGGGATGATAATTGGATGGGAGGGACTTGTCACTCTTTTTAGGAACTGGCTGGATATGTGCAAATTTCCAAGCAGAATGAAAAACACCTTTGGAATAAGAAAGTGAAAAAGGCGGCAAAGAACCGGAGTAAGTTCAGGAGTGCAAGTTTTGAGAACAAGTGGAGAAATACCATCAGGACCTGAAGCTTTCTTAGCATAAAGATTCATCAAAATCCTTCTGACATCCTTTTGATGTCAGAAGGAAGACAACAAGAGGTACCGAATGGAGCATGCTGGGAATGGTGGGAGGTGTTTTTCCAAGATCATTAATACATGAGTTTGAAGAAAAATTGGATGCTAGCAGGTCAGCTTTATCCTTGGCTGAAGTGACAACAGAACCATCTGGTTTTGACAGAGGTGGGAGCAGAGATGGGCAAAAGTTGCGGCCAATAGTTTTGGCAAGAGACCAAGAATGCTCAGCTACCAACAGGGCAAGAAGAAAGTTTTCTACTCTTAGCCTGTTCAAAATCTAGTTTTGACTGATTAATAATTGCTTTACAATTGTTGCAAGCTCCAGTGTAAGCAGAAAATGAAACTGAAGAATTCGAAACAAGCCAATTACAATATGCAACATTATTCTCTTGAACAGACAGCACATTTATTGGAAAACTAAGGTTTAGATAAAGGACAAGATTTTAAGATTGAGTGTGAAATAAAGGATTCCATTCCTACAAGAATAATTTCACTGAACGATCTGAGCGAATGTTGACATCAGAAGTTTTGAAACAGTAATCCGACCAAGGAAAAGAAGAAAAGAAATCTTGCAGGTCATCCCATTTTGCTTTCTTGTAATGGCAAACAACACAAGGTCAGGAACAGCCATGATATAAAGGCCCCATTGGAGAAGAGACAATCACCAAATTGTGATCTGAGGTGCCTAAAGGACCACTCACTTCGACCCTGTACTTAGAGGGGTTGTTTGTGAGAAAAAGATCAAGCATGTTGGCTGTATGTTTAGGATTGTCCGGTATTCTGGTAGGTAAATGAACAATCTGTATGAGGTCATTAATAATTGCAAAAGCCTCAGCATCTCGACCAGCTAGGTCTGTGTGACTAGAAAATGGAAGCCAGCTAGAGTTGTGAACATTAAAATCACCAAGGAAAATTATCTCACTGTTAGGTAAGTTGGACTGGAGAAAGTCAAGTTACAAAGGGAGGAAGTCAAAGAGTTCCAAGTGATTGGTAGAGTTGGGAGAACAGTGAATCTGACAGAATGAGGTAGAGAGATTTTAAGCCAGAGAAGGTCAAAAAGTGGGGATTCCAAATTACCAAGCCTCTGTCAGGGAATATCAGAACGGACATATGCACAAGTACCACCTTTAAGGCGAAAGGAATCGCACAGTGAATAATTTGGGCAACTGAGATGAGCAGTGATTGAATCAACCGATAACTGAGATTCTGTCAGAAAAAGTACATGGAGTTTGGCAGACTGTAAGTGGAAATGGACATCATTGAGATTAGAACTGAGACCACATATATTTGTGAAATTAACTAGGAAGTGTTTGGGAGGTTTAGATCTTTTCGCAGATAAGTTTGACAATTCATGGTGTATTCAATAGTAAGAAAAAGCGTGGGGGGGGGGGGGAACATGCTATATGAAATAATGAAATTTTTGGATATGGCATACACGTGGTAAGAACATACCCAGATCCTTGACATAACGTGGCCTCGACAATGACCCCCGCATACACACTACTCAGACTCCCTCTAGTCACTATCTGGCAGAATAGAGGCAGCAAGATTATACACTAGCTGATCCGGAAACCTCCTAAAGCGGAAGCCTCCTTGAGAGTTACCAATAAGCGGTCCAGTGTACTAACCAGTGGCCAGCCTGCAAATTCATTTTAGAGCTGTACCCTCGAAATGTAAGGAAGTTTGTATCTCACAGTGGTGTTCATCATAACCTCAAAAGACATCAATCATATTGCAAGATGGAAGAGATGGGGGAGGGTTGACCGGAACTTTTCTGTGGAGACCAAACATGGGTTCCATCACTTCAAGCCTCCAATAAGCAAAGTGATGCTATTGCACCAGTTGATGAAAGTCGTCTACCACCTACACTGGCTTCAAAGTTGCAAAGGATCAACTGACTTTATTGTTGGGATCAAATGCGATAGGTTATTACAAATTGAAACCCGTAATAATTTATCATGCCAAGAATCCAAGGTCAATCGAGGGTTTACTCAAAACAACCCTTTCAGTAATTTGGCAATTTAATGCTAGAGCTTGGACAACTGCAGTAATATCTCAAGATTGGTTTGTGCATCATTTTGTGCCAGTGGTCACAAAATATTGTGCTGACAATGATCTTCCCTTTAAAACAATGCACCAAGCCATCCTGCAATGTTCAAATTCCTACCTCACTAAATAACTCCTCTTCTTCAGCCAACAGATCAAGGAGTCATTGCATCCTTCAAGGTATGCTATCTTCAATGAACACTTGAAAAGCTGACTGAAGCTGCTGTCTAGGCAAACAGGCCAACAATTAGAGAATTTTGGATGGTGCAAAAACCATCAAAGATGCCTGGAATAATGTCTCTGAATCCAACCTAAGGGTTATTTGTAAGAAACTCTGCCTTCAAATTGTTCATGATTTTGAAGACATCGAAAATCCTGTAGAAGGTGCAACTGAAACTATAGTTGCAATTGCAACTAGAGGTGACTGAATTGTTAAACGCCCACAAAGAAGATCCTGGCGGTGAAGATCTTACTGAAATAGTACAGCAAGTGATCGTTGATGAAGGTGTTGAAGTTACAACTCCTCCTGCATTTACAATTCAAAAACTTTCACAGAAGCACTTGGATATACCAAATCAGCACTGAAAATTTTGGATGCAGTTCAAAGGTTATTGCAGAAGCGAGGAATGACTATGCATGCTACAGAGAGATTTATCATAAGTAGAAGAAGGCAGCTTTAGTTCAAAATTCACTGGACTTTTATTTCAAGTCAACTGATCTTCAAACCAAAGCTTAACTTTCAACAGAGTCCCTCCTACCTGCAACAACCTCAAACTCACCATCTATTTTTCATCAAGTCTCATGACCTTTCCAAGTGATGATAGTTCTAAAAAGAACTTTAATATGTATGGATTTTCTGCGTTTTTTTTTTTTTTTTTTAATATTTTTATGGTTTAGTTCTTAAATTTTTCTTTTCATATAATAAATGTTTTTAAATGCACTTTTTTGGATTTTATTTTCCTTTCATGTATTCTAACAGTAAAAATTGGCATTTTAATAAAAGCATGTTTCGCATTGTAAAATACTTAGATAGTATGAATCAGAGCTGAAATACTCAATATGTTCTACGTTGATAATAATATTAGTAAATTAATAAGAGGAGTTTACCTCAATATAGTACGTGGAACACTTCCGTATGATACCCTCCAGAAATTAAAACGGAAAAAACGAAAAAATCAACAACTTACCGGTACATTAAAGTAAAATATAAATAATTAAAGTAAAATATAAATAATTAAATAATCAATTTAACACAATTCAAAATCAATTCAAAACAATTAAAATTCAAATTAACGCAATTAAAAGAATCTAACGAAAATATTCAAAACGATTTTCCTTCCTGAAGCTGACAATGCTTTTCGACCGACTGTCGTGATCACAGGAATGAAAATTCCTGTGATCACGACAGTCGGTCGAAAAGCATTGTCAGCTTCAGGAAGGAAAATCGTTTTGAATATTTTCGTTAGATTCTTTTAATTGCGTTAATTTGAATTTTAATTGTTTTGAATTGATTTTGAATTGTGTTAAATTGATTATTTAATTATTTATATTTTACTTTAATTATTTATATTTTACTTTAATGTACCGGTAAGTTGTCGATTTTTTCGTTTTTTCCGTTTTAATTTCTGGAGGGTATCATACGGAAGTGTTCCACGTACTATATTGAGGTAAACTCCTCTTATTAATTTACTAATTGTAAAATACTGTAGCAGCTGGTAGCATTCATTATTTCAGGCCTGTCATCAAGTGGCAAGATCAACTGATACAAATCATGAGAGGCATATATGCTTACTGGTTAGCTATGTGTCTGCAAAAGTGAATGCCACCAGACACCACTGCATTTTACCATCTGAAATGTGCTTTCAGGAATGAAACCTCAAATGGTAAAATGTCTTGTTTATTTAGATATATTCAGAGATGCATGCCCATGGGATTTTGGGGTTCGACTTACGATGGCAGGACTTGCAACCATTGTTAAGGAACCAATTTGGTCATAAAAACGACAGTCTACTGTATATGCATTTATAAATACATTTATGATATACTTCTTCTGTGATTGTGTTTTTTTAAATAATAACTACTGTGATTATGAATAAGATATTATAATGTTTAAAACTAGATAGGATTACAGACCAGGGGGAGAATCAAAAAGCACACATCTTCTACACATCTATTCTACAACTGTCTTTCTTCAATTTGAATCTATGCCCCCTCGGGTTCTTAATCTGAGCAAGCAGAAGTATCCCATCAGCAGTGAGCCTGCTCAATCATCTGCTCAAATCATTCAAGGCCTTATACACCTCAATCAGATCACCTTGCAGGTGCCTAGTCTCCAGATGATGCAACTTGCAGAACTTAAGCCTCTCTTGGTAAGAGCACCCCTTTGTTCTTCTCACCAATCTTGTTGCCCTTCTTCGTACTCGTTCTAGCAACTCTACATCCTTCCTAAAATGAGGCCTTCAGATCTGTACTGCATACAGGTCTGGAGGCCTCAGGCCTTTTAATCTAATCAATCCTGCATGGCTAGGAGTAATGTTTAGAAATTTTCCATAAGCAGTTTATTTCACATCTCCCATTTAAAAATAAATAAAGGTATGGGGGCACTTCTCCCATAGCTTTCTCCCTAAAAATCCAGAGGGAATTAAATTCTGTTTTTCTCCCATTAATAGTTCATTCCTATTTCTGATTTTTAAACATAAATATATAATTAATACAGATATCTCCTGCTTAGTACTCTTAATTGGAGAAGTAAAAATAGAGCACTAAGTGAATCTGCATTAGGCAGTGAAGATTTAACCACAGGAAATAATTTAAATAATTGTAAACGGTTGTTGTGACCACAATTTCTGTTGATTTTAAGGTGCCATTTCTCTATACAATGATTTAATGTAGCAGAAACATTTAAACTATAAACTTTAAATACATAAATTATGCAATAAAACATATATACAGGATATATGTCCAAGAAAATGCAAGAAAACTTACCTTAAAATTATAGAACCTTATATGTGTACTGTATTTATATTTACAATAACAGCTTGTGATATGTTAATATTAATGTTAAACTTAATAAATAATTTCCAGCTTGCTCAAAACCAGTAAATATAGTGTAAATCTATATTTACTGGTTTTTTTTTTTTAATTTTCAATTAAGATGAATATTGATCAAATTAACAGCAACAAAAATACATACTAGCTGAACTTCTCCAAATGCTCCCCTGCCAATTGTTTTTATCACAGTAAAGTCATCTGGCTTCATCCGAAAATTGACTATGTGGGATGTGGCCTTTTCATCTAAAGAGAAATAATAATAGTTAATAAATGAATTAATGGTCACATTTGCATAATATTAATAATGTTTTCTATAAAACCGTTACATGAAAATATTTTTCATGTAAAGGTTTTACAGAAATTTACAATTACATACCCTAGTGGTTGCCACACTATCCCCCCTAGCAGAGAGGGAGTTTTTTTCTTAGAGAGCTAAAAATCTGTTGTGTGGGGAGTGCTGATAGGATTTGAATTTCTGTAGCTTTGCAATTTTTGGGAAATACACAAGATATTATGTTAGTAAATTACATATATTCCAATTTGGCCACAGTGTGAAAAAAAAATTTTTCTTCTTTTCAACATGGTGGAAGAACAGTGATTTTAAGCACTGTACTAGCCATGAGCTCCAAATACATAAGGAAAGTTGTTCCAAAGAACAGAAGTAGAAGGGATAAAATAAGAAAAAAAGGTAATTTAGTGGGTTGGGAGCTGAACTGTGAATGGATGTTTATGTTAGTGATGAAAGAGGTATTTTAACCCATTTGGAAAAAACAGAATTACTGATTAATTGAGAATAAATGTGCTTATGGAAATACTGTTTCTGCTGCATGCAGAATGACATTCAGTAGAAACAATATCAATATCTGCACAATATGGAGTGCAGCGAGTTTATAAATGGAGGATCACTAATTAGCCTTACTGCTCTCATTCAGAGAGAGAGTTTAGAGAGGCTTAGACTCTGTTCCAGACAATGATAAGAACATTCCATGGTTACTGAGATATGTTACCATTATCCAGATGCAAGCTGTGATTTGAACAAAATTAGTAGCTGTCTAAAAGAAAAGTAAAGTTAAGAACAAAAGTACACTACATTAAAGGCTTTTTTTTTTCTATGAATAAGAAACAATGTTTGTAATGTGCTGATGCCAAATAAAAATTAGAATCAGAATTAGTCCTAGTAAATATATGTACTTGTCTAGAAATCTACATATTGTTAAAGATGAACATTGTCTTTTATTTGCAAGAAGTACATTAAGGTTAACTAAATTTTCTTACCCCACTCAAAAATTACAATTACCAGATTAAAATTTAAGGAACTGATAATGATGGATATCAAAAAGATATGTCTGATTTCACAGAGCACAATATGTCAAACTTAAAAGTAGAACGTAGAATGGTGTAATGTTATCGGAAAAGCGATGACCAAGACTTCCAATCAATGAGAGGTAATTAAACGTACAGTAAAACTTTTAAAAAAGTACAGTAAAACCTCTGCACCCATTACAACAAATCCACAGCATGTGAATCTTCCAGACTCAAGATGTGACCTAACCATTGCCTTATGCAACGGGATAATCATCTCCTTATCCTTGCTGGCAAAATTCTTGTATATCACTGACAATACCATGTGAGCTGTTCTGGAAACCTGTCTGCACTGCTCAGAGAGCTTCAGGAATTCCACTTGTTTTAATAAATTGACTAAAATGACTGTACAAGTCATGTTATCTGATGGCTGATTGAATCAATCTTTCAACCAATTCTTTGTGCTGTTTGATTTAATGTTTCTAGCTTAATGAGCTGAACATGAAGTTGCAGGGAAAAGATAAAGCTGTTGTGTCACTGAGTGCAGTCAATGCATCTAAGGCAAAAATTTCACACAAGTATTAAATCATGCTTTTTAACAATTTCAAAATATTAAAAAAAGGGCTGATATCTAATGGAAAACAATGATGTTGAACACACAATAATTTTTTGAAATTGCTTAAAAAAGATCAGTGCCCAATTTGACAAGATGATTTCAACAGTTTCATAAAAATGGGGAAAAAATTTTATTTATAGGTGGTTGTTTTTTTTTTTTTTTTTTTTTGAGGATATAAGTGATGTGTAAAAGGTGAAGAATTCCAAATGGAGGCCATTTCCTTACAAAATGACATTCAATTAAAATCAAGAAGCAGGGACAGCTTTGGTTGATTATTATTATTATTAGGCCACCTGAATAATTAAGTTCATCTGCTGTGCTGTGTGTGTCATGTCTGTTAATTGTATGTGTTCTATGGTTGATTTGCCTGTTTTGCTGGATGAAAAACCAGTTTCTGGTGGAAAAACCTTGCTATCTATACCTGAGACCAACTAACAGCCAAGGAGTGAAAAAAGCCCATTAAAATTCCTTGTGTCATCAACGGGATTTGAACCTGGGCCTTTTCCACCCAGTGTAGGAAGGATGGTGATGATACCACTGTTCTACCAGTGCAGACACTTTAGTTGATATAGATGCTTATAGTTCCTTATTGAATGTAGCCTTGAAAGTGAAATAATTCTACATTTGGTTGACAGGAATTCTTATAGTTCCTCGGTGAATGTAGATTTGAAAATGAAATCATTCTTTGGCTCAACAAATTCGTGCAAATCTACATTTTCTTGTATGAATTGCTATCAAAAAGAGCATTGTACCAGCTTAACAAACAAACATCTTAGTGACAGCATCCAAATACATTTTAACTAATACACTGAATTTTCCAAAATTGTAAAAAATATGGAGTGTCAGAGCTCTCATTAATTCAATAAATAATGCTTAATGAAATGTGTTTCTTCTGTTTTGATGCTGTTAATGGAATTTTATTTTGATGTGTAAAAATATTCATCTTCAAATAAAATATTTTATTGTTCAGAAAGGTAAAATTGAAGTTTTATTTAAGCGAAATGGAACCTACTTTTATTTACAAGTTGTTTATAATTAGTTTCCATTTTTACCAAAAAAGTTGTAGCTTTTTAAAACTTTGTATAAAATATACCTACCTATTTTCTGGAAAAACAGTAAAAATATACTTATATAATTATTTTGATGATTACAATGTTAAAAGTGCAATTATATTTAGTTTTCAATCATCCAAAAATTTAATGAATAATGGCTAGATCATCAATAACATTATAAATGAAAAGTATATCTTGAGTGCACGAAGCTTTGAGACCCACTGTACTAATTGATCAATATGTTTCATAGTGTATTATCAATAAATACAGTACTATACACCAGTTAGCCTATGAAAACTTTTTTTAAAGCTGTGCCCTCAAAATACAAGGAATGTTGGGTCTCCTTGATAACCTTCAAAGTCAAGGAAGCTGGGTCACACCTTTGATAACTCAAACTGCCTGATAGAAGGAAAGAGAAAGACAAACTTTTCTCTGGAGGCCAAATATAGTTTTAGCCACTTCTACCCTCCATTAACAAAAGTATTGATATCACACTAGTTGATGAGCATCACTACCACCTTGCATTGCCTAGTGTCACAGAGACTCTCCATTCTTGGTGGGCTGTCGACACTAAACCTCAACCACTACTTGCACTAATTTAGATCCTGCTGGTTACCCTGTACACTAGGCATTTATAATATTTCCAGAGTTACACATTTGAAAACAACTAATAACAATGTTTTAACAAGAGCATGGCATCAGCATGCATAGCTATGAAATTTAACTTTCAAAAGCCAGAAATTGGGTAACTAAGCAGGAGGGAATTTTTTTTTTCCCCAAAACATGCAGAAAAGAGGAAATTTTTCAATAAAAGCAGGAGGTTTTTTAAGGTCCATACTACATTAGAAATTAAATTTCACTAACAACATACACATTTTGTATTAAAATACAGCTACAGGATTGTTTACCTGTATAGTATGCCTTCAAATATCAGCTTACCTATGATTTTTCTGTTTGTCAATTTCTGTTTGGCTTGTCAACATTGAGTGATTATGACTGCTTCAAAAAAGATACAACTGCAGACTTTGCCATCTTCAGAAATGGTAAGTAAAAGTTTTGTTTATAACAATGGTCTCTTTGTCTTGGCTGTCAAAAGCATTTCCAAAGCGTCACCAGAAAGAAAAGATCTGAACTCAGGTTTTTTTAATTTGTTGGTTTTTTTTTTTTTTGCATGGATTCTCTCATATTCAGCATTACTATGAGGAGGTGCTAAATTACCAAGCATGACTTCAGATAATTTTTCTATTTCAAACTTCATTGTGTTCATGTTATGTCTCCAACCAAGGACCACTGTACATCAATTCTTTCTACTTTTTTATTATGAAAGAACTGATACTGCAAAATATCTATTTCTTATCTTCTATTGAGTACTGAAAACTTTGGATTTTTTATTTATTATTTTTTTTTGCAAAATCTATTCATTTAAATTTTGTTCAAAAAACTTGTTCTTCAAATAGCACTATCAGATGCAGAACTGGTTGTTCTCCAAATACAATTATATTTAAGTCAAATAATATTTAACTTAACACTTCTGAAAAAACAGTTTGCAACTTTGGTCTTAGGAATTCATAATAGTTAGCTGGCTGCCAACCTAAGTTGGCAATTTAACAACTTTATTCATAAAGTCACAGAGCTTGTACTATATTAAATATTTTAAGTTGTAACTTCACATAGTTATATCATTGGATATTATCAGTATGAAAGTGACCTCAATGGCACAACAATGGTAAAGTTATACTACCAATTTTTTTACCATATGTATAAAACACTTATAGTAAAACCTGACATGAATGTTGTGGCATACTACTGCTCAATTCATCATCCTGCTTTGATGTTCATTACATACTCTCTCTGAATGGTCTTTTATAATTGTGACTGGCAAGAAAGCAGCCAGCCTTTACTTAATTCAGTGATGGGGAGGCAGTGTTCTGTCTTAAATTTCTAGACCCTAACAGCAATTTTTGATGTTAGGGTTAGGGTTTTGATGTTTGATATTAGGGAGCTACACTCCAATACATTTATTTTCTTTGAAAATAAACCTTTAATGATATTAGTTTTCTTTTATTAATCTTTATTGCTTTATAAAATGATCAATGCAAGTATCATTCTGAGCTGTATTGTATGCATTGTGTTGGAAATGAAAAACTTTTTTTTTTTAAAGCTACTGAACAATTATAGCAACTATTCTCAGGTGTTTATTATGGCTGTATCATTAGCAAAAATAAAAAATTCACAGAATTCTTAAAGAATTTTGATTTTAACAATAACATTCTCAAATTCTCTAACTACTGACTGCTGAAGCTCCAGCAAAGACCTGAACTTAATACTAAATATTTCATCCTTTAAGAATCCCACAAAAAGTAATTACAAGGTGTTAATTCCAGGGAGCATAATGGCCATTCAGTGGAAACCCCAACATCCAATCCATCGACCTGGAAACTTTGTCTAAGAATTTGCAGACAATTTTCACATATCGGGCTGGTATTCCATGTCAAATACAAAAGGAATGTTGAAATTGATTTTGGACTGATTAGTGGAATGATTGTCTTTTAGCAATGTCAGGTAGCTTTCTTCTGTCACAGTTCCCTCAAAGAAAAAAGATTTGGGAACACACATGTACAAATTCCAGCCCAGACAATCAAGCCAGGAGCATTTAAATCCTTGTTAGAAAGAAATGGGGATTGTTAAGAGAATATTAAACACAGTTATGATGATTGACAGTTCCATTTAGTTTAAATGCTGCTTCATCAGTTCACATTTATACTAAATGGAAGGTGCCTCCGTAGCCAGGTGGGTAGGAGCAGCACACACTTTCTGATTAGACCAGGGTTCGAGCCCTTGACCACCAAATACGGAGGATTCGGAAAGGTCAGGGAATGACCACCGCATATCCCTGGAGCAATATGGCCTTAGTTGCTAATGCTCCTAAAAGCCAAATAACAACAACAACAACTAAATGGAATACAGATATCACTGACAAACCATTGTCAATGATATCTGAGTTTGTAATACTCGTGGCCAAAACCTGTTCATCAAATTCCAATCTTCTATCTGGGTTATCCTCATTCAAACTTAATAGCAACATACAAAGATAAACCTCATATTTAAGTTCCTTTATGATTTTATTTAAGCTTATCTTAGGTATTTTAAGTTTCCAAACTTCACTTTCGTTGAGATATTTTTGGACTTCTTTCGGCATCCTCTCTTAAAAGTTCCAAATTTGTAGAAGTCTTAGAGATCCAAAGTCTACTGGGTTTTGGTTGCCTGTGTACTGTTTCCACTTCATCACACAATTTGCTTCATGGTCTATATTGTGGGTTGTCTGTCTAAAATACTTCATGAACTGGCATGCAACTACTGCTGCATTTTCATATTTTGCTTGCCACTTTACAATTTCAATCCTCTCCATTGTAAGGCTTATGGTACTTTTTCCTATGTACAAATTATTCTGAAACAATAAAAAAAAAATTAGAAACTATTTTTCAAATAAATTATACATATTTACATCATTTATTACTTTTCATTAAAAACATTATCATATCAGTTATTCAAAATAGTTTTCTTACTCATAGACCACCCTATATAAGTAGATTGTTTCTGAACCAAGAGGCTCAAATAAAAACAAATTACTCTGTGATGATGACTTCCTTGAAAATGTGTCCACAGACATCATATCCACTACTGCATTCTTAAACACCGTTAGGGGGAAGCAAGTTAATGAAAAAATAACAGGTTTTGTAATTCACACTGAGGTAAGAGGATCAATACAGGAGCTGAACAAGACACTCAATTCACTCATTTAAAGAATATCACAAATGTCCTTTACTGATGACAAATCCAAATTTTCTTTTGAGAGTAAACTTTCAGTCTCAACAAATGACAATTTTTTAATACACATTGAGGTAAATTTTGAACACGCAGATGTATCTCTGGTATTCTTACACTTTTACCACTCAGCCAGCCAAAAGGCAAGGCTTAAAGTACAATATTATACAGGTTGATCAAAACCCAGTAGTAGAAATTCTTCTGAATGAAAATAAAATTATTTATTATAAGTAATGCTATGGCCTTGAATACTCAAAATAGATATTCCTTAACCAAAGTTGCTTTCAGACACACTACTTTTAAACAAATAAATAATAATACAAATAGCTTTTAAGCAAATAAGGCTATTCTATTATTTTTTTAACAATAGGAGACATCAATATTCACCATTATATGACAGTGGTATCTCTATTTTAAACAAATACCAAGAGGTAAGGTTTTAGTTTGCTTCTCAAGATGGCTCACTATTTAAGGAAGTTTATTCTATCCTGAGTATTAAAGACCACAACATCAGCAGCAGCAGCTGAAATTCTGCTAACTACCAAATACACGGTGGGGCAGAAAAATGTAGCACAATTAAAATATTAGTGCAAAAGTTATAATGAAGTCAGAAATGTATACAGCACACCAACTAATTCAGCAGCTCATGAACTTTCTGTCTGTTCCAGGTAAATAATGGTATCAACTGGGTGGTGGTACTCTACTGAGAATAAGCAACAATAGTCTTCCCTATCTGGGAAGCACTGCTTATTTGAAAGTACAAGGCTAGGCAACTTGTGAAAGATTTCACAATGAGTTGTGATAGTATTGGTGCTGATTTTGCAAACCTGTTTTGCTTCTCTGAGTTTACTGTATATTACAGTAAATTTCAATTAATGGTTTAGTGTACTATTCACAACATGCATTAGTAAATTTTTGAAGTCAGAGGTCTTAAAGGATGTGAACTGCATTATGTTTAATTCCCACACCTTGTCATTTTCTCTCAACCCATGAAAATATTTCACTTCTGGATTTGTCAACTCTTCACTTAGGAAACCTATACAGCAAAAGGAAAACAATTATGAAATGGTGCATTTGGGTGGTGGCACTAAGATCACAGTTTGATAACTCCTAACCTAAGTGATTTCAGAGACCAATTTTGTATGTCCTATATGTCAAAGATCAAAAAATTTTCATAAATATGTTTCAGGGTCTGATTTTTTTTTGCCCAAAAAAGCTAGATATTTAAAACAAGTTATTTAACATGCAATGCATCGCATTTCAGGCACGTAAGCAAATAATGACAATTCATGATTTATAACAAAAAGCAACAACTTTTATGCACAAACTGAGAAAGTTTTGTTTCTGTGCATTCACCATACTGCCCATTCATTTCTCATATCAGTACATGGCAAAGAACCTTATACAGCATTACAACTACAATATAGGGTATATGAACAGCCTATGTGATATGCATTAAAAAAATAAATAATATTTTTATATTGGCCAGATTTTAATGAAATTTGGGAAGGCCTAACAGATTGTTTTAACAGAGTGAGATATAAAATTTCTGAAAATCCATCCAAAGGGGATCAAGGTTAAGTCAAAAATGCAAACTAATGGACAATTAAATTATTTCCAGATTTTTATTGGTACAATTTTAATGAAATTTTAGACAGATGAATATAGTGACAAATACTTCTTAAAGAAGCCAAATACAAACTTTTATGAAAATCCATCTATTGGGAGTCAAGCTATAATATATAGACAGACAAAGAAATAATAACTGCCAGATTTCTATTGGTCCAATTTTAATGAGATCTGATAATTTCATTAAAATTGAGTCAACAGAAAAAATTTCGAAAAAAATTTAGAAAATTTTTCTAACACAACCAAATATAAAATTTAACGAAAATCCATCCACTAGGAGTTGAATTATTACATATAAATAGATATGATGAAAACAACAGGCACTTTGTGCATTTATGCATAACATGCTTAAAAAAGGATGAATAAATATTAAATTAGATGTTATTACTATGAAAATTAACTTACTGCCAAAAACATGAATATAGTGTAAATAAGTTGGGGAATGGTGGTATATCCAATCAAACTCTACAGACCAAAGTGTGTTAACCACTAGCCTAGAAATAGATATTCTACTTCAGTAAAAAAATTCTCTATTAATTACAAAGTAAGCAACAATTTAATACTAATTTAAAATCAAGTTCCCAATGTATGTAAAATCATCATATACATATAGAATTATTTATATATATTTTATATCACATTTTACAGAAACTTACACCTCTGGAGGAAACTTTCAATGTTTTTTGTCCTCCTGAGAGCTGGATGATCACAGTCCAAAACCATTGCCTGAACAGTATCCTAAATAATATAATGCCATGTTTAATATTCTTAGTTTTCAATCAAAAGATAAAACAAATAAGAATATAAGAAAATACATACAGTCGAATCTCATTAATACAAAGTTCAAGGGATCTAAATTTTCATGTTTTGTAATAACAAGATTTGTAGTAACGAGGCCCCCCAAAGTGTCAAAATTTTACCTTTTTTTTTTTTTTTTTTTTTTTTTTTTGTTACATACTATATATCTAAGAATAATAATAAATAATATATCAAAATTAATATCAAATAATAATATCAAAATAAATTTAAAAAATAAATTAATAAAATAAAATAATAAAAATAAAATATAATAAAAACAAAAGCCTTGTCTAACAATACAGTAATAGGAATAACACATTTCTTAAAGACTTTATTTTTAAAATAAACTAAGAGAAAAGCAATTAATGGAAATGAAAATATTGTACCGTATATATTTTGATATACACAAAATTTTAGTATCACGGTAAAAAGGAATTACAATAAAAAGATACATGCAAACCATTAACTATTTAATAAATTAATCTAATTTAAAGAAAGAATCTAATGTTGTTTGCACAGTTTTTGACCTATATGCATTTTTAACTACAGCACAGACATTATCAAATGCAATAGTTGTTTCTTTATCAACGTTACTGCAGGCCAACACATTCTCTATTCTCATTCTCAGTGGACACCACCACCCATATGGGTGGTGGTGTCCACTGAGAATAAGTAACAATAGTCTTCTCCAAAGGTGAAGCATTACTCATTCAAGGTAGTGCAATATCAGGAAACTCATTGTGAAGGTATTCACAATATGAGATATGATAAAACTAATGCCGTTTTACCATTTTCGGTAATTCACTACATGCCAACATGATGCTAATGCACTAACCTGTTTCATGTTCTGTAAAATTAGAGAAATTAGAGAAATTACAATGCTTGGAAAGTTTCCTAAAAATAGCAAACCATTTCCATTTCAGTGCTAAAAACATAAGCTATTTCAAATTTTAATTCTGCTAAAAAAATTAACCTGTAAGTTCCAGTTCATTTAAAAAGGACGTAAACAATTCCTTATTAAGTTGTTTTTGTTTATTTATTTTATGAGAAAAACAATGTTTTTCCAACAAATATGGTCATATAAAGTTTCCATATACATACATATTAGCAAAGGTATGTAAGTTTCTTTTTTATACCATGTAATAATAAGGCACCATCTTTTGAACCATATCAGTGGTTGACATGTTTCTGCCATCTAGGTGGGAGTTCTCTCACACCCAGATGGCACAAACAATGCTAGAAAGATGGGCAAAGAAGACACTACAATGACCTCCATCAAGATTATGTAGATAAAACAGCTTTAAAAGCATGGCTCACAAACAGGGTGCTCTTCCCTGAGACTGAAGGATTCATGCTCACCATCCAAGACCAGGTAATCAACACCAGAAACTATAGGAAATAGGTCGCCAAGGAGCTCGGAGTGTCAGATGACACATGTCAACAATGCCACCTGACCTCAGAAACAATCCAACACATCAACGCAGGATGCAAGGTGATCACCCAGACTGAGTATACTTGTAGACACGACCAGGTGACCATGATAATACATCAAAGGCTAGCGAGGAAATATCAGTTGATCAAAGAAAGTGTACCATATTACAAGTACGAACCCCAGGCAGTAATAGAGACACCAACTCACAAGCTCTACTGGGACCATGCCATGATTACAGACAAGACATTACACACCACAGACCAGACATAACCCTTGTCGACAAGAAGAAAAAGGCTACCTATTAGTTTAACATAGTGGTGCCCAACACTGACAACCTACAGAAAACCCATGAGGGAAAAATCAGGAAGTGCACAAACCTAAGACAGGAGATCAAAGAGATGTGACATATGCAACAAGTAATGACCAATCTAATCATCATGTCAACTATCAGTATGGTGCAAAAGACCCTACATAACAGCCTAGCAGGAACAAGTCTCCCAGAGGACACCTACAAGGAACTCCAGAAAGTCCTTTAGTTCCTTGTAGATGTTCACTTGTACGATAGTCAGAAAGTTCCTCGACCAACAGTAACCAGACATAATAACCACCCTGTGTACTTGGTAGAAGTACCTGCCAATGGGGTGGAACCCCCCCCCCAATCATGGAGAAATAATATAAGAGCAATAATAATAATACAATACAATTTATTCATAAAAAAAATTGTTTATAATAATAATAATATTATTATTATTATTACTCATATTATTTCTCCCAGATTGCGGGTTCACCAGCCATAACAACCACAGGGCGGTTGTTATGTTAGTTAATGTATTATTATTATTAATACATTGACAGGTGAAGACAATCCATGGTAGACACTACAATGACTTCCATCACTTGGCTCATGAAATGGGAAGCTCTTCCCCGAGACCAAAGGATTCATGCTCACCATCCAAGACCAGGTAATCAACACCAGGAAATACATCACCAAGGACCCGAGAGTGATAGATGACACACGTCAACAATGTCACCTGGCCTCAGAAACAATCCAGCACATCACCGCAGGATGCAGGGTGATTACCAGATGAAGTACACTCACAGACACAACCAGGTGGCCAGGATACATCAATACATCAGAAGCTAGTGCAAAAATACCATTTGATCAAAGAAAGTGTACCATATTACAAGTATGAACCATACTAGAGACCCCTACTCAAACTATACTGGGACCATGACATAATAACAAATGACTATCCCTCATCAACAAGAAGGGCTACTTACCTAATCAACATAGTGGTCCCCAACACCAGCAACCTCCAGAAAACCTACAAAGAAAATATCAGGAGGTACACAAACCTAAGACTGGAAGTCAAAGAAATATGACATGTGGAACAAGTAATGACAATCTCAATCACCATGTCAACCACTGGCATGGTGTCAAAGAGTCTCCACAAGAACCTAGCAGAATTTAGTCTCCCAGAGAACGCTTACATGGAACTCCAGAAAGCAGCAATCCTGATAATTAGTAAGAGAGTTCCTTGACCAACAGTAATAACAATAAGGTCAACCATCACTAATCTGGCAGCGTTGGGACCTGTGGGGTGCCAGATTACTGATTTTTTCCGGATCATCGGTGGTTATTTTAGCACATACAGTTCACCCAACAGCTAACCACCTCCTTCTACCTTTAATTGAAACATTGACTGCCAAGCCAGTTTAAGAAAAAATTCTCCAGGGACCAAAAAATATTTAGCAAATAATTTGATTAGTAATTCGAAAATAAATATTGTAATGTCAGTGTTGTCGTTTTTTCGCTTAAAATATATTAAAAAAGAGACTTTTTTTTTATGTCGCATATATGTGGCCAACATGGCCCGGTAGGTTACTTTATTTCTTGAGAAGCAGTGTCGGCCACATACGTGTGACGCTATTACAGCATATATATGAAGGTCGTTTGTGATTAGTTTATTGCACGCACAGCGAGCGCTGCAATAAAACTAATTGCGATAAAATAAACTCTCAAACTTCGTAATAAGTTTGTCAGTATTGTTAGAGATTTTGTGAAAACAAGTTCATTATCCATCATATTATGTTGTGTTTTTCCGCAAGTTTGTACACGTGTGTTGTAAAAAAAAAAAAAAAAAAAAAATTTAAAAAGGAATGGCTAAAATAAAATTAGTAAAATAAGAGGAACTGAGAGAAATTGCTGAAATTTACAATTAAGCAGAGTTAAACTTCTCCTAGGACAACACACCGCTGTCGAGTTTTTTCAGAAGTTTAACTTTATCTGTTATGAACAATGTACGGTGTTCCCACTTTACACCACGAGAGGCACTTCCTTTATGAATTGGAGCAATGGCTGGGGCTAAATGTGAGCAGGTTATAATAAAAATAAATGCAAAAACACAAGTGCTAATGGCTTGCCAGTGTTTACGAGTTCACGCCAACAGCTGATACTGCAACCAACTTTTTTTTTTTTCTTTTTTCGTTAGTTGTTGGCGCATCATCTTCTGTGGCCATAATGCACCTCCCAAAGTTTTTGCATTTTACTCTGATCCAAGCCCGAGGCAGGATTCAAACTCGCAACCTTTGGGTTGCCAGGCAGGCAATAAAATAAACTCTCGGGCACTTTACCCACCTGGCTAGCCCAGTCGGCACTGCAACCAACGCCACCAAAACAGTAGCAGCAGGTCGGTGCGGCGACCCAGGAAATTTGAAATTACATTTGCAGAAATTATGTCTGAATTAGTGGTGGAACCGAATTACCGGTGGCTGGATTAGTGATGGTCGACCTGTAATAGTAATCGGCCTCAACCAATAACCCCATGCACTTGGCACCAGTACCCGTCATAGGACAGAAAAAAATCCCATAAAGGAGAAAATAATAATAAATGTTAATTTAATAAAGCAAATTTTAATAATAATTATAACAGATTACAAAGGTTGTATAGCTTTTGTAGACCAAAAAAGAAACAGAAAAACTTAGTTAGGGTGAAATAGACAAAACGGCATTCCCAAAAACAGTTTTGGGATGCTGTTTTGTACATTTTTTCATGCAAGCTATTTTTCTCACCTAAACATACATAGGTAAATTAATAACGTATAATTCTGTTATCCTTATAAACAGCAAAACTCATAACAACACAGATTTAACATTGTCAAAGGTTGAAGAAGTTTTAATAAAGCATCGTGCAAACTAGGGTTGCCACCTCTCTAGGTTAACAACCTGATCTCTGAACTTAATAATTCTTCAGGTTTAAGTCATAGGGAGAGCTATTGACAAGAGGGTGAAAAAAAATGCTTTAATTTGTTTCCATTCCTAGGGATTCCATACTTGAGGGGAACAAACTCTCTGGTTCTAACTAAATTTTTAGGTGGTAACAAAGGCTGCATTTAATGAGTTTCAGTGGAGCAGCTGATGGCTCTGGGATTTCAAGATAGCAGTTAGCAGTGGGCCTGAGAACCATACACATACAATGCAATACTGGTCCAGGCCTCCTCGTTACTTTATTTTTAGGACCTCTAAAAATATCTGATTCAGATAATACCTAAATCCAGCACTGGTGGTAACATTAAAAGCTGTATTTTCCTCTTGCTCATGTATAATTATAATTATTCAATATCATGTTGTGCTGTTTTCAGACCTAAAATAACATACCAACCATAAGCATTTTATAATTACTGATAACACAAAGTATCAAATATTTTATTTCTTTCCCATTCATTAAATTGCCTGTGCATAAATGTGTTTATATAAGGACAGATGCTAGCATGAATGGGCACTTAACAAAAAAGATCAATGGACAGTAGCACAACATATTTAAGTATTAGACATGGCAGTCATGCTGATACAAAAGCTCACTTAAAATGAAAAAAGCATATGTGCAAAACTGTTGCTGTATGCAGGACCATGTTCAAGTCTTTTTTAAGCATCGGAATAGAAGCAGAAAAATGCTACACTCACCACATGAATAAGTCTCAGTAATAATTCTGTTTGCTGCTTCTATTTTAAATAGAAGAATCAACTCTATTTTAAAAAACAGTATTCCACAAAAAAAAAAATTTTTTTTTAAATGTTGCCAGTTTTCCACAGGAATTTTTTGTGCACATTTTTCCAAGAAATGCTAAGAAAAATGGGTGCCATTATTTAAAAATTTTTGAAAGAGTAGATGCAATACTCAAGTCTTGAGCTGTGCCAACACCATTTTGAGGTTTTTTTTTTTTTTTGTTTTGTTTTTAATTCTTTCACATCATGCCATTATGGAAATAATATGTTCTTACAACATATAAGAGAATAATACTGAACAGAAGTCTCCCACCAGAAGGAACTCTGCAAGTAGCAAATCATTATGAACTGACCTGCCTGAAACTATATATCTTCATTTATTAAAAAATGAAAAAAAAATCTTAAACAAAACAAAATTAGTGAAAACATGAATGAATGTTTTCACTACATGGTCAGAAAAGAAATCCTGGAATGAATAGCTGGTCCACACTTTCAACCTGAACCCAACCAAGTATAAGTGCAATGGAAGTATCCTGGTTCACCCCAACAATCAGGTTTAAGGCTGTACCAATAACAGGTAGAATAATGGTGAATGTTTTCTGAAGCCATCATGATGTTGTTCTGCATTATAATGCTTCTGAAAGAATTAGGAATTCACCTCTTATAAAACAGCCTGGGCTATTGAGACTGGAGTACTGCTGCTATATGACAATGAAAGGCTGCATAAAACTATTGCAATTCCAGGTTTGCTGAATTGCACTGGCAATCCAGTTTTTAAATCATTTTAGCAAAAGTATTAATTTCCCTTTTGGAGGGGATTAAGCAGGTGTGATTGTACAGGTGACAGTGATGATTACATCTATACAGCCTCTAGTTTTGTCATCCTTAGAGTTTTCTGTGCATTCTCTAGTTTCAGTCTGTCTTTATTTTCATGTTCTGTCAAAGATATTCAAGCAACTATGGACAAAAAGTGGAATTGTTGTGCACGAAGATGCATGTCTAAAGTTTATCTAAACGGAGATGAAACAATCATGCTAAATAAGGACCTTAACTACAGTCATGGAGAAAACAGTAGACTTAACTGCCAATTACTGAATAACAGCATGAAGAGGAAGATACACTTGTTCACGAGAAAGACCACCCAAAATTATTAGTAATTAAACAAAGACAATAAATTATTTCGATCAACTAAAGAAAGACAGGGGTCAAGTATAAGTGGTTGACTACAGAAGCAATTGGTGATGTTGGTGGAAAGTGAATTAGTAAGCTTAAAATCAACAACACATATTAGGATGTCAGATGGCTTTTGCTATGGAGGTTAACCAAGATCTGAGATCGTAATATTGGACAACAGGCACTGGAGGGGCACAATAAGCCACAGCACCAAAATAGACATGGAAGAAATGTGAATGGCTACTGCTTCAAGTTTGGAAATCTATTACTGATAGTGGAAGATGACAGGGAAAGCTACTGAGTAGAACAGGCATGTGCTATTACCTCAAAGATTCTCACAGATATAGCATGAAAACAGAAGATGATGGCAACAAGAGTGCTGAAGTCAGTTTCATGTATAAGTCACATCTTGGTGATTTTTCATTATCAAGTAGATCCAGGAGAGAAGGAATCTTGACCCACATGGTCCAGAAATTTTGGAAGACAAGGATATTGACCTCACAGATTTGTACATGTCGGATGAGACAAGTGGTAAGCAGTGACCATTCAAGGGCATGGGCAGCCACAAAACAGATCAAGCACTAAGGCAAATAGTAATTAAACTCAGAGCATCTAATTCTCAGTGTGTCTTAATATTCCTGGAAATATTTCATAAAAATTAAATCAAACAGTTTAAACTACTGGCATTAGAAATTTTAAATTCCTAACAAGCCACTCCTGAAACAAAGCAGCCTCTAAACTGATGCAAAAAAAGTTATGAATATGCCAACTGTGACATTCATTTTATCAGTGACACAACTGGCAAGTAAACTGGTAGAGTTCAAAAGAGAAAAAATCTTATCTGCTCTAACAATAAAATTTTTTTAAAAAATGCTTGTAATTATTTAATTCAGAACTAAATCTTAACTTACCAAAAGTCCATCAATATTTATTTCAGATCGCATATCTAACAAGCGTTCTTCCAGCTGCTGTAGCCTTTGTCGCCTATCTGGATCTTCAATATTATCCATTGTCTACAAAAAATTTTAACAAATCACTAAAAAAAATTAAATTTTTTTGTGAAAAACAATATAGTTACATAGAATTTTTAATCTGTCAGCTAAGGTAACTTACTTAACTAAATATCTAAAACACACTAAGATAAATAAATGTACAAAACTAGAGATTTATTTAAACCAGAGCTAGGAACACAGTATTGGATATTATGCACAATTTCAGCAATTTCATGCTCTTCGTGTACTCAGTCCATACATCTACAACTCAGAATACCTCTCAACAAAAGTGTTTCTCTGATCTCTTCATTAAAAATTTCAGAAATCTCCATTACTTATTGCGCAAATGGAAAAACTACAGAATGAAGTTAAGCCTATTCTTCATAATTATATGCACATGCTGCAAAACATGAATTTAAAATTAATGGCATCTCAAGCAACCAATTGTTAAAGCATGTGCTCTTTACATTTTTTGACAATGTATCTAATTGTTATTACATTTCTGGCTCTGCATCGTGGAAGGGTAGGGCTGATGTCCAACTGCTGAAGCATGTAGGTTTTTCAAGTGACAATTTGCTCAGTCAGTCAAGATAATAAGGGAGATAATATTCAAAACTCCAAATTAAAAGAAGAGATGAAAAATATTGAATGTACTGCAGAGTTTTTTATTTCCAAAAGAATAATTAAAAACATTTTTTTTAATATAAAAAAATTGATTTTTTAAAAAAGTAGACACTTTTGAATTATTTCTTGCCAATTTTTAAGGTTATAAATGAAGTAAAAAGGTACTTCATTTAACTGAATATGTGCGCGATACCTCAAAACTGCTGGTTATGTGCACAATAAGGAATTATGTATTAATAAATTATTTCCTTAAAAAAAAAAAAAACATACTTATTGCTCAATGAATTTCTTCCTCAAAATATATTTTTTAATATTATTGCAAAGTTGGTTTGCCTTCAGAGGATTAAAACAAACTGAATGTACAAATATTGGATGAAATTCGAAAATAATATTGGCCAATGCAAAACTGAGAAAGTATTTAACTCTAAAATTTATTCAAGCATCATTTATTTTATTTTTATCTTTATTCTCTGTTTCCTTCCATTTTAAAAATGGTAATTGTACATATGTCCACTCTGACGTCTCTCATCAACAACTTCCAAATCTAGAATCTTTTCTTTTTAAGTCCCTTAGCAGAAAATCTAATTATTCCACTCTTGTCAAATTCATTAGCTATCCCTATCACTCAACTCTAATAATCAGTCAAAACTTTTTAATTTTGTATCCTTAATACAAACCTCTCCAGTATACTTTCATATTTTCTTAAGAGAAAATTCATTATCTTTGGTGACTTGAACGTTTATAAGTTAACTTCCATTTCTCATACAGCTTGCAGGGATGCTGATGACTCTGCACTACTGCCCTTAACTAAACTGTTCATTTATGCACTAGTGTACCAAACCACTTCCTTAATATCCATAATCTTTTCCACACAAACAACACCCAAAGGAGACTGTTGGTATCAGTTGTCCTTCGTGTACCTCGGACCAAACTTTCATGAAGATCTCTTCTCCTATGGAGTCTCTATCAAGACCATTGACAACTTCACATGTTTTGTTTTTCAACAGTGCCAAATGAAATAATCTGCATGATTTCTAGTCTCTTTCCATGGTTGGAATACTATTTTAAAATTTCCTACTTTTATTCTAACATCATCACTGAAATTATTCTTGTAGGGTTGAAATCTTTTATTTCTAATTTCACTCTTGCTGAAAAAGAAGACTTAGTTCTAAAAGTAAATTAACTAATTTCCAAGGACAATCAGTTCTAAAAACAAATTAAAAAGCTACTCACAACTGGCTTTCATCCAATTTTCCATCATCAATCTATACTAAGATTTGGCAACAATACTTGTAATTGTCAAATCTTAGTGTAGATTTGACAATTACAAGTCTTAGTGCCATTATAAAATAATCTTGGCACTGGTCAATCAAAGCCATCAAAAGTCACTCTTCTCATCATCAGTAGTAGACCACGAAATGAGACTGTCAGGATTCAGTCAGGGCTATATTGAGAGGTTTTTTCCCTAATAGGGGTAAAAATAACAGTTCTGAAGGGACAACCATCTTGAAGGAGCAGCTATGTTAAAGAAAAATTCTAAAATCAACTTGGGCTTTGTCTCCTCAACAGAGGAATTCTTGTAGTAGTAGCAATGGTAAACCATAACCCCTTCATTTTATCATTCTTGCTGCCTTATCTTTTCCAGATTAGGAAAGCTGTTCTTACCGACTTAGCCTTGGTTTGGAATGATTCATTTTTGTAAAGTATTTAACTCTAAAATTTATTCAAGCATCATTTATTTTATTTTTATCTTTATTCTCTGTTTCCTTCCATTTTAAAAATGGTAATTGTACATATGTCCACTCTGACATCTCTCATCAACAAATTTAGCCTTTTTCTGAATCCACAATAAATTCACAAGCAGTACTACACATTATCCTCAATCCAAATATTCATGGGACATTCTATATTAAGGGAGATCTAGTATGAAAGTCTTAAACCACTTAATGAAAATGTAACCTCCCAGTATTGTCTAATTTTCAGTATTCTTTAAAACTGTTCTTACCATAGATCTAGATAAATTCGGACTCAACTTTTATCACTGAGAAGTTTAATACCAGCTGTCTTTGATATAAGTATACATAACTTTATTAGATTCTAGTTCATTATTTATAAATGGATGTCAATCAATTTCTTCTATTTTTTTTTTTTTTTTTTTGACACTAGTGAAAGAAGACCAATAGCAATGATTTTTTTTATTTGCTATATTTTGCTTAGTCACTGTGAATGCACACTTTTCATTCTTAGTTTTATAGCCTAATTTTTAAAGATGAATTTAAGTATTAAGAGAAGACTGCTAGCTATGATGACGACCAAAAACCAAAACCATGTCATTTCCTGAGTGTTAAAGAGTTCTGAAAGTTTTATCACCCCATCCTCACTCCACATTTAAAGGATTGGACTGAACAGTGAGAAGTATTCTGATACTGGAGAAAAACTGATCCCCCTTCCCATTCATGGCATTGAGTCTAGCAAATACACCACATATTTGCCACATTCCAAAGATCTGAAATGATGGCATTACTAAGTAACTAAGCATTACTTTAAAATACAATGATGAACCAAAAAAAGGTCAGGAACATGAACTATTGGATACAAAACTGCTAGTCTAGAGGAATGACAATGTCATATCACTATAGCAATCCAGCAGAAACAGCAATTACATCTATAATCCTTTCTCACCCAAACTGCAAAATGGTTAAAAGGTGAGGTGGAGGGAAGCAGTGCCAACTTCTTCCTAAAAACTCAACTACACTTACCTACTATAAATTTAACTGTTTCCCTGAATTAAAATACTCCTAAGCGTTCTTCACAACATGAATGGAAGGGAAAAAAAAAAAACATCTGTAGCTTCTTGTAATTACTAAACTGTTTTCAACTGCAATAATGCGCACATCACTCTATTTACCCTTACAAGAGCTAGAGGTCCATTACGAACTGTATATGGACTTTGAAATGGCACAAAACTCAACATATAAAAGAGAAAAAAACAGGATTATTATAATAATGTCTATACACAGAAGTTGAAGAAGGTTTAGGGATTTCAATATAAACTCAGATCCAAAAGAGCGGCTTTGCTTTGCTATAGAGAAAGCCATGAGAAAGAACGAACAATGCAAAATACAGCACTGTATCAAGAAAAATAAAAATACAAAATTTTGCATTCTAAACAAAGATTGAGAAGCCAATCAACTTTTTTTTAAGTCAGGACTTAAAAAAAATTCTTAAAACTGTACAAGCTATACTACACATATTGGGGAAAAAAAAAAAAAAAAAAAAAAAACATACAAACATGCATGCATACATTGTACATATTCAAAAAAATACATATACTGCACATTAAATGAAACCATGACACCATGATGTGTTTATCATTAATTATTATAGTATGGAAATTCCCAGCCCCATAGGCCTGTTTGAAGAAACTATTATTAATATCAGTATTATCAACATGCAAGGAAGCAAAGCATATACTGCACCAATCAAAAAAATACCCATTTCACTTCCTTATTCCTGCCAATAATTTGCCCAAACATTCTTTAAATTTATTTAAATTACCCACTTCCACAATGCTGAGGTGGAACTTTAGTCTAACAATGAATTCTAAAATCAACCTTTTCAATAAATTGAAACCCTTGTCTGCTTAAACCTTTTAAAGCCTTATACAATTCAATTATATCACCAATAATCAAAATCCCAGCTTCGAAAGTTTGCAATTTACAGAACCCTAGTCTTTCTTGTTAAAAATATCCTTTTGTCCCCAACTAACCTCGTTGTTATTCTCTGCACTCTTCCTTTTTCTTTTCTGGAAACTTCATTTTATGCAAAATGACGTTTCCAAATCTGTATACAGTATTCTACATGCAGCCAAACACTACCTTACACAATGGGATAATCGACTCTTTGTTCCTGCTGGCAAAGTTCCTGTATATCAGGGACAGGACCTCATGAGCTGTTCTAGCAGCTTTTTGTTGGACTGCAGAGAGACTTTCATGTCAGACTGTACAATTATCCCTAGATCTTTTTCATACTCCACTACTTTGGGTTTGATACCACCCGAACACCATGTTATTCTGGGATTACTGCTACCCAATTACAGTATCTTGTATTTATCACTTAAATCTCAGTTATCACTTTTCAGTACTTCCACTTAACATATCTAGTGAAATAGCATAAGTCTGATTACAGTCATTAACCAGTGTGCTCAACTTTGTGTCATCAGTAAATTTAGACATAAAACCAGAAATACCTACATTAATAAATATTAAAAACACGGTAAGAGGCCCAACACTGACTCCTGTGGTACCCTACTCATCACATTAGTCCATGAAGAGTATTTTCTATTTATAATCACTGTCTCCTAACACTTAACAATCACTCTATCCATAACAGTAACTTGCTTCAATCTCACACTGTTCTAATTTATACAACATTTGTATAGTATCAAAGGCTTTACTGAAATCAAAGTATATGATGTCAAAATTATTCTTTACATACTGTTTCCTTTGTGACAACCTCATTGTAGCTAATCAGATTGGTCAGGAATGATCTAGCTTCAACAAATCTATGATGTAATGCCACACGGTTCCATTCCTATCAAGATGATCTTGCATTTATTCTTTACTATCACTCCATTATTTTCCTTGACACAGAGGTCAAACTTACAGATCTATAGTTACTCACCTCCCCTGTTGAACCACCCTTGTGAATAGGTCATATAGCTACACATCTCCAACCTTCTGGGACTTCTGAATCTGAGGATATTCTCATTACTTCAGGAACCACCTCTTTTACAGCTTTTTTTAATAATAATAGTAGTAGTAATGGCAAGCGATGCAAAAAAGCAAGCTTATATAGCTTTGGCTGCATCAGTCAAAAAAAAAAAAAAACTACACAGTTCACCCATCCATATCCTCCAAGAATCTATTCAACCAATCCATTTCCGTAACAACAGATGGAAGCCTGTTCAAACAATCAACCACCCACTGGCTGAAGGCAAACTTCCGCACATCTTTGGGTATCATACGTTGTTGGAATGATACCCAACGGATTCCTTACTAGTTTTCTTTGTATTCTTAGCCAAACACTTCACATATTCTGCCTCAGCTTGCCTACCCCATCCCCAAAGTAACTTTATTACAGAACCCAGTTTATAGCATTAGCAGAGGCATATGATGCAAGAAAGCAAGCTTATGCAGCATCAGCCAAAAAAAAAAAAAAACCCCACTTCCACTTCACCCCTTCATTCGTTCGAAATACCTGTCCAGTTGAGCCTTAAATTTATTTAGGCTATCAAATTCCACAACAAGGGATGGAAGTCTGTTCCACCAACCAACTACCCGCTGGCTAAAGGCAAATTTCCGCATGTCTATCCTACATCTGTCTTTCTTCAATTTGAATTTATTCCCTCTCAGGTGATTATTCTGAGCAAGAGGAAGAATCCCATCAGCATTGAGCATGCTTAAACCATTCAAGGCTTTATACACCTCTATCAGATCACCTCGCTGGTGCCTAGTCTCCAGACACTATAATTTGCAAAACTTAAGCCTTTCTTCGTAAGAGTACCCCTTTGTTCCATTCACTAATCTTGTTGCCCTTATCTATACTCGTTCCAGCAGCTCTACATCCTTCTTGAAATGAGGCCTCCAGACCTGTATACAGTACTCAAGGTGTGGCCAGACCATTGCCTTATACAAAGGAATAATCACCTCCTTATCCCTGCTAGAAAAATTCCTGTATATCATTGACAAGACACCATGAGCTACTCTTGCAGCCCGTTGCACTGCTCAGAGAACTTCATATCTGCCTGCACAATTACCCCCAGGTCCTTTTCATTCTCTACCACTGTCAGTGTAGCAACACAGAGTTGATATGTTGCTCTGGGATTGCTGTTTCCCATATGTAGTACTTTACATTTGTCAATGTTAAACTTCATTTGCCACCTCTCAGCCCATCTGCTCAACCTTTCCAGATCCTGTTGCAGCAGCATAGTGTCAGTGTTACTATAGGACTCTGTATCCCCCGAAAATTTATAATCATCCTATGTATTTTTCTTTTCTGCCAGTAAGCTCATCAAGATGAACTGATAAGTTGACTGGCAGAAAGTTTATGAAGCCATTTTGGATCTAAACCTTGACCAATATCTTTTTATTATAGAAAACATTGTTGGTATGATTAGTTAGTTAGTTAGTTATTTGATTTTTAGGAGCATTAGCAAGTAAGGCCACATTGCTCCAGGATATGCAGTGGTCATTCCCTGACCTTTCCGCATCCTCCGTATGATTACTTCTCTGAACATTTCCTATTTAACATTTCAACTTTTTAATATTAGTTTGTCCACTGAAAAGAGTGTAAAAATATCTGAGCTTAGTATAATTAAATTTAAAATAAAATGAATTTTCTATTTATATTCTAGAATGGCCACAGAGTCGGAGGAGTTCATCATAAGATAGAAAATAAAAGAAACAGCACCATATTTAGCAGTAATGCAGGCTTGAACACAGTCGCTCAAAGCACATGCACTCATGCACCCATACAACCTGACCATTCAGCTAAGGCAAAACAAAATCCCTTCCCTTTACTCTTGACAGTAGTTATTCCTTTGAATAAATCCCAAATCAATACACTATGATCACTGCCACCAAAAGGTTTCTTTACTTGAATATTCTTAATAGATGATGAATTACTGCTGATAAGTAGACCAAAATATCATCATAATCATCCATAATTAATAAAAATCTAATTCATATGTATAATATTTAATTACTGAAAATATTTAAAGTAGCATTACACTACTTAAACAGACAACAAAAAAGTAATCAATCTAAGCAGAGAAATGGGATTTATTAAGGTCATTCTCTGCTTAGTTTTAATAAATTAGAGGAGATTAAGAACTTTAAGGAAAGCATGGATGCCAACAGTATAACACTCATACTAAACAGTTTATTAAGCTATCCATGGAATTAAATATCATATACTTAACTGTGACAGTATTATGAAAGGAACATGCTAAAGTTTATGTTAGCATTAGCATTAGCATTAGTAGAGGCATTTGATGCAAGAAAGCAAGCTTATGCAGCATCAGCCAAAAAAAAAAAGTAACATAAATAAATAAAAATAACCACTTCCACTTCACCCCTCTGTTCGTTCGAAATACCTGTCCAGCTGAGCCTTAAACTTATTTAGGCTATCAACTTCCACGACAAGGGATGGAAGTCTGTTCCACCCACCAACCACCCGCTGGGGTGGTTGGTGGTTGGTGATAAATATGTTTATCATATTTTGCTGGCAGGGAGAAATTAATGCCTCTAATTTATTAAATACTTTATAAATTTAGGCATTTTTAAATTATCTAATAAAAATATAAGCGTGAAATTTTAATATCTTTAAAGGTGCATCACACATTTACCAATAATATCCAAAATATTTGAACTCAAAAACTGAATAATACATCTTTAGAAATCAACCAATAGAATATCAAAATTACGATTAAATAGAAGTATGTTAATGTGAATGTATCACATTTGTTAAATGCAAATACAAGAAACATGATTTTCTTTTATTTATTATAGACATGAATGCCTATAATAAATTTTCATTATTGTTAATAAATATACTAATAAACAATACCAATAAATATCACATGCTCATAGCATGATTTGGCAATTACATTTACAGAAGGTTTACAGGTAACTTCTCAAGATGTCATTCAACTCTACAGACTGGATAATGTGTGTGTGTGCAACAGTATGAAAGGAACAAGCTGATAGCTAACTAGCTTTCCTACTGAAAATGGCCAATAAAATCATTTCACAGGATGACTATTTGAAAACAACGCAATGGCATTAAATAGGTTAAGATTAGTATCATGCATTTATGCCAAGTCAGTTCCTATTTATTGTGTAATACACCAACAGAAATGTGCAATGGTATGATCAGAAGGAAAAAATTCATTTGCAAAAAGCAAAAGGGGAACACACACAATTAAAATTTAAAAAAAAAAAAAAAAAAAAAAGTAAGGGTGTTCTTTAAAACCTGCAACATAATTGAGAAAAGTACATTTTAGTAAGTTTACTTATAAGACAAAATCAGGTTTACACAGTATGAAGCAAAAGTCAGAAAAACTATATAAAAAAAAAAAAGTGCATCATGTTACATTTAATACCCTAGCAA
Source organism: Mastigoproctus giganteus (assembly GCF_048544385.1). Taxonomy (NCBI): domain Eukaryota; kingdom Metazoa; phylum Arthropoda; class Arachnida; order Uropygi; family Thelyphonidae; genus Mastigoproctus; species Mastigoproctus giganteus. Next base: position 62,557,907 of record NC_143579.1, on the reverse strand, counting down.
CAATGGGAAAAATCTGATCCTTGTAGGTCTTTAAATACATTAAGCATATTCACAACCAAGCTAATAAATTTCTTTTCTATACATTACAAGAAACAATACTTCTGAAATCTCATGCAATTTAGAACCAGAGGCCTTCACTTACAAATTCTGATCCCTCAGATTGTTATAACTATTCTTCCAACTAATGCTAACTCTTGAGAATCTAAAATCCTGATGAAAATAATATTTAGGTTCCACTTCTGAGTAGAATGCACTTTTTGACAAAGCCCAGTCATTTTGCAACAAAAAAAAATCCTCTGTTTGCACATTCATACTAGTGGGCTGTTAATTATACCCTAGATATATCCCCAGGCAAGGTCTGAAAATACTGTACCTAGTATGCTGGAAGTGATCACCAAGATGTGAGCCAATGTAAGCAGAGGTCAATGTTAGGGCATCCACACCATACGAGGAATGGATGACCTAAAGGGATGGCCATTCCTCATATGGAAATTACAAAAGTTTCATATACAGAAAAACAGCATCAATTCAAAATTGAAGGGCTCAAAAATTCTATGCTTTAAATTAAATGAGTGAATAAGCTAATATTTCATTTTAGTGGCAAGATTACAACTTATAAGCACACTATTGGTTACTATATGTAATAAAGTGGGATTATATGTAATAAAACTGCATTTCTTTAAAATGCTTGCAGAAAATGGCCCATATAAAGCTGATATTTAGGATGCAAAAAACAGTCAGGCAATAGATAGTACTTTTATAGACTCATTTGCAGCACTACTTTCTCCACCAAGAGAAGGCAGCGCTGCGTAGAGATACACAAATTATACTTATGATGTATCCATGAAAGAGCTGTTAGCATTTCTCCTTTTTATAGAAGCATATGGAAATTAATGCTTTTCCACCTAGTTTGTCTGATACAAAATAGAAATCTTGTGGAGTTGCTTGGTTTATATCTTACCAAGAAGAAACAGGCCAGAACTACCATCTGAGAACCAATAACCAAAAAAAAAAAATAAATAAATAAATAAACATCCTCCCAGTCCAAAGAAAAAAAAAAGAGGTAAAAAATTTAATCAATGATGATTTCCTATTCTCAATCCCTGTAAACCATAAGGTTCTTTTCCTGCAGAGGGTTAACCAGTTAACTGTTGCTTCTACAGTGTTGTTGGGAGATGTCTGATTTATTTGGATGAGATGTCTGTTAAGATTCATTCTCAGGTATAAAATGTCTGAGGACCTTTGGATTACTGCAAATGCCCCACCCCCAACACTATGTTCATTGTGATTTGGGCTTGCAGGTACGGTGATTTCTATTCCTGGTTTAGGTTCTGGTTGTTTGTTATGAGCATTCTCTTAAAAACAGAGTACAGTAGGGTTTCAAAATACACAAACCCAGAGTACACGATCCTGCTCGTATGTGACTGACCCCCTGATTCGCATAGTTATGTTTGTTACTCATAGTTACAGCTTGTCTGTTTTAGGATGGCAGTTGGCAATGTGTGAGTGGGGAAGGGAAAGAATGGAAAAGGGAAGGTTTACGTCATAGTAGATGCACAGTATCAGTCATTCTGTTCAAATGAATAAAAAATTTTTAGAATTCCATACATAAACTAGATGATACCTTAATGACTAATAAAGATGATAATGTGTGCCTTTAAAGCCCTAAACATGACATTCCCTAAAGTTGCACTTTTTATGAGGGTGAACTCATCCTGACTGTACTTTGTTTAAAATTTATGTACATTCAATTTACAAATAAAGTTTATATACACACACATGTATATGGTTTTTATGAGTCCACTTAATTTAACCTCAGTATAAGAGTTTTCTATATGGGAACCCCAACTTATGAAAATTCTCAGTTAGACAGGGGTACCACGAACCTAACCCTCACATACTTCAAGATAATAGCATATACATTACAAAAACTAAAAACTGTAAAGGCCGCAAAAACATACCTGGTTTTGATAAGCTTGTATTCTTTTTGCTACAGTTCATATTTGATTTTTCCAAAAATGAAATATGAACAATTTAAATATGCTACAATTCCATTATGCATGGTAGTGGGATTGTAGTATATTTAAATTGTGATAAATAAGTAGCCCAATCACACAGGTTGTCATAATTTTTTTTTTGTTTTCGGCTAATGAATTTTATTTTCTAGTAAGGCTATAACTAATTTAAAACTACAAAAGTAACAGTATAGCATAATACATATAAAGTAAACTTAATAGCATAATAGCTATTACTGCTGCATAACCTGTAAATAGAATAATGTTATTGTTGCATTTAGATAACCACTAGCTTAGTGTACTGTTCTCAAATTAAATTTAATTTAATTTATACCTCAAACCAGAACAGCAAAGCAAAAGGCTCAAAGTAGGAGTGCTGTGGCATGGGAGAAAACTGAAGGGGCATTTCTCATACAAATCATGGCCTTGCAAAAGGTGCTACTTGTTCAATGTTTGTCAATCTCACTAGAAAGTTACACGATACATTCAAGGGATAGGGGTGGGTGGGTGTGTTTTCAGTGTAAAAAAGTGTGAGGAAATTAGGTGAAACACAGTATTCTGATGGGCATATATGAGAGCTTGAAGAACAGGGTGGAGGCCCTCAAAAGAATTAAAATGGGGAGAGGACCCATCAAGCCTTTAGCTGCCAAAATTGACACAAGAGCTTACGCTTGTGCATCAGGCAACACAGCAGCAATCACCAAGATAGAATGTGCTAGTCCCAGAGGAGGTAGTTATTGTCAATGCCTCTATTGTCAGGGAAATGGAAATGCATTGAGCAAAAAAGGATAGGTGTAATATGATCAGGGTACTGCCATAGGCAAAAATAGATGACGTTATACAGCAGTTATCTTTTAAGAGCACGAAAGGTGATTTTTTGTACATGTTGGCACTAATGATGTTAACAGTAGGAGACCTGAGGTCTCCTACTGTTAACCTAACAAGTACAGGGCAATGCTGGAAAAAAGTTGCAAGTTAGGATTAAATTTTAAAGTGTCTGCAATTCTCCCCAGACACAATAGAAGGAAGTACATGTTGAGAGCCTTGCAAATAAATTCGGCAATGGAGAGACTGTGCACAGCTCATGGGGTAGAATTTTTTTTTCACAGCATGGTCTGTGCTTGTTAACAAAACAGACTGTTTTTAGAGGGATGGGATACATTAAAATAAAAGGGAGGAAAGAATATTTGCTGATGCTATCGAGGTAGTGTTAGGTATATCAGAAAACTGCTAGATTGGGGGGATGCAAATAAACAGACTAACAGATTAACTACAGCCACAGGCAGAGTTGAAAGTGATTCTTGCACTGCTTTGGAACATGCAGCAGCCTGAAAGAGTGGGGGGAGATTTCAAGCCCTACTGTGGGTACTTGTGAAACAAGTAAATACATGGGCATGTTAGGGTAACTAAGAGTAAGAACAAGCACATGTATATTTGCATGTACACTAATAATAAATAGCACAGTAAATAAATGCGATTAATTTGAAGTACTGATAAAGTCATCAAGCACAGACATGAAATTGTAGGGTATAACAGAGAAGTGATGTCACTTAGATATAAGGGATACATAATTTGAATATGGGGAGTACAATGTGTATAGAAAAAACAGGATGGGTTATGCTCTTAGTTAAGAAGCATGTTAAATCTTCTTAAGCATTCAGTCAACATGGCGGGGGGGGGGGGGGGGTCAGTGCAACATTGAGTCAGTTTGGCGTGACCACACAAAGAAACAGATTGAGCAAGTAAATCAGAATGTCTTATAATGGGGGTTTTTAACTTTCCTTTTTCATTCTTTTTGATCAAGTAGGGTAGGCCACAATGAGATAATTTGGAGGTCCATGGGCAGTTTAACAGTGATCAATTGTAAGGGCTGCAATGGAAACTGTTCTGTAGGCCAATTATCTAGAGCAACATTAGCCATTAGATTTGTCTGTTTGCAAATTATTACTGTCCCATAGGAAACTATAGGAACGAAGGACACCTTACAGAGACACTGCTTTGTGCACCTTCTGAGGCCAGCCCTAGTCTGACTTTTCCTTTAACATGTTTGATGTCAGGAATAAAGAAATGATTTTCATTAATTATAATTTCAAATGAGTATAGTTGATTTGGTAGTGGTTTCGGTGTACACAGTTGCATAGCTAGAATTTTTGGGCCCCAATGCAAACACTGCCAAGGAACCCCCCATTTTTATTAACAGGAAACAAAATCCTTACTCATAAAAATATTATTTATAATATACATTAAACTATAAAATAACTGCTAAAAAAAGTCGATATATCAAAACATGCAATTTAATAAACTATGACATTATAATGAGGTTAATTTTAAAATATGGTTTTTATTTAAAAATTTATCATCCTCGTCTTTGTTTGCAAAATCACTAATTAGTTCTTTAAAGTCCATTTTGGTATTTAACAGTAGATAGTGAGATAATTTAACTGGTTTGCCCTATAGAATTTCTTTTGTAGTTTCTTATTATTTTTAATTTACTAAAGAGCATTCAACACTAGCCACCATTACTAAAAACATAAGAAATAATATACGGCAGTTTCTACTATTATATAATAACATTATTTGCTATAATTTTCTTTCTATGATATTTATAAAAAAATTATCAGGACAGACCTGTGGGTCCTTACACTTTGCTAATTCTTGCACCATGGTAGCTATGCCTCTTGTTGTACAGTTGGTAGTCTATTTGTGAGGCGAGGACCTTTGAGTAGCACCATGTTGCTTTTGGTTGAGGAAACAGTGGGTCTTGATCTGTGAATGTTTATCTAAGTAATGATTTCTTTTACCCCTTTTGGTAATAAGTTTTCCACTAAGTGCTGGCTCTGGAGAAAAAGTCTGTTCGCAGAATTTGAAGTTTTGTAAAAATTAAAATTTTGCACATAAATACCTTAAAATATATACATTTTTTTATGTTGGCTTGATATCCAACATTAAAGTGAAACTACTATCAAAAATCAAATCACAATTCTTAAAAAATTCATAGAAAATTCATCCTAAATGATTTTTTATATAATAATATCCTCTATATCTACCTATTTACCGCTTTATTCAATTTCATCGCTTCTGAACTTGAATTGCAGAAAATTTCTTCAATTTTGGGTCCAAAGTCAAAGAACTTGAGACTATTTGTGAAGAGGAGACCTTTGAGTAGCATCATGTTCTATTCATTTGGAAGTGTCCCTCGATCTTGCCACAGAATGCTTCCTGTACTATCTACCGATGTTGATGATGCATGTAACTCACCCTTGTAGCCTCCCCATCCTCAGATTTTCAAAGCTCATTTCGAGCTGCTACCTCTTAAAACTGATTATTATTAGTTGATAATAGAGACACTGATAAAACTTGAAATCTTCCATTATGAGCACATACCGAAAGATTAGGGCAATTCATATGTTAATCAACATTTTTTAAAACATAGTTGAAACAGATCTTGAAAAAATATATATATACATATGAACTCTTCTGTACGTACATACTGAAATGTAGATATTCATACTTACTGCAGAAACTGTTAGTGTGAACTTCTTTTTCAAGTCCTGCCTTTGAATGGTCTTCTATGAAGATTAGGAGGTAATCAGTATACACAATTGTATAGACTCCCTTAAAGTTCTTTGCCAATCCTTATCAAAGATAATATTCCACAACAGTGGTCTAAGATGAAGCCTTATGGGTAGCCATTAGTAATCTCCATAGTTTTGCCATGAAACCTTTTTATTGTGATTTTCCTGTTTGAATGACAGCTGATGACGTAACTGTATTATATTGGTGCAATTAGCCTCTCTGAAGTTCTTAAATAACACTGGACCATCAGATGGCTTCAAATGAACCCTAGAAGCCAATGAAAGGTGACAGTGTATATTTTTGGTGCATCTCACGCAGTTTTAAATACCTTAACCAGTGCATCAACAGAGCTGAAACCCATTTTCATGATATGCTGATTTTCAGATTGGATACCAAGTAGCTCATAAGGTTGGCTAGGTGTTTCTCAAATCTTCAAGTGCTATAAGAACAGGAGATAACAGCACTAGAACAGAAATTCACCACATGACTTATATTTAGTATAATTTAAATGAATGAAACACATAGCTTATCACAAAATGGATTATATAACAATGAAGAAGTTTGAGAATACAAATTTTTTGTTGATGTGCCAAAACAAGGAAAGCAACCAGTTTCTCTGGGTGTTGTTGAAGAGACTGTTATTACAATAACAGAGCACAACATATAATTTGAATTCATCTGCCAATAGCAGAGTGGTTGCTATAAAACTGAACCTTCTGCAATCAACTGTCTGCAATTCCCTGAGAAGCATGCTGCACTGGTACTCATAAACCACACAGTTCGGCAGCTGACTGCAAGTGATTTTGAGAGAAATATTTGGATTTTGCTCTTCCTGGCTAGCACAGATAATAAAGCATTTTGCGGTGTGAATGAGGGGCCCTTCAAAATGAATAGTAAAGTCAATGCCCAGAATCATTAGATAAACAGGACTATCATATCTACATTGTCAATTAAAGTTCACTGTATTCATGTGTTACCATGTGGTCTAGTTTTGACACCACATTCATCATATGATCTCTCATCTTCAGAGGTTCAACCACGTGGTCGTGGAACTTATGTACCATTACTGGTGCATGCTATGATCTCCTCACCTAGTGTGCTATTCAGCGAACTGCTTCATGATGTACTTAACTAAAGACTGCATAATTTCCTGTCTGTTCCCAACTGCTTAGCTACCTCATTCACCCAACTTCAACCCATGCAATTTTTAGCTGTGGTTATTTGAAAAACAATGTACAGTAGAATAACCAAAAATCTAACAATTGTAAAATACATCATAACGAAGCCTGTTTACTTTATCACTGTTAGACCATCCAAACAAATATACATCCAGTATGCTGAAACAGACAGCTAATCATATTGAGAGTATATTTTTCAGGAATCAGTATATTATAATCTAGCATACGCTATCAAAACTTCTCTTGAATATATTTGTCCACCAACTTACCCTTGAATTTTGCATTTAAAAAAACATCATGTATCATTTTATAAGTACTGACAGGGAAATGAGTTTATGATATTACCCAGAATAAAATGAATTAAGTCTTAGCAAACTGGTAAAAAGGTGAGCTACTATTTTAATGCAGGAATTGAAATAGTTTGATAAAAAAAAAAATCATGTTGTGTTCTTCTCTTTAATGTCTAGGGATGAAAATGGTGTCCCAAGAAACTAAAGACATGTCGCAATTGTCCCTCCAGTGTGAGCAGAGCTTGGACTTATGGACAAGCTCTGTCACTGCTTATACTTAGACAGTAGGTTTCCAAAGGATGATGCTATTAAATTAAAAATGACATTATTATTATTATTAATAACTTCAGGGTGACTTGTGTATAGTGATGCTATTCCTAAAGTGAGCATAAGCCCACTATATCACTAGAAGGGAAATAGCATACCCTGACAGTAAAAAGAGAGAAACATAACATAGTATGCATTATAGCCATAATAGCTTATGTGCCATTAAACTCCCCATAACATAGTAGCATCCTTTTCAATTATGAAATTACCTAACTGTATGGGATGATGATCATTTTGGAGTTTCACACGTTGGCCATTTATGTATTATGATATGACAGTAGATCTTGATAAGTGTTTTAGCTAGTTGCAGTAAAAAATCATGTAACGTAATACACACAAATAATTTTGGGGTGTGGGTGTGTGTGTGCACGCGTGCTCCACATGTCATTATATGGACTCAATTCAACTGAAAATTACCAGCCATTTTTTTTTTTTTTTTTTCATGAAATGAAGATCTAAATATAAACGAAAAAGCATATCACAGAAATAGTTTATAGATTAAATAAAATGCTGGCTAGAGCTGCCACCTTTTCAAATTCTCTGCCCAGAGATTATTTTTGTGTAGGGGGGGGGGGGGGTAGAGCAATCCTGAAATGTTTTTCACTTAAAATAAACATTTTATCTTCTAACTATTATTAAAAGAGCTTTTGTGATAATTATTTACTTGTACATATTTTTAATTTCCAGTTTAGAACTTCATCAGCACTACAGCTTAAAAAGGGATGGCAAAGGTTTGATCTTGATCTACAGAAATACAAATATAAATTCTAGTAGACACTAATACATATAATTCTCTGATTTACTTTAATCAGAGAATTCTTATAATTTACCTGGTTTAACTTTTAACAAATTTCCTAATGCATATTTTATAATAAAAAATTATAAAAATTCTACAACTAGCTTTTATTTAAAACAGATATATTTGTAGAAATTTGAGATCTATCAATCTCAAATACACAGTTAAATACAATTAATCAGTTTTTCGATACACTTAATCAATTGAAACTGGAATTTTTTTCAGAGTTAATCAATTTAATAAAGATCTAACAAAAGTTTTTAAATATTGATTTCACTGTACCTCTTTTTTTTTTTTACATTACTAATTGACCGTTCTAAATGTTTGTTTGTTAACTTATATTTAAATTTTAATGTTGAATTGTATATTAACTATCAGGCCCATGTGAATTGATCTGATTGAAGTGTATAAGGCTTTGAATGGGTTGAGCAGGCTCAATTCTGATGGGATTCTTCCTCTTGCTCAGATTACAAACCTGAGGGGGCAAAATTCAAATTGGGAAAAGAGAGTTGTAGAATAGATGTGCAGAAATTTGCCTTTAGCCAGCGGGTATTTGATTGCTGGAACAAACTTCCATCTGCCGTTGCGGAAGTTGATAGCTTAAATAAATTCAAGGAGCAACTGAACAAACTTTTAGAGAGAATGGATGTGTGAAATGGTTTTTTTTTTTTTTTTGGCCGATGCTGGATAACTTGCTTTCTTGCATCCCATGCCTCCCCTACTACTACTTCATGTGATGTCAGAGTTTCTCTATATAAATATAAAATAAAATAAAACTCTCTTGACATTGTTTGTTTTTAAAGTAGCCCATACAGTGACAAACGTTGTCAAACATTGTGGTGCATGATGCAAGTAGTAAATAGTTTCGTAAGTTATGTACATTCTAAACAACTTAGTTATGTATACAGTGCATTACATTTCAGGCATGTTAGCAAATAGTAATAATTCATGGTTTATGACAAAACAGAACCAAGAACATTTCATTTCTGCACATCCATCATATTGCATATTTATTCCTCTAATCAGACCACAGCAACAAATGCAATATCCAGCATTCAGCTACAATATATGGTATATGGATAGCATATGTGATAAGTATGATAAAAAATAATAATAATTGCTGTATTTCTATTGGTCCAATTTTAATCAAATTTAGGGTGGCTCAACAATTCTTTCTAAAAGAATTAAACAAAATTTTATGAAAATCCATTTACAAGAAGTTGAGTTATGTGTGAACAGACAGACATAGTGAAAACAATATGCTTTATACACACAGGTTATTGTGCCTAAAAAGCATATAAATATCACATTTATATGCTTTTTCAATTGTATATGCATATCAGAATGGAATGGAGAAAATAAAATACAGTGAAACCTCAATGTAAGTGCCTCTCAATGCCATGGGTATGATAATGTCCCCCAAAGAGTTATGAAAAAAAGTAGTGTTCAAAGAACTAGCAATTTCACATTGGAATCTGGAAAAAGTGAATACTGTATATGCTTATATCTACTGTACATCCAACTACCATATTTCCATGAGCGGAAATTAGCTAAAAACTGGCTGTATATTCACTTCGATATATTTAGCATTCAACTTATTGCAGAGTAATTTTTGTAAACAAGGACTAGTCAGAGACTAATAACTATAGACACCAGAGATGCAATAAAAGACTATATCAGTAGAATGCTAATTACAAACAGTACCTCTGGAGGGGAATATAGCAACAGTTTCTCAAGTGCTGCATTAGTTACAAAATAAATTTTTGTAAAGAACAAAACATCCTTTCTTCGACTAGAAGTTACACTTAGGATAACAAAAACTGCTGAGGGCTAACCTCGAGAAAAATATATGTGAACTGACAAAGGATTTACGGGGAAATCATGTGACTCCACTTCAGCACTATGATAGACCAGACAGATTGGTTTTGATTTAGTTTGCTCAAAAAATGATAAATTCAAGGGCATCAGAAATAAAAACAAGGCAAAATTAGTAATCAGTACAGCTGAAGTAATAGCCACAAAAAAAAAAAATTTATACACTTGAAGAAAAGTTAAAGATCATCAAGAGTTAAGATTGGCAAAATAAAATACAGTATATTTTGCAAGTGTGGAATTCCAGAAGAAACGACCTGCAGTTGGATGAAAGAGGAAGAAAAACTGTGTTCATTCATGGACTCCATACAAAATGAAGTAGGCCTCCAAAGAAAGAAAACAGTGATGTAATAGTGGCAAATAATGCAAGAAAGAAGCTTATATAGCATCAATCAAAAAAAAAAAAAAAAACTACACACTTCTTCCATCCATACCCTCCAAGGATTTGTCCAGTTCTTCTTTGAATTTGTTCAAACCATCCACTTCCACAACAAGAGATGGAAGCCTGTTCCAACAATCAACCATCTGCTGGCTGCAAGCAAACTTCCACACATCTATCCTACAACAACCATCCTTCATCAAATTAAATTCATGGCCCCTCATGTGTAGCACAGCAAGAGGAAGAATGACATTCACATTCATTTATTCAATACATTCAAGGCCTTAAACACCTCATTTGTATCACTCTGCAGGTGCCTAGTCCCCAGAAGCTGCAACTTGATATAAATAAAGCCTTTCTAGGTAAGAGAGCACTCTTCACCAATCTGGTTGCCCTTCTCTGCACCCATTCCAGCAAATCAACGTCATTTCTAAAGTGAGGCCTACATACCTGTATACAGTACTCAAGGTGCAACCTAACTGTGGTCTTATGCAGTTCTTTGCATATATGGACCAATGCTTATACAAGTGGTTTCTACAGAAGTGTAATGGAGTACCAATAAATGGGGTAATTTTGAAAGCACGGGCACTTAAATTTCATAAGCTACTTGGTGGAGATGATGACACATTTAAAGCTTCTGAAGGGCTTTGGAGATGAAAGGCTCATCACAGGATATCCCAGGTTAATCTTGTAGGAGGATCTGCATATGGTGACATTATATCAGCAGAAGAGTTTCCTGAATTTTTGCATAATGTGATTCAAGATGGTGAATTCGGTGATGAACAGTTGTAAAATTGTGATGAAACAGCACTATATTATAAACGTCTCCCTGACAAGTCACTGTACAATAAAAAGATACCCAACAAAGCAGGCATGAAAACTAAAAGAGAGAGTATTACTGTGTGCAAACAAGACTGGAAACCACAAGCCGAAGCCAATGTGTATCAGCAAAAGTCAAAGTCCCCATTATTTTGGCACATCAACATGAAATCTCTATCTGTGATTTCTAAAAATAGCTCCAAAACTTGATTGACAAGTGATAATTTTGCTTCAGGATTTGAAAGTGAGTTGGTACCATCAGTGAGACACCACTTGCTTTTCAAAAAACTTTAAGAAAAGGCTCTATTACTGTTGGATGAACACCCAGCTCACCCTTTGGCTGATATTCTGAAATCGAAAGATGGCAAGATCAGAGTTGGTTGCATTTCTGCCAAGAAATACAACTGTACTAATTCAGCCCCACAGATCAGGGCATTATTTGTGCCTTCAAAGCCTATTATCATGGTGAGCACTTGCTGGTGTTGCGAACTCAGTAATTCAAGCTCTAGAATTTTTGAAAATATTAACATGGAAAGACATTGCATACAATACTGCAGGGGTGGCCAACTTAATTTGTGATGCAATCTACTTTTTTTCTTCAAAATGTGCTACGATCTACAATCTCAAGAATTTCATTGCACATGGTTAAAAAAGTTAATCAACACATATTAAAAAATGTTTATAAAATTTAAAATTAAATACAATTCAGAATTCTTATTTTAAATTCATATGTATTTAAATTTTTAATTTATATGAAGTATGTGTCTTCATGTCATCTGCCATGCTTTCAAAATCAGGGATATACCGTGATAAGGCCAACTGTATCTTGTGTATACAAGTCCGTAAGAGTAGAGCAATTCTTCGTCTTTGTTTGTTTCAAATACAAAAAGGCCAATTAACATATGTGGAATCAAAACAGGAATTTAAAAGTTCACTGCATTTTTATTGGGTACTTTTCATGGCAAACATATTTCCAAAAGTCTTCTTCTGATAATCTGGCTTTTAGAAAGATATCGTTTCGCAATGTAATAATTTCATTTTCAAGTAATATTTTCTCCAGGTGAAAATATCGGCAATTTTTTCTGCAATTTGTTTCGTATCTAAGTCGACATTAAATGGATAAGAAATATATTGAATAATGTCTTCAATTATTTTAAAATCACTGAATCTGGTTTCAAAATCATCGACAACTTTCTCAATTTCAGAAACATGTTTCTCACTAAATTCAAAAACAGGATATTTTTGCAAATGATCTTGCATATTTGCAAAATGATCACATTTTTTTACTTTGAGATCCTTAGCCATTGCCAAAAATTGATATTTATATGCAGAAATACTACTAATCATGTCACCCACATTTTTTATTTTTTCCTTGTAATTCCAAATTGAAATCACTTACCTTACTGGTAAAATCTGACACAAAAGCCAGATCATACAACCACTCTATATCTTGTAGCTATTGAAATTTTGATCAGAAATTTTTTTTTATTTCATTCAGCAAATTTCAAAATCTCTGTAGAAACTTACTCCGACTCAGCCACCGCACATCTGTGTGTAATATCAGATCTTGTTCATTTTCATTGATTTGCATTTTGAAAAGTCTCCTTTAAAGAGATTGTTCTCTGATGGAATTCATGATTTTGAAAGCTATGTCCATAACACTTTTAGCATTTAATCTTTTGCTGGCTAACACTTGTTGGTGGACGATACAGTAGTAACTCAAAAAATATGGGACTTCATTATGGCACAATGCGATGAATCTGTTAAGATGCCCCGGCATTGCTTTAGCTGCATCTGTTGCTATTGATACGAGCTTAAATAGTGGTAATTTAATATTTTCAATAAAAGTTTTGAATGCATTAAAAATATCAAGACCTCTAGTTCTTTCTTTTAATGAAACCATAGCCAGCAGTTCTTCTCTAGTGGCAGAATCATTGAAAACCATTGGAATAAAAATGAGCAATTGAGCTGTATCACTGACATCTGTAGATTCATTCCAGTTGTAAAGAAAAGGACACACAATTAGCAATATGAGCATGCAATTGTTCGCTCACATTTTTACTCATTTTTTCAATTTGTCGCATCACAGTATTTCGAGATAATTGCAGATCTTGAAGAGCACTTTTAATTTCATTTTTGTTCTTAAAATTTTCAAAATGAGAATCTGTTATTTCTAAAAATGCATCTTTGATGAATTGACCATCAGAAAATGGTTTGTATTTTTTTGCAAGATCTTTAAATGATGCTAAAACATCACTTTATTTACATCACTTAAATGATTAAAACATCACTTTAAATGATGCTACCGTTAATGCTTTAGATTGTAAATTAGGTGTCATGAAGAAATTTTGTTGTGCAAATAATCTAAGGTCACTATTAGGCAGCAAATCTGATTGGTATTTACCATGGAATGCATTGAAGTGGCCTTTCTAAATTTCCTTTTTTGGGTATAGCCACAGAAGCATTGCAAATCAACTAACAACATTTTTCTTTTTTCATTACAAAAAAGTATTCTAGTTCCTACTCTTGATGAAAATATGTTTTACTCTTTTTCGTAGCATTCATTTTAAATCAAAAGGTATTAAATTAACATATAAATACTGTCCAGTTATTAATATTAAGTAAGCTAAATAAGAATTCAATACATACACTATGCTCTCCACAACGTAACTGCGTAAATTTTCACTAGACAAGCCTAGTGGCTGCGTGGTGACAAGAGTAATCACGTGATTCAACGGAATTGTAAAAGCATATGCAGTGGGGCACATAATAATAATAACAGATTTTGACTAATCTATTTTTTATATATATTTAAAATTCATCGTAATCAACCGAAATTAAAGCCGCAATCGACTTGTTGATCACTCCATGCAATACTGGATTAGCATGGGAGAAAGTAAGCTCAACAGCAACTGAAAACTGCAGGAAAATATGTATTGGAAAAGACAAGAACACTAATAATAACCTTAAATAAGCAGCATTTTCAGAAGAAGCAGCAAACACTGCTTGTAACGTATGTGGAAGGAGTCAGAGCAAATGAGCTGGCTGCTCGGATTGAAGTGGATGTGGAAGCTCCAGTTGCACATTACCTGAGTGAGGAAAAAAATCGAAGCCTCTAAAAACAGTGTGCATACTGTTAGGGTCAGGCGCCACCTGAGGTTTCCCACATCTGTGCTGTGTGTACACTGTGAAGAAATACAGTACTACTGTAAATGCCTGAAAAGTGTTCTATGTTGAATGTGTAGTATGGTGTTGTGTTGGGTTCTATTTGTTGAGTTCCAGCATTTAGCTGCAGGGACCCCAGTGAGACCCCATGTTGCCTGCACACTCTACTAAGAGGCAGCCTATTATTCTCTGGCTTGTCTTTGACAGGATCGCCAGAGCTTCCTGGACAGAGACAAAAAAAAAAAAAAAAGTAGTAAAGTTAGATTGTGGAGAGAAAAGCAGTCCAGAAAGGGAGAGGAAAGTATTCTGAATGTAGAAGAAGTCATCCCCAAAGAAGATGGAAAGGACTTCATCAGACGAGTTGGGCATAGATATGAGAAAGCAGAGTGGACCAGGCTAGTTTGCCTGGTCCACTGCCATTTGGCAAGCAGGCTAATGGCAGAACAAGCCCATATGGGTTCTCCAGGATGCACATCAGGTCTTCTAAACTCATATCCTTCCTGGAAGGGTTTAAGTAAGGATTTCTAATCACATCATTAGGTGGGAAGATGTTGCTGATGGTTTTGAGGAAAAGACCTCCTCTTGAATAGCTCTTGGGCAAAGTGCAAGAAGACATTACATTCTTTGTTGCTTTCCAGAAGATGATGTTCCTGGTCCTTTGGGATGAAGGTCAGTCTTGTAATCATTTGACTTGATAAATATTCATACAGAGGACAGTCGTGCATCAGATGTGACCATTTCTCGAGAGCTCCACAAAGGCAGTACGAATCCTTGGAGATTCCTAAGGAAGTGAGTTTGGCTTTGATGGAGCCATGTCCTGTCAGAATGAATATTGTATGCAAGATGGGGGAAAAACCATGTTGGAGATTTAGGGTAGACCCTGTCTACATAGGGAACAAATTTCTTTGTTAATTCCCCTTTGTAAAACTCACCTCCCACTTGCCTGCTGCAAGTGGGAGGTGAGTCGTCTCTTCTCGGCTTTTGGGTTGTTGGCAAGTCTGTGGTAAAGTTCATGAAGGTGACTGACGTACCTTTAGATAAACGGTAAAGGAGCCCGCATAGGACCACCTCCGCAGGTCCAGCAGGAGGGCGCCAGCCAGCACCTGCAGTGCATGAAAAGCAGCCCGCTCTGCATGGTATCCAGCTTTTTCCTGATGGTTACGAGAGCAGTTCGATGGTAACAAATGCCTGAGAGGGTAAGTTATTGCCAGTAGGAAGATCGCCCTGTAGAAGAGTGAGAACATGCAGCGGTTGAGGCCCCAATCCATATATGTAACTCTGGCTACCAAGGCAGTGTAGTTTCTAATTTTAGATTGCAGGTATTCCAAATGTTGTGGGAAGGCTGAACAGAGTCCAGCACTATGCCAAGGTATTTTAGCTCTGAGGTGAGCCTAATCATGATTCCATCTATCTTGATCTATGGGGTCTTCGCAGATTGAGTGTTCCTTTTAGGAGAATGGAACTTATCTTATCTGGGGAAATCTGGAGGTTATGAAGGTTAGCCCATTCCTGCAGGAGTAGCAGCTAGCAGCACCCTGTTTGGAATCTGCAACCACGGCCAGAATCAGATCGTCTGCATAGGCCTGGGAAATGATGTCCCCAAGATCAGTATTAAAGAACTCATCAAGTACAATGTTCCGCAGGAGCGGCCCCAGTACAAAGCCTTGGGGACAGCTCCTATGGACCAGATGGGTGACTCTATAGTATGGAACATTTACAGCAACACTCCGACCAATGAGGTAGCATTGGATGGTTCTGTAGAGATTGCCAGGTAGCTTGTGCTTACATAGGAGGCTGAGAATGCTCGTCCCCAACTAGCAAACTCTACAGAAACATTTCTTGGTAGTGTTTATAGCAGCTGTGATGAGGTTTTGCAGAGCATCAACCTTGAAGCATCCCTGGTTGAAGCCATACTAGTTGGCTGAACTAAGGTTTGCTGTGTTATAGTGGGCTTTAAGTCTGTTGCAGATGAAGTATTCAAGAAGCTTGCTCAGGACGGATAACACGGTGATGGGTCGGGGATTCGGGAAATTTTGTAGGGTTCTTCAGGATTAGGCGCATGTTTGCTGTCTTCCAGTCAGCAGGGAGACTTTCATTCCGGAGATAGTGGTTGAAGAGATTGAGCATGCAGTCAGGGTTGTGCTCCATGGTTTTCTTAACTATTTCTGCTTCAAGCAGATCTGGGCCCAGGCATTTTTTTGTCCCGAAGTCTGCAAGCAGTTGCGTGTAGTTCTTCAGTAGAGAAGGGAGGTTCTACTTGCTCTGAGTTATAATCATTATTTTGGTAGAGCTGTAGCTGTTCTTGGGTGTATGGATCTATGGGTGGTTGCAGAACTGAGTTCAACATATTATCTATGGAGCTTTCCCTGGAAGTTGTTGTAGAGTTTCATGGGGTTGTCGTGGCCATCATGACTTCCCCTCTGGGGAGTTTGTTAGTTGTAACCTTGTACAAAACACCCCAGGGTGTCAGTGTTCCAGGTGCCCCCATAGCTTCTTTTTGCATCTTCTGATTGCAGATGTACCAGGTGGTTATAAAATAAGTTTCCTTATTCAGGAGACCCAAGTGTCAAAACAATTAGAGACAGCGCTGTGAAAATCGGTGGACATGTCATTTAGGGTAAGGGGAAGTGAAAAAAAATTGGTTCAAATTTCTGCCACCAGGGGAGAAACTGGCACTGTAAACAAGAGATGGAATTTTTTTTTTAGCATTAGTAGAGGCACATGATGCAAGAAAGCAAGCTTACATAGCATGAGCCAAAAGGAAAAAAAATAAAATAAAATACTTAACTTAGGATTATATTTTAATATCAGAACTTAGAAATCTACAGATATTGTTCCATGTACTCTCCTTCACTTGAGATGACATTCTGAAAATGGAGGACTGCATACAACACTTTCGCATAGCATCTCATTGGGATGTTGGCTACATGCCGTTTAACGCTTGCTTTCAAATAGACAAGCGTCTGTATGCCGCCACGTTAAACTCTGTCTTTCAGGTATCTCCATAGCCAGAAATCACAGGGATTGAGATCTGCTGATCAGGCTGGCCAGAACTGCAGAAAGTCTCTAGAAATAATGCGATCATTTCCAAATGTTGAATGGAGCAGTTCCTTCATTTGTCAACCAATGTGGGAAGAGGCACCATCTTGCATAAACATTACGGTTTCCAAGGAATGCCTTTCTTGCAGAGCAGGAATAATGTGATCTCTTAAAAGAGTGCAGTACCATGCACTAGTTACCATACACCTTAAGGGGCCATGAGGTGTACACTCTTCAAAGAAAAATAGTCCGATTATAAACTCTGCTATGAATCTATACCATACTGTAAAGTATGGACTTTGTATTGGTCTTTCATTCACAGCAGATGGACGAGACGTTCCCCATATTCGGCAGTTTTGTGCATTTACAGCCCCATGAAGAGTGAAATGTGCCTCATCAGACCACAAGATCATTTGAGTCAATGTATCGTCAAGTTCCATATGAGCCAGAAATTATAGAGCAAAGTCTATTCATTGTTTCTGATCACAAGACTTTAGTTCTTGCACTATGTGGATCTTGTACAGGAACCAGCATAAAATTATTCAAAGTACTTTACATATAGTAGACAAAGGAAAGTTCAAGTATCTTGACAGACCTCTGGCACTACTGACTGGTAGTGTTTTGCATTCTGACTTGCCATTCTGACCATTCTTCACCCACTACCTCCACTCCGATACATGGTCATCCCCTGCCTAGAATTACACCTAACTCCCCGGTCGCTTCACTATTATTCAGATAGAACAGTTTTACTAAAAGAGCACATTCCTTTTTTGTAAGAGCCATAATGGTTATTGATAGTAGCACTGTCCTTTCTGCTTTTATCTAACAGGATGTCATTTGCATAAGCAGCATGACTTGAAGCAAATAACTTTTACATATGTGCAATGCCGTTTTCCCCTGGTGGCAAAAATTTGAACTATTTTTTCATCCTACAAATTGCTTTCCATATCCTAAATGACATACCCACCAATTTTCACATTGCTAACTCTAACTGTTTTGACACTAGGGTCTCCTGAATAGGGAAACTTATTTTAAAACCACCCAGTATATAGGTTTCTTATTTTCCTGTATCTTTGCCTGAGATGTTCCACCTCTGCAGTAGGCCAGGATATCTTGCCACATTGAAAAGATTTCCTTTGGAGTTAAATTCCCTTTGTAGCAAAAATGCTTTCTTGCTTCTTTTTCTTGCAAAACACATGCAAGAAACCAAGCATACTAGGCATCAGAAAAAAAAAAACCTCCCATTTCACCTATGCATTCTTGCCAATAGTTTGTCTAGTTCTTGATTGAATTTATTAAAGCTATCAACTTCAACAACAGATAGAAGTTTGTTCAAGCAATCAACCACCACAGGCTAATGGCAAACTTCCATGCCATCCTGACATCCAACTGTCATTCCTCAATTTGAATTTGTGCTCCCTCATGTGTATAGTCTGAGCAAGAGGAAGAAACCTGTCAGAACTGAGCTTGCTCAATCCATTCAAAGCCTTAAACCCCTCAATCAGATCACCTCACAGGTGCCTGGTCTACAAGAACTACAATTTGCAGAACTGAAGCCTTTCTTGGGAAGAGCACCCCATTGTTCCCCTCACAAATCACGTTGCCCATCTCTGTACTCATTCCAGCAGCTCCACATCCTTCCTAAAATGAAGCTTCCAGACTGTATGCAGTACTCAATGTGGCTTGACCATTCCCTTATACAATTGGATAATCACCTCCTTATCCCTGCTAGCAAAATTCCTCTATATCATTGACAAACCCCAAGCTTGACTGCTTTGCTCAGAGAACTTCACATCAGACTGCACAATTTTCCCCAGGTCTTTTTCATTTTCCACTAAACTGACTGTAATACCACAAAGTTGGTACTTAACTCTGTGGTTACTGCTACACATATGCAGTACTTTGCATTGATCAATGTTCATTTTCAATTGCCATTTCTCAGCCCATCTGCCTAACTTTTCTAGATCTAGTTGCAGAAGTATACTATCATTAACTATCTTGCCAATCTTTGTATCATCTGAAAACTTGGACATTCAGCCTGATATGCCTTCATCAATATCACTGATAAATACAGATAACAATAATGGGCCCAACACCAAACTCTGGGAGACTCCACTAATAGCATTAGTCCATGAAGAGTGGTGTCCACTCAACACAAGCCTCTGTCTTCTCCCACTCAACCAATCCTTTATCCATAGCAGTAACTTGCTATTGATGCCAAACTGCTCTAATTTGTACAGCAATCTTTTATGTGCAACAGTATCAAAATCATTCCTGAACTCCAAGTATTGATATCAAAATTATTTTTTTGCATCTAGTTACTTTGTGACTACATCATAGTATCCAAATTGGTCAAACAAGCTTGAAGTATAATTGAGGGCCTTGTCTAGATGATCATGCATTACTTATTTTACCAGTGATTCCATTATTTTCCCTGTAACAAAAGTTATACTAACAGGTCTGTAATTATTCCTTGTCACCCTTGATCCCCCTTCGTGAATTAGGGATCCATTCACATATCTCCAGTCTGTGGGGACCTCCCACAGTCCAAGGATGCTACCATGATTATGTCTAAGAGTTTGCTTACTTCCTTTCCTACCTTTCTAAATATAATTGGATAGATCTCATCCACCCCAGGTGCCTTTCTTATGTTTAACTTCAACAATTTCTCTTCTACTTTCCTCTCAGTTAATACAAAATCATTTAATTCCCTGTTAGAATTTGATAAACTCCTGGCATCCAATTCCCTAAAGAATTCCTTATGTGTGAATGGAAATGCAAAATATGAATTCAGTTTGTCAGCAACCTGACCAAGATCATCAACAGTCAAACCACTGATATCAAGTTAACCAAATTGATTCATCCCCTTCCTTCTAGTGTTTACATATATGAAGAAGTCTTTGCTGTGTTTCTTTGCATTCACCGTCAAAGGTTTCTTGCCTTCACTTGCCTGACCTCCTTTGTGACTTGATTACAGACTAGTTTATATCTACCATAGGCTTTTGGGTACCTCCATAGCCAGGTAGGCAGGACCAGCAGTGCATAGCACACGCTTCTTGATTAGACTGGGGTTTGAGCCCGTGCCCACCAAATACGGAGGATGCGGAAAGGTCAGGGAATGACCACCGCATATCCCCGGAGCAATATGGCCTTAGTTGCTAATGCTCCTAAAAACCAAATAACAAACAAACCATAGGCTTGTGTCACCAATTATTTATATGCATCCCATGCATTTTTCTTCTCTGCCACAAGTTTCATCAGTTCACCTGACATCCATTTAGGATTATACTTTGAAGAATAATTCTTAGTTGGTATGAAAAGCCTAGCAGCTTCTATGATTAATTCCTTCAACATTCCCATTTAGAATTTGCTGATGGTAACATCATCATTTGGTCCCAATATACAGAATTTAAAAACTGTCTGAGACCACTATAGTCAGTCACCTTTACAAAAGAAAAAATTCCTCCCTTTACCCTCAATGGTAGTTACATCTTTAAGTAAACCCCAAATCGATACACTGAAATCACTGCCACCTAGTGGTTCTTTTATCTGCAGATTCTTAATGCATGAATAATCAATGCTGATAATCAGGTGAAAGTATTACTCCCACTTGTTACCTCTCTAAAATACTGCTGTAACTATTCCAGGGAACTATTCCCTGGAACATCCAATAAATTCACAAAATTCTTGTTAGTCTGTGAATGACCAACCCACAAGTTCTAGTCAATATTTGAAAAGTTAAAATCCCCCATTGTAAGACATTGTTTTTCTAGCTCACTCTATTACTCTGTACAGCTGTTCGTTGTACTTATCAGAATCATTAGGCCTATAACACACTCCTACTCTCATTTTTGCTTTTCCAGTGCCAAACTGACTTAACATAGTACTGACCTCCCATGTCAACTGAATACACTGCCTTGACTTTTATGTGCTTCTTAACAAAAAGCATAACTTTTCCTCTCCCCCCCCCCATCCTGTCCACTTTCTGTATACATTGTACTCCCCATATTCAAATTCTGCATCTCTTACAACACCATGTCTCTGAAATCCCAACAATGTCTGCATTTGATGTGTTGACCAGCACTTCAAATTCATCAAATTTATTGGGATTTCCCTGGAACTATTATACTTTCCCCCATTATATACTTTGCCCCATGTCGTTTTACATGTGCAAGTATACATGCACATGTTCTTACTTTTAATTATCCTAACACAGCCCATGTACTTACTGGTTTCATTATGACTCCCAGCAGTCCTTGAGTACTTAGAAGCAGTTTCCATGAGATTACTCTTTCTGGGTAGCCAAGTGGCCCACACACAACATAACAAGCACGTACTATACAAACGTAACATTACTACATGTTTGGCCCATTTTTACAGGTAAGCTACTCATTGGCACTAACGAGGCAGATTTGATTTGGCATTCTAGGAGCCACCCATTACAATAATACATGTTCACATGCACGACAGTGAAATCTTTTTTAATCTTTTATTGGAGACTTTTTATTAAGTCTTATTGCATTTTATTGCATTTGAACATCACGCAACACCACGGCAACCCCCAAGGCAGAATGTGCTGGTCCCACAGGAACTAGTAGTTGTCAGTGACTCTATTGTCAGGGAAACAGAGATCATATTGTGCAAAAAAGGATAGGTGGAAGAGGACCGGGGTATGTTTGCTAGGGGGCAAAGGTTGATGATGTTGTAGAGCAGATATCATGTTTTAAGGGCACAAAATGTGATATTGTTGGCATTAATGATATTAAGAGTAGGAGACTGGCGGAATTACTTAATAAGTACAGGTCACTGTTGAAAAAAGCCATGAATTAGGGTTGAATTCGAAAGTGTCTGCAATTCTGCCTAGACAAGATAGCAGAGAGTATATGATGAGAGCCTTGTCGGTCAATTCGGCCCTGGAGAGATTGTGCAAGGCTCAATGAGTAGAATTTTTCTTGGCCTGGTCTGTGCTTGTTAACAGGAGAGACTGCTTCTACAGGGATGGGACACACTTAAATAGAAAGGTTGCAAGACTGTTTGCTGATGCTACTGAGGCAGTGTTAGGTGGATCAGAAAACTAATAAACGGACTAATAGATTAACAGTAGCCGCTGGCAGAGGTGAAAGTGATTCTTGCACTGCTTCTATTGTAATGAGCAACAGCCTGGAAAACAAGATGTAGGGGATTTCAGAGACTGCTGAGAGTCATTGCGGTACAAGTAAATACATAGGCTGTGTTAGAGCAGCTAAGAATAAGAACAGGTGCATGTATACTTGCGTGTACACCAATGCAAGGAGTTTGTTAAATAAATTTGAGGTGTTGTTCAAAACATCAAAGGTAGATATTGCTGGGATATCAGAGACTGGTGTCTAATGCTACATGTTTGGCCCATTTTTATTTCTGTATAAATTATGGTGAAACGAGGTAGATATGAACTGGCATTCTACGAGCCACCCATTACAATAACACATGTTCACATACACTACAGTGAAACCTTTTTTGATCTTTTATTGGAGACTTTTTATTGATTCATCAAAGAGGATGTCTCAAGGGTGTGTTGCTCCACAATGGAAATAAATA
The DNA here is from genome assembly GCF_048544385.1 of Mastigoproctus giganteus. NCBI lineage: Eukaryota > Metazoa > Arthropoda > Arachnida > Uropygi > Thelyphonidae > Mastigoproctus > Mastigoproctus giganteus. The sequence goes on along the minus strand of NC_143579.1, from coordinate 62,534,874 downwards.
TGGGTCAATTCCAGTAGCTCACTCTGTGCATTTGGAAGAAACATATGAGAACTTGAAGAAATTGTTGACAAATATTAAGTATGAAAAACATGGTTGGTTGGTCTCTGCTGACTTTAAAATGATAGGCATATTACTTGGACAGCAATCTGGCTACACAAAAATGCCTTTCTTTTTGTGTTAGTGGGACGGTCAGGCAAGGAGTAAGCACTGAGAGATATCAAGGTTTAGCCAAAGAGGAGCAATTTGTTGCCTGGATCAAAGAACATAATTCATAAACCACTAGTAGACCCCCAAAACTGTCCTCCTTCCACCCTTGCAAATCAAACTGGGTTTTATATATTAGTTTGTGAAAGTTTTACCTCAGGAAGGTTGTTGCTGTAACTACTTCTGTACTAAATTCCCAAAAGAAGCTAAAACAAGGTATTTTTGTTGGACCTCAAATAAGCAAACTGATGAGGAACTGAGATTTTGAGAGAACTATGAATAAAAGTGAAAAACAGGCATGGATTAGCTTCGGATCTGTTGTTGGGAACTTCTCGGATAACAACAAGGACCTAGACTACAAGAGTATAGTTGAAAATATGTTAGCAAACTTCAAGAAGCTGGGCTGCAACATGAGTATCAAGGTACAATTTTTACACACCCCACACAGACCACTTTCCAGAAAATCTAGAAAGTGCTAATGAAGAACATGGTGAGAGGTTTCACCAGGAGATTAAAGATGTGGAGACGAGTTATCAGAGGAGGTGGAATGTCAATGTGATGGCTGACTACTGCTGGATACTGACTAAAGTAGAAGGATCTGCAAGAAAATCAAAGAAATGAAAATTTTACTCATCATGGATCAGTTTTTGAAATGAGAGGTGGTTGTTTAGTGGGCTTTTTACCATACTGCCCTTTCTTTTTGTGTCAATATTTTCAATATGCATTTAAATACAAGTCTGGTAAAAACAGCATTGTGTTATAATTTCAGTGCACAGTTCTACCAAAATAAATAAAAATCAAATTTTCTTTCATGATTTTTTGACAAAATTGATGTGATGGAAACAAACTGAAGTCATTTTTGAAATCGGAATTAGAAAATGATTCGGAAACACCCTTTTCTGAGAATACATCAGTGAATTTTTTTTCACAAATGCATAGTGTAATTATTAGAAGTCTTGTTGCAGTAGCATAGTCTAATTCCTGTCATTAACCACAATGTCGACCTTAGACATGCCTCTGCATTATCAGCAAACTGAAATGTTAATCTCAGTATACATTCATTAAAATTATGAGGAAAGTATATCAAATCTACTAAGTTTGTTGATGACACAATGGTTGGAATCAGAGTATGTTACTGCAAAATGACCTAAAAAAATTAGGCATATGGGTTAAGAAGTAGCAACTGAGATTTGACATTGTTAAATGCATACGTTTAGTGTAAAAAATAAACAGGAAATAAGGAACACTTCAGCCATGTAATGCAATTATAGCTACAGCTATAGCTGATACATAAGAGTTAAAAAAAATAATTTTTTTTATGATTACTATTTTTTATTATTTCTGATCAAAATGGGTCATATACAAATGTATCTGATTTATTTTGGCTTTAATTAATTTTTTTTTTTATGTTAATAGCCTACATATAAGATTTCCCTTAAAAATCATTAGATTAAGTGAATTTAAGGGGGGGGGGGATTCTAAAAGTACAAAAAATATCCGTAATCTACTGATTAAGCTGTAGAAAACAATTTATCAAAATCAGCAATTTTACTAGAAATACTTACCTAGAACTAGATAACAAAGAAAATAAGCCAATCTTAGAAATGCAACTGAATAAATTTAATACAAGGAGAGCAGTGTATAATATTTTTCACTCCCAATAAGGTCTTTTATAACTACCTACTAGTATTTCTTTGCATTATGCCAGGTAGGGCCTTGCATGTTTGAATACACCACATTAGGTGTATTCAAACATGCAAGGGGCAAAGGTTGATGACGTTGTAGAGCGGATATCATCTTTTAAGGGCACAAAAGGTGATATAGTTGTACACGTTGGCACTAATGATATTAAGAGTAGGAGACCGGCGGAATTACTCAACAAGTACAGGTCACTGTTGAAAAAAAGCCGTGAAATAGGGTTGAATTTGAAAGTGTCTGCAATTCTGCCCAGACACGATAGGAGGGAGTACATAATGAGAGCCTTGTCGATCAATTCGGCCCTGGAAAGATTGTGCAAGGCTCAAGGGGTAGAATTTTTTTCAGCCTGGACTGTACTTGTTAACAGGAGAGATTGCTTCTACAGGGATGGGATACACTTAAATAGAAAGGGTGCAAGAATATTTGCTGATGCTATCGAGGCAGTGTTAGGTGGGTCGGAAAACTGCTAGTTTGGGGGGATACAAAGACTAATAGTTTAAAAGTAACCGCAGGCAGAGGTGAAGGTGATTCTTGCACAACTTCTATTAGAATAAGAAGCGACCTGGAGCGAGGGGTGTTGGGGGTTTCAGGGACAGATGGCAGTCATCATGGAATAGTTGGGTATATGGGATGTGTTAGGGTAACAAGGAATAGGCATAGGAGCATGTATGCTTGCATGTATACCAATGCTAGAAGTATAGTAAATAAATTTGATGAATTTGAAGTGTTGGTCAAGACATCAAAGGCGGATATTGTTGGGATAGCAGAGACGTGGTGTCACAAAGATATAAGGAATGCAAAACTGGAATTTGGGGAGTACAATGTGTACAGAAAGGATAGACAGGACAGAAAGGGAGGGGGTGTCATGCTGTTAATTAAGAAAAACATAAAATCAAAGGAAGTGCACCCAGTTAATATAGATGAACAGTGCTCCGTTGAGTCAGTTTGGTGTGAGATAAGCACTGCGAAAGGAAAAATAAGAGTAGGAGTGTGTTATAGGCCTAATGACTTGAATGAGTACAATGAACAATTGTACAGAGAAATAGAGTGGGCCAGTAAATCAGAATGTCTTATAATGGGGGATTTTAACTTCCCAGATATTGACTGGAACTTGTGGGTTGGTCACTCACACACTAGTCAGACTTTTGTGGATTTATTGGATGATTGTTTTCTGCAGCAGCATGTTCGAGAGGCAACCAGAGAAAGTAACACTCTTGATCTGGTTATCAGCAGTGATCATTCGTGTATTAAGAATTTGCAGATAAAGGAACCACTAGGTGGCAGTGATCACAGTGTGCTGAAGTGGGATTTACTCAAAGAGGTAACTACCGTCAGGGGTAAAGGAAAGGGTTTTTGCTTCTGTAAAGGGGAGTACAGTGGTCTCAGACAGTTTTTAAGTTCTGTACAGTGGGATCAACTGACGATGTTACAAACAGTAAATTCTAAGTGGGAAGCATTCAAAGAATTAATCGTGGAAGCTACTAGACTTTATATACCGATTAAGAAATATCGTTCAAGGTTTAGGCCTAAATGGTTATCAAATGAACTAATCAGACTCGTGACAGAGAAGAAAAATGCATGGGATGCATATAAATTATCAGGAGACGCAGAAGCCTGTGGCAGATATAAGCTAGTCTGTAATCAGGTCACAAAGGAGGTTCGGCAGGCGAAGGCGGATTACGAGAAATCTTTGGCAAAAGATGCTAAGAAAAACAGCAAGGATTTCTTTACTTATATAAACTCTAAAAGGAAGGGGATGAATATGATTGGTCCACTTGACATCGATGGTTCGACTGTTGATGATCCTGCTCAGATAGCAAACAAACTGAATGAGTATTTTGCATCTACATTCACACGTGAGGAATTATTACAATTTGAAAATGGAAGAAGGTTATCAAATTGTAGCAGTGTGCTTAATGATTTTGTAATAACTGACAGAAAGTGGAGGAGAAATTGTTGAAGTTAAACACAAGAAAGGCACCTGGGGTGGATGGGATCTATCCAGTTATTTTAAAGGAGGCGGCAAAGCAACTAAGCAAACCCTTAGCCATAATTATGAGAGCATCCTTGGACTCAGGGGAGGTTCCCACGGACTGGAGATGTGCAAATGTGTCCCCAATTCACAAAGGTGGATCGAAGGGTGACACGAGTAATTACAGACCAGTTAGTTTAACTTCTGTTCCGGGTAAAATAATAGAGTCGCTGGTTAAAGATGCATTGCAGGATCATCTAGACAAGACTGCAGCAATAATTCAAACACAGCATGGGTTTGTTAAGGGAAAGTCTTGTCTGACAAATTTTATTGGTTATTATGATGTGGTCACAAAGGAACTGGATGCAAAAAATAGTTTTGATATCATATACTTGGATTTCAGGAAAGCTTTTGACACTGTTGCACATGAAAGACTACTGTACAAATTGGAGCAGAATGGTATTAAGGGTAAGTTGCTACAATGGATAAAAGGATGGTTAAGTGGGAGAAGACAGAGGGTGGTAATCAATGGGTGCTGCTCTTCGTGGACTAATGTTATTAGTGGAGTCCCACAGGGTTCGGTGTTGGGTCCACTGTTGTTTTGTGTATTTATCAATGATATTGATGAAGGTATATCAGGCTTAATGTCGAAGTTTGCAGATGACACAAAGGTTGGCAGGGTTGTTAATGACAGTAATGGCAGTGTGCTACTGCAACAGGATCTAGATAATTTGGGCAGATGGGCTAAGAAGTGGCAACTGAAGTTCAACCTTGACAAATGCAAAGTACTGCATATGGGTAGAAGTAACCCCAGAGAAACGTACCAACTGTGTGGTACTACACTTAAGGTGGTAGAAAATGAAAAAGACCTGGGAGTAATTGTGCAGTCAGATATGAAGTTTTCTGAGCAGTGCAGACAGGCTGCTAGGGTGGGTCATGGGGTTTTGTCAATGATATATAGGAATTTTGCTAGCAGGGAAAAGGAGGTGATTGTCCCTCTGTATAAGGCAATGGTCAGGCCACGCCTTGAGTACTGCGTACAGGTCTGGAGGCCTCATTTTAGGAAGGATGTAGATTTGCTTGAGCGTGTACAGAGAAGAGCAACACGATTGGTGAGGGGAATGAAGGGATTCTCTTACCAAGAGAGGCTTAAGTTCTGCAAATTGCAGTGGCTGGAGACTAGGCACCTGCACGGTGATCTGATTGAGGTCTATAAGGCCTTGAATGGGTTGAGCACGCTGAATTCTGATGGGATCCTTCCACTTGTTCAGATTACCAACCTACGGGGACATAAGTTCAAATTAAGAAAGGACAGATGTAGAATAGATGTGCGGAAATTTGCCTTTAGCCAGCGGGTGGTTAATTGCTGGAACAAACTTCCATCTGTCGTTGTGGAAGTTGATAGGTTAAATAAATTTAAGGAGGAACTGGACAGGCATTTGGAGGGAATGGTGTGATTTTTTTTTTTTTTTTTTTTTTTTTGGCTGATGCTGCATAAGCTCCTACACTTGCTTTCTTGCATCATGTGCCATTACTACTACTACTACTACTATTAGTTGTTCATTGATATTAAAACTAACCTAATTCATATATCCAATGCATATTTACATATTTTTCACATATTGTTAAGCCCTACATTATGTTTTTTTTTTATTTGTATATATTTCAGAAGGCATATTTTGTATTTAAGTTAAACTTGTCCACATATATTTTTGTTCTAAGAGCTTTATTTCTATCATATTTCCATGATATAATAAAAAAGGAAGTTGCAAACTCCACACAGCTAGGGAGTTTACAACTTAATTGTAACCAGTGCAACAGTTAACAAGGGACTGTGCATATTATGCAGTCTATGGGCTTGACCTCACAATGTGCATGCTCATAGCCCGTTATAAAGGAATGGAGAAGTGAGGGGGGGGCTAGATTTCTAAGAATTTTATTCTAGTTAATACACATTTGAACATCTTTCAATAAAATTCTCAAGCTAACAAAGTTTTACAGCAATACTGTAAAACTACTAATTCTACTCAATTTGCTCCCTTTTGGATTTTAATTCAGATAACAGTAGAGAATCAATCAACAGAATGCCAACTTAGCAGCACTAAACTAAATGTGACTAAACCAGCCCATAATAATCACTGCAAATATCAACCTTTGCATCACTAGTCTGGCATTCAGAACCAGTGATGCAGTGGGCAAGTGAGTAAAAAAGGTTAACAATTTTAAATTTAAAAAAAATATTAAACATAACTTGCACATTACCACAAAATTCCACTTGCATGTCAGAAAAACAAAAGGCATACCAAAATGTGTGGTGTCGAGAAAAAATACCAAAATCAAGAAAATGCACCATCAAAAAATAAATAAAAATAAACAGAAAAGCAGTAATGTTCTGCAAATCAATTAACAGGATGTTCACTTTTACAAATGAAAATGGGTTCACTAACTAAAAGCTTGTCATGCATCCTGTTTGAACAATGTATTCTGCAAATGAAAATCTAACAGACCAGACAAGCTCACATCTTTACTGCAGGACTATGCTGTCCTGCAGTAAAACCACCATACTCAATATATCCCTTAATGATTTTAATTATAACAGCTTTACTTGTTCATGGTTAGCCAAAAGAAATGCCAATCACAATCAACATCTTTGTATCATCAGCAAGACATACAGTAAACAGATAATTAGGAATATATTTTATTTTATATAATTATTATTGTTCAGAATACTTCAACCTACTTCATATTTAGTAAAAAATCAAACAATTCTTCATTTAAAGGATAAATTCCTCCACATTCACCCTTCAAATTCCACACAATTCAAATACACAAATACCGTATATACATAAATGAAGCTAGCTGATGTGCTCTTTGGATGTAGACAGGGCTCACCACCATAATTCATACCAAACAAAAATATCAACTGCCAGGTGCTCAGCTATATTATATAGACCTAAATATACGTATTATATTTTTTCACTTGTCAGAGAAAATGTTTGTTAGCCTCTGGATATTCAATTACTTGTTACAAAATAAAAATAACATGGTACTTTACCAAACGTTTTACTATTAAACTTACCTTAGGTTTTATTTACATTTACCAGTTTTTTTCCCTAAGACTTCACTAGTTGCACACAATGTATAGACATGCCATTGGCAAACCACAAAAACGTTCGTTCTTCACCAAACTTTGCCATAGCTGGAAACTTTGGAATATGTCATCTTTTTATAAGAGCAATTCTATAATTATAGAGATTTCTAATTTTGCATTACTCTGTACATATTTTTTTGCTATATACACTATATACACATACAAACACGATATTTCCAGGAACAACTCTTCCAAACAGTATTATACACATTAAGTACACTTTGGTGAAAATCGTAGAACAAAATCCATAAGGATCTCAAAATCTAAACTTCTGTAATGTTGTTTATCGCTTGATATGTAACAATGCTAAAATCTGTTTAGTTCTTAAAGACTAGTGAAAGTACTCTCCCCATTAGTAAGCCATATAGAAGCCAGTTTCTCTCCGGTTTCCCTCTCTGTCTATATTCAAGAAAAATAATTCTTAATTTCTGGTATTTAATTTATAAAAGGTTAGGCTTACGATGGAATTGTACTAATTCAATCGACTAGGTCCATAAGATTTATATTACACCAATTATAACAATAATCAAATAATGATTCAATTGTAAACTTCGTGTAAACACCTAATGGAAAGCAATTCCTTTTGTAAACAAAGGTGGCAATCCCACGTTTCATATAAAACAACTCCATTTATGAAATTCATATTTCCAGAGTATTTATCAGAATACTATACTGCACTCCCAAAAACACTGAAGCACGTCAGATGGACATATGAACAGAGAGAAACCAACGCACTCTTTCGGAACAATATAGAAGTTCGTCGGAAATAACCACGATTACACTGAGGTGGCACGCCGTTCCAAATCATGACGCCTTCGGTAGCCATTAGAGTTGACCCAAAAAACAATACATCTCAATCGTTATGACATATGCCTTTTTTTTTTTTTTTTTATGTGTATGCTAAAATTTTAACGGACAGTTTATTAGTAATTAAGATATTGCTAATTTAGTAACTATATTATTTTTACGCTATATTATATTCAGTTTGTTTTTTTTAAGGCACTCAAAAAATTTTAGAGAAAATTTTACTACATACTTATGATTACTAAATTTTTATTTACTGATATTATTATTTTTTTTTTATTAGCCATATGGTGCAAGCAAGCCTGAGGCTTTAGCATTAGCATTAGCATTAGCATTAGTAGAGGCATTTGATGCAAGAAAGCAAGCTTATGCAGCATCAGCCAAAAAAAAAAAAAAAAAAAAAAAAAAACACTTCCACTTCACCCCTCTGTTCGTTCAAAATACCTGTCCAGCTGAGCCTTAAACTTATTTAGGCTATCAACCTCCACCACAAGGGATGGAAGTCTGTTCCACCAACCAACCACCCGCTGGCTAAAGGCAAATTTCCGCACGTCTATCCTACATCTGTCTTTCCTCAATTTGAATTTATGCCCTCTCAGGTGATTATTCTGAGCAAGAGGAAGAATCCCATCAGCATTGAGCATGCTTAAACCATTCAAGGCTTTATACACCTCTATCAGATCACCTCGCTGGTGCCTAGTCTCCAGACACTGTAATTTGCAAAACTTAAGCCTTTCTTCGTAAGAGCACCCCTTTGTTCCATTCACTAATCTTGTTGCCCTTCTATGTACTCGTTCCAGCAGCTCTACATCCTTCTTGAAATGAGGCCTCCAGACCTGTATACAGTACTCTAGGTGTGGCCTGACCATCGCCTTATACAATGGAATAATCACCTCCTTATCCCTGCTGGAAAAATTCCTGTATATCATTGACAATACTCCATGAGCTACTCTTGCAGCCCGTCTGCACTGCTCAGAGAACTTCATATCTGCCTGCACAACCACCCCCAAGTCCCTTTCATTCTCTACCACTGTCAGTGTTGTACCACAGAGTTGATACGTTGCTCTGGGGTTGCTGTTTCCCATGTGTAGTACTTTACATTTGTCAATGTTAAACTTCATTTGCCACCTCTCAGCCCATCTGCTCAACCTTTCCAGATCCTGTTGCAGTAGCATAGTGTCAGTAGTGTCCTTGACAACCCTGCCAACCTTTGTATCGTCTGCAAACTTGGACATTAAGCCCGATATACCATCATCAATATCATTTATAAATACAGAAAACAATAATGGACCCAACACTGAGCCCTGAGGGACTCCACTAATAACATCAGTCCACGATGAGCAGTGTCCATTGATTATCACTCTCTGTCTTCTCCCCCTCAACCACCCCTTTATCCATAGCAGCAATTTGCCTCCAATGTCACACTGCTCCAATTTGTGTAGCAGTCTTCCATGTGCAACAGTATCAAAAGTCTTTCTAAGATCCAAGTATATAATATCAAAGTTATTCCCTGCATCCAGTTCTTTTGTGACTGCATCATAGTATACAATCAAGTTGGTCAGGCAAGACTTCCCCTTAACAAAACCATGCTGTGTCTGAGCTATAACTGAAGTCTTGTCTAAATGATCCTGCAGTGCTTCTTTAACCAGTGCCTCCATTAATTTTCCTGGAACAGAAGTTAAGCTCACAGGTCTATAATTACTTGTGTCAGCCTTTGATCCTCCTTTGTGAATTGGGGTCACATTTGCACATTTCCAGTCTATGGGTACCTCCCCTGAGTCCAAGGAAGCTCTCATAATTATGGCTAAGGGTTTGCTTACTTCCTTTGCTGCCTCCTTTAATATAACTGGATAGATCCCATCCACCCCGGGTGCCTTTCTTGTGTTTATCTTCAACAGTTTCTCCTCCACTTTACTCCCAGTTATTTCAAGATTCTGTAGCCTACTGCTAGAGTTGAATACACCTCTAGCATTCCCCTCGCTGAATACCTCCTCATGTGTGAATGTCGATGCAAAATATTCATTTAGTTTGTTAGCTACCTGAGCAGGATCATCAACACTTGACCCATCAATATCAAGTGGACCAATCTGATTCATCCCTTTCCTTCTAGAGTTTACATAAGTAAAGAACTCTTTGCTGTTTTTCTTTGCATCCCTTGCCAAGGATTTCTCGTAATCTGCCTTCGCCTGCCTAACCTCCTTTGTAACTTGGTTGCATATCAACTTGTATCTATCATAGGCTTCTGTGTCATGTGTTAATTTGTATGTATCCCATGCATTTTTCTTCTCTGCCATATGCCTCATTAGTTCATCTGACATCCATTTTGGCCTAAACCTTGAACAATATTTCTTAGTTGGTATGTAAAGCCTAGTAGCTTCCAAGATAAGTTCTTTGAATGCTTCCCATTTTGAATTTGCTGTTGGTAATATCATCAGTTGGTCCCACTGTATAGAATTTAAATACTGTCTCAGTCCATCGTAGTCGCCTTTACGGAAGCAATAACCCTTCCCTTTACCCCTAATGGTAGTTACCTCTTTGAGTAAATCCCACTTCAGCACACTGTGATCACTGCCACCTAGTGGTTCATTTATCTGCAGATTCTTAATGCATGAAGAATCACTGCTGATAATCAAATCAAGAGTATTACTCCCTCTAGTTGCCTCCCGAACATGCTGATGTAGAAAACAATCATCCAATAAATCCACCAAAGCCCTGCTAGTGTGTCAGTATCCAGCCCCCAAATTCCAGTCAATATCTGGGAAATTAAAATCTCCCATTATAAGACACTCTGATTTACTGGCCCACTCTATTTCCCTGTATAGTTCTTTATTATACTCATCAGAGCCATTAGGCCTATAGCACACTCCTACTCTCAATTTTGATCTCCCAATGTTTATGTCACACCAAACTGACTCCACACTGCACTGTCCAGCGATGTCGACTGGCTTCACTTCCTTGGTTTTTATGTGTTTCTTAACTAATAGCATAACACCTCCCCCCTTCCTATCCTGTCTATCCTTTCTGTAGACGTTGTACTCCCCAAATTGCAGTTCCGCATCCCTTATATCTGTGTGACACCACGTCTCTGATATCCCTACAATATCTGCCTTCGATGTTTTGAGCAATACCTCAAATTCATCAAATTTATTTACTAAACTCCTAGCATTGGTGTACACGCAAGTATACCTGCACCTGTTTCTATTCTTAGCTACCCTAACACAACCCATGTGTTTACTTATGCTGCACCTGCCAAAAAAAAAAAAAAAAAAAATTGAGTTACCCAGAGAGAGAGAGAGAAAGAAGCAGAAGGGAATCACAAGAAAGAGAAGAATGATGATATCCATCCCAGGACCATGGGTGTACCAAACCCATACTCACCAGATGTGAGCCCCTGGGGTAGAATATTATTATTCGCCATATGGTACAATGAAGCCTGAGGCTTATGCAGCATCAGCCAAAAAATAAAAATAAAAATTCCCGAGTTACCCCCTGAAGAAAGAAAGAAAAGAGAGAGAGAGAGAGAGAGAGAGAGAGAGAGAGAGAGAGAGAGAGAGAGAGAGAGAGAGAGAGAGAGAGAGAGAGAAAAGTACAAAGCAATCACCAAGAAAGAGAAGAATGATGATATCCAGCTCACAGGACCCTGAGTTTGCATATATATATGGATTAAAATTGAGTATTATACTATTGTATTTAACATACATGAAACCACTGAGAGAAAACATATTTTCAACCGACTGAATAAGAAAAGAAAAATTAAATTAAGCCAGGGGTTGAACAAGAATAGACATGCTCTGGAGCAAAAAAAAGAGTGTCTGTAATAACTGTATTTTACGATATATTCAGGATTCAGAAAGAAACAAAGGGTACAGGAACGCCTTCCCAATTCGCTTCGGTAATATTTTGTGAATACTTGACTATGACAAATAAGATATTTTATTTGTCATAGTCAAATATGACCCCTTTTGCATTAATGGGTTAATGAGTGTTTCAGTTCGTTGTTCAGAATTGTGGGAAAAAAGTCAGTTTACCAATAGCTTAATAATGTTGTTTCTTAATAGGAATACAGAATTTCTTAAATGTTTAATAACCTCCCTCCTGTCATAAAAAAATAATTCTGATTTCAATTTTAATACTGTGTTTGAAGTGGTACAATGGGAACTTTTATGGCAGTGTGGTGAAATCTCTGCTAGTGCTCCGCACTTAATGAAATTAAAAAAACTGTATATAAGAGAGAATATATTTCTTTTTCACTTTTATAGCTTTTTCTTGTGTTTTTTTTTTTTTTAATATACTTATGAATTCCAGTAATGCCTGTTACTGTTTGCTGATAACACAAAGCTATACAGTGTTTTGTATCTCTACTCACTGGCCAAACAGACTCCCTCAACGTCTGGGATCTTCTTCAGTAAATAATTCCATGCAAGACTACAGAGCCACTCAGTCTCAACTTTCCAGAATAAACAGATTGATTCTTCATTGATTAACAGTGCTGTCAAGCAAGCGAACTGTTTTCATCTTGTACCTGATGTCAGGTTTCATGACAGGATGTATAGAAAAATTTCAGTAAGTCTATCACTGATATCGAAATTTTAACTTTTGAAGACTTGTTATATCCAGCTGCAATGAGCTTTTTACATTTTTTTTTTAAATTTTATTCCTTTGTTAAAGTCTTACTTACCTATTTCTTGTGTTATTATTACATTTTTACGTGAATTATTTATAGAAAGCACTTGTAGTAGCGATTATTTTTTGTCATTAAGTTTTTTTAGCAAAAGCTTATATTTTTTTACGATGCTCATCGTAAAAAATTTCACATCTTAATCCGCGAGGTTGGAGATATGAATTTGAAAAGTGAAAATTAAGTTAAAAATGCCCCAAGGAAAAAAAGAGTGCACTTCTCTTTACTTACATTGTCATACATAATTAAAACCGTAATGTGAACATTATGGTTTTAAATATGAATGACAACCTGAGTAAAGAGAAGCGCACTCCTCTCCTTGGGGCATTTTTAACTTAACTTTCACTTTTAAAATTTATATCTTCGACCCATACGGATTTAGAAGTGAGTACCGTAAAAAATACAAACTCTTATTAAAAAACATAATGAATATTATATTTTTATTAATATAAGCCGCTCTAGCTCTGTAATATTGACCTTACTTTTTGGAAAGCAATAAATGTTTTTTATATATAATTATGATACTGTCATAATAAGGTCCCCCGAAAACGAACTCATCTGCTAATGTGTATAAACAATATATATGTTCATAAATCGCGAGTGTTCTCTGATCGATTTGCCTGTCTCTACGAGCGAAAAACCCGAGTTTCGTGGAAGGGAATCCGACATTCCACGCCTGAGATCGACTATAGCTCAGCCATGGAGTGAAAAAAAAAAAAAAAAAACATAATCTCTATGTGTCATTGAGGGGATCCGAACCAGGGTTTTCTTCGCCCGAGGTGAGAAAATGGAAATTATAACCACAGTACTACGCGCACAGTATAATTCCACTACGATATAGGCAACATATTGATGTTGTTGTTTGGTTTTTTTAGGAGCATTAACAACTAAGGCCGTATTGCTCCAGGTATGCGGTGGTCATTCCCTGACCTTTCCGCATCCTCCGTATTTGGTGGTCACGGGCTTGAATCTCGGTCTAATCAAGAAGCGTGTGCTACGCATTACTGCTCCTAACCACCTGGCTACGGAAGCGCCTGCAACATATTGATATCGGCTTTTTCTTTTTCATTGAAAATGTACAATATTAGCAAGGGTTCGTCTGCGCGAGTAGCATCGTCACCGTCCTCCCCACACCGAGTAGAAAAGGCCCGCGTCCGAATCCCATCGATGACGCCAGGAACTTTGGGGGCTTTTTTTTTTTCGAAATCACTATTTAAAAATTACTATTTTTAAATAGTAATTTCGTCCAACAAAACAGGAAAATCGACCAGAGAACACACATGATTTACAGATGCAATGCACATGGGTATATGTTATAACTTACCAGTTGACCGTAGTTTGTTTGTTTTTTTTAACAAGGGCCATTTAAGGTAATTCTCAAATGAACTTAATAAGATAGTTTATCCTGTCCGTACAGTTTTCGCAGTCGCACAGTGCTTTTAATCACTATCCTTCCAACATCAGGTGGAAAAGGGCCGAGGTTCGAATCCTGTAAATAACGCGAGTGACTTTTGCGGGCCTTTTTCTTTTAAATCCATGACTGAGTTAGTCAGTCTCAAGCGACGGTATCAAAGATTTTTTTTTCCCTGGAAACTCTGATGTTCGTCAAGCAAACCGACCTGTGAATACGTGTAATTCATAGACATAATGCACATGGATGGATGAAAATTTAATGCGGTCACGCCTCTTTGACCTGCATATTCAGCAGATGTCAACCTTCTATCATTTGAGAAGTTCACTGACCTTAGTTCTCTACTACCGTTGCCAAACTCAAGAAAAAAGCACGAAAATCATGGTCATTATTCTCCAAGATGAGATTTATCACTTCCTCGAACTCAACCGTGCCATGTCGTTGCAATGCTTCTATCGCTATTTCATGAGACCCAACTTCATACTAATGTACCCTGCATTTTCGTAAGCGTATACTCCTAAATTGTCACACAAACGTAATAACTTCTTGTCTACATTGGCAAATTTCACTTTACTTATTTTTATAAGTGAAGTAATCACTTATCAAAATAAGTGAATGAACATTTAACGATACAGTCTATAATAGAACATATGAATTTTGAAGGTGGTTTAAAACCACAGGATACCTACCATCTTATTTGTGCTTAGAGTAATGATAGCGCAAGATTTAAGGAACACATGATAAATGTTGCAAACGCTAATGTGTATCAACACGTTTAATGAGACAAAACAATTATTTCAATGAACAGATTCATATAATGTAAATCCACGGTGGTCGAACATTTCGCTAAGCTTCTCGGATTGAGTCGTACACTTGTCAAATTGTTTCCTGCGGTATTTCCCGATAAGTCTCTTGCGTTTTGTTTTGCAGAACATCCGTGGTATGTTCTGCAAAATTGGTTGCTGTCGGCAGCCCTGTAGATGTCGTCCAATCGTGGCCCACACTTCCTTGCTGGAGAGAATCCGCGAAATTCGCTGTTCAAGACAGTACATCCACACAACGAAAACACTCAGAGAAAAGTCCTGTACTATGTGTTCCGATGATATCCTGCTGAAAATTGGCTTCAGGCATCCCACTAAGAAAGTAAAAGGCGACGGGCTCCTGAATCTCGGTGATATAGCGACGAGAAGCCAGATTGCCGTTTTTCAACACCAGCGGCGCTCGACTATCAAAACTGATTGTATCCTTCGCCATAACAACGACAGGGCATGAGGCATGATGTGCAACTATGGTCAGCGTGGCCAGGGCCGGATTAAGAATGAAAAAGACCACTGGGCCAGGGGTCTATTTCATCCTTAATCCGGCCAAAGCTTCGAAACGGTCGTCTGGGTGGTGTGCCCACTGAGAATAAATCAGTAGTTTCCTCTACGAGAGGAGCGTTATTTATTCAAAGTAGTGCAATGCCTGGTATCTCGTTGTGAAGGCAGCCAAAATATGAAATAAAATTAAACGATTCCTTTAAACTACGTATGTAGTTAAATTTATAGGTAAACCATGGTGTATCTACACCGATATTATATGGTTAATTTAAACCCATATCATATTATGCCTTGCGCATTTAATCTTCAAATTTAATCATTTGTGTACGCATCCCTTGCTGATTTGCGTGCACTTCCGACCTTGGTGCTGTAGTTTCAGTATCACAGAGTGTATATACGATTGGTTTATTCTCTGTCCAGACTTATAGATGGAGAATAATTAACTCCGCTCTGTGATATTAAAAGTGAAATAGGAATTTTGCGATTTTAAACGCTAATTATCGTCGATGATGAGTGTTTCTCATTATTTTTACGGGTATCAAACGACATAGATTTTACAAATCAGAAATAGGATTTGCCCCAAGGAGCAGTTTTGCTGGATGAATTGATCTTTTGAAAGTTTGAATCGGAAGAGTTATTTACGTTAAGTTTAGAAAAAATGGCAGATTGAATTGATATTGTAGTTATTCGCTATTAGTGCTTGAATCGTCATGCCAGTATTTTCATATTACAACTTAAATTTGAATTTCATTATATTATATACCTAACCAAACTAGTATATGATAACTATATTTCATGCCTATGTTAATAGTTTTGCATCAATAAAAAGACTTCGAAGGTATATTTATGTAAAAATAAAGTAGCTAAAAATTGTAATTAATGACAGTTACAATTTCAATAGCTAAAAATCGTAATTAATTATGATTTTTAACTAGTTTATTTGCAATTGCAATTTTTAGCTTCAGCTAATGAATTTTGTTTGCGAGAAATTGCGCATAGGAGATACCACGTGAGTGTGACGTTGTTTATTTTAAGATGTAGCGGTTTAGGAGATGTGGGTTTTATTTTATGTTGTTTGTGGGTACCATGAGATAGCATTTATCGCTTTGTCGTATTTTTCATACGTTTATGTCTAAACTGTTAATACTACTAACTGTTGGTAGTGCTTACTTATTTTAACGTATTAAACAAAAAAGTGAGCCGAAATAAGCACTGTATGCGTATTAAATTCTATAATGGCTCCACAGAGAAGCACGCAGCTGTTAGCTAGAGTCAACTTTCCACTCTACACCGTAAATGTAATAACAGAAAGACACGTACTTGTGGCCGGAGGAGGGGGACAAGCAAAGACTGGAATTCGTAATGTTATTGTAAGTGAAATTCTACACTGTCAGATGATGCTCATGTATGCGAATAATAACTGATTTTCAAATGATACCTTAACAAGATGCCAGTAATGTATGCATTAACTTTAGTTTCTTAGAAGTGTAGTTAATTGTACTGCGTTTTTGACAGCGCAGAATTTTCTGGCCTTATATAGAGGCGCATTTTTACCCCCTGGATTTTATCATTTAATTTTTTCTTCCGTTCCCCCAACAAGGATTTTCCATTCTACAGACACACAAATTAACAGTATAATACATTGATCATATTATGTTACTTGGATACCAACTTAAAACAACTTATTCCAGTTTAACGTTTTTGTGTATAATTTATGTTTTGATGAGAGTCAGGCACCTTGGATAATATTTATCATGGCAGGGTGATCATGTGATTTGTGAGTATGGTAGCTTCTTAGCCTAAAAACATGAAAACATGTTCATCACCTAATCATTTTCCACCTGATGGTAACTTGAAATTTGTAAAGCCGTACATGTGCATACTATATGATTTTATAACAGAGAAGCTGTTGATGCATGTTAGATTACAGATAGCTTGCTATGGAGGAAATATTTAAACCCTAATTTCTTTCATCATTATACAACTGGCTATACTCCAGCATGTTATAATGGCTGATCACTATACACAATTTAGTTTCCTTGTCTAACATGTAACTGCAACAAACAATATGTGGTGATCAGCCTTTATAACATATAATTTTAATGATATGTTTAGTTATTTAGTGTTTTTTTTTTTAAATTCAAGTACAAGTTCTTTTAATATATCACTGGTTGCACCCTCTAACAACAAAAATAATTACCCGCCATCTGCTGGCATGATTTAAATTTAGTAGTATAACATTATTTTGTGATTTTTTGATTAATTTGGTGTATTTATTCTTTACTCGGCCTTGTAAAAGTATCGGTAAGGGTTTCCACGTGTTCGTAACTACCGCTACCGTTATTAACTTTCCCGCCATTGTGATACCGTACTAGATATACCGTAGGTTATATACCGTACTAGATAGCGTTAGTTGAACTTCGTTAGCAGTTAAATTGTACGTTTAAATAAATACATATAACGACTTAGATTACAAACGTAATATAATTAATTAATAGAATCATGACTCAGACCAGAGCAGCAAAGCAAAAGGCTCAAGCTAATGGAAGTGCTGTGGCTCAGAGCAGAACTGAGGGGGGCAGTTGTCCTCTGACTCCCAGCCTTATAAAATGCACTGTTTGCTTGATGTTTGCAGAGCAATCGGGTACAGGACATGATACTGCCAAGGGGGATGTCTTTGTGTGTGCGCGATGCAAGGAGTGTATCGATATCAGGCAACAACTCGGCGTTCTTATAGGCCTATATGAGAGCTTGAAGGACAGGGTGGATGCCCTCGAAGAAACTAAATTAAGCTCTCAGCTGCCCACATCAACGCCAGAGCTTGCACTTGAGCATCGCGTGACACAGAGACAACCCCCAAGGCAGAATGCGCTGGTCCCGAAGGAACTAGTAGTTGTTGGTGACTCTATTGTCAGGGAAACGGGGAACATGCTTTGTAAAAAAGATAGGTGGAACAGGACCAGGGTATGTCTGCCAGGGGCAAAGGCTGATGACGTTGTAGAGCGAATATCATCTTTTAAGGGCACAAAAGGTGATATAGTTGTACACGTTGGCACTAATAATATTAAGAATAGGAGACCGGCAGAATTACTTAACAAGTACAGGTCACTGTTGAACAAAAGCCGAGAATTAGGGTTGAATTTGAAAGTGTCTGCAATTCTGCCCAGACACGATAGGAGGGAGTATATGATGAGAGCCTTGTCGATCAATTCGGCCCTGGAAAGGTTGTGCAAGGCTCAAGGGGTAGAATTTTTTTCAGCCTGGACTGTACTTGTTAACAGGAGAGATTGCTTCTACAGGGATGGGATACACTTAAATAGAAAGGGTGCAAGAATATTTGCTGATGCTATCGAGGCAGTGTTAGGTGGGTCGGAAAACTGCTAGCTTGGGGGGGAGACAAAGACCAATAGATTGACAGTAGCCACTGGCAGAGGTGAAAGAGATTCTTGCACTGCTTCTATTAGAATGGGCAGAAGCCTGAAAAACAAGATGCATGGTATTTCAGAGACTGCTGGGAGCCATTGCGGTACAAGTAAACACATGGGTTGTGTTAGGGTAGCTAAGAATAGAAACAGGTGCAGGTATACTTGCGTGTACACCAATGCTAGGAGTTTAGTAAACAAATTTGATGAATTTGAGGTATTGCTCAAAACATCAAAGGCAGATATTGTTGGGATATCAGAGACGTGGTGTCACACAGATATAAGGAATGCAGAACTGCAATTTGGGGAGTACAACGTCTACAGAAAGGATAGACAGGATAGGAAGGGAGGAGGTGTTATGCTATTAGTTAAGAAACACATAAAAACCAAGGAAGTGAAGCCAGTCGACATCGCTAGACAGTGCTGTGTGGAGTCAGTTCGGTGTGACATAAACATTGGGAGATCAAAATTGAGAGTAGGAGTGTGCTATAGGCCTAATGACTCTGATGAGTATAATAAGGAACTGTACAGGGAAATAGAGTGGGCCAGTAAATCAGAGTGTCTTATAATGGGAGATTTTAATTTCCCAGATATTGACTGGATTTTGGGGGCTGGTTACTCACACTAGCGGGGCTTTTGTGGATTTATTGGATGATTGTTTTCTACATCAGCATGTTCGGGAGGCAACTAGAGGGAGTAATACTCTTGATTTGATTATCAGCAGTGATTCTTCATGCATTAAGAATCTGCAGATAAATGAACCACTAGGTGGCAGTGATCACAGTGTGCTGAAGTGGGATTTACTCAAAGAGGTAACTACCATTAGGGGTAAAGGGAAGGGTTATTGCTTCCGTAAAGGCGACTACGATGGACTGAGACAGTATTTAAATTCTATACAGTGGGACCAACTGATGATGTTACCAACAGCAAATTCAAAATGGGAAGCATTCACAGAACTTATCTTGGAAGCTACTAGGCTTTACATACCAACTAAGAAATATTGTTCAAGGTTTAGGCCAAAATGGATGTCAGATGAACTAATGAGGCATATGGCAGAGAAGAAAAATGCATGGGATACATACAAATTAACACATGACACAGAAGCCTATGGTAGATACAAGTTGATATGCAACCAAGTTACAAAGGAGGTTAGGCAGGCGAAGGCAGATTACGAGAAATCCTTGGCAAGGGATGCAAAGAAAAACAGCAAAGAGTTCTTTACTTATGTAAACTCTAGAAGGAAGGGGATGAATCAGATTGGTCCACTTGATATTGATGGGTCAAGTGTTGATGATCCTGCTCAGGTAGCAAACAAACTAAATGAATATTTTGCATCGACATTCACACATGAGGAGGTATTCAGCGAGGGGAATGCCAGAGGTGTATTCAACTCTAGCAGTAAGCTACAGAATCTTGAAATAACTGGGAGTAAAGTGGAGGAGAAACTGTTGAAGATAAACACAAGAAAGGCACCCGGGGTGGATGGGATCTATCCGGTTATATTAAAGGAGGCAGCAAAGGAAGTAAGCAAACCCTTAGCCATAATTATGAGAGCCTCCTTGGACTCAGGGGAGGTACCCATAGACTGGAAATGTGCAAATGTGACCCCAATTCACAAAGGAGGATCAAAGGCTGACACAAGTAATTATAGACCTGCGAGCTTAACTGCTGTTCCAGGAAAATTAATGGAGGCACTGGTTAAAGAAGCACTGCAGGATCATTTAGACAAGACTTCAGTTATAGCTCAGACACAGCATGGTTTTGTTAAGGGGAAGTCTTGCCTGACCAACTTGATTGGATACTATGATGCAGTCACAAAAGAACTGGATGCAGGGAATAACTTTGATATTATATACTTGGATCTTAGAAAGGCTTTTGATACTGTTGCACATGGAAGACTGCTACACAAATTGGAGCAGTGTGACATTGGAGGCAAATTACTGCTATGGATAAAGGGGTGGTTGAGGGGGAGAAGACAGAGAGTGGTAATCAATGGACACTGCTCATCGTGGACTGATGTTATTAGTGGAGTCCCTCAGGGCTCAGTGTTGGGTCCATTATTGTTTTCTGTATTTATAAATGATATTGATGATGGTATATCGGGCTTAATGTCCAAGTTTGCAGACGATACAAAGGTTGGCAGGGTTGTCAAGGACACTACTGACACTATGCTGCTGCAACAGGATCTGGAAAGGTTGAGCAGATGGGCTGAGAGGTGGCAAATGAAGTTTAACATTGACAAATGTAAAGTACTACACATGGGAAACAGCAACCCCAGAGCAACGTATCAACTCTGTGGTACAACACTGACAGTGGTAGAGAATGAAAGGGACTTGGGGGTGGTTGTGCAGGCAGATATGAAGTTCTCTGAGCAGTGCAGACGGGCTGCAAGAGTAGCTCATGGAGTATTGTCAATGATATACAGGAATTTTTCCAGCAGGGATAAGGAGGTGATTATTCCATTGTATAAGGCAATGGTCAGGCCACACCTAGAGTACTGTATACAGGTCTGGAGGCCTCATTTCAAGAAGGATGTAGAGCTGCTGGAACGAGTACAGAGAAGGGCAACAAGATTAGTGAATGGAACAAAGGGGTGCTCTTACAAAGAAAGGCTTAAGTTTTGCAAATTACAGTGTCTGGAGACTAGGCACCAGCGAGGTGATCTGATAGAGGTGTATAAAGCCTTGAATGGTTTAAGCATGCTCAATGCTGATGGGATTCTTCCTCTAGCTCAGAAAAATCACCTGAGAGGGCATAAATTCAAATTGAGGAAAGACAGATGTAGGATAGACGTGCGGAAATTTGCCTTTAGCCAGCGGGTGGTTGGTTGGTGGAACAGACTTCCATCCCTTGTGGTGGAGGTTGATAGCCTAAATAAGTTTAAGGCTCAGCTGGACAGGTATTTTGAACGAACAGAGGGGTGAAGTGGAAGTGTTTTTTTTTTTTTTTTTTTTTTTTGGCTGATGCTGCATAAGCTTGCTTTCTTGCATCAAATGCCTCTACTAATGCTAATGCTAATGTGATTTGTGAGTATGGTAGCTTCTTAGCCTAAAAACATGAAAACATGTTCATCACCTAATCATTTTCCACCTGATGGTAACTTGAAATTTGTAAAGCCGTACATGTGCATACTTCATGATTTTATAACAGAGAAGCTGTTGATGCATGTTAGATTACAGATAGCTTGCTATGGAGGAAATATTTAAACCCTAATTTCTTTCATCATTATACAACTGGCTATACTCCAGCATGTTATAATGGCTGATCACTATACACAATTTAGTTTCCTTGTACTACCATGTAACTGCAACAAACAATATGTGGTGATCAGCCTTTATAACATATAATTTTAATGATATGTTTAGTTATTTAGTGTTTTTTTTTTTTAAATTCAAGTACAAGTTCTTTTAATATATCACTGGTTGCACCCTCTTACAACAACAAAAATAATTACCCGCCATCTGCTGGCACTGAACTTTCATTAGCATTAAGAGAGGCATATGATGCAAGAAAGCAAGCTTATTTAGCATCAGCCAAAAAAAAAAAAAAACCCTTCCCGTTTCTCCCATCTATTCACTCCAAAAGTTTACTAGTTCAGCCTTGAATTTATATAAGCTGTCAACTTCCACAACAACAGACGGAAGCTTGTTCCAGTAATCAACCACCTGCTGGCTAAAGGCAAATTTCCACACATGTATTCTACAACTTTCTTTCCTCAATTTGAATTTATGCCCCCTCAATAGCCTTAGACACTAATGTACCAATAAATCAAATCAAGTCCCCTCAGGTGCAGAATCTGAACAAGAGGAAAAATCCCATCAGCACTAGTTTGCTCGAAACATTCAAGATCTTATACATTCAATCAAATCACCTCACAGCTGCCTAGTCTCCAGATGTTGCAATTTGCAGAACTTAAGCCTATCTTTGTAACAGAAACCCTTTGTTCCACTCACTAATCTCATTGCCCTGTTCTGTACTTGTTCCAGCAGCTCTTCACCCTAAAATGAGGCCTCCCGTCCTGTATGCAGTACTCAAGGTGCGGCCTGACCATTGCCTTATACAGGGAGATAATCATTTCCTTATCCATGCTAGCAAAATTCCTGTATATCATTGACAAGACACCATGTCCTACTCTTGCATCCTGCCTGCACTGCTCAGAAAACTTCATATCCTGCCTGCACTGCTCAGTAACTTCATATCCGACTGCACTGCTCAGAAAACTTCATATCTTACTGCACAATTAACCCCCCAGGTATTTTCATTCTCCAATGCCCTGCGTGTAGTACCACACAGTTGGTGCATTACTTGGGGTTACTGCTACCCATATGCAGTATTTTCATTTATCAATGTTAAACTTCAGTTGCCACCTTTCAGCATATCTGCTCAACTTTTCTAGATCCTGTTGCAGTAGCATTCCATCCTTACTGTCATTAAAAACCCTACCAACCTTTGCTTCATCTGCAAACTTGGACATTGAGCCTGATATACCCACATCAATATCATTGAAAAATACAGAAAACAACAATGGGCCCAACATGGACTCCTGGTGAACTGCACTAATAACATTAGTCCATGAAGAGCAGTGTCCATTGCTTAACACTCTGTCATCTCCCACTCAACCATTCTTTTATTCATTGTGGCAATTTGCCCTTAATGCCATACTGCTCCAACTTGTACAGTTGTCTTCCATGTGCAACAGTATCAAAAGCTTTCCTAAAATACAAGTATATGATATCAAAATTTTTTGCATCCAGTTCCTTTCTGACCACATCATAGAATCCAATCAAATTGGCCAGACAAGACTTCCCCTTTACAAACCCATGCTGTCTGAACTATAACTGCAGTTTTGTCTAGATGATCCAGCATTGCTTCTTTAACCAGTGACTCCATTATTAAGGGCCTGCTTACTTCCTTTACTGCCTCCTTTAATATAATTAGATAGATCCCCTCCACCCCAGGTGCCTTCCTTATGTTTGACTTCAGCAATTTCTGCTCCACTTTGCTCTCAGTTATTACAAAATCATTTAACTTTCTGCCAGAGTGTGATAAACTTCTGGTATTCCCCTCTGAATAACTCCTCAATGTAGATGCAAAATAACTATTCAGTTTGTCAGATATCTGAGCAGAATCATCAACAATCGAACCATCAGTATCAAGTGGACCAAACTGTTTATCTCCTTCCTTCTATAGTTTACATAAGTAAAGAAGTCTTTAGTGTTTTTCTTTGCATCCTTTGCCAAAGATTTCTCATAATCTGCCTTTGTCATTTTATTACAACCTATCTTATATCTACCATAGGCATCTGTGTCTCCTAATAATTTATATGCCTCCAGTGCATTTTTCTTCTCTGCCACGAGTCTCATTAGTTCATCTGAAATCCATTTAGGTCTAAACCTTGAACAATATTTCTTAGTAGCTTCCAAAATTAATTCCTTGAATGCTTCCCATTTAGAATTTGCTGTTGGTAACATCATCAGTAGGCCCCCACTATGTAGAATTTAAAAACTGTCTGAGACAACTGTAGTCGCCTTTACAGAAGCAAAAACCCTTCCCTTTACTCCTGATAGTTATATCTTCAAGTAAATCTCGCATCAGTAGACTTTGATTACTGTCACCTAGTGGTTCCTTTATCTGTAGATTCTTAATTCATGAATAATCACTGCTGATAATCAGATCAAGAGTATTACTCTCTCTGGTTGCCTCTCAAACATGCTGCTATAGAAAACAGTCATCCAATAAATCCACAGTCTTGCTAGTGTGTGTGTGTGACCAACCCACAAGTTTCAGTCTATATCTGGAAAGTTAAAATCCCTCATTATAAGGCATTCTGATTTACTTTCTCATTTTATTTCTCTGTAACGGTGTTCGTTGTACTCGTCAGAGTCAGTAGGCCTATAACACACTCCTACTCTCAACTTTGCTTTCCCAGTGCTTGTGTCACACCAAACTGACTCACCATTGCACTGTCCACCCATGTCAACTGGATGAACTTCTTAGATTTTGTTTCTTAACTAACAGCTTTACTCCTCCTCCTCCCTTTCTGTACGCATTGTACTCCCCAAATTCGAGTTCTGCATTCCTTATCTTTGCATGACACCATGTCTCTGATATCCCAACAATATCCTTTGTGTCTCCATCAGCACCTCAAATTCAAATTTATTTACTATACTCCTAGCATTGGTGTACATGCAAGTATACATGAACCTATTCTTGCTCTTAGTTACTCTAACACAACCCATGTATTCACTTGTTCCATGATGACTCCCAGCAGTCCTTGATATCCCCAGCACCTTGCTTTCCAGGCTGCTGCTCAATTCCAATAGAAGCTGTGCAAGAATCACTTTCACCTCTGCCTGTGGCCACTGGTAATGTATTAGTCTGTGAATCCCTCCAAGCTAGCAGTTTTCTGACCTGCCTAACACTGCATCCATAGCATCAGCAAATATTCTTGCACCCTTTCTGTTTAAGTGTATTCCATCCCTGTAGAAGCAGTCTCTCCTGTTAGCAAGCACAGACCACGCTGAGAAGAATTCTACCCCATGAGCCTTGCACAATCTCTCCAGGGCCGAATTGATTGACAAGGCTCTCGTCTTTTTCTGTCCCGTGTCGTGGTTGGCCATTTATCTTCTGCAAACTCCAACTCGTCACATCTCCTTTTTTGTCGACCTCTGTTTCTGTTCTTCCAGTGTTATCCATTCAATTGCAGCTTTATTCTATCTGCTATCTTTTCTCATAATATGACCTGCCCATTTCCACTTTAGATGTTTTGCTTCCATAATAACATCCTTTATATCAGTTCTTTTACGTAATTCCTCATTTCTGACTCTCGTCTTTGCGTGACAATATGCTTCTTTCCATTGCTCTTTTTCTTACTTGTAATTTTCTTTCTTGCACCTTAGTAAGGGACCAGGTTTGTGCTCCGTAGGTAAGTATAGGATTTATTCATGTATTTAAGAGCTTTATTTTTAGAGAAACCGACAATTATCCCTTCATATAGTCACCAAGCATCCAGTATTTTTTCCAGCTGTTTTTCAACCTCATATTGGTGCTGCCATCCTGCAGTCCATAAAATGGATTTTCTCTCTGATTCCTTCTTGTACAGTAACTGCTCATGCAGGACTGAGTTAAATGCTTTGCTGAAGTGCTTAACATGTTGATTCAAATACTAGTCACCTATATGATTTAAAACTTTGTTCTCCATGGCGAGTTCCCCTACCACTTGCTCCACTCAATTAGAGGCAAATTGAAATCATCCCTAACAAGACATTAAACTGGTTAACTACACTGCCTCTTTTAAAGTCAAGTAGCTTGAGAGAAGCTTTGGGGGCACCACCCCAGATGCAGGAAAAATTTTCTCTTAGGGCAGATTTGAAATTTTGTGCAGCTGTTTAGCTAAATAGTTCTTTATAAGAAAAGTAATGTAACAGTGAAAAAGAAAATCAAGTTTTTTGATGCAGAGGAGGCAATATATGTTACATTTATGGCAAGAGAGATGAAAAGTTAGGGTGGTCTTCAGTAGAGATATGTGATCTTGTCTAGAAATCAGTGTCATTAAAGATGAATATAGGAGTTTTAGACTCTTCTGCAAGAAATAAGACAGGGCTTAGTTATAGAAAGAATGAAGTTAACTAAGTTTCCTTTTTTCCTCATTGGAAAATTACCTGGAGATCAGCATTTATGGAACTGGTGATGGATATTTTAGAAGGTTATGCAGGGCAATATTTCTCAAACTGGAAGGTAGAATATAGTGTTTTTTCCTGTTATTAACAAAACTATAGATAGCATTTACAATAAGTGGAAGAAGGTTGTTAACATACAAGAGAAAAGAGTAGAAAAAAACTGAACCTTGGGGATACCAGCATTAATTGGAAAGGTAGAAGACATGGAACCATCTACAATCATATACAGCAAATGGTCAGAGAAAAAACTGGTTATCCAATTGCAAAAATCGCATGGTGATCCCTAAAGATGGAAGCTTATTTAGAAGACCTTTATGCCAAACATGATCCAAATCCTTGAAAATTTCAAAATCAGTTGTGTCATTTTTGCACTCTTGTTGTCTTCATTTCACTAAACATTTCCATTAAATTTGTCCAAAGATGAGTAACATAAGGCAGTATATCACCAGTGGATTGACACTGATGGAAATAATGTTGGAGATTGTCAAACAGTTCAAGGGTTTTCAGATAGTTTGAGTTGGTAGTTGCTGGATTTCTCTGTTACTTTGGAAAGAAAAGAGCTAACTGCAATGGGACAGTGTTTTGAACATAAGCATTTTTCACCTTTTTTTTTTAGAAATTGGCTAGGCGTGAGTAAATTTCCATGCTGAAGGAAAATCTCCAATGCCTCAAGTCTTCTAAAACTCCTAGAGAAGATACTTCTCCCTATTTTAACTAAACAACTTCTTCCACATCAGCCTCATCAAATCCACTACTCTCTTCCTCATAGATCCACTGTGACTAATCTCTTAGCCACCACCAGCTCTATCCTCTCTGCGTTTGAATCTCATGCAGAGCTTGCAGTCACTTATGTAGACCTCGAAGCAGCATTTGACTCAAATCTTCCTGCAATGCTGAAGCTACTTTCAGACCATTATCAAATCAAGGGAGACACTCTACAGTTCCTCACTTCACTCCTTCAAAATAGAATAATCCGGCTTACTGTCCACGGCCAAACATACGAGCGATGTGTCTCTTCAGGCGTGCCACAGGGTGGTGTCTTATCCGGCCTCTTATTTACAGCGCTCATCTCGCCGCTTGTTGAGTCCAGGCATGATACTCTATGCTATGCTGATGATATGAAACTGATTTCTCCACATGATGATCTTATCGTGATAACAGCATCAATTAACAATCTACTCCTGGAATTTGCAAACTACCTCAACCAGTTTGGACTAAAAATAAATCCAGAAAAGTCTGAATTTATGATATTCTCGTTAAAGAAAACGCCTTCCTATATTCAGCTAACACTATGCAATTCCCCTATTCCCATCGTCAAGAAACATACTGATTTGGGGGTTGTTTTTGATCCTAAGCTCTGCTTTGGTAACCACATGGAAAAGCTGCTCACCCAGGCAGCTCGACTCCGAGGGATGGCCAAACAGCATTTGCATTATATTAATGAAGTAACGACCACCGGAAGATATATAAAAAGCACGGTATACTCTCCGCTTCTATATGTTGCAAAAGTATGGCCATCTGCCGCCTCTAGCACAATTCGACCACTCTTTTCTACTGAGTTTTGGCTCTTAAAATGGGTCATAAACAAACATAAACTTCCTCCACAGTTAAGGACAACTGAAATGGCCAGTTTGATAAAAATTCACAGGCTTCCCACGCTGATTAGGGTGAAATGCCTTACCACAACTGTAAAAATGATCACTGAAAAGATCTCGGCACCATCATTCTGGGACCTGTGCTCTTGGAGAGTCCCTCAGCCTTCCCTCAGAGCGACTCCAACTCTATGCCCACATCTCAGCTGTCTCCACCTATCCGATAGGTTTCTGCCATATCAGTTACTTTCATGTGCCCAGTCTTTGGATGCTGACCTTAATAAGTTTTCTAGTGATAAGGAGTATAGATGCCACATCCTTAAATTGTACTTCCCCGTCCCTGATTCTGCTCCTTGAAGCTCGCCTTAATGCCGCAATCCAGCAATGCAACATGAAGATGGCTTACAACCAACCTTGTAGTTTTCCACCT
Source organism: Mastigoproctus giganteus (assembly GCF_048544385.1). Lineage (NCBI taxonomy): Eukaryota > Metazoa > Arthropoda > Arachnida > Uropygi > Thelyphonidae > Mastigoproctus > Mastigoproctus giganteus. Next base: position 62,506,514 of record NC_143579.1, on the reverse strand, counting down.
GTATATTCTTTGTACATTGTGATGTTTATAATTGTGTTATACTTTGAGTGTTGAGCTCTATTTACTCTTGATTCGTTCATATATGTATGTTATATTTAATTTATTAATTTCCTTTCTTACATATTGTAATATCACTGTTAACCCCTGGCCTTGTGGCCATGAAGGGCTTATTGCAATGTATCCATTGTATTATTATTGCAATAAAGATTTCTACAATAAGAGAGTGCAAAAATGACACAAACAGGAACAAGTTTGAGGGTACAAGATTTGATAACAAGTAGAGATATTTCAACAGGACCTGGTGCTTTCTTGTCATCAAGGTCATTCAGTTATTCTAACATCCTTCTGTGGTCTTCCCACAGAAGGATGTTAGAATGATAGTGGATTTAATGGAGTATATTGGGAATGGTTGGAGGTGATTTACAAAGGTTGATATAAGAATTAGAGGAAAACTAGAATGAAAGTAAAAGTTGGCTTTATATTTAGTTGAGGATGCATTAGAACCATCAGGTTGTAACAGAGGTAGGAGTGTAGATGGACAAAAGTTGCAGCCAATAGTTTTGGCAAGAAACAAGAATGCTAGGCTAGCATTTAGATAAGAATCAATCTTTTTGCTCTTAGCCTCTTCAAAACTGAGTTTTGACCGATTAAGAAATTTTTACAATTGTTGCAAGATTTGACATGGGCAGAAAATATAGCTGGACGTTTAGATAAAACCCAATTGTAACATGTTACATTATTATCTTGTATAGCCTGATAAAAGTAATGAGAGTTTAGGGCAAAATTAGTTTAGGGTAAAAAAAAATGCAGGTTAAAGGATTTCACTGTGATGAAAAAATTTTACTGACACAATCTGAGCAAACAGTAGAATGGAAGATATAATCCAGCCAAGGAAATAAGGGTTAGAAATCATCCAGATCATCTCATTACATAATGCCAAATGACAAGGCTGAGAATGATCGTGGAGGGAGGGAGAGAGGTGGGGGGCTTCATTGAAAGACAGTCACCAAAGCATGATTTGAGGATCATTAACTGTACTTTAAAAGATAATTGGTGAAGAAAAGATCAAGAGTGTTGAGTGTGTAGTTAGAATTGTCTTGTATTCCCCTAGGTAAATGCATAAGTTGCATAAGGTCATTAGTAATCACAACAGCCTCAATATCTTAACCAACTGGGTCTATGTAACTAGAAAATCTGAAGCCAAATCAAGTTGTGAACATTAAGATCACCAAGAAAAATTAGGTTAGAGAAAGGAGTTTCAGAGGAACCCAAAAAAATTCTGGCTGATTCATAGAGTTGGGAGGCAACAGATATGTTTGACAGAATGGGGCAGGTAAAGAGAAAGGATACAAAAAAAAAAAAAAAAATAGCAAAGATTTCTTTTCTTATGTAAACCCTAGAAAGAAGGGGATGAGTTCCACTTGATGTTGATTGTTCAACTGGTGTTATCCTGCTCAATAAGCTAAATAAGTACTTTGCATCTACATTCACACATGAGGAATTCTTTAGAGGAGTTTGTGCCAGAAGTCAAACTGTAAGAGGAAGCTAACTGGTTTTGTAATAAGTGGAAGAAAAATTGCTGGACTTAAATGTAAGAAAGACACATGGAGTGGATGGGATCCATCCAGTTATATTAAGGGAGGCAGCAAAGGAGGTAAGCAAAACCTTAGCCATAATTATGTGACAGCATCCTTAGATTCAGAGAAAGTCCCTGTGAACTGGAGATGTGCAAATGTTTTCCCAATTCACAAAGGGGGGGGGGAAATCAAAGTGTTACATGTGTAATTACAGACCTGTTAGCTTCACTTCTGTTCCAGGGAAAATAATGGAGTCACTGGTTAAAGAAGTAATGCAGGGCCATATAGAGAGGAGTGCAGTTATTCTTCAGTCACAGCATGGGTTTGTTAAGGGGTGATCTTGTCTGGCTAATCTGATTGGATACATGATGCAGTAACAAAGGAACTTGATGCAAAAACTAATTTTGATATCATATATTTGGATTTCAATAAAGCTTTTGATACTGCTGCACAAAAAGACTGCTGTGCAAATTGGAGCAGTGTGGCATTAAGGGCAAGTTACTGCTGTGGATAAATCTATTTTTGATTGGTAGAAGATGTAGGTTCGAATCCCGCCTCTGGCTTGGATCAAAGTACTGCAAAAACCTTGGGAGGTGCACTATGGCCCCCAACAACTAAAAAAAAAAAAAAAAAAAAAATGACATAACACCACCTTTTTGTTGATTTTCCGTAACGTTTTGAGTCTATATGGCTTGAAGGATAAAAATTTCCTTAACGTTCGCACACCGTTATCTGTGGTATTCCAAATTCTCATCTAGCATGATTTATAAACTTTAGATAAAAAAGTTTCCCTAAAAGTTCTAGTAATTGTTAATGCTTACTGTGGCACTTTTCCTCATGTGACTGAAACAATAGACATTTTTAACTTAGTTTTTTTTTGGGGGGGGGGATTCTCACGAACAGTACTTAGTGGAAATTGCTGGTTCTTGACTTTCTCATCCCCCCCCCCCCTCCACACACACACACACACACAGACTTTTCTGTTCTTGTGATCTTCACTTTACTACCATCATAGTCAAGAAACTTAATTTATAGTACTTTTATTTTATAACAATCACCTTGACCCTTTTCCCATTAGTAAACTCCCAAGGGGCCAGCAATGCTCACTTTGAGACCCACTGATCCATAGTAAAAGATATAAAAATTGATCATTGCAAAGAATACTTTAGTTCTGTGGTGTAATACTGTTTATGGTTAGATAACTTATTAGTGGTAATATTTTTCTCTTGTATTTTTGAAGATATATAATTTAGTATGTGCTAATCATGCATGTGCTTTTTTATTTTGTATTTAGGAAATATATGAACTCATCAACAATGGATCCACATGTCGAGCTGAATCTGTTACACATTATGAAACAGGTAGACAGGCCATTATGAATTCAACTGTTTTTCATAATGGAAAACATTTTGTCCTTGCAGCTGGTATGGAAGGAATGTGCCAGATTTATCAAATGAAATACAAACTTTTTAATCAAAATAAGTGTGATGAAACAAGCAGGAGTGAAACCAAAAAAGGTGTGTAGCAGTGAAATATTTTTGATCATTATATCCTAAATTATTAAAAAAGTAGATAACTATAGTTTATTCTCAGTTATACATTGTAATGGAGGAAATAGGTATCACCAACCATATAGAATAATGGACAGTCAAATTCCTAAAAATTTAGTTACTGGAGAAAGAGCCACATCTGACATTATTGCTTTCCACAGTACTTATACAAGCGAATGAATATAATCTGGGGCTTCTTTCCATGGGAAATAATTTCTACATAAAAAATATGGCAGCAAAAACAAAATGCAACTAACATTATTAAACACGAAGAAATATGTGGTTGAATTTTAAGCATTGTATTGATCTAGTTCTGGTTTGTCAGTTGAATTCATTCCATCCAAGAGAAGTCTGGCAGAGGAAAGGCATGAGAGAGACTGTACTTTTATGTTATTCAGATCACACAACCTAAGCATGAATAAGTTCGGAGTTTATTTTGACACAGACAGGCTGTTTTAATTAAAAGGCACTCGGGGTCTATCTCACTTAGGTTTAAAGCTGTTTGCCATCTGAACTTATGTTATATCTAGGCACTGATTTCAGATTTCTTTACATTCAATTCAGCAATACACTAATGACATTTTTAGACTGAACCAAGCTAAGAACAGCTTTCCCATTGAGAAAAAACCAGTTGATTGGGCAAAATTTAAATTTATGAATTGTAAAATATAAATAGTAATACTTAATCCATTGAACAGTTCATTCAAAAATTTAGGTCTGAATACAACAACAACAAAAAAAAAAAAAGACTGGACAATGATGAAAAACCTAAAAATAAATATAATAAGTCTAGTGCACTACGCACACTCTGCATACATCGTTCAGTTATTCCAAAATACACTTTTTTTTTAATCTAAATTGAGTTAAATAATTGTTTATATTAAACAGCTGTGTTAAAATCAAACTATAAATCCCTTCTATTTATTTCTTCTATCTCATAATCACCTGCATATTGTACTCAATATGCAGGTGAATCAGCAATGAACAAGGCTATAAACTATTTTTATATGAGATGCTATCCAGGCACCTCCATAGCCACGTGGGCAGGAGCAGCCATGTGTAGCACACGCTTCTTGATTAGACCAGGGTTTAAGCCCGTGCTCACCAAATATGGAGGATGCGGAAAGGTCAGAGAATGACCACTGCATTTTCCGGAGCAATATGGCCTTAGTTGCTAATGCTCCTAAAAAACCAAATAACAACAGATGCTATCCAAAAAAGTTATGAGAAATACTGTTGATTATACTATAATGTTTTACTTTCACATTAGTTTACCTTATCATAACCATTCTATGTTATGTTGTGTTAGATGTAGTAAGCAAACTTATATAGCAGCATCCAAAAAAAAAAATTGCCACATCAGCTGTCCATCCCCTCTACTATGTTTAATTCCTCCATAAATTTATTCAAACTACTAACTTCCACAATGCCAGATGGAAGTTTGTTCCAACAATGAAATACTGTCTGGCTGAAACTAAATTTCTACACATGTCCTGCAAATATCCATCATCAGTACGTAGCTAAGTCAATCCATTCAAAGCCTTAAACACCTCACTCAGATCTCCTAACAGGTGCCTAGTTTTCAGACATTTCAGTTTGCAAAACTGAAGTCTCTCTTCTTAAGAGTATCCTTTCGTTCCCCTCGCTAATTTCCTTTTTCTTCTCTGCACCCATTCCAACAGAACCATGTCATTTTTAAAATGAGGCTTTCAGACCTGTATTCAGTAATCAGGATGTGGACTAACTATTACCATATACAATAGGGTAATCACCTCCTTATCCCTCATAAAAATATGAGGAGAAATCATTGAGAAATCCCCATGAGTTGTTCTAGTAGCCTGTCTGCACACTCTCAGGGAACTTCATACCTGACTGCACAATTACCTTCAGGTCTTTTTCATTCTACGCTACCTTAAGTAAAGTGTATTTAGTGTCTGATGGCACCAGGGGTTCTCCCCATCTGTGCATATGTGTGACAGTTTACTGCAAAGGCTAGAGATTTAAGTGTGTGGATATTGTATATGTGTAGTGGTGTGTATTGTTGTTCTTCTGGCCATTTAGTTGCTAAGTGTGGTACCACACAGTTGGTTCATTAATCTAGGATTACTGCTACCAATATGAAGCACCTTGCATTTGTCACTATTAAACTTAAATTGCCACTGCTCAGCCCATCTGCCAATTTTTCAAGATCTTGTTACAGTAGTCATACCTTGAATACTGTCTCATTAACCACTCTGCCAACCATCATGTTATATGCAAACTTAGACATTAAGCCTGATATGCCTTCATAGTATCATTAACCCGGTCTAAGTCCGCCCTGTTTTTGTCTAATTTTTAACCCTAACTCAAAAGTTGCTCCCCCCGAAGAAAACTAATAATTTTCATAATTTCTACTCAATTTACAAAATTGAAACTCTCAATATACATAAACAGAAGTATATTCTTTGATTTCCTACCTTTATCGCTCAGCAAAAACTATTAATTCACTCTAAAACAGCAAAAATGTACGATCACATTTCAATTTACTAAATTTTGATGTCGGCAAAACAAGATCCAAGCTTTGAAAATAAAACGCGTTACAGCATTAGTTCAAAAATTCGCGCGTCAGCTCGGCGCCTCTGGCTAAAACGAATCAACGCACGCAGAGAGATAATTGACTGGTCAAGCTTACGTCATTAGCGTTACCAAGGTGATCCAAGGAGAAAATGAAACTGTAAACAACTTTCGTGGAAAAGAAACAGTTGAGCATCATTACTTGCGAACACTAATTTGCATGGCTCTCTCACAACAGTAGCTTTATTGCTTTTCGTAATTGTTGTACGAAAGAATTGCAACGAATTGGTTTTGAAAAACTAAAATATTGCATTTCCTTTCTTCAATATGTATTATCTACTAAAAAAAATCAAGGAAATTCATATACTGGAAGCTATACTGGAAACGGAAAGAAAAAAACTGATCACTACAATGCGCATTTCATAAAAAAAAAGTTCGCTTTATTGTAATTGTTTCTAGATGACTAAATCGGAACAGCAGTTTCATGGATGTATATTTGATCTTCTTACGAAATTTCAAGAAAATATTTCTATTCATAGCTGCGTTATAAACTTCGAAAACTGATATCGAAGGAACTTCACATGCATCTCACCTGGTGTACAAACGAAAAAAAAAAAAAAAAATGCGCAGCTAGTAACAGATTGTGAGAACAATCCATTACTCGTAGTGAGGGATTGGGAAATTGTAAGTAATTGTTATTGAATACTTCAATATTTCCTTGATATGCATTTGATATCATCAAAAAATTTCCAGAGAAAAATTGAATTTTCATTATCACACAACACCTGAAAAATTCACCATAAAATGTCATGTGTTTCAATGTTTGAATTCCATTCTGAGCTGCAAATGTAATTTCACTTCTCTTGCGCTGACAGAGTAGCCGTTCACCGAATGAAGAAAAACAGGGTTCATTTTCATGAAATTTCCAATTCCCTTCTTTCACTTGAGGGAAAAAAAATTCCTTAGGGGAGGGAGTCCACCCTTTCTAGTCCGACCCTGGAGGGAGAGAGAGAGAGAGAGAAATAAAAAATACCCTTTTGGTGGGGAGAAGGCCAAGAGATTGTCAAAGGTCCAGAGTGCTAACTTTCATTTATTTTATTTATTATTATTTATTTTATTTTATTATATTATTATTATTTTTTTTTTTTTCTTGTGTTGTTCTAGCAATCCATCCTGGATTGGGGCTTCCCTGGCCCGGGATAGTGCTTCTCCTCTTTTCTCCTTCCCTCTCTTCATCTTATACAAGTTTTTCTTTCCTCCCTGGGAAACTTTTTTTTTTGGCTGATGCTGCATAAGCTGATACACTTGCTTTCTTGCATCACATGCCACTACTACTACTACTAGTAGTTCCCCAGGGAGAAGGGCGTGCAGTTAGTAGGGGAGATCTTGCCCTCCTGCTAGGGACGAGTACCTGGAGGCAGTCGTCCAGGTGATCGCTGCTTCCAGGTAGCCAGAATGCCCAAATACAACATCACAATACAGAACACACACATAAGCTCACAAAGTTTTTCTTTCCTGTCACTTTCTCCCGTGCGGGATGAAAAATTTTTTTCTCTCTCTCTTGCCTTCCTTTTCATCTGTCGTCATCCAACATGGGATATTCCTAAGCGGGATGATTTTTTTTTTTTTTCACGACACACACTGGCCTTACCCTGACAATGCGTAAAAACTGAACAGAGCAACGAGGCCGAGATGAACTTTTGTTCTAGGAGCCGCCCATACAAAAACAAAAAATAAATGAAGAAAATAAATAATAATAATAAAAAAAAAAAAAAAAAAAAAAACAGCATTGCAGCTCTAAGTCAGCTTCATCCTAGGATGCCGAAACTGCAATTGTTTTAGAGAACAATATTTTGCATTTTTACTTTCTAACATTATTTTGCATTATAGCTCTGTTACAATATTTTGCTTCGTTTCTTTATATTATTGCTGTAGGAAATGATATCTGTGTGCACGACGTTTCATCACAGATGCTGGAGTTCTAATTAGTCAGTTCATCCTAGGATGCGGAAGTACTAATTAGTCCGATTTTGATCTGGCGCGCATTTGAAAAATCCACATTGCTTTACTGCAATTGTTTTAGGAAACAATATTTTGCATTTTTACCCTAGAGAGAGAGAAAAATAAAAGTATTTTTTCTTTTTTGTGAGAAGCAGGCCAGGAGGTTGTCAAAGGTCCAAAGCTAACTACTTGGCAATGTTATAATAAATGAAATCCAAATCTTTTTCAATTTTAGAAAAAATAGTGTAATCATTAATTATTAGTAAACAATATTATATTATTACGTGTATGAAATGCAAGTAATTTATAAATAAACAATGTTATCATGAATAATGTTTGTGTTCAGTGTATTCCTGTGCTGTGCTATTGAATTGCAATATGCAATGTTGCAAGTGAAAGTTTTGTTCCACAGAATGGTTGTTTCCTCTTACTGAGTTTTATCTGAAAAGATAATGCTTTCCAAAATCTGATTGCGTTCTCTTTTTTATTTTTGATTAGGGTATACTATTTTTTTTTATTTGTCTCTTGTTTATGACATTCTAATGGCTGTAATTTATTGATATTTTCTACCAAAAAAAAAAGAAAAAAAAGTAAATTTTGGCTTGTCATATTTTTAACACAGCAAAGCAAAATGAAGTTCAAATAAATATCTTTATTTTTATAATAATATGTTAACACTCATATTTACATTCAGCATAAAACATAATAGTAGAACTGAAACTAAGCTGGTATATGGTTCATCAATACATATTTACATTCTGCGTATAACACAAATAGTGCCCAGGTAAAAACAAATCAGATGGCAGCAGTTGGTGTTTGTCCAATAGATCAGCATCTTTCGAAAACAAGAGAAGCAAAGTTCTGAAAGGTGGAATGAATTTCCGTGTTTTCCACAAGATGATGTTCCAATCCAGGATGAAAATCTCTAACACAATTTTTTTTCTCAAGTCCTCATAAATGTCACAGTCAAATAACACATGCTGTCACTCTTCACGTTGTCCGCAAGAGCAGAAGTTAGTATGAAAAAGTCCGAATTTGCACAGTTTATCGTTTAGCGACAGTGTCCAGTGGTGAGATATGACTTCTGCATCGATAGGGAGAACCATTATCTTCTGCCTTTATCCGTTAGGTAGGTAACCTCTGGAGAAAACTTTCTAGTAACCTGCGCGGTCAGCGATATGTCCCATTGTGTCTGTCATAAGGTAGAAAGTTTGTTCCTGTTGTTTTTCTTCTCATCTTAGATGTTATGATTTTTCATGTTGATTCTAATATCAAAGAAGTCGGTTGGAATTGCTTGTTTTCAATCTGTAACACAACCCTCTGTAAACTACGTAAAGATCTAGTGGAATAGATCCTGCCAGCACTTGAAGAGCTGATAAAACTGTACAATAGGCACGCATCAGGGCTAGCAGTATGCTCCTTTTTATAGAAATTAATTTTTTTTTGAAATGTTTTATTCTGTAACCTCTGAAACCAGACTCCAGCGCTGAAGGTTACAATAGGGATGCCTTATTGAAACTTCAGCATCCACTGATGAAGATGACTGCCCAGAAAGTGAACATCACAACAGTACAAACAAAGCGTGACTATATCGGAAAGAATAGTCACCGAATGAAGAAAAACTGCTGGCCTCTAAAATATCCACACAGCCCAGAACATTATATGTCATCTGCCAGGTACAAGGGCTGCAGCAAGAACACCAATCACTATAGGATTGTCCTTTCGATAATGTAATGTTAACCCAGATAGTGATTCACGCCAGATGTTAGAAGAACAGATAACAATGAAATTAGCTTTCTAACAAACATTTTAGGAACGTATCATGCAGCAAGTTAAAACTTGGAAAATATGTGGAATAATAATGGTTGGTCCGAAGTAACAGACTCAAAAGAGAAAGAAACAGACCGATTAGCAGCATTTACAGATTTTTTGGTATTTGTTTTTAGATAGATGCCGAAGAAATTACATAGTGCTGTAATATCCTGAAGATAAACAGCTAGTTTCATTCAACGATAAATGTTCTTTTTTTCCCGAATACGTACCAGTAAAATAGCAAAATGTGAACTGCATACTACATTATGCTATGCAAATATGATTTTATGCACAAAGAATATGGAGATTTATGTTGAAAGACAACAGCCAGACAACTTTTCAAGAACGTCCGGATGTGATGAATCAGCTTGTTTGCCCTATTGAAGAAACTAATCACAATATGCTCCTATAACAACTGGTTCTAGCGTTGTCTTTGACTACTAAAATTTTACGAGGAAACACTGTTTGTTGGCTCGCTGAAAAAAAAAAGAAAAGAGAACTGCCAGCTGAATATCACAAAAAAAACCAGAAATGTGCTCCCACACAACCCACTTTGACAGCTCTATAGATAGCAACGGTGGTGACAGTAGAAAGCCAGAAATTACGCTTCAATATGATCGAATGTGGAATAGACTCATAGGATGAAATGTGATCTACTTCATGTCTCAGGAAAGCAGAAAATGACCAATGGCGTTTTTTTTTTTTTTTTGGATTCCTGACATTTCAGGAATTAATACCATAAACAACCCGCAGAACAAAAATCCAGAAGTGAATAATACACATGAAGAGCTTCTCATAGAGATTGGCATCAGTAGTGAATCACACAACTCTAAAAAAGAGTAGCCATTCGGTCTCTGCCAAAACTACTTCATGTAAAAGCTGCAGAAGTACAGTTGCATCCAGCCAAAAGAAGATTTCTGATCCTTCTGAAGTGTACACACCTAACCAAGAAGCTATGCTAATACTAATATAATCCCTAAATGAATTTAAAAAAAAAAATTAACGTGTCAATCTAATCTCTAGCAATAAAAATAATGAGCTATGTTTAGCTAATCTCTAGCTAAATAAGGAAGATGTGGTAACCTAAACCTAAATGAATAAAAAAAGATGTGTCAACTTAATCTCTACGTTAATAAAAAAAATAAATAAATGTGCTAATGTAATCCTAAACAAATAAAAATTAAATAAATGCTAATGTAATTCTAAACGAATAAAAAAAAACTGTGCTAGTGTAATCCTAAAAAAATGAAAAGTTATAAATATTGTAAATTTAATTTCTAACTGAATAAAAAAGTGTGCAAATTTCCATTAGTAAACCGAACTGAATGAAAAAGTTGTATTAGTCTTATTCCTAAATGAATATATATCTGTAATAGTGTAATCCCTAAATGAATATGAAGAAGCTGTATCGAGCTAATTTCTAAATTAATTAAAATAAAAAAAAAATCTGAACTTATCTGCTTGAATAATGAAAAGCGATGCTGAATTCTAAATATAAACTAAATCTACTTTGTCATAATGTACAAGTGCACCAGGAAGATAGAATAAAACTAAGGCCTTCTGCATTATGTTGCTCAAACTAACTTGCAAGAAACACCCCACTTCTGAAAGAATGTCTCATAAGAAGTGACCTGCTGAAAAAGTTGTAGTAGCGACACACACACACACATTTGTAGACTATTTTATTTAGCTGTACTGTTTTATATTAGCATACATAATTTTTGCTACGTTTGTGTATCTAAATATACATATAAATTATGTATGCTAATATAAAGCAGTTTAGCTAAATAAAAAAAGCCAACTTGATAAGTGTGTATTTTTAGTCATCACTGTCACTACTTTGAACATTTTCTTTAGGTATCTTCCCAAAACATAATTCACAGACAGTCTTCGAGTGCTCCTTACAAACTCGTTCTAAACATGCTTCGCAGAATTTCTTTGTTTTACGATCTTTCTTCCTGGGACACTTGTAACATCTACCTGGCTTAGGTGGACACTGTTGGGAAGGTCCAGGAATTTCTTCTGGCGGAATACAAGCATATTTCGCTGCTTTTGCACGAAGATATTTTGGAAGAGTTACCGTGGCCGCTCTTTTACGGAGCTGTGGATTCACTAAACTTTTTCCAATCTCTGCGAGAAACTCGCTTCGAGGGAGTCTCACTTCTGGATTATTGCTACGGAAAATAGCCAAGGCATTTATTCCAGCAATGTTCAAAATCCTGTGGAAAAGTACCATTGGCCACCTTCTGGTTTTCTGATAAGTAGTATACGTTCCACACATTTCATCCAAGACATCAACTCCACCTTTGGTCATATTATAAAACGTAATAATTTCCGGCTTTCTTTTGTCGCCACTGTCAGGATCTATAGTATCGTCGTGGTGCTTAGTCGATATTAGGATCACATTTCTGGTTTTTTTTGGTACATAGGATACAACTGTGGTCTGATCTTGGAATGCGAACAAACTACTAGTCGGCTCGCGTTCCTTCACATTGACCAATTCAGCTGGTAGCTCACGTTTATTTTTTCTTAGTGTGCCAACAAGAGTAATGTTTTTTTGTAGTAATTTAGAAGCCAGAGGCACACTGGAGAACCAATTGTCTGTGGTCAAATTACGGTTGGTTCCTTCAATTGGGCGAACAAGCCGCATCACCACATCGAGGGGCGAATTTGACAGGGCATATGGCCCAGAAGGTTGTCTCCCCACATAAACTTCCATATTGAACGTGAAACACATCTTAGCATCGGCTAATGTAAATATTTTCAGTCCATATTTTGCCGGTTTACTTGGGATGTATTGAAGGAATGAGCATCTACCCCTGAATGGCACTAATTGTTCATCTACAGTTACATACTCCGAAAGTGAGTAAAATCTCTGGCATCTCTCCAAAAACATGAAAAAAATTTCACGAAACGCTGCAAGTCGGTCCAATTCTTTTCTAATGTGTCTATCACTCTTGCTATCGAATCGCATAACCCGAAGGAGGAATGAAAACCTCTTATGGGTCATAACCGATGAGAGCAATTCCGAACCAAGTCCATCTTTACGCCACATATGTTCTGCGTTTATCCCTGCTAGCCCAGACATTCCTGCCAATATTAAAATACCTATCAAAGCTCTCATTTCATCGTTATCTGTTCTTCTAGCATCCTTGGCCAACGAAAAATTAGAAGATATTTTATCAACATATTCGTTAGTATGTTTCACTATATGGGTTATCATTTCATTATCGAAAAATAATAAAAAAACAATCAATTGGTGATTTGGCGGACTTACCTGCAGCCTTCACACCTGGTAAATGAATAATGTTACCTCGAGCTGCGCGAATATTTAGACGAGGGGCAACTTTCCTCCACACCGTGCTTTTATCCTTCCCGATATATACATCCTCCTCCAGCTGCTCCCAGTCGCTGTCACTGCCATCGCTTGTCTCCGTGCTACTCCGATGGTCCAATTCCTCACAGAAGGAGCTATCATCTTCTGATGATGACTGCTCATCAGCTGCCCTTTCTTCATAATTCCCTTCCAAGTAACTCCTATGCATTTTCTAAGGTAAATCTGAAATCTAAATATGAAAATAAGTCTGAAATCTAAATGTGAAATATCAACGGTTGTCACTACTTAAATTGAAGTTCTCGCGTTGCGCAGAAGCAAGAAATGTGGAAAATCCGTTGAGCCCCCCCCCCCTCAACTCTTTCTTGTAGTGAAAATAATTTGTTTGGGTGGAGTATGTGTTTTCGCCTTCTACATATGTATAATTGTGAAAACTTCTTTGCGGTAAATTCAGCAAATAGTAGTCAATAATCCCTCTGGAAATATTGAAAGTGTTTCATTCTAACCTTACGGTAAGATCAAACTATAGTACAGTAATCCTTTATTGCATGGAAATTAGTTGTCATCTACAAACGATGTCAGGACAGTAACAATAAACCTATGCAGTCAGAACAGGTGTTTTGTTCTGAGAGTCTGTTGAGTAGAATCAAAGAGGAAGTTACCATTCAAGTTACCGCCAGTAATTTGTTACGGTAGGGGAGATCAAAATCTTACCGTAATATCAAACCAAAGTACAGTAATCTTTTTTGCATGGTAGTAGTTGTCATCTATAAATAATGTCAGGAACAGTAATCCCTCTGGAAATATTGAAAGTGTTTCATTCTAACCTTACTGTAAGATCAAACTATAGTACAGTAATCCTTTATTGCATGGAAATTAGTTGTCACCTACAAACGATGTCAGGACAGTAACAATAAACCTATGCAGTTAGAACAGGTGTTTTGTTCTGAGTTTCTTGCAGTAAAATCAAAGAGGAAGTTACTCTTCATGTCACCGCAAGTAATTCGTTACGGTAGGGGAACATAAACTGTCTTCTGTTCGACAGATATCAGTATTTGCAATATTCCCAAAGGGAAATAATTTCAGCTTAGAAGGGACAATGGACGGCATTCAATCCCCTTTTCGTCAATTGGATATACTAGCCATAAATATATTGGAAGCTGGATTATACATTTCAAACATCACTTGAATACAAATGACTACACAGTTACTTTGGACTGATCTGATGTCTTCGGGTAAAATCAGTCTTTTTGTTGTAATTTTCCCAAATGTAATTGTATTCAAACAATTTTCCCAAATTGTTTGAATACAATCACATTTGATTTTACAAAATACAATTACAAAAAAAAAATTCCTGTGTTCAAACAATTTGGGAAAATTGTTTGAACACAGGAATATTTTTTTATTTCCAATGTGTATTTTACTATCGTATTTCCTTTCTTCAATATGTATTTCAATACATATTGTAATAATTTACATATTGTAAATTTCTTCAATACATATCGAAGAAATTACAATACATATTCTGTGTACTGACACAAAATCAAGAAAATTCAACTGAAAGCCACAGTATAAACGAAAAAGAAGAAAAACACTTTGCTGTACTATTGTTTTAGGGAACAGTATTTAGCATTTTTACTTTCTAACAATATTTCACATTATTGCTCTGTTACAATGTTTTGCTTTGTTGCTTTACGTTATTGTTGTAGCGAACAATATCGTGCACGACATTTCATCACAGATGCTGGAATTCTAATTAGTCAGTTCATCCTAGGATGCGGAATTACTAATTAGTCCGATTTTGGTCTGGCGCTCATTTGATAAAAAATCCAGAATAATTCCTCTGGAAATATTAGCTAGTGAACTGCATTATAAATTTCAAACATCGCTGTATTGCTTATCCTTTGAGTGACCGCGTGTTTTCGCCTTTTATTGTAGACACTTTCTTCCAGTCAGTAAAATCATTATTATACCTATAAAGTAATTCATTATGTTGGGGCAAACCGTTTTTGCTCCTAATTGATGTAGCACTTTCGAATTTCGCAAAGTGGATTATTTGAACACAACATACATTAGAAGGTCGGTAAAAGAGTTGATAATTGATGGGCAGCATTCCGACAAACAAATTTTCTGTTTATATTCCGTGATGGTCAGAGATCCCGAAATATAGAGAGAGGGAGGGAGGGAGGGAGAGAGAGAATACAAGAAACCGCACTGACTCATCTGCCAAAAACCACAGTAAAACAGTAAAAGTGTTGGGGAGTAAGTCTATTTGTCAGCGGAGTTTATCTGTTTCTTCTGAACTTCTCCCTTTGCAATGACATCAAAGCGTAACAAGCAAATATCTTCTAACAATACTTTTTGAGCACACGTTAGTCGTAATCTGTTAGCTTTTGTATTGTTAGAAATATTGCAGTTTTGTGAACAATACACATTTCAAAAAAGAACGTTATTCATAGCGGATGATTTTTTTTTCTTTTGATGCACCAGTTTTCAAAGTTTATAACGCAGCTAAAAACAGATATTTTCTCGAAATTTGGTTAGAAGATCAAACCCAGGAAACTGCTGTTCCAATATTGTTTACTAAAAACAATTACAATAAAGCAAAAAATTTTTTTATCAAATGCGCATTGCAGTGTTATCAGTTTTACACCAGTTTTTTCCGTTTCCAACAGATGAATTTCCTTTATCTTCTGTTCGTAGGAGCAATACGCGTTGAAGATAGGAAATACGATCTGTTCACCTTTGATAAACTTATTATTACTGTATCGCTGTATTGCTTCTTAGGTCAAAAACAGTAGCTCCCCGACCGTCTTTTGTTTATTTACACTTCTCCCTTCTGACTCCATGCGAGGGACGAGGTCACGTGATTTATACTTCCCACGCGTCGCTGGTATTCAGGCGGAGCTGTTTATCTGAACTGCTACTCTCTGTGAAAAGAAATTCGCGTGCTTCACACCAAGAAACGAATCAAATGTCGGGTTTCATAAGCTCTAGGCTAATTAGGGTGGGGATAAAAAAATTAATTGAAAAGGCCTAAAAAAATGCATACTTGATGTCACATTTTTGTCATTTGCGTGAAATTCAATAGAAGGTTTTGAAAATTTAAGTGGGAAAATTCAAGAAAACAGTTCTGGCTCCAACTATAGCGAGTTTCAGCTCTGTAATTAGAGTAAAAATTATAGAATTAACTTTCTGAACCCAGTTGGGGTTGGAACGTACCCCAGCGGACGGGAATAAGGTTAACTTAATAAATATATAAAACAACAATGAGCCCAGCAGTGAACCTAGGGGAAGACTCCACTAATAACATTAGTCTAAGAAGAGCAGAGCCCATTGATAACCTCTCTTCTTCCCCTCGACCATTCTTTTAATCATAGCAACTTGCCTTTAATGGTGCCCTGCTCCAATTTGTATAGCAATCTTTTATGTGCAACAGTATCAAAACCTGTTCTGAAATCTAAGTATATGATGTCAAAATTATTTTTTTGCATCCACTTCCTTTGTTACTGCTTTATAGTATCCAATCAGATCGGTCAGACAAGATCACCCCTTAACAAATCCATGCTGTGGCCTATCCAGACAGGAATGCAGTATAACTTCATTTCTGTCTGGATAGGCCATCCTGCATTACTTCTTTAACCACTGACTCCATTATTTTTCCTGGAACAGAAGTCAAACTAACAGGCATCTAATTACTCATGTCACTCTTTGATTCGTCTTTGTGAATAGGTTTGCTTGCCTCTTCTTTTAATGTAACTGGATAGATTTCACCAGTCCCAGTTGTCTTATTTACATTTAGATTCACCAATTTCTGTTCCACTTTGTTTTCAGTTATCACAAAATCATTTAGCTCCTAGTTATAACTTGGTGTACTTCTGGTATTCATACCTTTAGAAACCTTTTCACAAGTGAAAATGCAAAATATTTTAGTTTGTCAGGAACCTTAACAGGATCAACGATAGTTATGCTATTAATATCTAATGGGCTGATGTGGTTCACCCCTTTCCTTCTAGGGTTAAAATTGACAAAGAGTTGTTTGCTACTATTTGTTTCATTTTTTGACATAGACTTCTCATAATCTGCCTTTAACTCATTTTAAGAGGCCTCATTTTAGGAAGGATATAGAGCTGCTGGAATGAGTACAGTGAAGGGCAGCGAGATTGGTGAGGGGAACAAATGGGTGCTCTTACCAAGAAAGGCATGAGTTCTGCAAATTGCAGCATCTGGAGACTAGGCACCTGCAAGGTGATCTGATTAAAGTGTATAAAGCTTTGAATGGTTTGAGCAAGCTTGATGCTGTTGGGATTCTTCCTATTGCTCAGATTACACACTTGAGGGGGCATAAATTCAAATTGAGGAAAGACTGTTGCAGAATAGATGTGCAGAAATTTGTCTTTAGCCAGCAAGTGGTTGAATCCTGCAACAAACTTCCATTTGTCATTGTGGAAGTTGATAGCTTAAATAGATTCAAGAACTGGACAAACTTTTGATGCAAATGGATAGGTGAAATGGGATTTTTTTTTTTTTTTTTTTTTGGCTTTATGCTGTATAAGCTTGCTTTCTGGCATCATATGCCACTACTAATGCTAATGCTAACTGTCATTAGTGATTTTGGACTAGTTTGACGTACCCCTGCCCAATTTATGATCATCCCATGCATTTTTATTGCTTGCCACTCTCTGATCAGTTCATCTGACTACCATTTATATCTAAATCCAGAGGTGCCACCATAGCCAGGTGGGAAGGAGCAGCAGTGTGTAGCACATGCTTCTTGATTAGACCGGGGTTCGAGCCCGTCACCACCAAATACGGAGGATGCAGAAAAGGTCAGGGAATGACCACCGCATATTCCCGGAGAAATATGGCCTTAGTTGCTAATGCTCCTAAAAATCAAAAAAAACAAAAAAAAAACAATAATCTAAATCTAGAACAGTATCTCTCTGTTGGTATAAAAAGTGTAGTAGCTTCTATGATTACCTTTCCGAATGCTTCACATTTAGAATTTACAGTTGGAAACATCACCAATTGGTTCCACTGAAGGGAATTTAAAAACCGTGTACAAACACTGTAGTCACCTTTATAAAAGTAAAATCCCTTGACATATCTATAAGTAGATCCCACGTCAGTATATTATGATCCCTGCCACTTAGTAGTTGCTTTATTGGTATTAGTAATGGCCATAATAAGCCTGTCTCATCAACATTATAAACATTTTCTTTCTCATAATTTGCTTAACTGAAGCAAATTTACTTCATCTGCAGAAAGTTTCTCGGCTTGAATATTTAATTCATGCATACCATGTCTCAGGGGTGCCTCCGTAGCCAGGTGGGAAGGAGCAGTAGTGCGTATCACATGCTTCTTGATTAGACCGGGGTTCGAGCCCATCACCACCAAATACGGAAGATGTGGAAAGGTCAGGGAATGACCACCGCGTATCCCCGGAGCAATATGGCCTTAGTTGCTAATTCTCTTAAAAACCAAAACAACAACAAACCATGTCTCAGTTTAAAGTTTCTCAGCCAACTTGTGCTTGCCTTAATTTTCATTACCTCTTAATTTTCGGTTAAAATCCAATACTTTTTCACACAACATTGAGCCAGACACTTGTTCACCTAAACTTCGCTTGTGAAGAAAACAAAAAAATAAAGTGCACTCTCTAAAGCTGCATTTTCAGGTTTCAACATCTTTTTCTTGCTAGATCCTCCTTCACTATCCATGATTGACACAAATTCTGTTATAGCATTGGAATTTTTATTGATATTTTAAATTGTTGAAGTCCTCACATTAAACTCTTTGGAGAGATTTTCTAAATTTTCACATTTTCTAATTCTATTAATAATTTCTGTTTTTTGTTGCAATGTTAAAACTACATGTTTTCTTTTCGTTCACATTTTACCTTAAAAAATTGAGAAAATTAATAAATTGCAGTTTCGGGTCAATATTATTCTTACTGAATCTGGAGCTAAACTAATCTGAAATTTGCTCGTGGTTTATAAGAAAACCCAGTGGTCTCTGTGATATTTTTCTAAAGCATATTTCTGAAGGTCACATAGAATTCTAGAGGTCACAACCATAAAACAATGAAAACAACTTGCAGTTTTTGGTTTATTGGGCTTTTTGTTTGTACAATCTGTTATAAACAGGTAGTAAACTCAATCTTTCCTTTATTATAATCAAAATTCAATTTGCAAACATGATCACTATAACCGGTGCTTACTGTACTACCGTTAATAAAAAAAAAGGGGGGGGGGGGAGAAGAAAAATAGCCTTTCAAATTATTCCAGATAACTGACAGTTCTACTGTATTCCACTTTCTCTCCAAATGAGAATGTCAAGAATCAATTTCAAGACTGAATCTTGATTCATCTGTAAAGAGCATATTAGCCTATTGCTCTCTGCTTCAGCTACAGTGTTTGCACTGTCAGACTGGCTCTCTCCTGTAAGAGAGCGAGAGGAGGGGAAGTTAAATAGATAATTGACCATATTTTACAGAAATACTTTTCCTGAAGTCTTTAACCACTTCAGCTTGCAACTATCCTACCATCATCCTGCCAGTATCCATTCACTGCTCTATACTAAATTTTATAGACATCTACTTTGCATTCAACAGAAAGAGAAATACTAATGAGGTGTGGGTTTGTACCACTTAGGTTAGAAATGACTGATGCTGTTGAAGTTCCACTTTTATAGCCTGCTTGATTTGCATATTCTTAAATCATATTCTTCCTTTGTATTTGAATTTATAATGTTAAATTGCATTAGGACATCAGTTTTATACAAAAATTTACACAGGTATGTTTAAAACATCAAAGAACTGTTGTAGCTTAACTTCTGCATAAATTTTATTTTTCTTTATGATGTTTAATTCTCACATTATTCAGCTTGAGAGAGAGAGAGATTCTCTTTATTGAGAATGCATCATCATGAACATTTATTTTTAATTTCAGTCATATAAATAATTTGCTAGTTATATGTACATCATAAGTTGTATGTCTGTTTACATACAGTATTACTAGTCCTGAAACTTGGCTATATTTAATTTTATCTTTCATTCATTAGATAGTCCAGAAAGTAATCACCATTTAGAAACACAGCTTCGGAAAAGAAATCATCTGTCATCCAAGAAGACAACAGAATCATCTGAAATAAAAACTCATGCTTCTGAAGAAGATAAAAATACAACCCACAAAAACTTAAAGCAGTCAGATAGTAATGCCAATTCCTTGTCTACACGAGTGGGGTTTGACATTATGCCCATTCAGAGTTTTCAAACAGATTTCAGTGAAAAAGATGATCCATTTCAAAAGCTGGTTCGTTATTCACAAAGTTTAAATATGCTGGTGACAGCAGGTGCTGATGGCTGTATATGCATATGGAATGTAAGTTGCAAAATTTTTACTATCAAAAGTTATTTCCTCTGTTTTTAAAATTTCTTTTTTTTCTCACACGTACATTTTTTTCAGTCATTAAAAATGTTAGTTACTAAAAGTGTTATCAAAATATTGAAGAAAAGAGGTATTTTTTAAGTTATTTTAAACTGTTTATTTATACAAATAAACAGTTACCAAGTGTTTATTTGTATATCACCCAGTTATTTGAATATAATAATTTGTGTATGTATTATTTTAACCAAATAATATCTTTTACTCTTCTTCACCTTTTCAGTATCCAGACTTGAGAATGCTGTCTAAAATAGTTGCCCATCAGGATGAAGTTGATGATCTTGATATCGCCCCTCTTGGTAAAAAGGTATATATCTTCTAATTGAGTTCATTGGCAATATTTATTTGTTTGTATTAATTGCAAACAATATTTAATAAACAAAGTTATTTCTTAGAAAATTATGTAAATAATCTTTATTTATAATACATAATTATTTATAAACTTCATTTTTCTTTTCTTTTTATAAACTCATGTTTTAAATAATTGAGAAATCACTTTACTGAATCAAAGATATTTAATTATTTAAAACATAGCTACCCCCAGCACAACTTACCAATGTCGGTTGTTGCAGCAACTAAGACCCTTTGATATTGACTTGATTGTCAATTAAATTGTACTTTTTAACTAAATATATATAACAATTTAGATTACAAACGTAACATAATTAATTAACACATAACTTGATACGGAAGTTATATAAATGGAACTCGTAGATAATACTCAATACTGAAAAATATATATGTAGCGTTATAACTGTGTTGAGATACAAGTTTAGGGTTATAATTTTGTATTGAAATTGAAATTTTATTGAAATTAAATCGAAATCATGACTCAGACCAGAGCAGCAAAGCAAAAGGCTCAAGCTAATGGGAGTGCTGTGGCTCAGGGGAGAACTGAGGGGGGCAATTGCCCTCTGAATCACAGCCTTTTAAAATGCACTGCTTGCTTGATGTTTGTGAAGCAATCAGGTATGGGACATGATATTGCCATGGGGATGTCTTTGTGTGTGCGCGATGTAAGGAAATCAGGCGACAACTCAGCGTTGTTATGGGCCTATATGAGAGCTTGAAGGACAGGGTGGATGCTCTTGAAGGATCTAAAATTGAGGGGCCCATCAAGCTCTCAGCTGCCCACATCAATGCCAGAGCTTGCACTTGGTCATCACGCAACACAGCAGCAACCTGCAAGGCAGAATGCGCTGGTCCCACAGGAACTAGTAATTGATGGTGACTCTATTGTCAGGGAAACGGGGAACATGCTTTGTAAAAAGGATAGGTGGAACAGGACAAGGATATGTCTGCCAAGGGCAAAGGTTGATGACGTTGTAGAGTGGATATCATCTTTTAAGGGCAAAAAAGGTGATATAGTTGTACACGTTGGCACTAATGATATTAAGAGTAGGAGACCGGCTTAATTACTTAACAAGTACAGGTCACTGTAGAAAAAAAGCCGTGAATTAGGGTTGAATTTGAAAGTGTCTGCAATTCTGCCCAGACAGTTTGGAGGGAGTATATAATGAGAGCCTTGTCGATCAATTCGGCCCAGGAAAGATTGTGCAGGGCTCAAGGGGTAGAATTTTTTTCAGCCTTGTCTGTATTTGTTAACAGGAGAGACTGCTTCTACAGGAATGGAATACACTTAAATAGAAAGGGTGCAAGAATATTTGCTGATGCTATTGAGGCAGTGTTAGTTGGGTCGGAAAACTGCTAGCTTGGTGGGTGGGTACAAGAACTAACACATTAACAGTAGCCGCTGGCAGAGGTGAAAGTGATTCTTGCACTGCTTCTATTGGAATAAGCAGCAGCCTGGAAAACAAGATGCAGGATATTTCAGAGACTGCTGGGAGTCATTGTGGTACAAGTAAACACATGGGTTGTGTTAGGGTAGCTAAGAATAGGAACAGGTGCATGTATACTTGCATGTACACCAGTGCTAGGAATTTGGTAAATAAATTTTATGAATTTGAGGTATTGCTCAAAACATCAAAGGCAGATATTGTTGGGATATCAGAGATGTTGTGTCACACAGATATAAGGAATGCAGAACTGGAATTTGGGGAGTACAATGTGTACAGAAAGGATAGACAGGACAAGAAGGGGGGGAGGGGTTATGCTATTAGTTAAGAAACAAAAAATCCAAGGAAGTGAAGCCAGTTGATATCACTGGACAGTGCAGTGTCGAGTCAGTTTGGTGTGACATAAGCATTGGGAGATCAAAATTGAGAGTAGGAGTGTGCTATAGGCATAATGTGACTGCGATGAGTATAATAAGAAACTGTACAGGGAAATAGAGTGGGCCAGTAAATCAGAGAGTCTTATAATGAAAGATTTTAATTTCCCAGATATTGACTGGAATTTGTGGATTTGTCACTCGCGCACTAGCAAGGCTTTTGTGGATTTATTGGATGATTGTTTTCTACATCAGCATGTTTGGGAAGCAACTAGAGGGAGTAATACTCTTCATCTGATTATCAGTAGTGATTCTTCATCCATTAAGAATCTGCAGATAAAGGAACCACTAGGTGGCAGTGATCACAGTGTGCTGAAGTGGGATTTACTCAAAGAGGTAACTACCATCAGGGGTAAAGGGAAAAGGTTTTTGCTTTCGTAAAGACGACTACGATGGTCTGAGACAGTACTTAAATTCTATACAGAGGGACCAACTGACGATGTTACCAACAGCAAATTCAAAATGGGAAGCAATCAAAGAACTTATCTTGGAAATTAATATGCTTTACATGCCAACTAAGAAATATTGTTCAAGGTTTAGGCCTAAATGGATGTCAGATGAACTAATGAGACATATGGCAGAGAAGAAAAATGCATGGGATACATATAAATTAATGGGTGACATGGAAGCCTATGATAGATATAAGCCGGTCTGTAACCAACTCACAAAGGAGATTAGGCAGGCAAAGGCAGATTATGAGAAATCTTTGGCAAAGGATGCAAAGAAAAACAGAAAAGAGTTCTTTACCTATGTAAACTCTAGAAGGAAAGGGATAAATTAGATTGGTCCACTGGATATTGATGGTTCAACAGTTGAGGATCCTGCTCAGGTGGTTAACAAACTAAACGATTATTTTGCATCTACATTCACACATGAGGAGTTATTCATTCACCAAGGGGAATGCAGATGTGAAGTAAACTCTGGCATTGAGCTAGATGATTTTGTAATAACTGAGAAGAAAGTGGAGGAGAAATTGTTTAGGATAAACATAAAAAAGGCACCCGGGGTGGATGAGATCTATCCAGTTATATTAAAGGAGGCAGCAAAGGAAGTAAGCAAACCCATGGCCATAATTATGAGAGCTTCTGTGGACTCAGGGGAGGTACCCATAGACTGGAGATGTACAAATGTAATCCCAATTCACAAAGGAGGATCAAAGGCTGACACAAGTAATTATAGACCTGTGAGTTTAACTTCTGTTCCATGAAAATTAATGGAGGTGCTGGTTAAAGAAGCACTGCAGGATCATCTAGACAAGACTTCAGTTATAGATCGGATGGCCGACCGGGCTAGCCGGGTTGGTAAAGTGCCTGTCTGGCAACCCAAAGGTTGCGGGTTCGATTCCCGCCTCGGGCTTGGATCAGAGTACTGCAAAAACCTTGGGAGGTGCATTATGGCCACAGAAGCCTATGCGCCAACAACTACCAAAAAAAAAAAAATTGATCGGACACAGCATGGTTCTTTTAAGGGAAAGTCTTGCCTGACCAATTTGATTGGATACTATGATGCTGTCACAAAAGAACTGGATGCAGGGAATAACTTTGATATTATATACTTGGATCTTAGAAAGGCTTTTGATACTGTTGCACATGAAAGACTGCTGCACAAATTGGAGCAGTGTGGCATTGGAGGCAAATTGCTGCTATGGATAAAGGGATGGTTGAGGGGAAAAAGACAGAGTGGTAATCAATGGACACTGCTAATTGTGGGCTAATGTTATTAGTGGAGTTCATCAGGGTTCAGTGCTGGGTCCATTGTTGTTTTCTGTATTTATAAATGATATTGATGATGGTATATCAGGCTTAATGTTCAAGTTTGCAGACTCTACGAAGGTTGGCAGGGTTGTTTAAGACACCAATGACAGTACGCTGCTGCAACAGGATCTAGAAAAGTTGAGCAGATGGGCTGGGAGGTGGCAAATGAAGTTTAATATTGACAAATGTAAAGTACTACATATGGGAAACAGTAACCCCAGAGCGATGTATCAACTCTGTGGTACTACACTGACAGTTTTAGAGAATGAAAAGGACCTGGGGGTTATTGTGCAGGCAGATTTGAAGTTCTCTGAGCAGTGCAGACGCACTGCAAGAGTAGCTCATGTCTTTTCAATGATATACAGGAATTTTTCTAGCAGGGATAAGGAGGTGATTATTCCGTTGTATAAGGCAATGTCAGGCCACACCTTGAGTACTGTATACAGGTCTGGAGGCCTCATTTCAAGAAGGATGTAGAGCTCCTGGAACGAGTACAGAGAAGGGCAACAAGATTAGTGAATGGAACAAAGGATTGCTCTTACGAAGAAAGGCTAAGTTTTGCAAATTACAGTGTCTGGAGACTAGGCACCGGCGAGGTGATCTGATAGAGGTGTATAAAGCCTTGAATGGTTTGGGCATGCTCAGTGCCGATGGGATTCTTCCTCTTTGCTCAGAATAATCACCTGAGAGGGCATAAATTCAAATTGAGGAAAGACAGATGTAGGATAGATGTGTGGAAATTTGCCTTTAGCCAGCGGGTAGTTTGTTGGCGGAACAGACTTTATATAATATACAAGAGATATATCTTATACAAGAGAAAAAAATTTCTCTTGTATAAGATATTTAGCAGGATATAAATTTAGGAATAAAATTGAAATCAACAGGCAGTAGCTCAATCGGTAAAATGCAAGGATTTCAGTATTTTTCACGTGAAGGTGAAGAATGAGAGTTCAATTCTTGCGAAAATCAATAATTTTTTGATAAATTTTTGTTATTCATCCACTCAAGTTCAAATACATTTTTTTAAACTTGTAGTGGATGACACTTGATGTTAATACAGTTTTTTCAAATATTAATTCATTAATTAAATTTAATTAATTAATTTTAGTTTTATATGGGAGAAAAAAATTTCTCTTATAAGATATTTAGCAGGATATAAATTTAGGAATAAATACCATCAGTGGCAAAGCGTGTAGATCGCTGGAAAAAAATTTCTTTTTCAGATTCTTTTTTCATTCTAGGTTCTACTCTGAGTCAAGGAGGGAACAAAATGGAAAATGAAACATGTGAATAAAAATAATAGTCCAACACCATATATAGAAAGGAAAATTGCAAGGAAATTCACTTTCTATTTTGCCACTTAATATTGTGATTCTGTCATATGTATATACATATTTATATTAATTGTAATTATTTAATAAAAAGTAACTAAAATAAAATTTTTCTTTGTTGACCTAAGTAGGAATTGACTTTAAAATTTTTTTTTTTATATTACTTGTTTTTTTTTCTTTTGGCTGATGCTGCATTGGAGTTCCTCAGGGTTCAGGCTTAAGCTTGCTTTCTTGCATCATATGTCTCTACTAATGCTAATATGCATGGAAGTGTTACTTTGATCCTTACACCGTGTTTGTTTCAACATTTTCCATCTGTACAAAAATTGATTCTTTCTGCCTAAAAGTGTGAGCTATTATGATAATTTCTCCCTAAAGCATTGCAAAGACCCTCAAGTTTTGAGTTAATTCACAAGCTTTCAAAGTATCTCCCCTATTTAATTAAAATTTAAAACCTGGTTTCTCTGCTTGTATTATTGTTTCTAATCATAATGCAGGTAAAATCTACTGATGAATATTTATTCATAACACTAATGAACTATACAGCAAACTTAAAACCTTCAGCTTTGCAGTCATGTCATAAGTTGCACCTCTGAGGTGTAACTTGAAAATAATCTTGACAAATGCAAAGTACTGCATATGGGTCGAAGTAACCCCAGAGAAACATACCAACTGTACCAACTGTGTGGTACTACACTTAAGGTGGTAGAAAATGAAAAAGACCTGGGAGTTATTGTGCAGTCAGATATGAAGTTTTCTGAGCAATGCAGACAGGCTGCCAGGGCAGGTCATGGGGTTTTGTCAATGATATATAGGAATTTTGCTAGCAGGGAGAAGGAGGTGATTGTCCCTCTGTATAAGGCAATGGTCAGGCCACGCCTTGAGTACTGCGTACAGGTCTGGAGGCCTCATTTTAGGAAGGATGTAGATTTACTTTAGCGTGTACAGAGAAGGGCAACAAGATTGGTGAGGGGAATGAAGGGATCCTCTTACCAAGAGAGGCTTAAGTTCTGCAAATTGCAGTGGCTGGAGCCTAGGCACTTGCGCGGTGATCTGATTGAAGTGTATAAGGCCTTGAATGGGTTGAGCACGCTGA
Organism: Mastigoproctus giganteus; assembly: GCF_048544385.1. Taxonomy (NCBI): domain Eukaryota; kingdom Metazoa; phylum Arthropoda; class Arachnida; order Uropygi; family Thelyphonidae; genus Mastigoproctus; species Mastigoproctus giganteus. Next base: position 62,479,831 of record NC_143579.1, on the reverse strand, counting down.
ATTCTGATGGGATCCTTCCACTTGTTCAGATTACGAACCTAAGGGGGCATAAATTCAAATTAAGAAAAGGACAGATGTAGAATAGATGTGCGGAAATTTGCCTTTAGCCAGCGGGTGGTTAATTGCTGGAACAAACTTCCATCTGTCGTTGTGGAAGTTGATAGGTTGAATAAATTTAAGGAGGAACTGGACAGGTATTTGGAGGGAATGGTGTGTTTTTTTTTTTTTTTTTTGTTTTTTTTTTTTGGCTGATGCTGCATAAGCTCATACACTTGCTTTCTTGCATCACATGCCACTATTACTACTATAAGGGGTCTGCATTAATTTCTGGATGAAACAATTGACTTTCTGTAACTTCCTAAATACAGTAAACCCTCAATTTAACGCACCCTGATGTAACGGATTTCGGATTTAACGGATCGGACAAATAATAATACAGTAACGTACATATTAATCTCGACCATATTATTTTTTTTTTTTTTAGGTTATACAAAACTTCAGTGTTGTTATTAATTGAAAATTAATAACAATTAATTGAAATTAATTGTTATTAATTGAAATTAATAATAACACTGAATAAGGCAAGGTAATTATTATTAATTGAAAATTAATAATAATTACCTATTTACATTAGTTTTGATAATTACTTACTTTTATTTTTATAATCAAATTCAAGAAATTGTTTTTTATTCTTTCTGAAAACGTGTTCAAATAGCTGTTTTCCCAGATAACAGCAGGCGTTGACTTGAGCTGAACGTGACTCGGGACACCAAACTGCAGGTCTACTGACTCTTTGTTTTGGTCTCAGTCTGCCTCAAGCTATTGTGCGGTCAGGTTGTATAGGGAGTGATTCTGTGATTTCTGAATTTTGACTTTATTAAATAATTTTGCAATCCTTACAATTTAAAATGGCATCAAGTGATAGAGGAGTTAAAAAAAAAAGTGTAAATTTAAATGTGGCACAGAAATTAGGCTAATTGAGAAATTAGAACAAGGTGTCTCAGTAGCATGTGTTTGAAATTTACAGCGTAAAAAAATAATCTGTTTCTGATATCCATAAATTAAAGGCCAAATTGCAACATTTTTCTTTAAAATACAGTATCGATAGCTCTAAATCGGGTTCTACAGAGGGGAGTAGAAAACACATGAAAGTAATGCAAGATAAACTTATTATTATATTGCATATTCTTTATTATAATTTAATAATTTTATATTGTATGGTACTGTATATTGTATTAAAGCTTTTTTTTACATTAAGAACAATAAAAAATGCCCCCTTCCAGGTTACATTCGATTTAATGGACTTTCGGCATTAACGGACACCCCTTCTCCCCTATTAGTCCGTTAAATCAAGGGTTTATTGTATATACAAATTTTATTTTTTTTTGGTATGGTTTTTGAATTTTTGTTTATTATTTTCCCAGCATTATAGTGATTGCATTCGGCAGGTACAGCTCCACCACTTTTGCTGGCACCTCCGTAGCCAGATGGGCAGGAGCAGCAGTGCGTAGCACATGCTTCTTGATTAGACTGGGGTTCGAGCCTGTGAGCCACCAAATACGGAGGATGCGGAAAGGTCAGGGAATGACAACCGCATATCCCCGGAGCAATATGGCCTTAGTTGCTAATGCTCCTAAAAACCAAATAACAACAACCACTTTTGCTAACTTGTAGTGACACTAGCTTGGGTGAAACTTACTTCTGCTGACACTCTGAAACTTAGAATTACTCTGCATTGTTGATAGTTCAAGTTATTTATAAAACTCTTTCACATGATCCAATGATTATTAACAGTTTTCGATGATTGTAAACTCTTTTTTGAAGATTCATTTGAAATATCCATTAATTTTGAATAAAAACACAAACACTTAATCAATCGAATAAAAAGTCGGTGATGTGTAATTTTTCCAGTTTCATGTACTTCACAGGGTACCAAGTTTAATTTCAAAATTTTTAATAACCAAATATTTTTTAATTTTTTTAATTTTAAAATTAAAATTTAATTTTAAAGTTTAATTTGTAATTACCGAATACATTTTGAAATAATTTGAAAATGAAGAAAAGGAAAATTATAAAGTGCCTCCATTTGTAACAATTAGGTGCAAATGGCAGCATTTGCTTATTTGCACATGGACTTGTAGTGCAATTTCTCTCTGTCTTTGGAAATGATAGTAGACAAAATGCAACAAACTGAGTATCATAATTTCCTTTGACAAGTTAACCACAGACATAAGTCAAATGTGGGTAGTGATAAACTTCATCTTTTTATCACCATAAAAGAGGTGGAGTACATCACTCACTTCCATTTTTTGACTGTTCTTCTAGTGGAGGAATGATCAAACTGTCATATACTATACTTACAGTGAATGTTGGAATGAGGATAAAGTGAAAATAAGATAGCTTTAGATTTAAAATTTTATTGAATTAAAATATTTTAAAGACTTTATTTCCCATAAAGTGGGGAAAGCATTCCAAACTTTGACTGAATTTATTTCCAAATGAGCCAACTTCAAAAAAGAAGTGGGGTCACATACATCCTGTTCCGTTTCTTCTGTAGTCTCAAAAGCAAGGGCTGGAATTTCTGAAAATGGTGTCACCTTACATGTTGGGAAACCAAGATTTTCAGTTTTTTCACATAGCTCGAGAGAGAGAGAGAGAGAGAGAGAGAGAGAGAGAGAGAGAGAGAGAGAGAGAGAGAGAGAGAGGAGGGGGGGGGTACCTCATTTTAAATGTCTTCACATGCCACACTTTTTGTGAGCATTGCTTTTAATGATAATGCTTTTATGTAATTTTATTATGATACTTGAAAGGTAGATCAAATAAGTTTGCTTAAATTGTTGTAATAAGCATATAGCAGTTATTTAGTAAATGTAATCAGTGCTTCCCAGTTATTTTAATTAAATTTCTTAATTAACTTGATCTACTAAAAGTATTTTATTTTTTTAATAAAAAGATTGTAAGTGTTTCCCGAGATGGACATGGCTATGTGTGGAACTCAAAAGATGGAAGCAAATTTTGTGAACTACAATTCAAGCTCCCAAAAAAAACTTCAGATAAATACATCTTTAGAAGCTGTAGGTGAGACTGACTTTACTACACCTGTATTTTTTGTATGTTAAACTTTGCATTTCAGATTAACGAAAATAATTCAGTGAACTCTTGATTTGCTCATAAATAAATTATTTACTTTGTGATTACAAAAAATAATAATAAATAATAATAATGATGAACACTATATTGACCAGAAACTAAGATAAACACTTTGCTGCTAACTGGTTCCTTTACTTGAAGATTTTTATACATGAAGAACCAACTTGATAATTAGATCAGGAATATTACTTTCTCTTATTACCTCTCCAACATGTTAACATAAATTGTCATCTAGCAAATCTAGAAATATTCCACTACTCAGTCAATTGCCAACCCATAAATTCCAGTCACTATCTGAAAAGTTAAAATTCTATATGAAGGACATTCCTATTTATTGGCCTACTCTGTTTGTCTGCATTTTTGTTCATGATACGAGTTGTGAGAGAATTCTTGGAATGCCTTTGCAGTCCATTGTGAAATTTCCCAGGCATTTTGATGTAATGTGGATGTGTTTCAACACATCTGTACTTATGCTCCAGTTGTGAAATGGTTATGCCATTCCATGCAAAGTAGCCATGTTAGTAAGAGAACATTTTTGGTTCTATAATGAAAATTATTGATCTCTGGTTAGAGCAACAAATCTAGTTTTGTGCAAATTTAATCAGAGGTGCAGATGAAACTGTAGTTGTTACAGTTGTTTCAAAATGTGCCGCATTTTGAAGAAAAATTGTGATCTACCATCTCAAGAATTTCTTTGCACATGGTTAAAAAAGTTAATCAACACATACTGAAACACATTTATAAATTTAAAAAATAAATACAATTCAGAATTCTTATTTTAAATTAAAATGTATTTAAATTTTTAATTTATGCGAAGTTGGTATCTTCATGTCATCTGCCAAGTTTTCAAAATTGAAGATATACTGTGATAAGAATCTTCTGTATGCAAGTCCATAAGAGTAGAGAGATTTTTGTTTGTTTCAAATATGAAAAGGCCGATTCACATAGAGATGTGGAACCAAAACAGGAATTTAAAAGTTCAATTAATTTTTTTACATTTGCCTACTTTTCTCAACAAACATATTTCCAAAAGTCTTTTTCCAGTGATCTGGCGTTTAACAAGTTATTGTTTTTCAATGTAATAATTTCATTTTCAAGTAATATTTTCTGCATGTGAAAAATCTGATTTTTTTTCTGCAATTTGTTTCGTATCTAAGTCGATCTTAAATGGATAAGAAATATATTGAACAATGTCTTCAATTGTTTTAACTCCTTCGTGGATTATCCCGAGATATCTCGTTTTTAGTTTTAAATGTTATTTGGAACTACACGAAATATCTCGGGATACAATAATACCTCCAAATTTAGGACTGAAACATATTTTCTCTGGTATTTATCTGGCTAATTTTGCATTAGGCAGGTAAATCCCGATTTTTCTCAGGATTTTCTTGCACCTGGCAGAAAATGATTGGCTTTTGTTTTACTTATATTGTACAGCAATGTCAGAACAGTAGCACGCGTTCCTGTGCCGCCAGCAAGTAAAATATAATTTGCTGTCCTAAATGCAGAATACTGAACCCACGAAAATAATTCATAATTCACAAAAACAATATCAAAAAATATTTCAGCACCCTCTTGAACTGCCGCCCATAAGTGACGCTTACCTCGCCTGTCCACTTATGGCAGCTGTGTGTCAGAATGTAGTTAGTTCGCGATTACTGCTTGTGCGTTCCACTTGATTTTTTAAATTTATTTATATAATGAGTAATGAAGACTTTCTGTGCCTTTCTTTTAACTCAAGTGCTAATTTATTTAAAAAATCTGTATAATTTGCACACTTTTTGGCATACATGAGATAACTCAGGATAGCCCAAATGGGTTAATCACGCCCATATATTTTCTATGAAAAAAATTAATAAATAACACAAAAAACTATACAGTAAGTATTCGCACGATGCATATTTTTAATCTGTAAAATTAAAAAAGTCGATCTGTTATGGTACATTTTCTGGAAAAAAATGTTCCCGGAAGGTGTTAAAATCATCAACAATTTTTTCAATTTCAGTAACTTATTTCTCACTATTAAATTCAAAAACAGGATATTTTTGCAAATGATCTTAATATTTGCAAAATGATCGTTTTTTTTTTTTTTTTTTTTTGAGAACTTTAGCCATTGCGAAAATTGATATTTATATGCAGAAATACTACTAATCACGTCACCCACATTTTTATTTTTTTCCTTGTAATTCCAAATTCAATCACTAAATTTACTGGTGAAATCTGCCAAAAAAGCCAGATCACACAACCGCTCCGTGTCTTGTAGCTGCTGATAATCATCTCCCGTTTGATCAACAATTTTTTAATTTCATTCAGCAAATTTCGAAATCTCTGTAGAAACTAGCTACAACTCAGCCACCTCACATCTGTATGTAATATCAGATCTGGTTCATTTTCATTGAGTTGCATTTTGAAAAGTCTCCTTTGAAGAGATTGTCCTCTGATGGAATTCATGATATTTAAAGCTATGTCCATAACACTTTTAGTATTTAATCTTTTGCTGGCTAACATTTGATGGTGGATGATACAGTGGTAACTCAAAAAATCTGGGAATTCATTTGGCACAATGCGATGAATCCGTTAAGATTCCCGTCATTGCTTTAGCTTCATCTGTTGTTATTGATACGAGCTTAAATAGTAATTTAAGTTTTTCAATAAAATTTTTGAATGCGTTAAATATATCAAGACCTCCAGTTCTTTCTTTTAACGAAACCATACCCAGCAGTTCTTCTCTAGTGGCAGAATCATCAAACACCATATGAATAAAAACAAGCAGTTGAGCTGTATCACTGATGTCTGTAGATTCATCCAGTTGTAAAGAAAAGGTCACACAATTAGCAATATGGGCATGCAATTGTTCCCTCACATTTTTACTCATTTTTTCGATAATTGCAGATCTTGAAGAGCACTTTTAATTTCATTTTTGTTCTTGAAATTTTCAAAAAGAGAATCTGTTATTTCTAAAAATGCATCTTTGATGAATTGACCATCAGAAAATGGTTTGCATTTTTTTTGCAAGACTGCTCACGTCAAATGATGCTGCAGTTACTGCTTTAGATTGTAAATGAAGAAATTTTGTTGTGCAAATAAGCTGGATTTAAATTCTTTTAATTTATTTTTTCTAAGGTCACTATTAGGCAGAAAATCCAATTGGTGTTTACCATGGAGTGCATTGAAGTTCCTTTCTAAATTTTCTTTTTTGAGTACAACCACGGAAGCATTGCAGATCAAACAACAATTATTACAAAAAAGTATTCTAGTTCCCACTTGATGAAAATGGTACATTTACTCTTTTTCGTAGTATTCGTTTTAAATCAAAAGGTATTAAATTAACGTATAAGTACTGTCCAATTATTAATATTAAGTAAGCTAAATAAGAATTCAACACATACACGATGCTCTCCACAATGTAACTGCATGAATTTTCACTAGACAAGCCTAGCGGCTGCATACCGACAAGAGTAGTCACATGGTTCGGCAGATTTGTGATAAGCTTATGCAGTAGGGATAACAATAATAACATTTAGATCTTGACTAATCAATTTTTTATATTTAAAATTCGTCGTGATCGACCAAAATTAAAGCCACAATCAACTTGTTGGCTGCCCCTGATATAGACAATGAAAAGAGCTCAATACATAATTTCCTTTCTTATGTTTGTTTTTGAATTTTCAATTTGGTCACTAGACCCCAAGTGAGGAATATTGACTTTATATTTCCCCTTTAGAAAACTTAATCGGTTGGGTTCCTGTCCCTTCTACAAGGAGGCAGGAACTGTGAACACAACCCAGAGTTGCTCTTTCTCTAAAATACCATCTGATCTTTCCAATTTATATCTGACATCCAAATAATGATGACAATCCATCATAACATGTTCAGATGTTTCCGATTCACCACAGACACATGACCCCTGCTCACGCAATCTTAACAATGATAATTTATATGCCAATCCATGAGGCTTGTGGCATGAAAACCAAATTAAAGCCATGATTTTAACTTTGGATTGATAATTTTATTATTGGGGAAAAACATAAAGGTCTGACGGCCTTTTTCTGCATTTCCCCAATCATTTTGCCACATGTCCATTATTTGCAAGACAATTCTTTTTTTCTCAGATTACAAATCAACTTGAGAATAGTTCCTATTTTCCTCTTGGCAAGATGTTATGCTCAGAATAGTCCTAATATTATGTTTTGTGTAATATAATAATCCAGCCAGCAAAACTCCGTACTGAACAGGAAGCCATCCAGAAATAATCTGTAAAGCTTCATTGGAGACAGTCTGGCATGCACCCATCAACTGAAGAAGAGCGAATCTCTGAGCTTGAATCAAATATTTATGTATAATAACATTATTAATTCTGTGAACCCAAGCTCCAGAGGCATAGGTCATGATTGGGAGGAACAAATAGTCATATAATAAATTTAATGATCGTCCTTTGATTCCCCAGTCAGTCTTAACGATCCTCCGAAGCTTGGCATATAATGTTCGAATTTTGGTTTTCAAAAACTTGATGTGCTCGGTAAAAAAGAAATGCTCCTCAAGATATAAATCTAAATACCTCATGACTCTACATACTGAACCGCATCCCCATAGAGGCGCCTCCGTAGCCAGGTGGGAAGGAGCAGCAGTACATAGCACACGCTTCTTGATTAGACCAGGGTTCGAGCCCGTCACCACCAAATACGGAGAATGTGGAAAGGTCAGCGAATGACCACCGCATATCCTGGAGCAATATGACCTTAGTTGCTAATGCTCCAAATAACAAAAAAACAAACAGCATCCCCATAAAGCCTAACAGTAGGGGCACGATTTATACTAAGGTGCCCCTTCTTCAATCGAGAACTTTTGCTCCACATTCATTGATTGATACTGAGCATTTTCAATAATCATTTGTTGTTGTTCCAGATTTTTATTTCCATTTCCAATATCAGGAAAGAGGTCTTACAGAATTCTGCCCACGGAATCATGCCAGGTTAAAGTTTGATTTCGCCGACTACAATGGTATTAACAACTTCAGATAGATTTTTCTTATTTGTTAGTACTTTAAAAACTGTACTCCATGGATCTCGGGATCCTTGCTCTTCAACATGTTTTCTCCACACGTAATCTTAGCCCTGTTGACAGCTTTAACATATTGTTTCCTTTGCTCTCTATATAACTAAATAAATACTACATATATCTAAATTTCTATACCTTCATTGCCTCTGATATTGCCTTCTCAGTTTCATAGTTTGAGCAAGTTCTTGACTCCACCAAAAACTGGCTTTGGAACCATTTTTTTTTTTTTTTTTTTCATACACAAATTACAAATTTTCACTAAAATTTCAGTCAATTTTCCAGCATACTGTTCAGATGTTAACACTTGCCAATCTACTTCATTAACATACCTTATATACAAACTTTGGAACTTGTGCCACACTGTGTTTTTAATCAAATATCTCCCAGTATCACAACATTCTGTTATTTCATCTATTAACAATACTGAAGGATATGTTATTATGATCACTTAATAGCATAAGTTGCCATGGTAAAGTCAATATATGACTGCCCATGGCCAGTTGAATATGTTGGAGGAGCATGTTCTTGTGTATTTAATATTTCCATCCCAGAGTCAGCTACAAACTCTTCAAGAACTAATCCTCTTTCATTAGTGTCTTTGCTGCCCCAGAGTGGAGAATTTGCATTGGAGTCAATAGCAACTATAACTCCACAGCAGCCAATCATCTCATAAACACGTTCCAGATATTCCACATAAGGCTCAATATCATCAGAATACTGACAATATATTGACACAAAGTAGACCCTGCTGATGCCGCAGATCACTTCACAACATACAGTATTTTCGCTACATAAGGCCAAAACCTTAGTAACAGCAAAATTGTTGCCTCTAATAATGATTGTGGCACCCGGTGAGTCACCATCAGATATAATCTTATACCTCAGTGCATATTACCTCTTTACATGCTACATATGGCTCCTGCAGGAGACCCGGTATATCATCCTTTTCCATCAAATAACTAATTTGAGTGGCAACACTTTTAGATCTCTGGGCATTCAATTGTAAAACACTTACTTCTCTACCCATAATTAAACTTCTTTTTAAATATCTCTAAAGTCTTAATATACTCTGGACATTTTTTATCAACAGCCACATGTGCAGTATTAACTTTTTTCCTCTTACAGTTACAACACTCAGGTTGTTTTTCTTTATTAGGGCAGTTCCAGTAAGAGTGTCCTTCAGTAGAACAGTGATCACACAGCACCTCCTTTCTACGGTATTTAGCCACATGTCCATACATTAAGCAATAAAAGCATTGAACTATTGTAAAAATTTCTTTAAATTTGCAAGCTGTCCAACAGACATACAATCTTATTCTTTCCTTAATAATTTGCCATAACACAGGAGACACTTGAACTACCCAATTATTTATGTTAGAACTTTTATTTTTATTTACAATCTGAACCTCAATTCCTTCTAAAAACTTCTCACTTGTGTTATTACCTGTAAAATTTTTCAACCAAAATAGTTTAAGCAATTCTTCCTTCTCAACATCAAATATTGCTATCTTAGGATAAATAGGTTTAGGAATCATGTGTTTCAAACCAATATCTTGTATTTTTGAACACCCTCTAAGTTTATTGATATCATCATCACTCTCAGCTTCTACAGTGACAGCTCTATCACGTATAGGTCTAATATTTCTGACCTTAACTATGGATAACGTTGTTTTCACTTCACGCAAAATTTCAGTTTTCACTTCATCACTGGTTTTCAGTCTATCATTCACTGCTTTAATGATCATAACTTTTGGAGCTTTGTTCTCAGTATCAGACTTCATCTTTACTTTTGAAGAATAACTTACTATCTTTATCCACTTTCCTTTTAAGTCTGTCTTTTAGAACTGTGTTCTCCACAAAAACATGTCTTTGTTTCCAAGTCATCCCATAAGTCCATTACTATTTAGATTGCTGCCATAGGGACTTTACTATTCTCATCCCATAAGAAACTTTTTAATCTTTTATGGAATTCTTGGACTTGCTCAAATCCTTCATTTTCAGGTTTCTCAGTTATACTGTCTTCCTCTTTCTTTTTTGATTTTTATCCTTTTCTTGAACGTTAGTCTGAGAGTGCTTCTTGACTTACATCAGCACGTTTTCCTTTTGACTTTTTCCTTTTTGAGCTTTTCCCTTCAGTCCCTAGCACAAGACCAGGGAGTGATGATGATCTTGTTTTGACAGGTGTTCTGGGAAATTTTCCCATAGAATACCTCAATTTCAGTCATATTTTCTACTTCAGAGAGTATTTCCTCTCTCATCCTCATTATTTGCTGTTAACAGGTCTTCATCCTAATATCTGAATCACTTGTAGGTGGACATAAGTTAGTGTTGTATAACATAAAATAACTTATATACAATTTAAAAATCAAAATCAAACACGATTAATGACAAACTATATACAATATTTACAACTGTTAAGTCAAAGAGCAAGGAGCCCTTGATCAAAAAAAAAAAATTATAATAATATTAATATTGCAATATGATAAAATAATATAATGATTAAAACTAATAAATAATAAAATCCTAAAATATAAAGCAAAACCACCAAACAATCCAGGCAAAACTACATTAATAATATAAAACTTTAAGCAAAATTAAAACTATTAAAATAAGTCACTAACCTCACAAGTACAATACTACACTAAAGCACAGTGAAAGAAACAAAATAGTGTCAACTTGTGCAACTCCAATTACAAGTTCCCGAGTTAACTCACTTTGAACATAAACCAGTTGTAGTTACTTTTGTCAAAGGGGTTGTTAACTCTTGCAAAAAAAGCAGTGATAGATCTGCTATATCCAATGTGGAAACAAGGTGCACGTCAAGTCTGGAGGGAGACTTGGTAGTGGGGAAAGAAAAACATGTGAATACACTTCACACAGGGTACCTGTTCCACCTTCGAAGAAGCATTTCAGTTATCAGATTAAACACCTCGTTAAACTTTCTTTACTGTAGAATACAACCAATCAATTTTATTTTATAAGAATAAGTGTAAATCTGAACTGAAATCAATGGTTCTTGAAAAACTGTATTATCTTAGTGTTATAACCTCCTGCATGACAATATTCACAAATATAATTTAACATTCTAAAATTAACTTACAGGAGACAAAACCACAAATTACACCAGTGTTTCGACAATCAATTTGGCCAAATTCCGTCAGGCAAGAGGGCAGGTCTGAATGGGAGAGTTAAAATAGTGGGCTGCAGAGAAGATGGCCTTGCACTGTCCATCATTCTTTATAATAGTGAAAATTCTGCCTTCATTTTACTAACTCCTCTTAGAGTCTTATAAACCTCAGTTGGGTTCCCTGTAAGGTGCCCGGTTTCAAAGCTCTGTAGCCCGCATAATCAGCCTTTCCTCCTATGCTCGTCCTTTTGCTGATCTTCCCATGAGAGTTGCCCATCTTTGGACCCTTTCAAGAAACTCGTGTCTGTTTTTTTTTTTTAAGATGAGGTGTCCATGTTTGGATGCAGTCTTACAATTGCCTTATACAGGGGGACTATGACTTCCCTATTTCTACACAATATTGTTTAATAAATCATCGATGGGACATCATCAGGTTTCCTGGCCGCCTGTTTACATTTCTCAGAAAACTTCATATCTGCCCATATTGGAACTCCCAGATCCCTTTCTTCCTCTACTGTTTTTAATTCAACCCCACCATTTCGCTGCATTAAAACATATCTGCCACTTTTGAGGCCATTCCGGAAGCCTGTTCAAGTCATCCTGAAGGAGCACTGCTTAACACTGATCATAAACAAATCTCTCAATCTTTACACTGTCTGCAAATTTTGAAATCGCACCCTTTATCCCTTCATCAATGTCATTTAGGAAAATCAAAAACAATATTGGTCCAAGAACCAATCCTTGGGGAACCACACTTCTGACTTTGCACCAATCTGAAAAATTTCCATTAATGATAACCTTCTGCCCTGCAGCCACCCAGCATTCCATTTTAGAATCTTTCCAGTAATCTCAATATGTTCCAGTTTATACAATAACCTCTCATGAGGGACAGTCAAATGCCTTACTAAAATCCAAATGAACTATGTCAAAATAGCTTACCAGGTTAGTTAAACATGATTTTCTCCTTAAAGGACCATGTTGTATATCTTTAAATGTCATATCTATCTAAATGTCCCTGGATTGCACTCTTAATCATTGTCTCTAAGATTGTCCCTATCACGGAAGCCATAATAACAGGTCTTCCCGATTTCGCTCTTACAACCACATTTCTTTTTGGCGATACATTGGAACTTTTCGAATCCAAAGGAATTTCTCTACAGTCATGATGGCCTCATAATTAACTGAAATGGTGCAATGCATTCTCTAGCTGCCTCCCTAAAAATTAGAGTATGTGTCATCAACTCTGTAATTTCAGAGTTCATATCAAATCACCTGCAGGTGCCTAGTCCACAAACGCTGAAATTTGCAGAACTTATGCCTATCTTCGTAACAGCAACCCTTTGTTCCACTCACTAATAACGTTGCCCTTCTGTGTACTCATTCTAGTAGCTCAATGTCTTTCCTAAAATAAGGCCTCCAGACCTGTATGCAGTACTCAAGGTGTGGCCTGACAATTGCCTTATACAAGGGCACAATCACCATCGTATCCTTGCTAGCAAAATTCCTGTATGTTATTGACAAGACACTTGTGCAGCTTGTCTAGACTGCTCAGAAAACTTCATATGTGATGCACAATTACCCCCAGGCCTTTTTCATTCTCCAGTACCACCCAATTGGTACGTTACTCTGGGGTTACTGCTACCCACATGCAGTACTTTACATTTGTCAATGTTAAACTTCAGTTGCCACCTCTCAGCCCATCTGCTTAACTTTTCTAGATACTCTTGCAGTAGTGTACTGTCATTAACAACCCTGCTAATCTTTGTATCATCTACAAATTTAGACATTAACCCTGAAATACCTTCATCAGTATCATTGGTAAATACAGAAAACAACAATGTGCCCATCACCGAACCCTGGGGACTCCACTAATAAAGTTAGTCTATAAAGAGCAGTTTGATTACCACTCTTTTCCCATTCAACCATCCTTTCTCATTGTAGCAACTTGTCCTTAAAGCCCTACTGCTCAATTTGTACAGTAGTCTTCCATGGGCAACAATATCAAAAGCTTTCCTAAAATCCAAGTATATGATATCAAAATTATTTTTTCCATCCAGTTCCTTTGTGACCACATCATGGTATCCAATCAAATCTGTCAGACAAGACTTCCCCTTAACAAACCCATGCTGGGTTTGAACTATGACCAATTTGATTGGAAGTTATGATGTGGTCACAAAGGAACTGAATACCAAAAATAATTTTGATATCATACACTTGGATTTCAGGAAAACTTTTGATACTGTTGTACCTGGAAGACTGCTGTACAAATTGGAGAGGTATGGCATTAAGGGTAAGTTGCTACAATGGATAAAGGGATGGTTGAGTAGGAGATGACAGAGAGTGGTAATCAACGGACACTGATCTTCGTGGACAAATGTTATTAGTGGAGTTCCCCAGGGTTCGGTGTTTGGCCCATTGATGAAGGTATATCGGGTTTAATGTCCAAGTTTGCAGATGATATAAATGTTGGCAGGGTTGTTAATGATAGTAAAGGCAGTATGCTACTCCAACTTGATCTAAATAAGTTGGGCAAATGGGCTGAAAAGTTAAATGAACAACTTTAATGAACAACTGAACAAATGCAAAGTACTGCTGCATATGAGTAGCAATAACCAATGAGAAATGTACCAACTGTGTGGTACTACACTCAGGGAAGTGAAAAGTGAAAAAGACCTGGAGGTAATTGTGCAGTCAAATATGAAGTTCACTGAGCAGTGCAGAGGGGCTGCCAGGGCAGGTCAGGAAGGTGATAATCCTGTTACACAAGGCAATGGTCAGGCCACACCTAAAGTACTGTGTACAGGTCTGGAAGCCTCATTTTAGGAAGGATATAGAGTGCTAGAACGAGTACAAAGAAGGGCAACAAGATTGATGAGGGGAACAAAGGCTCTTACCAAGGAAGGCTTAAGTTGTGAAAATTGCAGTGCCTGGAGAGTAGGCACCTGCAAGGTGATCTGATTGAGGTGTATAGGGCCTTGAATGGGTTGAGCAAGCTGAATGCTGATGGGATTCTTCCTCCTGCTCAGATTAAGAACCTGAGGGGGAGACAGATTCAAATTGATGAAAAACAGTTGTAGAATAGATGTGCAGAAATTTACCTTTAACCAGCGGGTAGTTGATTGGTGGAATAGACTTCCATCGTTTGTTGTGGAAGTTGATAGCCTAAATAAATTTAAGGCTGAGCTGGGCAGGCATTTGGAATGAATGAATGGTGAAATGGGAGGGTGTTTTTTTTTTTTTGGCTGATGCTGCATAAGCATGCTTTCTTGCATCGTATGTCTATGCTAATGTTATAACTGCAGTCTTGTCTCGATGATCCTGCATTGCTTCTTTAACCAGTGACTCCATTATTTTCCCTGGAACAGAACTGAAATTAACAGGTCTGTAATTACTTGTCACCCTTTGATCCCCCTTTCTGAATTGAGGACACATTTGCACATATCCAGTCCATGGGGAACTTCCCCTGAGTCCAAGGAAACTTTGATATATAAGACATTCTAAGTTATCTAAGACTTTCCCAAACCCAGTATACAAGGTATACTGCTCAGAATAATCACCTGAGAGGTGATTATTCTGCATAATAATCACCTGAGATGTGATTATTGAGAGGTGAATAATCACCTCAGAATAATCACCTGAGAGGGCATAAATTCAAATTGAGGAAAGGTAGTTGGTTGGTGGAACAGACTTCCATCCCTTGTTGTGGAAGTTGATAGCCTAAATAAATTTAAGGCTCAACTGGACAGGTATTTCGAACGAACAGAGAGGTGAAGTGAAAGGGTTTTTTTTTTTTTTTTTTTTTTGGCTGATGCTGCATAAGCTTGCTTTCTTGCATCATATGCCTCTGCTAATGCTAAGGGTCTGATCTGATTCATTTTATTCTTCTCTTCTTTATATTCACATACATGAAAAACTCCTTGTCCCTTTGCTTTGTTCTCTTAGCCAGTGCTTTTTTTCATACTCAGCTTTGGTGTCCCTAACCTTATCTATTTTACTGTTTCAGATAACTTATGCCTGTTGTGGGCTTCAATACTTTTTGTTGCTCCATAACTTTCCCATTCTGTCTTTTTCTGTTCTATTTGACTGGCCAGCCCCCTATCCATGCATCCTGGCATCCTATTTGTGTGTATTTTCTTAATGGTATTTATGCATTCACAGCTTCCGTGACTATTGCTTTAAAGGTATTCCATAATTCAAATGTATTTGTCCTCCCTCTGCAATTCACCCAATTGATAGATGCCACTTAGCACCTTTAAACTATCATAGTCCCCTTTTCTGAAATTAAAACCTGCCTTTACCTTTAACTATTGCATCATCTTTCTTAATCTTCCAACTAACCACTGCATGTTCACTACTTGCCAGTGGTTCTTGTACTTTAAGCCCTGCGATGCCATCTGATTTATGAGTAATGATGAGGTCATGAATATTCTTACCCCTAGTATTTTCTCTAACATACTGGTACAAATAATAATCATCTAGTAACATTTAAAAATTTTGATCCCCATGGTGAGTTTCCCTCCCACTTGTTCTAGTCAATTAGGGGTAGATTGAAGTCACCCATAATAAGACGTTCACGCTTTCTTTCTCATTCCTTATGCATATAGAGACTCTCATTATACTTGTCACAGTTTTCTGGTCTGTAGATTACTCCTACTCACATTAGTTACTTCTAACTCAGCAAGAGCTCTTTTCACACTCAAGGCCACTTTTGATAAGAAGTACAACCCCCACTTCTATCTTCCCTATCTTTCCCAAACACATTATACATACCATAATGGAACTTGTCATCTCTGATTTAAGGTGGTGCAAACGTTTTTGCCAGTATTATTGACGATACCTTTAAAGGTTCAGGGGAACTGCTGGTTGGGGGGGTGTGGGTAATACTGACATGCGTTTATCTGCTAATATTGGTCAAAGTAACTCTTGCACATACCTTAAGAGTTCTTATCTGTTACCCCAACTGGACGTATTATCTAGATGTTCTGGGGGCAGAAACGTTTCACGTGAGCGGGTAGCTAATATCAGGGAAGAGAGCCTAAAAAGCTTCAAGGGTTGTGTTAGGGTTGTTAAATATACAAAAACAGTAAATCTTAATTGTTTATACAGTAACAGAAGTGTCGTCAATAAAATGAGTGAATTCGAACTGCTGGTTAAAACAAGTAATGCGGACATAATAGGGCTTACAGAGACGTGGTGCCACCCGGAAATTGGGGATGATGAGTTTAAATACGGCTTGTATAATGTATTTAGGAAGGATAGGGTAGATAGAAGGGGTGGTGAGGTAATGCTTCTTATCAGAAGCAGCCTGAGTGCGACGATAGCTTTCCCGGATTCAGACATTTCACATGCTAGTATAAAGTCTGTATGGTGTGAGATAGTTGGAAACAAAAGTATAATGCGAGTAGGAGTAATCTACAGACCAGGTGATTGTGAAGATTATGACAAAAGCTTCTACATGCAAATGGAATTGGCAAGTAAGCGTCAATGCCTTATTATGGGTGATTTCAATTTGCCTCTAATTGATTGGAGTAAATGGGAAGGAAACTCGACATGGGGAACAAAATTTTTAAATCAACTAGATGACAGTTATTTGTATCAACATGTCAGGGAAAGTACTAGAGAAAAGAATATCCTAGACCTCATCATCACACATGAATCAGATGACATAACAGGGCTAACAATAGAGGAACCAGTAGCAGGAAGTGATCATGGAGTTCTACAGTGGATGATGACGAGAGAGGTAGCAGAAGTAAAAGGCAAAGGAATGGGTTTTAACTTCAGAAAAGGAAATTACGATGCCTTAAGGTACTACGGGGCCTCTATTAACTGGGTAGATATCGTGCAGAAAATGAATACATTTGTGCAGCAAAAGTACTGAAGCCTATAACAGCTACAAGGTGATGTGTAATAGAGCCACAGAAAAGGTTCAACAGGCAAAGGCAGTTTATGAGAAATCACTAGCAAACAGAGCAAGGGGGGGGATAAAGAATTCTTCACATATATAAATGCCAAGAAGAGCAGGACAAACCAGATCAGATCTTTACGTAAGGAAAAGGGGATAGTATTAAATACACCAGCTGCTGTTGCAGATGAACTCAACAGTTATTTTGCATCGATATCTACAAATGAAAAACCTTTTGTGGCAATGGGAAATTGTGGGAGCGAAGTTGAAAAATATGTAATTAATGATATTGAAATTTCGCAAGATTATTTAATGAAAAAACTTTCGAGCCTACAGACCAGTAAGGCTCCTGGAGTTGATGGAATATACCCTATAATCTTAAGGGAGGCGGCAGGCGAGTGCAATGAACCATTGAGGCTAATTATGCGAGCATCACTAGACTCTGGGGAGATTCCCTTGGATTGGAAAAGGGCAAATGTATTTCCCATACATAAGGGTGGCTCTAAAAGTGAAGTTGGAAATTATCGACCCATCAGTCTGACTTCAGTAGTAGGGAAAATCATGGAGGCAATGATCAAGGGTGGAATTCAGGATCATTTGGATCGAATTGAAATTCTCAAGGATACTCAGCATGGTTTTGTAAAGGGAAAATCATGTTTAACAAATCTGGTTCGCTATTTCGAAAGGGTTACTCACGAGATGGATTTAGGGAATAATTTCGACATTGTTTATTTAGATTTCAGCAAAGCTTGACTCAGTCCCACATGAGCGGTTGCTTTATAAGCTGGAACAGGTTGGAATCACTGGGAAAATCCTTAGATGGATAGAAGGATGGCTTCAGGGCAGGAGGCAGAGGGTTGTGATAAATGGCTATTCCTCAGATTGGGTTGATGTAAGAAGTGGGGTTCCCCAAGGATCAGTATTAGGACCACTGTTGTTTTTAATTTTCATAAACGACATTGATGAAGGGATAGAGGGCATGATGTCTAAATTTGCAGATGATGTTAAAATTGGTAGAGTAGTTAATGATCACTGTCAAGCTGAGCTTCTTCAGAGAGACCTAGATAAACTTCAGGAATGGTCAGAAAAATGGCAGCTATGCTTTAATCCAACAAAGTGTAAGGTATTACACCTGGGAAACAGTAATCCCAAAATAACTTATTCACTTGGTGGAGTTCAACTAAACCCAGTACTGGAGGAAAGGGACTTGGGTGTTACGATACTGCCAGACATGAAATTCTCTGAGCATTGTAAACAGGTTGCAAGGAAGGCCCATGGTGTCCTATCGATGATCTATCGAACTTTTGCAAGTAGAGATAGGGACGTGATAATCTCATTATATAAGGCCTATGTTAGACCACACTTGGAATACTGTGTTCAAGTATGGAAACAGCACCTAAAGAAAGACATCGAGCTTCTTGAAAGGGTGCAAAGACGGGTAACTCGCCTGGTGAGATCTGCAAAAGGGCGTCCTTATGAAGAAAGGCTTCGAATATGTGGGTTGCAGAGTTTGGAAACTAGACACCTTAGAGGAGATTTGATTGAGGTGTTTAAGGCTCTGAGAGGCATCAGTAAAATGAATGAGGACGAAATTTTCAAGATTATAAATGATGCTAGAATTAGGGGACATAAATTCAAGTTATGGGGGGAGATGTTTAGATTGGACTGCAGGAAGTTTTATTTTGGCCAGCGAGTTATAAATTACTGGAATAAGTTGCCTTCATGGGTGGTGGAGGCCGACAGTTTGGGGAGATTCCAAGGTCATCTGGATAGTACTTTCGGGAAAGGGAAGTGCATAGGATGATAGGTTTAATTTCCTTTTTTTTTATTAATTATTATTATTTATTTTTTGTTTTTATCATTGTTTTGTTTGGATTTTTTTTTGGATGGTGCAGCATAAGCCATGGGCTTTCTTGCACCATGTGGCCATTACTAATACTAATACTAATTTCCAGGTGGCACCACATTTATGTTTGTCCTATTGTGTCAGCATTAATTGTCCTAACCAGGAGTTCGAATTCATCCATTTTGTTGACAACACTCCTGACATTACTATAAACACCTAAAACTAGTATTCTTTACAGTTTGCAACCCTGAAACACCCTTTAAGTTATTTAGGCTTATTTCTCTAGCTTTATCTTCTCACTCATTTGGATCGTTGCCACTCTCAGAACATTCTTCCAGTGTCGTCTGGTGCCTCCGTAGCCAGGTGGGCAGGAGCAGCAGTGTGTAGCACATGCTTCTTGATTAGACCGGGGTTCGAGCTTGACAGTGAGCCACCGAATGCGGAGGATGTGGAAAGGTCAGGGAATGACCACCGCATATCCCCAGAGCAATAATAATAACAACAACAACCAGTGTCATCTCTTGTGGCAACAAACAAGAATTCTTAAGATATGTGCAAGCATTACTTTGATCTGTATCATCAGGTAAATGTGTATCTATTTTAACCCCCTCCTAACTAGCAGTTTCCCCTGAACCCTTATTACATTCTCAGTGATACTAGCAAAAACTTTTGCATCACCTTTGTTTAAATGAATACTGTCTACAAAATAAATTCCTTCTACCTGCAAGTGAACCACTGATAAAAATCTTCCTACTAGAGCCTTGCAGAGTCCTCAAGCCTTGAGTTAATCCATAAGGCTCCCAGCACTCAAATTCAGATACATAAATTCAGCCCTAATATGTTGCTTTTTCTTGGCATTACCTGATAACTATGAAGTAAACCCCTACATTGCTTATTCTCCACAAATCACCTTTTGTGTCCTTAAAAGAAGATTAGTGTTCTAACAGTGTCACTAACTTTTACCCCTGGCAGATGTAGCCTAGTCCATTTCCACCTATACTTATTACATGAAACATTTCCCAATTCCCTGACAGCAGAGTTGCCAAGAATAACTACTTCCTGTGGAGCACTAATTTCTACTCTCAGTGATCCCACCATGCTTGCATGATGGCAGTCTCCAGCATTGATAATCCTCTAATTTAATTCTTTTGAGGATAATCTCTTTCTTCAAGCATTGAAATCCATCTATCAGAGTACTAAATTTTTACTTATTTTCCTTACTTCCAATTGCCACTAGCACTCAAAAGCATCTCCTCTGGGACAGTTGTGTTCAGCTACAAAATTAAAATTCAAATTATTTTAAAAATCATCAGAACATGTCTCCCGTATCTGTATTTGTCTACAGAAGTGTGCTCACAGGCTAATATGCAAGTTGTGCATGCTGAAAAACCCAAAATAACTCAACAAAAGCTATTCCTTTCTTAGATTAGTGTTAATCACAGCCTCAGTTGAAGAGGACTTCAAAAATTCCTCCAGTATGGGAATTGTTGTCAGATTTTAAGAGCATCAGTGACTTAGACCATATCGGTGGCTGAAAAACCCAGAATACCTTACCAGGGGAAACCTCATTCTACCTGCAATTGACTAACTTCAGTACCAATTAAAGAGTGCGAAAAATTCCTCCGGTCATTGATGGGATTTGAACTCAGACCTTTTCAAATGAGTGACAAGTTGCAAAAACCATTATGCTGTCACAGAGAACCAGTGTTGTATCATGTCAAGGAGAACTACACTGATGAGCCAAAACATTATGACCAGTGAGTCGTTATGCAAATCGAAGCAGCTGCAGGTGAACTACGACACAGGTTGGGACATGGTATAAAAAACACCTGATACTGAGCACTGTTAATCAGTCTTACTCTTGTTCTTCAGATGGGAACGGCAGTGGACTTAAGTGAGTTTGACAAAGGCCAAATCGTAATGGCCAGACGACTGGGTCAGAGCATATCCAAAACAGCATGGCTGGTGGGGTGCTCATGGTCAGCCATGGTTAGTACCTACCGAAAGTGGTCCAAGGAGGGGAAACCCGCAAACCGCTGGCGTTGAGGTGAGCGAAGGCTCTCTCCCGGATGGTATGTGGCAACAGAAGGGCGACTGAGGCGCAACTTGCCAGTAATTGGAATGCTGGTGATGGGAGTAATGTGTCACAACACACAGTACATCGAACCCTGCTGAAAATGGGGCTGCATAGCCACAGACTGCTCCGAGTGCCCATACTTACTGCGATCCACTGGTAACAGAGCCTACAATGGGCACACGAGCATCGAAACTGGACCTTGAGTGATTGGAAGAAGGTCATCTGGTCTGATGAATCACGTTTCCTGTTGCACTATGTGGACTGTTAAGAATGTGTGCATCGTTTACCTGGGGAAGTTATGCTGCCTGTATGCACCATGGGACAAAAAACAAGCCGGTGGCTGCTGTGTCATGCTTTGGACGATGTTCTGCTGGGATACCCTGGGTCCATTCATCCATGTGCCGGGCACTCTGACATCTACCATCAACCTAAACATCATTATGACCAGGTATACCCTTTTGTGGCAACGGGGAGGCACCTCCGTAGCCAGGTGGGCAGGAGCAGCAGTGCATAGCACATACTTCTTGATTAGACCGGGATTCGAACCTGTGACCACCAAATACGGAGGATGCGGAAAAGTCAGGGAATGACCACTGCATATTCCCGGAGCAATATGGCCTTAGTTGCTAATGCTCCTAAAAACCAAAGACAACAACATGGCAACGGTCTTCCCCTCTGCCAGTGCCATCTTTCAGCAGGATAATGTGCCATGCCACACCGCCCGGATTGTTTGAGACTGATTCACGGAACATGAAGAAGACTTCCAGGTATTTCCCTGGCCTCCAAATTCCCCAGACATCAATCCCATTGAGCATCTGTGGTTTTTGTTGGAACAGCAACTCCGATCTGCGGCGTCTCAGCCACAGACCTTACAGGAGTTAAAGGATTTGCTAGTTTTGTGTTGGTACCAGATACCACAAGACACATTTAGAAATTTTGTAGCATCCATACCTCACCGGGTACAAGCTGTTTTGGCTGCACATGGAGGACCAACATCATTAGTTAGGTGGTCATAATGTTTTGGCTCATCGGTGTATATATCCAGCTAGTCAGCTCTGCATGTGTGCCCCACACATGGAGCAAGCAAAATAAGGCATAATTTTAGTTAAAAAAATTAACTATGGCACTATACTCCAATATTATAGCAATATGTCAGTACTATAGTAATACATACATTACTATTCTCAGTTACTATGGCATTGTATATGTATTACATTAAGTATATAAAACTTGTAATATTAATTACTCACCTACAGAATTGCATAAAATAAAAGATTAAAGAATTTTACTTATCTCTGGTACTGATGGATCCTTAGAAATTTCTTACCAAAACTTCTGTTTGATTTTTAGCATGGAGAGACCTTTGTTCCCTGACCTTTGATTATTAGGTGGCTTTCCCTTTTTTTAGGAGGTTGAAGTTAGGAGACTTCCCCCTAACTTTATTATTATTAGGTTTATCTCTGGTAGATATAATTGTCATTTCCTATCCTGATATAATCTCCAACCAAATATGTTTGTTTATTATTTTTTTTTAATTAATTTATTTTTTTGATGTTTATAAACTTTTAAAGAATTATTCTGTTTCTCCTTTTCTTAAGCCTTCAGCTGGAGTGTATACACAGACAGATTCCATCACCCAACTTTCCAAAATTTCTTACTTCCAGAATAAATTAATTTATAATTATTGTTTTGCTGTAACTGACCACTTTTCACTCTCTTGGCTTCTGTGGCAATAAAACTTGACGCTCTGATGTTTTGCGAATTTTGCTTCATTGCCATATTACGAGGTGCTACCCAAAAGTACCTGAAATGTATTTATAAAATAAATTAGTTAGGTGGTCATAATGTTTTGGCTCATCGGTGTATATATCCAGCTAGTCAGCTCTGCATGTGTGCCCCACACACGGAGCACTCCATGCTCCGTGTGTGGGGCACTGGTCACCTTCGAAGTAGTCTCCTTGAGAGCATAAAATCCGATCCTAGTGCTTCTCCTGTGATTTGAATGTGTCCGGAAAGTCCTTCGCCATAGTGTTCAGCACCGCTTGTGATTTGTTTTGGATATCCTCTACTCTGTGAAATCTTCGACCCTTAACTTGATTTCTTGGGAAGAGGAATAAGTCCCAGGAGGCTAAGTCTGACAAATAAGGGGAGTGGGGCACGATTGTCATGTTGTTGGATGCCAAAAACTGCACCACAGCAAAAGATGTGTGGGCCAGTGCATTGTCGTGATGAAGGAACCACTTCTTTGTGCAACACTTCTCTAGACCTTTCCTCCTGACGGCTTCCCTTAACCATCTCAGGACGTTGCAGTAGAACTTTGTGTTGATAATCTGGCCAGGAGGGATGAATTCCTTATGGATAATGCCATCAATGTTCAAAAAACAGATCAGCATGGACTTCACATTGCTCCTCACTTGTCGGGCTTTATTTGGTTGGGGCGAAAATGGGCTCTTCCACTGGGATGACCCCTCGACGTGGGCACCTGTACGTGGTGAGGGGACCTCCCAGTGACGCTGCTGGACTTCCAGACTAGCATCACTGGGATCCAACGCCCACAGCCCAGGTTCCAGGCTTACATCAATGGAATCCGGCGTGTTTGCCGTGCGCTGCGACCCGTGGAAATTCGGAAAGGGGGATCCTGGTGGTTGAGGGGCCCAGCTTCAATACACCACTTTGGCCCCTGCTTCGACAAGACGGGTGGTCCTGGAAGGCCCGGCTAGGATCAATCGGCTAGTAGGCTCGCCTGCGAGGGTCAACCGTGACAATGCCACGCCCTTACCCTCATGGTCCGAGGGACAGGATTCAGGCTGGCGGCGGTGCGGGTATAGTGTCTGGGTAGCCCTGGCGTCCCACTCCCGAGCGCATTTATTGCATGCCGGGTAGTGGGCGTCCCTTTGGGCTCCGTGGTGGGTGGGGAGCCCGGGCACTGAACAATTTAAAAAACTATATGAATCCTGAGAAACTTACTCCTTCAGGGGCCCCAACCCGGTCCCTATCTGAAAATTTAGACAGTGAAGCAGATAGCATTATTGCTACAAAGAGGCAGCGAACAGAAATATGATCAGGGCCTGTTCCAAGATTTTTAATAATTCATTCTACCACAGAAAAACCGATTGGCAAAATGTCGCCCTTCTTCATACAGAAAGGGTTAGATGGGTTAGCAGGTTCACCCAAGTCAGTTAAGAGGCTCCGTTCTGGAGACCTCTTAATCGAAACCAAAACTGACAGGCAATCTGAGCAGCTACTCCGTGCAACATCAATCGGAGGAATACCCATAACAGTAACACCACATAGAACACTAAACTCATCGAGAGGTGTCATTTCGGAATGGGACCTTCTCGACGTAACCGAGGAGGAAATCTGCTTGGAACTGAAACCTCAGGGAGTTATAGCCGTCAAGAGAATTAGTGCGCGTAGGGATGGGAAACTTGTTAAAACCAGGAGTGTTATCCTGACTTTTAACTCTCCCAAACCTCCTGATGAGATTAAAGCTGGCTACATCAACTGTCCAGTGCGTCCATATGTTCCAAACCCTTTACGGTGTTTTAAATGCCAGAAATATGGACATTCTCAAATGGCCTGCCGCGGAGTCCTTGCATGCGCTCGATGTGGCGCAAAGGACCACGAAACAACAGCATGTTCAGCCGCAAAACCCACCTGTATTAATTGTGAAGGCGAACATCCAGCCTATTCACGAGCATGCCAGAGGTGGAAAGAAGAAAAAGAAATTCAACGGCTGAAGGCAGAGCTAAACATATCGTATCAGGAGGCAAGGAAAGCAGTGAAACCTCTCAACATCAAAAAACCTACCTACGCCCAGAAGGTAGCAGGGAGGTGTTCCATTGGAACTCAGACGGACATGTCCATCCCTCCAAAAGAATCATTTACCCCTATTGCACGTTATCTCTTAAGCTCCCAAAAACCTGCACAGAAGGACCAATCAGCTGCCACTCCTATATCAGTACCTCCTAATGCTCCACAAATAACAAAAGCAATCACGAAAGAAAAGAATAAGAAAGGTGAAATACCACCTACAACCCAAGAAAACATGGATGTAGAGCAGAAGGAGGTACAAGAAGACTCAGTCTTGGAGCTCTTTGCTGAGGAGGAAATGGACACTGGACAGCGTCCGTACTTCCCCAGGAAGGATAAATCCAGGACTGAAAAAGGTAAGCCCTCAGCACCTCGGAAGCCGCCTGATGGACCCACCAAGCCAAAATAATGGCTAAATTCCTACAGTGGAACTGTCGTGGATTCCGGCGAAACAATGATGACATCAAGGCCCTTCTGCAAAAACATGAGCCAGTCTGCTTTTGCTTACAAGAGACATACCTGAAGGCAATTGAAAACGCTTCGCTTCATAACACCACTATCATTCGAAAAGACAGAACTCAGGATGGACCTGCTCATGGGGGTGTTGCTATAATTCTGGGCAACCATACCCCATATCAAACTATTGCGCTTACCACCAACATAGAAGCGGTAGCGGTTCGCCTTACGGTAGGTTTTTTAATAACAGTCTGCTCAGTTTATTTACCACCTGGGGCTGATATCTCCCAGACGGACCTTGATGATCTCATTGTGCAGCTGCCTACTCCTGTATTACTCCTGGGCGATTTTAATGGACATAACACCCTATGGGGGTAGTGCAAATCTTAACAGAAGGGGACGTGTCATAGAGCATATGCTCAATGACAATGACCTATCCCCCCTAAATGTGGGAAGTAACACCTTTTTCCACATGCCTACCCGTACGTTCTCTGCTATCGACCTGTCTATATGCTCCCCCTCTCTCCTTCCTTCAATCAACTGGGAGGTAGAGGAGAATCTTTATGGAAGTGATCACTTCCCCGTGATAACCAGCCTACTTAAAGATGTAGCCTAAAAGGATGCCATGCTCACCTTTTAGGTTACCGCGATGGAAGATTGATCAGGCTGACTGGAACACCTTTCAACACCTGGTAGACTTTAACATCAGTACAGTCAGTCGGGAGCCTATCAATGATGCAGTGGCGTACATCACAGAAAGAATTGTCCATGCAGCTGCAGCTACAATTCCGAAAACATCTAACCGGTTTCCACCATTTCCAAAACCTTGGTGGAATACTGAATGCACAGCAGCAAAAAAGGCACAAAATAAAGCTTGGGGGATATTCCGACGATATCCTACCACAGCCAATCTCTTAGCCTTCAAACGTGCACGCGCGAAAGCGCGATATATTCGTCGTCAGAGCCAAAAGGAATCGTGGGTCCGCTTTACATCCACCATTACCCAGTCAACCAGCAGTAAAGCTATATGGGACAAAATCCGGAAAATGAAGGGTAAATATACATCGCACCCTTCATCGGTCCTGGAGTATAATGGATGCGTTATTGCAGATCCAACTGCAATAGCCAATGCACTTGGGGAGACCTTTTCTGCCATCTCGTCAACATCTGCTTACTCCTCAGAATTTCTGGTCTGGAAAGATAAATGTGAAAAACAGCCAATAAACTTTACATCAAGAAGGTCTCATCCCTATAACGGGCCCTTTACCACGGAAGAGTTAGAAACAGCTCTAACTCTTACCAAGGCAAGTGCTGCCGGACCAGATCTTATCCATTATGATATGATCAAACATCTGTCTGCAAAATCCATGGACCAACTGCTTTTTCTATATAACAGAATATTTCAAGAAGAGCAGTTTCCGGATTCCTGGCATAAGGCAATCGTGCTTGCCTTTCCTAAACCAGGAAAGGATCCCAAAATCCCAACGAACTACCGTCCTATTGCTCTGACTAGCTGTCTGTGCAAAATTCTGGAGAGAATGGTCAATGCCCACCTTATCTGGTATTTGGAGGCTAATGGGTTTCTCTCCAGATTTCAGTGCGGCTTCCGTAGGAATAGGTCAACTTTGGACCACTTAATCAGGCTCGAAACTTCCATTCGAGATGCCTTTTTAAAACGAGAACACCTGGTGTCAGTGTTCTTCGATATGGAAAAAGCTTATGACACAACTTGGAGATTTGGAATTTTAAAAGACCTCTACAGCATTGGCCTTAGAGGTAATCTCCCCAATTTTATTAAAAACTTTTTATGTCACCGATCTTTCCAAGTCCGTGTAGGATCTACTCTCTCTCGCTCTTTTATCCAAGAGGAGGGAGTACCTCAAGGATCCGTTTTAAGTGTTACGCTTTTTGCCATTAAAGTGAATTCCGTCACAGAACAACTTCCTCCAACTGTAAACTGTGCCCTCTATGTTGATGATTTTAGCATATTCTGTCATTCCTGCAACATGAGGGTAATTGAGAGGCAACTGCAACGTACCATTGACCATTTGAACTAATGGGCAACGAATAATGGGTTCAGGTTCTCTGCACAAAAGACTGTCTGCATGCATTTTTGCAGAAAGCGCAATCTTCACCCTGAACCTGAACTGAGGCTTGGACAAAATGCAATCCCAGTAGTACCTGAGACTAGATTTTTGGGGCTTATATTCGATAAAAAGCTGACCTTTCTGGAACACATCCGTCAACTACGTGCGAAGTGCACGAGAGGTTTGAACATCCTACGTGCAATCTCCTCACATTCCTGGGGCGCTGACCGATGTACCCTTTTGCGCCTCTATCGTGCACTCGTACGATCTAAGTTAGATTACGGGTGCCAGGTATACGCATCCTCTAGACTCAGCGTACTCCGATGGCTGGATCCCATCCACCATCAGGCTATCCGTATTGCCACAGGAGCATTTCGAACTTCTCCTGTCCATAGCCTCTATGTCGAAGCGAATGAGCCCTCGTTATCGCTTCGCAGGAAACAGTTGTCTCTACAGTATGCTTTGAAACTGAAATCCCTGCCAGACCATCCAACGTGGACAACCGTTTTTGAGCCACGTTGGGAAAATCTGTATAACATTCGCCAGACTGCCAATCAACCATTCGGTATTCGTATCCAAAGGCTTCTCAACGATTTGAACATCACATTAGACAATGTTGCCCCATCACCAGGGCAACCTTTTCCACCCTGGCATGCTCGTGTCCCAAACTGCAACTTCTCCCTTAACAACTGGAGAAAGGACAATACTTCGTCCACCGTCTACCTGCAGCTCTTTTTAGCTGATCGCTCTGAACATGCTGACTTCTTGCCCATCTACACAGATGGCTCGAGGTCAGAAATGTCTGTTGGATCTGCAGCTGTTTTCCCAGATACCACGGTATCTGAGCAGATCTCCAACGAATGCAGTGTGTTCACTGCAGAGCTGCATGCGGTTGAGCTAGCCTTAGATCGCATATGAACCACCCACCACAAAAAATATATTATATATACCGATTCTCTGAGTTCATTGCAGGCTTTATCATCGATGAGGTTCAACCCTCATCCTGTCCTCACTCGGATACAGCAGAAGCTGCACTTCCTTGTACAATCTTGATTTGATGTTCGTTTCTGCTGGATCCCAGGCCACATTGGGATCTCAGGAAATGATTTGGCAGACACTGCAGCCAAATCAGCAAACCTATTTAACTCTTGCCTGTTAGTCCCCTATACAGACTACAGGTCGGTAATTCGAAAGAAACTGGTATCCCAATGGCAACACTCATGGCATGGACAGATTACAAACAAGTTATATGAGATTAAGCCTGTAATTGAACATTGGCAGTCTAGTCTGCGCAGGAACCGAAAAGAGGAAGTTGTTCTATCTCGACTCCGCATAGGACATTGTCACTTGACACACTGCTATTTGCTGAGGGCAGACGATCGTCCTATGTGCAGAAATTGTGACACCATTTTAACAGTCCGTCATATTTTAATTGAATGTCCGTCCTTTTATAATGACCGCCGTTTGTTTTAGCCATCTGTCTGAACCTTATACACTCAGACAGGTTTTATCGGACAATGACAACATGTCAGCTATTTTTAAGTTTTTACAACTTATCAATCTAAATAATTCTATTTAAAATATTTTTATCGTTTTATGCTATATGAACGATTTATATCGTATATTATTTTACAATAATATACAAATAATTTTAATATTATAGTTTTATATTCTACATCCTTTTGACTTGGCGCATTATAGCCTTAGATGCTAATGCGCCATAAAACCCTAAAACAAACAAACAAACCACTGGGATGATTGTTGCTTGGTTTCTGGGTCATACCCATATACCCAACTCTCATCACCAGTGACAACTGTAGAAAGGAAGTTTTGATCACTCCTGGCCTGTTCTTGAAGATCTCTGCTAACTTCCATGCAATGCTGCTTTTGGTGTTCACTCAGTAACCATGGCACGAACTTCATCCCAGTCCTTCTCATGTTCAACTCGTCTGACAAAATCTGCTGACACGTGCCGTACGATAGTCCTACAATGCCACAGATTTCGTGGATGATCCACCTGCAGTCTTCACAGATTGCCACCCAAACCTTTGCGACATTTTCCAGGGCAGTGCTGGATGACGGACACCCAGAGCGATCATCAACCGACATTCAACCATTTTTAAAACAGTTAAACCAGTAGTAAGTCTGTGTCTGGCCTAAAGCATTGTCACCAAAAGCTTGTTTCAACTTCTTATGCTGTATCGTTAAGAAGGAAACAAAACTTGATGCAAGCATGTTGCTCTCTCACATCAGCCATCGCGACAATCGCACACTATGCAAAACACTGCCAAAGAATTGCTCATAAATATTCAGTGACCCTATCCAGCCACATGGCACACTGATTTACAAAGGATGCATGCAGTGTTTCCTAGTGCTACAAGTCCATACTAGATGTAATTCCCGTGCAACATTCAAATTTTGGGAACATTTGGGTAGAACCTCGTAAGCTTCTAAACGGTAATTCAAGTAACTGGTAATACATTTCATTATAAACATAATTCATTCAGAATTTATGTATTACTTGTTAAGCTATGGTACTTTTTTCTATGTAGGTTTGGAATTGTTGAAGAAAATCCTGAGAATGCAAAACTTTTCACAACTTTAAATCCGGCAGTAAGAAGAAAGTCATCACTACCATGTTATTTGTGCAAGTGGGATACAAAAAATTTCATTGTTGAGAAAATGGTTGAAACAGGGGTAGATATGTTATCAGTTATGACCATAAGGTAAGTTGCAGTGTTGTGTGTTTTTTATTTATGCATAAATAGGATTTAATTTATAGGATGTCCCAAAAAGGCCTAGTCAACTTCATAAATTAATTACAAAAAGGAAAACAAGTTTTTTAAAATTAATTTACAGCCATTGGTAGAACAAATCAAACAGTTTGTTTACCATATTATAGGTGGTACTTGTGTCACGTGAAAGTAGTATAAGTGCAAATGGCATCTTCTCAACAGAAGCTCAATGTATGGCATGGTTCATTGAGACAAAATCTGCCATTTAAACCCAAAAAAATTATCAAACCAAGTATGGACCACAGCCACTATCTCATACCAGCATTCGTGAGTGGTATCAAAAGTTCATGGAAACTGGAAATCTTTATCACAAGAAGAAGGGTATGGTCATCTTAGCACAAATGCCAGAGATGGGAATGAGTACACAGAACATTTGCTAGGAGTCCTTCCAAATCTATCAGAACTGCCTCCAGGACAGCAAAAGGAGAATGTCTTTTTTTGTTGACTTCTTTGTGATCACATAATTGTTCCTTTCTTTTTTCATGAATGTAAACACTTACATGGATATTCTTCAAATTTATGCCTTCCCAAAGCTGGAAGAACTTAACCTAATGTCTTTTTCCAGCAAGATGGTGCACCTCCATGTTGGGCTTTGACAGTGTGCAATTTGCTTGACAGACATTTTCCAGGCCATTGGATTTGCAGTGATGGTCCCATACTGTGACTAGCCTATTCACGTAGACATTACCTTACTAGACTGTTTTTTGTGAGACTACATGAAAGATATGGTGTACAGAATAGAGGTACACAATGTTGTGAAACTGCAAATGAGAATCAAAGCCACTATAGCGACTATTGATCCCAGCATGCGGGTGTGTATTTGCATAGAGATAGTGTTGACTGAACTTTGTTCATGCTACAAAGGGATCTCTTGTGGAAATTTATTAATATGGTAAAAAAAATCATTTTGAGTTATTCTATTGATGGCTGTAAATTGTTGTTTTTTTAATAAATTTGTTTTTCTTTTTGTAATGAATTTATGAAGTTGTCCAGGTCTTTTTGGGGAACTCTGTATTACATAAATTAGGCTGATTAAACCCATTTATTTTTATAAATTGCAAGTTACAGTAAATTGTTCATCTTAATTTTCTCACAAGAGCACTTTTTAAAAATTGGTTTAACTCGAAATGAATGATAGTATTGGCTGTGGCAAACTAAATTTTTTCATAGCCAGTACTAGAATAATGATCCTTTTCTCTCAGACAAAAGCAACAACAAAAAATAAATAAATAAATAAAATAAATTTCTATTGAATCCTAAAGGGAGGTCTGCTGTGACATTAGATTAATATGCCTGGTTACTATATTTTCTTTGAAGATTGCAATCCAGTTGGAATCAGAATGATATTTCCACTTAGAACAGAACACTTATGATTAATCTCTGTTCGTGAGCATCCACAGCAATATCATGATGCCAGCTGAGAGCTATCTTAGTAACATGATTTTACTTTTTGGTTAATAAACAGTCCTTTTAATTAGACCTTTTGGATTAATCACCACAAGTAGTATTCTCTTTCTCAGTTTCTTTTATCTGAGAAGTGCCACCCTTTCATCAGCTACTGTTAGCATTAGTAGAGGCATTTGATGCAAGAAAGCAAGCTTATGCAGCATCAGCCAAAAAAAAACCCCACTTCCACTTCACCCCTCTGTTCGTTCCAAATACCTGTCCAGCTGAGCCTTAAACTTATTTAGGCTATCAACCTCCACCACAAGGGATGGAAGTCTGTTCCACCAACCAACCAACCACCCGCTGGCTAAAGGCAAATTTCCACACGTCTATCCTACATCTGTCTTTCCTCAATTTGAATTTATGCCCTCTCAGGTGATTAT
Organism: Mastigoproctus giganteus; assembly: GCF_048544385.1. Taxonomy (NCBI): domain Eukaryota; kingdom Metazoa; phylum Arthropoda; class Arachnida; order Uropygi; family Thelyphonidae; genus Mastigoproctus; species Mastigoproctus giganteus. Next base: position 62,447,691 of record NC_143579.1, on the reverse strand, counting down.
TCTGAGCTAGAGGAAGAATCCCATCAGCATTGAGCACGCTTAAACCATTCAAGGCTTTATACACCTCTATCAGATCACCTCGCTGGTGCCTAGTCTCCAGACACTGTAATTTGCAAAACTTAAGCCTTTCTTCGTAAGAACACCCTTTTGTTCCATTCACTAATCTTGTTGCCCTTCTCTGTACTTGTTCCAGCAGCTCTACATCCTTCTTGAAATGAGGCCTCCAGACCTGTATACAGTACTCTAGGTGTGGCCTGACCATTGCCTTATACAATGGAATAATCACCTCCTTATCCCTGCTGGAAAAATTCCTGTATATCATTGACAATACTCCATGAGTACTCTTGCAGCCCGTCTGCACTGCTCAGAGAACTTCATATCTGCCTGCACAACCACCCCCAAGTCCCTTTCATTCTCTACCACTGTCAGTGTAGTACCACAGAGTTGATACGTTGCTCTGGGGTTGCTGTTTCCCGTGTGTAGTACTTTACATTTGTCAATGTTAAACTTCATTTGCCACTTCTCAGCCCATCTGCTCAACCTTTCCAGATCCTGTTGCAGCAGCATAGTGTCAGTAGTGTCCTTGACAACCCTGCCAACCTTTGTATCATCTGCAAACTTGGACATTATGCTTGATATACCATCATCAATATCATTTATAAATACAGAAAACAATAATGGACCCAACACTGAGCCCTGAGGGACTCCACTAATAACATTAGTCCACGATGAGCAGTGTCCATTGATTACCACTCTCTGTCTTCTCCCCCTCAACCACCCCTTTATCCATAGCAGCAATTTGCCTCCAATGTCACACTGCTCCAATTTGTGTAGCAGTCTTCCATGTGCAACAGTATCAAAAGCCTTTCTAAGATCCAAGTATATAATATCAAAGTTATTCCCTGCATCCAGTTCTTTTGTGACTGCATCATAGTATCCAATCAAGTTGGTCAGGCAAGACTTCCCCTTAACAAAACCATGCTGTGTCTGAGCTATAACTGAAGTCTTGTCTAAATGATCCTGCAGTGCTTCTTTAACCAGTGCCTCCAGTAATTTTCCTGGAACAGAAGTTAAACTCACAGGTCTATAATTACTTGTGTCAGCCTTTGATCCTCCTTTGTGAATTGGGGTCACATTTGCACATTTCCAGTCTATGGGTACCTCCCCTGAGTCCAAGGAAGCTCTCATAATTATGGCTAAGGGTTTGCTTACTTCCTTTGCTGCCTCCTTTAATATAACTGGATAGATCCCATCCACCCCGGGTGCCTTTCTTGTGTTTATCTTCAACAGTTTCTCCTCCACTTTACTCCCAGTTATTTCAAGATTCTGTAGCTTACTGCTAGAGTTGAATACACCTCTGGCATTCCCCTTGCTGAATAACTCCTCATTTGTGAATGTCGATGCAAAATATTCATTTAGTTTGTTAGCTACCTGAGCAGGATCATCAACAGTTGACCCATCAATATCAAGTGGACCAATCTGATTCATCCCCTTCCTTCTAGAGTTTACATAAGTAAAAAACTCTTTGCTGTTTTTCTTTGCATCCCTTGCCAAGGATTTCTCATAATCTGCCTTTGCCTGCCTAACCTCCTTTGTAACTTGGTTGCATATCAACTTGTATCTATCATAGGCTTCTGTGTCATGTGTTAATTTGTAAGTATCCCATGCATTTTTCTTCTCTGCCATATGCCTCATTAGTTCATCTGATATCCATTTTGGCCTAAACCTTGAACAATATTTCTTAGTTGGTATGTAAAGCCTAGTAGCTTCCAAGATAAATTCTTTGAATGCTTCCCATTTTGAATTTGCTGTTGGTTAACATCATCAGTTGGTCCCACTATATAGAATTTAAATACTGTCTCAGTCCATCGTAGTCGCCTTTACGGAAGCAATAACCCTTCCCTTTACCCCTAATGGTAGTTACCTCTTTGAGTAAATCCCACTTCAGCACACTGTGATCACTGCCACCTAGTGGTTCGTTTATCTGCAGATTCTTAATGCATGAAGAATCACTGCTGATAATCAAATCAAGAGTATTACTCCCTCTAGTTGCCTCCCGAACATGCTGATGTAGAAAACAATCATCCAATAAATCCACAAAAGCCCTGCTAGTGTGTGAGTAACCAGCCCCCAAATTCCAGTCAATATCTGGGAAATTAAAATCTCCCATTATAAGACTCTCTGATTTACTGGCCCACTCTATTTCCCTGTACAGTTCCTTATTATACTCATCAGAGTCATTAGGCCTATAGCACACTCCTACTCAATTTTGATCTCCCAATGCTTATGTCACACCAAACTGACTCAACAGTGCACTGTCCGGCGATGTCAACTGGCTTCACTTCCTTGGTTTTTATGTGTTTCTTAACTAATAGCATAACCCCTCCCCCTCCCCTTCCTATCCTGTCTATCCTTTCTGTAGACGTTGTACTCCCCAAATTGCAGTTCTGCATCCCTTATATCTGTGTGACACCACGTCTCTGATATCCCAACAATATCTGCCTTTGATGTTTTGAGCAATACCTCAAATTCATCAAATTTATTTACTAAACTCCTAGCATTGGTGTACACGCAAGTATACCTGCACCTGTTTCTATTCTTAGCTACCCTAACACAACCCATGTGTTTACTTGTACCGCAATGGCTCCCAGCAGTCTCTGAAATACCATGCATCTTGTTTTCCAGGCTTCTGCTCATTCTAATAGAAGCAGTGCAAGAATCTCTTTCACCTCTGCCAGTGGCTACTGTCAATCTATTGGTCTTTGTCTCCCCCCAAGCTAGCAGTTTTCCGACCCACCTAACACTGCCTCGATAGCATCAGCAAATATTCTTGCACCCTTTCTATTTAAGTGTATCCCATCCCTGTAGAAGCAATCTCTCCTGTTAACAAGTACAGTCCAGGCTGAAAAAAATTCTACCCCTTGAGCCTTGCACAATCTTTCCAGGGCCGAATTGATCGACAAGGCTCTCATCATATACTCCCTCCTATTGTGTCTGGGCAGAATTGCAGACACTTTCAAATTCAACCCTAATTCTCGGCTTTTGTTCAACAGTGACCTGTACGTGTTAAGTAATTCTGCCGGTCTCCTACTCTTAATATTATTAGTGTCAACGTGTACAACTATATCACCTTTTGTGCCCTTAAAAGATGATATTCGCTCTACAACGTCATCAACCTTTGCCCCTGGCAGACATACCCTGGTCCTGTTCCACCTATCTTTTTTACAAAGCATGTTCCCTGTTTCCCTGACAATAGAGTCACCAACAATTTCCCTGACAATAGTCACCTGTTGAGAAGGACTGTACTGTTACAGATAACATATTTGATTTCCTAATAATTTTATTTGATTTCCTAAAGTAATTTTTTCCCATTTAATATTGTTATGTAGGCAGGCTAAAAGATTTTGCCTACTTATTGCATAACTTTTGACAGACTAGAGATAAATCAATATGAACACACAATACTTGCAGATTGTTAAAAAAAAAAATTTTTTTTTAATTTTTTTTTTTTTTTCAACTTGATGTATCATTTTTGTATATATCTTTTGCCTAACTCAGTATTAAAATAAATATTAACTTAATATTAAAAAAAAAAAAAATCAAATAAGGCCTGGAAAATGATGAAATTCTTGTCAGTGTGTCACTATTTCAGTGAGAGCATGTCATGTTGAAGCTTCATTGTTGTGTTTCACGAGGGGGGGGGGCAGTAGCCCTCTGAATCACAGCCTTTTAAAATGCACTGCTTGTTTGATGTTAGTGGAGCAATCAGGTACAAGATATGATATTACCAAGAGTGCCAAGGAGTGTGAGGAAATCAGGTGACAACTCAGTGTTGTTATGGGCCTATATAGAGCTTGAAGGACAAGGTGGATGCCCTCGAAGGATCTAAATTGAGGGGCCCATCGAGCTCTCACCTGCCCACAGCAATGCCAGAGCTTCCACTTGATCATCATGCAACACAGTAGCAACCCCCAAGGCAGAATACGCTGGTCCGGGAAATGGGGAACATAGTGTGGAAAAAAGGATAGGTGGAACAGCACCAGGGTATGTCTGCCAAGGGCAGAGGTTGATGACGTAGAGCAGATATCATCTTTTAAGGGCACAAAAGGTGATATAGTTGTACATGTTGGCACTAATGATATTAACAGTAGGAGACCAGCGGAATTACTTAACAAGTACAGGTCACTGTTGAAAAAAGCCGTGAATTAGGCTTGAATTTGAAAGTGTCTGCAATTCTGCCCAGGCATGATAGGAAGGAGTACACGATGAGAGCCGTGTCAATCAATTCTGCCCTGGAGGGAATGTGAAAGGCAACAGGATCCACTCCAGAATGCTTGAATCCATCTCGAATTAGTAGTGTATCTTAACCTAACCTTTTTTTTTTTTTCACTGTAGTGCTAATCATTAATTAGTTGAATCTGTCCCGAATTGGTGGCATAACTAACCTAATCTTTTTTTTTTCACTGGAGTGGCACATTGTTCTTAATTTAGCCAAAAAATTTATAAATCCAAGTTTTATAATAAATAAAATATTATAATAAAAATTAATTGTATTTTTGCTTGTTTTTATATAATTATGTTAATTTTTACATATTTCCTTCAAATTTTAGCTTCTTTAAAAGGTGTGCCACAGCAACAAAAAGGTTGAGAAACACTGGATTAATCAAATGCAAGGAAGGCATTCTGCTATTCTCTTTCCTTTTGTTGTTTACTTTGCTTAAATTCTCAGTTTGGTCTTCCTCCCCTCTCCCCTACACATCCCTTTTGTACATAATCATTTGTGCTGCTACTTGTTTATCTTTTATTATTATGGAACTGGCTTCCATTTTTGTATTAAAGCAAGATAATTTCACTTACTTTTCTTTTAGATTTCTTTAATTTTCGTTAGATCCATATTATAACCACCTTCCCATCAATAAAGTTCTTAAAAAGCAAGGAAACAACCATTTGGGAACCTTTTAATAAATTTATGGACTCATTAGTAATGTTTCAATTTCCAGTCTGTCATATAAAATGGAGGATTCGAGCTTTGATAATGTTAACAGTTATTTTTTTTTATTATGCTTTGTGCTTTTTTTCATTGAAGTTTTATAGACATAGCACTTATTGCACATTTATATTTGGCTTATCTCTTGATTAATGATCTGATTGGTTTCTGTGCACTCTAATGCCTATCTTATAGATGATCTCCTTGCACTTTATGGGAGAAACACTAGTTGACCTCCCAGAAAATATCAGTGATTATACTATGCAATTATGAATGAACCATAAGTGTTTCATTCATAATTGGACAACTTGCATGACTCAGCCAGCACTACTGCAGTCATGGGAAAAAAATGGTTGGACATTCACAAGACTGGAGCCTTGTACACTTTCTCTATGGAGCTCCTGGAAGGGCATTAAATTCTATTAGCTGTGGGCCTTCTTTTTTGATAAACTGAAACATGTGCATAACAATCATATTCACATTTAGAATCCCACTGTAACTCTTTATACAGGTCAGAGACATGAAAAAAACACAAGATTAGACAACTGAAATAATTTTTTTCACACCTCACCATGTTTTCCCACATGGTTACATTTGCAGCTTCATAGCACAGTGTAAATTGTATTTTATATCATTAGTTTAAGATTCTATTCAAAATCCCTGTGGAAGTCTATTTATGAGATTATGCTTACTGTGTGTCTCTCTTTAATTAATAAAGATTATTATTTTAATATGATTCCAACAAGAAAGGGTTAATAACATGTTTAACATGTTTAGAACTTTGTTTTAAGCTAAAGTTACGTTGATTAGATATTTTTACTTGGATTTTGCCTTCTGAGATCATCCTCCCAAAGGTGATCTTACTGGGCACTTTCCGAAAGAGTATGATTAGTAAAATTATGAGAAGGTCACCTCACACAAACTAATGATACTTCCATCTCTTAACAGAAGATGAAAATAATTTTCTAATGAAGCATTTGCCTTATTACTTTATAGTTTTACTCTTATCTGCTGTATTTTGGAACTATTTATATTCCTATTGCACACTAAATTATTTATGATACTAATAAAATATTTTTTTTTTTTTTAGCATTAAAATATTGTATTAATTCTTCCTATATTTTGTTAAACAGCGATGATGGTCGATTTCTTGGCCTTGGTACTCAGACAGGAAATGTATACATTTACATTTCTTTTAGTTTGCAGGTAATGTTTTTCTTTTATATGATTTAATTTTTTTTTAATATTAATACACACACAGGTAGAACATTCAAAATCTGGAAATTAAGGACTCTCTCTCTCTCTCTCTCTCTCTCTCTCTCAGGAAAACTGATGCAAAAGTTATTCTTTCAATTGTGCTGATGAATTGGTTCTCTGAATTTGATTATATTAAAATAAAGTTAAGCAATATTTAACTTAACTATTGAAAATTCCATTGGTAGCTTCATATCTATGCTTTTATTTTTGGCAACCAGCACTTTCATATAGCAGCATTTTTCATGTTTTTCATATGGCAGCATTTTTCAACTGCCATAAGTAAACATGGCATGGTCTTACTCATTATAGAATGTCTGCTGGCTACCAAATTAAATCCACAGTTTACCAAATTTATTTTATTTATTTTATTTTTTTTTGAATAATTGCATATCAACCATATTTTCACCATGCATTAAAACACCTGATTAAAATTTGCCATGAAATGTTCTACAATCAGTCTGTCAGCCTGTGTGATGTTTGTGCATATCTCTGTACTTGTCTGTGTGGGTCTTTAATAAATGTTGTTAACAAAAAAGGTGGCCATTACTAAATTATTAGAGAGGGTGGTGTTTTGGTTCATATTATTGAGCCTCCAGCTCTCTTAGCAATACAAGTTAGAATTGCTATCCCCTGCATTTATTTACTTTGAAAACTAATCTTTACTGATATTAATCTTTTATTAGCTAACTCTTTACTGCTTTCTGAAGTGAGACAGTGTATCATATGTGGGCATATTGTTTGCATTGCCCTAGAAGAAATAAAAAAATCCATTGAACCAGTTTGCTTGATGGCTTATGGCAAGCTTTTCCCATGTATTTATTATGGCCATATTCATTACTCTTGCCCTTCTATATATGTACTGTTCAAAGGTGTAATATTTTATAAAGTAAAACAGGCAAGTATGTACTTTATTTAAGATATCTGAATAAAGCTACAGAGAACTTGCTTCACAATTTCTGCTTTCATCCAATGTTCAAGAATTCAATCAACTAATAACATACCAAAAAAAACCTGAAAACAAGCTTTTCTCCTGTCTCCAGTTTGCCAAATAAATTGGCACTTGCAGTACATGCCAAGATCTAAAAAAAATACTGTTTCTCCTTTGAGATGACTTTTTTTTTTTTTTTTTTTTTTTTGCATTGATTTCAAGGCAATTGAAGGTATTTCAATAAATGTGGAAAACTTTTCCACTGCTGCCAAAACACTGAAGTATTCAGTGGCATTCATTCAGGGAGATTAAAACTCTTTACTTTTATTCTTAAAAAGAGTCTAAAAAATCATCTCGTGAAAAATATTTAATGTGTTATTTTGTAACGATTTACTTTTTTCCTTTTCCTCATTATTTTATTATTTTTTTAAATTTAATATTATGTATAAATATAGTGCAAATGCATCAGAAATACATAGCTATATCTGAATAAATCAGAATATTGGTAAAACGGCATCGTTTTAAGTTATATCTCATATTGTGAATACCTTCACAACGAGTTGCCATGATATTGCACTACTTCGAATAAGTAACGCTTCACCTAAGGAGAAGACTAATGTTACTTATTCTCAGATGGATACCACCACCCAGACGGCACCGTTTCAGAGCTATTTGGCCCTTCTTCGGTGGGTGGGTAGGTACCCGAGTGATGCAACGATGGCAAAACAGTTATGAAGTATAACTCCACAATATGAGAGATGCCTGATGGTGTATCATGTATTTAGACTCAAGCGTTTAGGGCATAAGCCTCAAGCTATGAAGGAGTCTAGACTATGTATAAATATAGTGCAAATGCATCAGAAATACATAGCTATATCTGAATAAATCAGAATATTGGTAAAACGGCATCGTTTTAAGTTATATCTCATATTGTGAATACCTTCACAACGAGTTGCCATGATATTGCACTACTTCGAATAAGTAACGCTTCACCTAAGGAGAAGACTAATGTTACTTATTCTCAGATGGATACCACCACCCAGACGGCACTGTTTCAGAGCTATTTGGCCCTTCTTCGGTGGGTGGGTAGGTACCCGAGTGATGCAACGATGGCAAAACAGTTATGAAGTATAACTCCACAATATGAGAGATGCCTGATGGTGTATCATGTATTTAGACTCAAGCGTTTAGGGCATAAGCCTCAAGCTATGAAGGAGTCTAGACTATGTATAAATATAGTGCAAATGCATCAGAAATACATAGCTATATCTGAATAAATCAGAATATTGGTAAAACGGCATCGTTTTAAGTTATATCTCATATTGTGAATACCTTCACAACGAGTTGCCATGATATTGCACTACTTCGAATAAGTAACGCTTCACCTAAGGAGAAGACTAATGTTACTTATTCTCAGATGGATACCACCACCCAGACGGCACCGTTTCAGAGCTATTTGGCCCTTCTTCGGTGGGTGGGTAGGTACCCGAGTGATGCAACGATGGCAAAACAGTTATGAAGTATAACTCCACAATATGAGAGATGCCTGATGGTGTATCATGTATTTAGTATTATAACTCCACATATTGTGGAGTTATACTTCATAACTGTTTTGCCATCGTTGCATCACTCGGGTACCTACCCACCCACCGAAGAAGGGCCAAATAGCTCTGAAACGGTGCCGTCTGGGTGGTGGTATCCATCTGAGAATAAGTAACATTAGTCTTCTCCTTAGGTGAAGCGTTACTTATTCGAAGTAGTGCAATATCATGGCAACTCGTTGTGAAGGTATTCACAATATGAGATATAACTTAAAACGATGCCGTTTTACCAATATTCTGATTTATTCAGATATAGCTATGTATTTCTGATGCATTTGCACTATATTTATACATAGTCTAGACTCCTTCATAGCTTGAGGCTTATGCCCTAAACGCTTGAGTCTAAATACATGATACACCATCAGGCATCTCTCATATTGTGGAGTTATACTTCATAACTGTTTTGCCATCGCTGCATCACTCGGGTACCTACCCACCCACCGAAGAAGGGCCAAATAGCTCTGAAACGGTGCCGTCTGGGTGGTGGTATCCATCTGAGAATAAGTAACATTAGTCTTCTCCTTAGGTGAAGCGTTACTTATTCGAAGTAGTGCAATATCATGGCAACTCGTTGTGAAGGTATTCACAATATGAGATATAACTTAAAACGATGCCGTTTTACCAATATTCTGATTTATTCAGATATAGCTATGTATTTCTGATGCATTTGCACTATATTTATACATAGTCTAGACTCCTTCATAGCTTGAGGCTTATGCCCTAAACGCTTGAGTCTAAATACATGATACACCATCAGGCATCTCTCATATTGTGGAGTTATACTTCATAACTGTTTTGCCATCGTTGCATCACTCGGGTACCTACCCACCCACCGAAGAAGGGCCAAATAGCTCTGAAACGGTGCCGTCTGGGTGGTGGTATCCATCTGAGAATAAGTAACATTAGTCTTCTCCTTAGGTGAAGCGTTACTTATTCGAAGTAGTGCAATATCATGGCAACTCGTTGTGAAGGTATTCACAATATGAGATATAACTTAAAACGATGCCGTTTTACCAATATTCTGATTTATTCAGATATAGCTATGTATTTCTGATGCATTTGCACTATATTTATACATAGTCTAGACTCCTTCATAGCTTGAGGCTTATGCCCTAAACGCTTGAATTTAATATTATCAAAATAAGTTTGTAGGCGATCACTTCAGTAACTTCATGTTACCAAGTTTCTTAATTTCATATTTTGATTAGTGGCCTAAGAAATAAAGAATAAATAAGAATAAAATAATATAGTTAGTTGCATAGAAAATTTATCAAAATGTAGACAGTCATGTTGCTAATACATTCTCCCTTTATCCATTCTTGAATTTTGGCATTTAATGTTTGGCTAGATTTGTCAAAAACTGAAAAAATCCAAAAAAACAACCATCTCCAACTACCAAGATTGTCAGATTTTGAAGTTACACCTCTATGTACAGTAAAGCTTGTTTGATGAAGGTAAAGAAAGCCAACACGAGAACCACGGCAAACTTACCAGACAAAGTCATTTCTCGCTACCGCAGTTTCTCCCTGCATTCTCGGTAAGCAGATGGTATGTGTTATTGGTAGTGGCAGTTGGCCAGGTTACGGCGCCCGATGCGAGACGCTCATGAGACCCCATGAAAGGTGTTGGTTGCTATAGACAGCAGGACGGTGGCCATGGAAGTCGGAATCCGCTAAGAAGTTGATAACGATGTACTGATTAGTTTTTTCTCATTATTAAAAGCAGATTATTGGAGTTCATGAGTGTAATGCCTTCATGACTGAAATTTACTTATGGGTAGACCCTCCAGATTGCCTCAGTTTTAGGGTGTTACCCCCCCCCCCACACACACACACACTATTTTAAAATAGTGCATGTTATTGGTAGTAACAGTAGAAGTCGTTTTCCTATTTTAAAACAGTGGGAGGGAAACACCCTAAGACTGAGGCAGTCTGGAGGAGTGTACCCATAAGTAAATCTCAGCCCACTTGTGAACTCCAATAATCTGTTTTTAATAATGAGAAAAAACTAATCAATACATTGTTATTGACTTCTACTGCCACTACCGATAACCTGCATCATCTTTTTATCAAGAATGCAAGGAGAAACTGCGGTAGCGAGAAACGTTTGTTTAATAAGTTTCCCGAAGTTTTTTGCCATGGTTCTCGTGTTGGCTTTCTTTACCTTAGTCTCTTGTTTAATTTGAACTTGGATAATTCATATTTTTTTTTATATCATTTGGCTGGATTTTTATCATTTATATGGTAACATATCTTTAATAATGTGAAGGAAAATCAGGACCTTCAATAATTCAAACTTTAAAATGGAATTACACACAGTCATTTTGGTGTATGTGCACAAAACAGTAAAACACTTTCAGTAAATGACTGGTGATTGCTACTCTAATATGTGAAACATAGCCAGCCTTTTTGTTTTTTACTGACTTTTATATTATTTATTTTTGAACTCTTATAGTACTAATGCAATCCTAAAGTTGTTATAAAAATTTCAAAATTCTGTAACTGACTATCCTTCATTTTCTTATAGTTTCTGCATATACTTTTTTTCATGTTAAAGTGTCAACTATTGCATAAACTGGTGTTTGTTAAATGAAATAACTAGTGACTTTCTCATGATCTTATATATGTGCTTGTTTATTTTTATCATCTTAAATACATGCACTCCAAATGTAATAATAGTTAGTCAATTTGTGTGAAAGTTTAGCCTGCTGTTTTTGTGTTGCTATACTTTTATTGCTTTGTGAAGTTGAAATTTACCCCAGATTTAATACAGATTTTCAAAATTATAAAATAGCTAATGCAATTTGGCCTTATTTGATATTATATGAAATTAGGGAGGCTGACTTGTCCTTCCATGTGTTTCCAGTTAGTATAAGTTAAATGCATAGTTAATGCAATGGTCTTACTATTCAGAGCACAAACTCTGTCTTCACAACAAGTTGTCCTAGTATTGCACTACTTTCTAACAAATCTTTTAAATAAATTTGGGTTACTGGAAATTCTGTTCCTGGAATAGTCTCAATTGTGAGAATGTGTTCCTTGAAAGAGGATTCATAAAAACTGAAAATCATCATTTACTTGAAATTTCCAGGTCAATATTCTGCGCATCATTACAAATTCTCCCCAAATAGTCAATAATGACATATTCTCCTACCACTATTAGTGTTGTATTAGTGTGAACATGGGTGATAAAGTAGGGTATGGCAGATGTGGCCTGGAACTGCAGAACGAAATTTGCTTTCATAAAGAGTTGCCCTGATAATGCACTGTTTTCAGGTGCATTTGTTTTTAAACTAGTGGACAAAATAACCTTTTTTTGGAGGTGTCATTGCATTGCCAAAAGGAAAATCTGCTATTTATCCATCTCATGTTTTAAATAGATGACAGTTTAACCTTAATGTGAATTTGTTTGAAAGTAGTATGATAATGCAACTCATGAAGTAGGAGACCGGTAGAATTACTTAACAAGTACAGGTCACTGTTGAACAAAAGCCGAGAATTAGGGTTGAATTTGAAAGTGTCTGCAATTCTGCCCAGACACGATAGGAGGGAGTATATGATGAGAGCCTTGTCGATCAATTCGGCCCTGGAAAGATTGTGCAAGGCTCAAGGGGTAGAATTTTTTTCAGCCTGGACTGTACTTGTTAACAGGAGAGATTGCTTCTACAGGGATGGGATACACTTAAATAGAAAGGGTGCAAGAATATTTGCTGATGCTATCGAGGCAGTGTTAGGTGGGTCGGAAAACTGCTAGCTTGGGGGGAGACAAAGACCAATAGATTGACAGTAGCCACTGGCAGAGGTGAAAGAGATTCTTACACTGCTTCTATTAGAATGAGCAGAAGCCTGAAAATCAAGATGCATGATATTTCAGAGACTGCTGGGAGCCATTGCGGTACAAGTAAACACATGGGTTGTGTTAGGGTAGCTAAGAATAGAAACAGGTGCAGGTATACTTGCGTGTACACCAATGCTAGGAGTTTAGTAAATAAATTTGATGAATTTGAGGTATTGCTCAAAACATCAAAGGCAGATACTGTTGGGATATCAGAGACGTGGTGTCACACATAAGGGATGCAGAACTGGAATTTGGGGAGTACAACGTCTACAGAAAGGATAGACAGGATAGGAAGGGGGGAGGGGTTATGCTATTAGTTAAGAAACACATAAAAACCAAGGAAGTGAAGCCAGTCGACATCGCCGGACAGTGCAGTATTGAGTCAGTTTGGTGTGACATAAGCATTGGGAGATCAAAATTGAGAGTAGGAGTGTGCTATAGGCCTAATGACTCTGATGAGTATAATAAGAAACTGTACAGGGAAATAGAGTGGGCCAGTAAATCAGAGAGTCTTATAATGGGAGATTTTAATTTCCCAGATATTGACTGGAATTTGGGGGCTGGTCACTCACACACTAGCAGGGCTTTTGTGGATTTATTGGATGATTGTTTTCTACATCAGCATGTTCGGGAGGCAACTAGAGGGAGTAATACTCTTGATTTGATTATCAGCAGTGATTCTTCATGCATTAAGAATCTGCAGATAAATGAACCACTAGGCGGCAGTGATCACAGTGTGCTGAAGTGGGATTTACTCAAAGAGGTAACTACCATTAGGGGTAAAGGGAAGGATTATTGCTTCCGTAAAGGCGACTACGATGGACTGAGACAGTATTTAAATTCTATACAGTGGGACCAACTGATGATGTTACCAACAGCAAATTCAAAATGGGAAGCATTCAAAGAACTTATCTTGGAAGCTACTAGGCTTTACATACCAACTAAGAAATATTGTTCAAGGTTTAGGCCAAAATGGATGTCAGATGAACTAATGAGGCATATGGCAGAGAAGAAAAATGCATGGGATACTTACAAATTAACACATGACACAGAAGCCTATGATAGATACAAGTTGATATGCAACCAAGTTACAAAGGAGGTTAGGCAGGCGAAGGCAGATTACGAGAAATCCTTGGCAAGGGATGCAAAGAAAAACAGCAAAGAGTTCTTTACTTATGTAAACTCTAGAAGGAAGGGGACGAATCAGATTGGTCCACTTGATATTGATGGGTCAACTGTTGATGATCCTGCTCAGGTAGCTAACAAACTAAATGAATATTTTGCATCGACATTCACACATGAGGAGTTATTCAGCGAGGGGAATGCCAGAGGTGTATTCAACTCTAGCAGTAAGCTACAGAATCTTGAAATAACTGGGAGTAAAGTGGAGGAGAAACTGTTGAAGATAAACACAAGAAAGGCACCCGGGGTGGATGGGATCTATCCAGTTATATTAAAGGAGGCAGCAAAGGAAGTAAGCAAACCCTTAGCTATAATTATGAGAGCTTCCTTGGACTCAGGGGATGTACCCATAGACTGGAAATGTTCAAATGTGACCCCAATTCACAAAGGAGGATCAAAGGCTGACACAAGTAATTATAGACCTGTGAGCTTAACTTCTGTTCCAGGAAAATTAATGGAGGCACTGGTTAAAGAAGCACTGCAGGATCATTTAGACAAGACTTCAGTTATAGCTCAGACACAGCATGGTTTTGTTAAGGGGAAGTCTTGCCTGACCAATTTGATTGTATACTATGATGCAGTCACAAAAGAACTGGATGCAGGGAATAGCTTTGATATTATATACTTGGATCTTAGAAAGGCTTTTGATACTGTTGCACATGGAAGACTGCTACACAAATTGGAGCAGTGTGACATTGGAGGCAAATTGCTGCTATGGATAAAGGGGTGGTTGAGGGGAAGAAGACAGAGTGGTAATCAATGGACACTGCTCATTGTGGACTAATGTTATTAGTGGAGTCCCTCAGGGCTCAGTGTTGGGTCCATTATTGTTTTCTGTATTTATAAATGATATTGATGATGGTATATCAAGCTTAATGTCCAAGTTTGCAGACGATACAAAGGTTGGCAGGGTTGTCAAGGACACTGCTGACACTATGCTGCTGCAACAGGATCTGGAAAGGTTGAGCAGATGGGCTGAGAGGTGGCAAATGAAGTTTAACCTTGACAAATGTAAAGTACTACACATGGGAAACAGCAACCCCAGAGCAACGTATCAACTCTGTGGTGCTACACTGGCAGTGGTAGAGAATGAAAGGGACTTGGGGGTAGTTGTGCAGGCAGATATGAAATTCCCTGAGCAGTGCAGACGGGCTGCAAGAGTAGCTCATGGAGTATTGTCATTGATATACAGGAATTTTTCCAGCAGGGATAAGGAGGTGATTATTCCCTTGTATATGGCAATGGTCAGGCCACACCTAGAGTACTGTATACAGGTCTGGAGGCCTCATTTCAAGAAGGATGTAGAGCTGCTGGAACGAGTACAGAGAAGTGCAACAAGATTAGTGAATGGAACAAAAGGGTGCTCTTACGAAGAAAGGCTTAAGTTTTGCAAATTACAGTGTCTGGAGACTAGGCACCAGCGAGGTGATCTGATAGAGGTGTATAAAGCCTTGAATGGTTTGAGCATGCTCAATGCTGATGGGATTCTTCCTCTAGCTCAGAATAATCACCTGAGAGGGCATAAATTCAAATTGAGGAAAGACAGATGTAGGATAGAGATGCGGAAATTTGCCTTTAGCCAACGGGTGGTTGGTTGGTGGAACAGACTTCCATCCCTTGTGGTGGAGGTTGATAGCCTAAATAAGTTTAAGGCTCAGCTGGACAGGTATTTTGAACGAACAGAGGGGTGAAGTGGAGGTGGGTTTTTTTTTTTTTTTTTTTTTGCTGATGCTGCATAAGCTTGCTTTCTTGCATCAAATGTCTCTACTAATGCTAATGCTAATGAAAGCAAAGTTTGTTCTGCAAACAATAAAACCACTGCATTAACTAAGCAGTGTAAATCATGCTGGTCAAAAAAACTCAAGATTTAAGGATAGGCCTTCTTTCTCCATATAATTTAATAATCATTTTATTTTAATTTTATAATTTATTTATTTTATTTGTGTTTTATTTTTTATAATCTAATTAATATCAAAATGATTAATATTATAAGTAGTTATAATTATTAAATAAAATTATAATTGTTAATTTACTAGTAATAGTAACAGTACTCATCATATAATGCAAGGAAGCCACAGGCTTTTGCTACAGTTAGAAAAAAAAAAGTTGACCTTTGAATTTGTTCAAACTGTCAGCCTCAATGACTTGCTGACTAAAAGAAAACTTCCTGCAATCTAATCTGAACTTCAACCCCTGTAATTTGAATTTATGGCCCCTAATTCTGAAATTCTTTATAACAGTGAAAATTCCACCTTCATTCATTTTACTAATCCCTCTCAGTGCTTTATAAACCTCAATCAGGTCACCTCTGAGGTGCCTGGTTGCAAAGCTCTGTAGCCCATGTAATTGGAGGCTTTCCTCATACTCTTATCCTTTTGCCTATTTCACCATTTGAGTTGCTCATCTTTAGACCCTTTCAAGAAGCTCAATGTCTTTTTTCAGACGAGGACTTGAACTATACTTTCATACTATACTCTCAGAAGACTATACTTGAACACAGTATTCCAAATGTGTTCTTACAATTGCTTTAAACAGTGGGATTATAACCTCCCTATAGTGTTCGATAAATCATCGATAGGACACCATGGGCTTTCCTAGCTGCCTGTTTACACTGTTCAGAAAACTTTATATCTGCCAGTATCATAACTCCCACATCCCTTTCTGCCTCTACAGTTTTTAATTCAAATCCACCAAGTGTATAATTTATTTTGGGATTGCTCTTCCCCAAATGCATTTTACTGCATTAAAACTTAGCTGCCACTTTTCTGACCATTCCTGAAGCTTGTTCAAGTCATCCTGAAGGCATACTGCTTGGCACTGATCATTAACAACTCCACCAATCTTTGTTACCATTAATGGTGCATGTTTATTTTCCATATTCTTTATTTTATTATTTAATATTACACTACTTTCAAACAAATGACATTGCCAAAAGCTAATCTGCCATTTACTTAAAAAATTTGTTTGAAAATAGTGCAATGCCAGAGCAATATGTTCTGTTTCACTTAGTTGTCTCGTGTTATCTCTATTTCTCTTTCTTGTTTGCAGACTTTCTGCTGCTCTGTACTCTCTATCAGTGGCCTTTTTGATATTCTGAGCTTCCCCACCCATAAATTAAATCAGTATATCATAGCAGTATCTCTCATCTTAAATAAATGGCAGTTTAACTGATGGTAATGCCATTATGTTAGTAGAAAAACAGACAAGTTAGTCATCCTAACTTCGCATAATTAATTTTACATTTTTTTTCACATATTTTAATTACAGTTTGCATATAGTTTAGTATACTGTATTTTACTTTATAATCTGAAATTAAATGGTATGTATTGTAAATGTAAATAAATGAGTTAACTCTTTTTTAATGTTTTTTTTTTTTTAAATCGTGATTATTTTCATTGTATTACAGGAATTAAAGTAATAACTTAACTTTGTTTTTATTTTCCAGAATTCCACTTTGCCATAATTTGTGCCTTTTTCACTAGTCTTCAGAAAAACTCAGTTTAGGGTTTTTATTGTATATACCGGGTTTTTTTTTTTTTTATTATTATTATTATTTCTCTATTCTCTTCATATGAGCTTTCTCTGTTTTAATTGTTCTTTTGTGGTATAGAGAGAAGCATTTTTGAATAGCATTAGTTTTTACTTTACTATTAAAAAAGTTAATGAAAGGAATATACAACATGTTTGCATGATTTAAACCATTTGATGATTTGCACCCTGTAGAGAAAAGGATGCAAATCATAAGAATACATTATCATGGTATTAAACTCTTGCAAAATCTTGCTTTATAGCAAGATTGTGCAAAGCTGCAAAGGAAGTGTAACTCAGAAGAGACTGAATGTCGTTGAAAACAAGGATATCGAAATTGTGTCTTAATGTTTAGAACTTAGAGGGGAACAGGCATTCTGTTCACTCAGTCTAAAACACTGATGGATCCAATATCTTTCTATTTCAGAAGATTTAGGAGAAGTCGGGTTGGCTTGCCTCCCTAAAATTCACTCATGCACATCTTCTCGATGGTAAGCCCTGTCACGTCACTTAGATGGCAACAAACTTGTAGAGGGGTTCTCTTCAAGACGCCCAGTCACCTTGACGAGGAAAAGACCAAACCCTCCAGCACGTGGTAGCACAACGAAACAAATGGCCCTCGGTCCCCAGCGGCTCTCACTCCCCCTCTTACGGCAGCAAGAGGAGCAGAGGGTGCTAAGAATCTCTGGGTACGACCAGGCATGCCATGCATGGAAACTGAACCTGGCCTGTTACAACGTAATATCATTCGTCGGTGAAGACAGGATATTAGAGCTGGAAAAGGAATTAGAAAATGTGAATTGGAATATCATCGGTTTGGCTGAAACAAGAAGAAGAAATGAATCACTTATAAGTTTATCAAGTAGAAATCTGCTGTACACCAATGGAAACAGTGAAAGGAGAGAAGGTGGAGTTGGCTTTCTGGTCCATAAAGATATAAAAAACAACATTTTGGAATTCAAAAGTACATCACCAAGGGTGTCAAGACTACTATTCAGGATTTCTAAGAGGTGCAAGCTAAAGGTTACAACGATTTATGCACCAACATTGAGCCATGATGATGAAGAAATGTACACTGAAATTGAGTCTTCCAGATGAGCAGAAAACCCACTACACTATTATTATGGGAGACTTCAATGCTAAGGTTGGAAACAGAAAAAACAGTGCAGAAAGGGGAACTTAAGGAAATTTTGGAATTGGTGAAAGAAATGAAAGAGGTAAAAGACTTGTGGAATTTGAAGAATCTTGAGGAATGTCAGTAATGAATACTTTTTTCAAGAAAAGGGTGAACACAAAGTGGACATGGAAAAGCCCAAATGGATTAACAACTAATGAAATCAACTTCATCCTCACTAACAGAAGATATATCATGAATGATGTTACTGTCCTGAACAAGGTATCACAGATAGATGTAAGGAAAGAAAGGAAAAAACTGACGCAAGTAAATAATATGAAGGTCTTTGAGATAACAGAAGAGGAGAAAAAACAGTATGGACTGGAACTTAAGAACAAGTTTGAGCTTCTGCAGACTGCTGAGGACCAAGATATTGATGAGGAATATTATAACTTTCTGAAAGTGATAAAGCCCAAGAAATCTATAGGTAAAAAAAATCCAAAGAAGAAAAAAATTGGTCAAGAAACACTTGATGAACCGAAGACAACAAATGAAGATAAAGATAAACACTGACAAGGAGAAAATTGAGTATACTGAGTTATGCAAAGCCATTAGAAAGACTCAGAGAGGACATAAGAAAATTTAACACAAGAAAAGTAGAACAAGCATTAAAGAAAAACAAAGGACTTAAGGTGCCTCCGTAGCCAGGTGGGAAGGAGCAACAGTGCATACCATACGCTTCTTGATTAGACTGGGGGTTGAGCCCATCACCACCAAATGCGGAGGATGCGGAAATGTCAGGTAATGACCACCTCATATTCCCGGAGCAATATGGCCTTAATTGCTAATGCTCCTAAAAACCAAAAAAACAACAAACAACAACAAAGGACTTAAATCAACAGTAATACAGAAAGGCAAATGATACTGAAACTGAAGAATAGCGATGGTGTATAAATAGCAGAGAAAGCATAATTCAAATAGCAGAAGACTACTATAGAGAATTATACAAGGAGCGAGGGAATGATTCCAGCAGTGGAGAAGAAGGATCACAAATTTGTAACACGACATACCCTTTATCCTTCCTGATGAGGTAGAACATGCATTGAAGAAAAGGAACAATCAGAAACCCCCGGTGTAAGATGAAGTTACTGTAGAGTCGTTAAAATTGGGAGGAAAAAAACAGAATACTTGATGAGAATCAACTGAAAGAGCAAGCTGGCTTTAGAATAGGATTCTCAACTATGGATCACCTTCATGTAATATCACAGCTAATGGAGAAAGCAAATGAATGTAAAACACCATATGCCTGGCATTTGTGGATTATGAAAAGGCATTTGACTCCATACAGCATAAGGCAATGTTTTGGACACTGGAAAGACAAGGCATAGATACCCCATATATTATGATTTTGAAGAAAATATATGAGAACGCTACCTCCTTTATTAGACTAGACAAAGACAGTAGTAAATTTAAAATTGAGAAAGGAGTTCAACAAGGAGACAATATCTCCAAAGTTGTTTACTCTGCCCTTGAGGAAGCTTTCAGAAGATTAGACTGGTCGCAGAAAGGAGTCAATGTGAATGGAAATTACCTAAACTATTTATGATTTGCAGATGATATTGTGGTCATAAACCACAATCCCAAAGAATTATAGAAAAATCTTAATCAGTTACGTAGAGTTAGTAAGGATTTTGGATTAAAGATGAATATGGTTAAAACAAAAGTAATGATGAACAAGTACGCCACAGAAAGGGATATAATGATTGAATGAGCAGTAATTAAAAAGGTGGAGTCATATACTTACCTGGGACAAGTCATTAGTTGTAATAATGATAAATGGCTGGAAGTCAAGAAGAATAAATTTTGGATGGATAGCATTCAAGAAATATAGTCACACAGTAAATCAGAGAGTCTTATAATGGGGGATTTTAATTTCCCAGATATTGACTGGAATTTGTGGGTTGGTCACTCGCACACTAGCAAGGCTTTTGTGGATTTATTGGATGATTGTTTTCTACATCAGCATGTTCGTGAGGCAACAAGAGGGAGCAATACTCTTGATGTGATTATCAGTAGTGATTCTTCATGCATTAAGAACCTGCAGATAAATGAACCACTAGGTGGCAGTGATCACAGTGTGTTGAAGTGGGATTTACTCAAGGAGGTAACTACCATCAGAGGTAAAGGGAAGGGTTTTTGTTTTCGTAAAGGCGACTACGATGGTCTGAGACAGTATTTAAATTCTATACAGTGGGACCAACTGATGATGTTACCAACAGCAAACTCAAAATGGGAAGCATTCAAGGAACTAATCTTGGAGGCTACCAGGCTTTACATACCAACTAAGAAATATTGTTCAAGGTTTAGGCCTAAGTGGTTGTCAGATGAACTAATGAGACATGTGGCAGAGAAGAAAAATGCATGGGATACATACAAATTAATGGGTGACATGGAAGCCTATGATAGATATAAGTTGGTCTGTAACCAAGTCACAAAGGAGATTAGGCAGGCAAAGGCAGACTACGAAAAATCCTTGGCAAAGGATGCAAAGAAAAACAGAAAAGAGTTCTTTACATACTTGAACTCGAGAAGGAAAGGGATGAATCAGATTGGTCCACTGGATATTGATGGTTCAACAGTTGAGGATCCTGCTCAGGTGGCTAACAATCTAAACGAGTATTTTGCATCTACATTCACGCATGAGGAGTTATTCAGGAAGGAGAATGATGTAGGTAAAGTAAACATTGGCAGTGAGCTGGATGATTTTGTAATAACTGAGAGGAAAGTGGAGGAGAGATTGTTGAGGATAAACATAAAAAAGGCACCTGGGGTGGATGGGATCTATCCAGTTATATTAAAGGAGGCAGCAAAGGAAGTATGCAAACCCCTAGCCATAATTATGAGAGCTTCTTTGGACTCAGGGGAGGTACCCATAGACTGGAGATGTGCAAATGTAACTCCAATTCACAAAGGAGGATCAAAGGCTGACACAAGTAATTATAGACCTGTTAGTTTAACTTCTGTTCCAGGTAAATTAATGGAGGCACTGGTTAAAGAAGCACTGCAGGATCATCTAGACAAGAATTCAGTTATAGCTCAGACGCAGCATGGTTTTGTTAAGGGCAGGTCTTGCCTGACCAATTTGATTGGATACTATGATGTAGTCACAAAAGAACTGGATGCAGGGAATAACTTTGATATTATATATTTGGATCTTAGAAAGGCTTTTGATACTGTTGCACATGGAAGACTGCTGCACAAATTGGAGCAGTGTGGCATTGGAGGCAAATTGCTGCTATGGATAAGGGGATGGTTGAGTGGCAGAAGACAGAGAGTGGTAATCAATGGACACTGCTCAACGTGGACTAATGTTATTAGTGGAGTTCCTCAAGGTTCAGTGTTGGGTCCATTGTTGTTTTCGGTGTTTATGAATGATATTGATGATGGGATATCAAGTTTAATGTCTAAGTTTGCAGATGATACAAAGGTTGGCAGGGTCGTTAAGGACACTACTGACGCTATGCTGCTGCAACAGGATCTGGAAAGGTTGAACAGATGGGCTGAGAGGTGGCAAATGAAGTTTAACCTTGACAAATGTAAAGTACTACATATGGGAAACAGTAACCCCAGAGCAATGTATCAACTCTGCGGTACTACACTGACAGTGGTGGAGAATGAAAAGGACCTGGGGGTAATTGTGCAGGCAGATATGAAGTTCTCTGAGCAGTGCAGACGAGCTGCAAGAGTAGCTCATGGTGTCTTGTCAATGATATACAGGAATTTTTCTAGCAGGGATAAGGAGGTGATTATTCCCTTGTATAAGGCAATGGTTAGGCCACATCTTGAGTACTGTATACAGGTCTGGAGGCCTCATTTCAAGAAGGATGCAGAGCTGCTGGAACGGGTACAGAGAAGGGCAACAAGATTAGTAAATGGAACAAAGGGTTGCTCTTACGAAGAAAGGCTTAAATTTTGCAAATTACAGAGTCTGGAGACTAGGCACCGGCGAGGTGATCTGATAGAGGTGTATAAGGCTTTGAATGGTTTGAGCATGCTCAATGCCAATGGGATTCTTCATCTTTCTCAGAATAATCACCTCAGAGGGCATAAATTCAAATTGAGGAAGGACGGATGTCGGATAGATGTGCGGAAATTTGCCTTTGGCCAGCGGGTGGTTGGTTGGTGGAACCGACTTCCATCACTTGTTGTTGAAGTTGATAGCCTAAACAAATTTAAAGCTCAACTGGACAGGTATTTCGAACGAACGGAGGGGTGAAATGGGAGAGGGGTTTTTTTTTTTTTTTTTTTTTTGCTGATGCTGAATAAGCTTGCTTTCTTGCATCATATGCCTCTGCTAATGCTAATGCTAATACTGAGGAGCAATATTCCAATTTGTCTGAAACGTAAAATAATGAACCAATGTATACTCCCCACAATGACTTATGGAAGTGAAACTTGGGCACTCACCAAAAGAATATAAGAGAAGCTGAGAATTATACAGTGAAGAATGGAACAAATTATATTGGAAATCAGACTGCTAGATAAGAAGAGAAACATGTGGATTAGGCAGAAAACTCAAATAAAGGACATACTTATCAAAACTAAAGAACTAAAATGGTCTTGGGCAGGACACATAGCCCAAAGACATGATGACAGAGGGACTAAGAAAATAACAGTGAATGGTACCCAAGAGGAGCTAGAAGAAAACCTGGAAGACAAACGACGGAGATGGACGTATGAAATTCATGTGTTTGTCAGTAGTAAATGGATGGCCGTTGCACAAAACAGAAGGAACTGGAAAGTTGCTGGAGAGGCCTTCATTCTGCAGTGGATTGAAAATGGCTGATGATGATGAATGTTTAGAACTTTGCTTCAAACTAAGGTTGAATCATGTGGAAAACATCTTGTACTTCAAAACTTCAGTACAGGTACAGGGTGGTCTGCTGGCTTCCAGAAAATGTGACATCACTTTTAAGGCCTATGGAGAATGAGCTTTAGTAGACAGCAGCCATGTAATAGGAAGATCTCCATACTGCCAGATTAAATCCAGAGCTACAATCCCATGATGGTCTTAATGATGAAAC
The DNA here is from genome assembly GCF_048544385.1 of Mastigoproctus giganteus. Classification (NCBI taxonomy): domain Eukaryota; kingdom Metazoa; phylum Arthropoda; class Arachnida; order Uropygi; family Thelyphonidae; genus Mastigoproctus; species Mastigoproctus giganteus. The sequence continues at coordinate 62,424,173 of NC_143579.1, read as the reverse complement.
AGGGATTTTTTTAAAATGTTTACCAGACAGAACATCTTCATTCAAAAGTGAGCAGTATACCAGAGGAAAGAAGGGTAATAAAAAAAGTTGTAGTGCTGTTGAGAGATAACTTGGATGACTCAGAAAAACTTCCACTATTTATTATTGATAAATAAGCAAGGTAAAAAAGTGCACAACAATGTGTGGTTTTATTTGGAGACAACTGCCCAGTGCACGTGTTCACGCAGACACTGTTAAAATCAGTTTAACATAACAGGTATGTTTTTTCCTCTGAACGTAACATCAAAAGTTCAACCCATAGATCAGGAAGTATTTAAAATTGCACACTACACTGTGAAGGAGATAAACAAAATTACTAATTTTATCTTAGTTTAAATTTTTTTTATTAATTTCTCATTAATTAATAACTAACTTATTAATTTATTTATTAATTTCTTATTTTTACTTTCTTATAACTTGATATATATTTCAAATTAGTACTGCAGTTAATTCAATGAAGAGTTGGGTTATAGCAAAAACTGCTGGTGATATTCTAACACACGGAATATCACCAGCAATTACATCTGTGATGGCTTTTATAGCAATTAGTATTAGTACTGGCAGATGATAGAAGAAAGCAAGCTTATACAGTATCACCAAAAATAAAAAAGCAACACTTTCCATATCACCCATCCTCCCCTCTAACGTTTTGTCTAGTTCTCTCTTGAAAATTTTATCTACTTTCCCTATTCAGACTACCTAATTCTACACCAGATGAGAGTTTGTTCCAACAATCAACTACCCACTAACTGAAGATAAATTTCTGAACATCTACCCTTCAACCTCTATTCTTTCACAATTTGATTTTATGCCCCCTTATGTGTAGTCTAAGCATTACTTCTAAATATACAATGGTGACACTCTTTTTACAGTATCAAGAATTGTCATTTGGACCAGCAATTCTTGTAGTTTATACTATTATGTAACAAAATTGGACAGTTTAATCCAGGTGTATTACTTTTTCGGTGATTTGATGAATTTCCAGTATTTAGCAAAAAATATCTAACCTCCAGATTTAGAAAATAGTGTATTAACCCGCATAGTGATCTGTCTCAGTTAGTACACTACTTCTAACGTTGGCATTCTAATATTTCTAAAAAAGGTAATAGAGTAATTATTAGGTAAATGCATAATTATTAGGTAAAAGTATAATTATTAGTTCTCTCTGCTTTAGAATGATTTATACTTGCAATCATGCTAGTTATGTAATTTTAACATTGAAAAAATTCAAGTAAAACTTGGAAAAGAATAAATTTCCTATTATCTTCATTAAATTCCTGACAAACAGTATTAGCATTGCTATCAATAATTAGTCCAACAACTAATAATATCATTTTACATTATGCTTTAATTTTTTTTTAGAATATTGAAAAAAATAAAAGGTTTATATTAATTTCTTATTTGGTTATCAGTAAGATTTAAGGGGAGATAATGTAATGATTGGGGAGACATGCAAAATTTAATACTTCATGGGTTGCACCAGACTTTTCTTTGATGCTACTATACTATTTCTCTATCTATATATATATATTCAAAATAATTAGGCACTTAACTATCCACATGGACGGAGAGTTAAGTGTTTAATTGTTTAATATATACAGAGTGTGAAATAGAAACTGGCATGATTCCATTCCTTAGAAAACCCAGTCTGTAACACAGGCAATTTGTTTGTATTTAAATCGTTCACAGACTCTCATTAAACTACTTTTTCAACAATAGCTCATTAGCCACTTTGACATGATTTGCCAGTCTCATTTTTAGAGAAATAATACAGTGGCACATGACCTAAGATACCAATGCAAAATAAACATGCACCAATAACAATGTCATATATTAGGAAGTCAAACAGGTATGAAAATTTTTAAAGTAGGTTTTAAATTTTGCATGTCAAAACTACATTCTTACCTTGGAAAAGTTTGCCCAGATTTAATTTAAATTAGCTTATTATTTTTAATGTATTTTTTATTTTAATTTTTAAAAAAAAAAGAATTTACCGTTCACTTTTTTTTAACTTCACTAATTAGAGAGTGCTCCACTCTTGCTGTAAGATACTTGGCCATTTGGATTTATCATGTTGTTAAAAAGGTATATAAGATTAATCGCTTAATTTAGTCTCATATCTTTGTTTATGTAATTCCATAAACTGCATATACTAGTCAGACATCCATGAAAATTTAAGGTTGGTAATAAATTTTGTATGTAGAACCGACATTTTTATTCACTAAATCTGTTTATATCCCAGAAAGGTTTTTTACACATTGGATGTGAATCCATCTGTTTGTAGTTTTATTTAAAACTTAGCTTGTTTTAAATATAAGTTTTAATATATAAGTAATTTTTAAATATAAGTTTTAATGCTATAAGTAATTTTTAAATATAAGTTTTAATAAAATATTTATTTTTAAAAAGAAAAATCACTACTAAAATATGCAAATTAGTGTTAAGTAGATTTTGTTCATAAAAATTAAATTACAGACAAGGAATCAATACAAAACCCTACTTAATGGCTTGGTGACATTTATAGTTTCTTGTGGACTCTTGTCATCAGGTTGAACAAAATAAGGGTTGTAAAAAATTATGAACTCCTTAATTATATAAGTTACAAGCAAAATATTCCAGTTTTTATAAAGTGCTAGTCTATGTGAAAAAGCAGTGTCACCACCATGGGATCATTGATAAATCTCACACGTGCACACACACACAGCATTATAAAAACAAACAGCATTAAAGACTGCGTGAACACTGTTAACTTGATCCCATAACACATTCAGTAAATGGAAATACCCTCTCAAATCAAAGTTGCCAGTTAAGAGATTAGTCACCAAGTATCCCATCAAACTGAACCCATTACAACAACAACAACAAAAAAAAAAAAAATCTTATCACATTTAACTTTAAATAAGGAATTGGATTCAGAGTTAACCATCATAATCATAGTTAATGTGTTGAATAACATGCTAATTTAAGATTTTCTCAAGATGAAATTTAACTATAATTAGAAATAAGATTATAGTTATCTAAAAATAATGCCATAAACAAATGAATAAATACATAAGTAAATTTAATTTACCAAATTAATAAAATTTATTTTATCATTTTATTTTATGATATCAACATACCGTTAATTTAAAAAATAAGAAACTCCTGAATGATGTAAAAACAAATATATGAATGCAATTGATAAGAAAATGGAGTAACCAGTGGGAATAGACCTTGCTATAGACTTGCAGGGAGATTTCAATCGTGGAAAGATTTTCTATTCGCACTGAAGACCAAGTACTTAGTGTTCGGTTTGGGGTTTATGTTCAATGGCGAGAAAAATGCCATTATGCATGGTTCTGCCTAAGATGCTAATACCTTTCTAAATGTATTTAAAAAGATAAAGTGCACCTGCATAGGTGACATTATGCAATTTAAAAAGGCAATGGCAGCTTAAGCAGAGCCATGGATAACAATATTTATCTCTAAGTCAAATGTAAGTCCGAGGCCTTAGTGCAAATGCTCAGCACTCAGCCTTCACTTCACTAAGGGCGTACAATGGCAGTCATGCACAGTTAACTGCATGATGCAACAACCAACTGTTGGAAGTTGAAGTCTGTGGTTGTGATGTATGGTAACGTTGCCACCGTTTGTCGGTCATGAGAATGGTTGCTTCAATAATATGATAAACATGGCATTGTCTGTTTCTGTTGACAGAAGTATTAGAGCACATGATGATGTGCAGTGACTCCAACCAGGTGCGGTGCTAATAATGGCGGGACCGATCAACAACCATGACATCGTGGCATGGATCAATGTCGTGTTGGGTTGACCAGAAGTGCTCAGCAATGGCCGAGTGTTCTATGTCGCTAAGCTAATGGCTCTTTCGTGTTCTGAAATATGTTTGCCGAGTCTTCTGCTAGTTTCCCTGATGTACAGCTAGTGCAGTCACGGCAAGAAATGCGGTAGATTAGTCCACTCTGTAGTAAGGTGGGAACTGGTGTTTTCACTCTGGAGATGAGGGATCATAGTTTCCTGCCTGGGAGTTGTATGCACTTTATCCCATGAGATTTCAGGACCCCAGAAACCTGATGTGAAAGGTTTGGGTAGTATGGAATAAAGATGCTCACAGTGGAGTCATTACCTTGAACGGTCCTGTCGGTTGCTGCATGGTCACGAGCCTGTAGGTCGCACCTATCTAGGGTACTGGTGGGATAGTCACATCTCGTAAGATCTGTCTTGACCCTATCAATCTCGGTGCGTCTGTCATCTGCAGAACTAGAGTGGGTCCAGGCGCGAGTCAACAAGGTCAGCACAGTGCTGAGAAGGTGTGTGTGTGTGTGTGTGTGTGTGCTGACTGGTAGTTGGTAAATTGGTCAGCACACATTGGCTTGCGATAGACAGTTGTTCTCAGGCATGTGCCCTCACGTCGGACTAGGGTGTCCAAGTATGGTAGGGCATTGCCCGACTCTAGTTCGATTGTGATTTTTATGAAAGGTGATTAGAGGGTTAAGGCAGTCTAAGAATCAGTAGCCCGAATCTCTGGGAATAACTGCAAACACATTATCCACATAGCAACACCAAAAGGTAATGGGATCTGGTATACTCATAAACGCACGACCCTCTAATTCTTCCATTGTGATGTTTGCCGTGACTGAACTAACTGGGCAATCCATGGCTGTGCCACATACCTGATGGTAAATGGAGGCATCGAACATGATTGTGCCACCAGTTAAGCACAGTCTGAGAGCGGTCGAAATATCATCTGAAGTTAGTTGGGTTCTGTTGCTAAGGGTCTGGTCACTATCCAAGAGTTCCTTGGCAACTCATACTCACCGAGCTATGAGTTGGCAAAATTTGTCTCGGGGGCGCCTCTCTCCCCTTGTAGGGAAGGCCGCCAACATCGTTTCCAACAGTGGTGAATTTACAAAACAGATCCAGGCGCCTCCGTAGCCAGGTGGGAAGGAGCAGCAGTGCGTAGCACACATACAGCTAGTGCATTGATTAGACTGGGGGTTCGAGCCCGTCACTATCAAATACAGAGGATGCGGAAAGGTCAGGGAATGACCACCGCATATCCCAGAGCAATATGGCCTTAGTTGCTAATGCTCCTAAAAAAATCAAAACAAAACAGATCCAAGCCCTATCCATCTCAGATGATCAAGTCATGGCCTCATTCAACATAGTGTCCCTATTTACTTCCATCCCTGTTGAACTTGCCATCATGTGCCAAGGAACTCTTGGATAGTGAGCAGACCCTTAGCAACGGAACCCAACTAACTTCAGATGATATTTCCACTGCTGTCAGACTGTGCTTAACTGGTGGCACAATCATGTTCGATGACTCCATTTACCAACAGGTGCACGGCATGGCCATGAGTTCCCCAGTTAGTTCAGTCATGGAAAACATTGCAATGGAAGAATTAGAGGGTCATGCGTTTACGAATATACCAGATCCCATTACTTTTTAGTGTCGTTACGTGGATGATGTTTGTAGTTATTTTCAGAGATTCGGGCGACTGACTCTTAGACCACCTTAACTCTCTATCACCTTTCATAAAATTCACGATCGAACTAGAGTCGGGCAATATCCTACCATACATGGACATCCTAGTCCGACGTGAGGGCACATGCCTGAGAACAATAGTCTATCGCAAGCCAACGTGTGCTGGCCAATTTACCAACTACCGGTCAGCGCGCATGTGCAGTCATCTTCTCGGCACTGCGTGGGACCTTGTTGACTCGCGCCTTGGACCCACTCTAGTTCTGCAGATGACAGACGCACCGAGATTGATAGGGTCAAGACAGATCTTATGAGATGTGGCCATCCCACCAGTACCCTAGATATGTGTGACTTACAGGCTCGTAACCACGTAGCAACCGACAGGACCGTTCAGGTAATGACTCCGCCGTGAGCGCTTTATTCCATACTACCCAAACCTTTCACATCAGGATTCTACGGTCCTGAAATCTCATGGGATAAAGTGCATACAACTCCCAGGCAGGAAACTATGATCCCTCATCTCCAGAGTGAAAACACCAGTTCCACCTTACTACAGAGTAGACTAATATATCGCATTTCTTGCCATGACTGCACTGCTGCTATGTCGGGAAACTGGCAGAAGGCTTGGCAAACGTATTTCAGAACATGAAAGAGCCATTCGCTTAGCAGACATAGAACACTTGACCATTGCTGAGCACTTTTGGTTAACCCCACACAATATTGACCCACGCCGCGATGTCATGGTTGTCGATCGGTCCCGCCATTACCGGCGGTGCGCCTGGTTGGAGTCACTGCACATCATGTGCTCTAATACTTCCATCAACAGAAACAGAGGATGTTGTGTTCATCCTATTATTGAAGCAGCTATTCTCGTGACTGACAAACAGTGGCAATGTTACCATACATCACAACCACAGACTTCAACTTCCAACGGTTAACTGATGAAGGGCAACATAAAGCCCAAAAGCTTTTGTATTACTATATGTATGTATCTATATATTCTATTTTTACTGTTTAACCTAGTTTAACTACAACTCGTTATTTTACTTTCCGTTCCACTGTGCTACATAATGAAAATAGTATATAGGCATATGTCTCCTTTGGCTGGAATCATGCATTCACACTGCCAGAGGTGGGTAGTGCAGGAATTTTCTGTATTTGCAACGTGTTTTTTTTGCTCATAACTATTAGTAATATTACTATGTCTGTCTCTATAGTAAAGAATAATGATTTCCTAAATGGCTCTTTGCATTTATAACAGTATAAAAACTGCCCAGTGTTGCTGTAATGCATTGATCATTTCTGTCTAGGTAGCATACTTAACTTTCATCATCAGCATTTTGCTGATATTGAGAATATCATTTTTCATGGCAATGTGAGATATTATTTGTATTGCATTTGCTCAAAATGCAATATCAACTTTAGTTGTGCATCATACATTATGGCACTTATTTTTTCTCTTTATCCAATGAGGTCAAATTCTTGAGATGTGTGGTTCTTTTCATGATTCTGTTTTTCTTGATGCTTTTCACAACCGGTGCCACCCAAAACCCCGACATCCAGATTCCCAACACCCAAAAGCTGAAAATCCCGACATACCAATCGTATTTAAAAAAAAAAAACGAAGTTAGAGTGTATATCTCAAAAACTGTCTTTGCAATAAAAAATGGTTTTCGTGTAATCAAAACGGCCACTAAACACATTAAAATTTTATTTGAACACATGGAACATGTATATTGCGGTTATGCAAACAGTATATGATAATGTTAATATTTTATATCATTAACGAATAAACACACACTAATGGTATACCATCAGTTCACAAAAACCACGTTACTGACAATAATCACAGTTTAATGTTTCAAAATCACAGATTAAAATTTTCAAAAAATCATACAAATTATAATCAAATGTTTAAGTATTGTAATAATAAGAAGAAAATGGAATATGTTTTTCAGGGATATTTTTTCGTTACCCCTTTCAAAATATCCTGCTGGTGCCCATGGTCATGCCTAATGTACTTGTCAAACAAATTCATGTTTGACAAGTGCAAATTGAAAATATTTCTTCAAATTGAAAGAGGTATTTGTCGTTAAAATTTATTTTTTTTATTCTTTCTATACAAAATTGATCTAATAAGGTAAATTTTTACTTACAAAAAACTAAAAAATATATAGAATTATATTCATATATTTTTACAATACAGTAGATACTGTCTGGATTTTGGGCCAGACTCATTCACAACAACTAGTGAACTTGCATGAAAAGATGGAGTTTATTTCCACTAACCTTGGTTTCCCAAAAGTGGCATTTCCCTAACAATTATATACATATATTTTATGACAAATATATCTATATATTTCTCATACCTGGAAATAAATGTTTTGTGATAGTGTAAAATTTTCTAACAAGCCAACATTGTCATAATTATAATTTTTTAATACTACCTTCAGTAGTTTCTGCAAGTCTGGTTTAGTTAAATCTGATATTCTGAACAGCTATATTGGTATATGGGTTGTGCTGCAGTTCCCAAGGATTTGGAGCATTATGTCCACATTTTGTTACTACTTATTAGTTAGATCTCTTTCATATAGAATGCATTGTGTTTTATATATTTTCAAGTATTTGTTTCAGAAATGTTAATGGTTTTGTGGATTCTCTGCCTAACTGTACCATTGTATTATTCTGCATTATTTTTTATAATCAGTAATGTAGGATATTTATATACTTTTGCTATTATTTGAGAGGACTTAAGGAGAATACCATTTCTATAATAGTACAACTCAGGAATGCATTTCTATACTAATATAACTCAGACCTACAGAATGATCATTGAATATTAAAATAACCCACTATTCTTATTTGAAGGGAAATACAGTGGATTCCGGTTATTTGGGCCACCGTTTATTTGGGACAAATCTTAAAAAACAGAAACCAATTGAGAAAATAGCCAGGGTTTACTTTGCGTAATTGGGACAGCATGCTGTTTAATCGGGGCAGGAGACCGCAGCACTGGAGATTACCCTATGATTGTCTCTGACGGTACCACGTGGTTCAGTCGAAATTCTGGAGGTCACAACCATAAAACAAAACAATTAGCAGTCACCTGTTTATTGGACTTTTCTGTTAGTGAAATCTATCATAAACGGACAGTAAACTCGATCTTACTGAATTTGCAATAATACTGACAGCTGGAATTCTGTGGGTTATTATGGTGATATGTGTTTACACTTCCATGAAATCTTCAATCATATAAAAAAAATTAATTTTCAGATCTTCTCTTCATTCCTATTTTTAAAGCTTGGTAACTCGTTACTCTGTTCTCACTTGTGCATATCGTCTTACTTGCAGTTTGTGTGTGCCGTGTTCTTTGTTATTGATTGGATTGCTTATCTTTTTACTGTTTTAAATTTTAACCTCTACCCACAAATGTCAATGAACAGAAATGTCAACTAGTTCGTATGTACATATTACAGTACGTATTAATTATTCCGATTATCATGTATATTCTTCTGATTTTCACGTATCATTTAATTTTTTAATTGGTAAGGTAATAAAGGGGAAATTTGTGCTTAATATACCTTTACTTTTATAGTCTGTGGATAATATTCCTCCTATTTTCTCTAATTAGAAGCACTGTTTAATAGAATTAAAATTCAGTTCACAAACGTGATCACAATGACCGGCGCTTACTACACATCGTATGGTGAATAGTACTTTACTATGGTGAGTTTGTCATAACGAGATTTGATTGTACAGTGAACTAATTGTAAAGGGAGGGTTACATTGTATTTTTAACTATTTATGTGAAACTTCGGATAATTGGGGCAGCCGCTTAATCGGGCCAAAATGCACTAGGCCCGATGTGTCCCAAATAAACGGAATGGACTGTATACCTAGATTTAAATGGAAGACTGGATAAATAGAAGTAGGTAAATGAAGTGAGTGGGGATACAGTCAGTCCTCGTATAGCACGATAGTTGTGTTCCTAGAAACCCTCGTGCAATGCAAAATCGTGCAATATAAACAGGCCCTATGGGAAAATAGGGTTGGGTGCCGGCCACCCAAGATTGAACACACATTTGTAACCAAAACATTACCAAACACAATAAATAATCGTAATAAAATACTTACGTATTTTATTACGACTATTACGTAATAAAATATTGCTAATTCTTTTGCTTTTATCGTAAGCAGACTTGTTCCTTGTTTAAATTTCTATCCAAACAGATGACAGCCGTTCCATCTCTTCCAGTTCTTTGTGTCTTAATCTAATGAATTTAAATTACACTTTGAGTTGTTCTTGCTATAAAAGTTGTTTTTATTTTCTCTGCTTTCTTTGTAATTCTCGGGGTTGCCTCATTTAGGTCTGTAGCAAATGCAATATCACATGGTCTTTCATTTCGCTCAAAGCGTTTCACAATTTCATATTTTTTCTCTATCGACAGAGGCGGACTGGCCATAAGCCTTACCGGGGAAACCCCGGAGGCCGGTGTGATTTTGGCCATAAACGCTAGTATGAGGCCACTACAAAATTTTCCAGGGTAAGAATTTTTGACCCAGTCCGCCTCTGTTTATCGATAATGCTTTTCTTTTTCTCTCTGAATCTGCAGTGTCTTCACCAGTACGCTTCCTTTTCACACATTTTAAGTATTTTACTCTTTTTTTTATGGAATAAAGCACAATTACAAAACGAGGAGGCACGATTGATACACATAAACAAAGCTGCGCGCGTGTAGCAACTGAATAAACAACACTGTAAAGGCAGAGATACACTATTAACACTTCACATTTTACTAAAGCACATTTCTAGGGGTTACTACCATAAAACAGTTTCCAGTTGCGTTTCTGCTAGTAACGCAACTGGAAATTGTTGCTAGTTTCTGCTGGAATCTGTTATAAACTGGTAGGAAACTCAATCTAATTGCATTTGCGATTATAGCGATAGCTGGAATTGTTGGTTTTTACGTTATTATGGTGAAATGTGTTTCCCCTTCACTGATATAAAACACATAAATACATTTTCAGAATCTTCTCTTTATTCCTATCATGTTGCGTTCGGTTGGGGCGATTCCACGTTCGACTGCCATTTCTTGTAAACACAAAGGCGAAACATGCATAAGCGAATTCGGTTCGTGTTATATAAGATATCGTTCCCCTATTTATAAATCGTGTATGATCGAATTCGTGTAGTGCAAACACGTGTTATACGAGGACTGACTGTACTACATTAACCTGCTTCCTTGCATCATTTTGTCAGTGATAATACCTTAATACTAAAATTTAAGTACAATGTGTGTTAGATAAAAATTTATTCATTGACTCTTTTCTTTTTTTTTAATCCTAGCAACTTTATTGTGCTGAAAGTGCACATAGTATATTTGTAACTGGATTAGAATTTCTGAAGACTAAAGAAGAGACGCAGCGTATTACGGGTGATAAAGATGCTTCCTTGATTAGCATATCTGTAGATAATCATATTAATATTCATCACATTCCAAAACAAGGTAATTTTAATTTGTATTATAAATTAAGACGTAGCTCTTTTTAATATTCATTGTGATTAAAGAGTTAAACTACCTTCTTCATTATAACTATTTTTAACTTCCTATGTTGATGTCAACATATAGTGGTATGTTCAATTTTTTTGCTAGGGAAAGGGATATTCCTATTAAATTATCTACTGAATATATAATCAGTATACTATTTAGGTTAGATATTTTACTGGGCACTGTAGTTGTCATATTTGCTCCATTATAAGACAACCTCCAAATCTTGACACCTACAGGGGGCAAAAGGAACCTTCAGTCTAACAGCTGTGTGAGCAACTAACGACAATGAAAAGCTTACCATAAATGAAACTTTCATAAGAGAACAGATGTTTTATGATTACGTAATATAACAATATCTAAAAGACATAAGCTTCCTTGTATTTCTAAAGGTACTGCTTATATCATAAAACAAATGCACAGTTTAAAAACTTATGAATTTTGATGCTCACAATAAAATACTACATGTACCTTTTTCATAACTTAAAACACAAATGGGCTGAATTTCGCTTCGAATACCAGAATGAAAGGCATGACATATAAGAATTTGTTTCTTATTTGAGATTCCAAAAAGGCAAGTATAATTAAATGAAAACTTAGCCCTTCCTAATAAACAGTTTTAGAGATGAAAGGGTTTAAATGAATTCTTTTCAATTTTGGGAAAGGTATAATTCTGATAGAAGGCTATTAATACCGAGGCCATAGTTAACCCATACATTTGTTTATAAATTTGATTTCCAAAGGCAATGTAATTTGCTCTCCCCCATGGACTGGAGATGTGCAAATGTATCCCCAGTTCACAAAGGGGGATCGAAGGGCGACAGGAGTAATTACAGACCAGTGAGTTTAACTTCTGTTCCAGGTAAAATAATGGAGTCACTGGTTAAAGATGCATTGCAGGACCATCTAGACACGACTGCAGCAATAATTCAGACACAGCATGGGTTTGTTAAGGGAAAGTCTTGTCTGACAAATTTGATAGGATATTATGATGTGGTTACAAAGGAACTGGATGTAAAAAATAATTTTCATATCATATATTTGGATTTCAGGAAAGCTTTTGACACTGTTGTGCATGGAAGACTATTGTCAAATTGGAGCAGAATGGTATTAAGGGTAAGTTGCTACAATCGATAAAAAGATGGTTGAGTGGGAGAAGACAGAGGGTGGTAATCAATGGGTGCTGCTCTTCGTGGACTAATGTTATTAGTAGAGTCCCACAGGGTTTGACGTTGGGTCCACTGTTGTTTTGTATATTTATCAATGATATTGATGAAGGTATATCAGGCTTAGTGTTGAAGTTTGCAGATTATACAAAGATTGGCAGGGTTGTTAATGACAGTAATGGCAGTGTGCTACTGCAACAAGATCTAGAAAATTTGGGCAGATGTGCTAAGAAGTGGCAACTGAAGTTTAACCTTGACAAATGCAAAGTACTGCATATGGATAGAAGTAACCCCAGAGAAACGTACCAACTGTGTGGTACTACACTTAAGGTGGTAGAAAATGAAAAAGACCTGGGAGTAATTGTGCAGCCAGATATGAAGTTTTCAGAGAAATGCAGACAGACTGCCAGGGCAGGTCATGGGGTTTTGTCAATGATATATAGGAATTTTGCTATCAGGGAAAAGGAGGTGATTGTCCCTCTGTATAAGGCAATGGTCAGGCCATGCCTTGAGTACTGTACAGGTCTGGAGGCCTCATTTTAGGAAGGATGTAGATTTGCTTGAGCGTGTATATAAAAGGGCAACAAGATTGGTGATGGGGATCCTCTTACCAAGAGAGGCTTAAGTTCTGCAAATTGCAGTGGCTGGAGACTAGCCACCTGCGCGGTGATCTGATTGAGGTGTATAAGGCCTTGAATGGGTTGAGCACGCTGAATTCTGATGGGATCCTTGTTCAGATTACGAACCTAAGGGGGCATAAATTCAAATTAAAAAAAGATAGATGTGTGGAAATTTGCCTTTAGCCAGCGGGTGGTTAATTGCTGGAACAAACTTCCGTCTGTTGTTGTGGAAGTTGATAGGTTAAATAAATTAAGGAGGAACTGGACAGGCATTTGGAGGGAATGGTGTGTTTTTTTTTTTTTTTTTGGCTGATGCTGCATAAGCTCATACACTTGTTTTCTTGCATCACATGCTACTACTACTACATAGTGAGTTCACTAGTCAGATTGGCAGAGATCTAGGTTCAAATCCCATTGAAGACTGGTGAAATTTAAGGCTTCTTCATTCAAAGCTGTAGTCAGCCAATCTCAGTCCAAAGACGTAACATTCCTTTCTGCAAACTTTTTTTTTTTTTCAGACCACACTGCAGATTGGACCTGTAAACACACGAGAGAGAGAGAGAGAGAGACCACATAATTAGGACCAAAAGTAGTCAGTGCACTCAAAAGATTCAAACTACCATTCATGTTACACTCTCCTATACAGTTTTTCATGAAAATGTCATCACGATTGCTGTTGCAGTGATAGTGGCATTTATCTTTTGATCATTCTATATTTAGAACTAGTTAGATTATTACCTATTTTGACAACACAATTGTCAAAAAAAGTAATGTTAATATATAATGGTTTTTTCTTTCTTTTTTTTTTTTCCCCCTAGGGAAGTGATATTTTTGGTAAATTGTTCACTGAATGTACAATTTTGTGTACCATTTGGGTTAGATATTTTTTTGGGCACTGTAGTTGTCAGTAGATATTATGTACTGCCATATATAAAAATTTATAGTAAGGGAACCTAGCATTTCTTAAATGCAAGCAACTTTCAATATGTATTTACATTATAGGACTGTTTTTACATTTATTTGGAAACTGCTCATTAAATGATTAAATTCAAGACTTTGCTGTAATTAAGTTTTGCCATTAAGCAGCATTAAATGCTAAATAATATTAAGAAATATTAATTACTTTTTTTTTTTTTCCAGCTACAGTGGGAATTGTAGGAATTATTTTGATGTTCGTTTTTTCTCTCTTCCTGGCATATTGTCTCTTGGACTATCTCAACCTCTGAAGATATATTAATATTTTAATTTTCTTTAAATGAATACAGTGGAGGGTTTTATATTATGGGTTGTTGTGGATTTTTATACATTATAAAGAGTTTTAATTGATAATTAGTAATATTTCTAATATCAACTAATAAGGTTGAAATTAGAGTGTTAAATTTTTGAGGTTAATTTCTTGTTTCATATGAATTAAAACTATTTTATTTATTGTAAGTAATTTTTTATATTTTGAAATCAAAATACAAAATGTTTTTATACACTTATTGGCATCCTTTTGTATATACTGTTGGCATTTACATGCCTTTAATATATGAAATAGATAACTAAACAAAGCAACTTTTACCTGTTCAGTCTTAAATTTCTTTTATTACTGTATTAATATAACTTTATTAGTCATTTGTATTGTTTTAAATATATTCATCTTAATATTGATACTTTTTAAAAATTATTAGTATTTTACTTATACAGTTAATAAGTCATAACATGTAACACTTGATGTACAGACATTAAAGTCAACCATATTGTGCATTTCTGTTGCCATCTACCCCCCCCCCCCCACAATCTGAAGTTTGAAATTTGCCAAGTTAGTCATACCAAGTAAATTTTATTTAATTTTCATTGTTTTCTTGTTTAGAAAAGAAGTAACTTTATATATTTATTTCTCAGAGCTAAGCTGTCATTTTTCTCATTTTGTAAAATAAATGTTTTTGAAAGTATTATTATTCTTAAAACTTCATATTGATTATGTATTTTAATATTTCCAAGAAGCAGAAGGGTTAGTTAGCTTCTGCATTATAAACAGCTAAAGTTAGTCTGTAAAACAGCCTGCTTCTTGTAGATTATGAAAGTTTAAAAAAAAGAAAATAGTAATTATTGTCATTAGAAACGTAATACAGGTAGTTCCTGACTTTACGAATTAATTCGTTCTTAGTGCTTGCTCGTACAGCGGGAATTTATTTCCCGTTGACATAATGTTAAAAACAGGGGCTATTTGTTTAAAATATGTGTTTAAAAACAGAGTCAACAATGAAATTTGGCCATAGTAACATTAAATAAACGTCAACGAAACAATAGTTTAATCTTAAACAATGATTTATTTAACCCAATAAATGAAAACAGCCTTTAAAATCAAGCAAATTATAATAATAAAGAAATTATTTATGTCATGCAAATGTTAAAGAATGTTTATTCTTCATCATCAACATTGACTAAATGCACGCTCGTTGATGGTTCAACGTTCATTGTTGGCTGGGCACTTGTTGGTTTGTTGGAAGCACAAGGAGTTGTTTTTTATTTGGTAGTTGTTGGCGCATCGGCTTCTGTGGCCATAATGCACCTCCCAAGGTTTTTGCAGTACTTTGATCCAAGCCCGAGGCGGGATTCGAACCATTTCTGTAGAAGACAACTCCTTGTCAACCTTAGGGTTGACAAGGAGTTGTCTTCTACAGAAATGCTTCAAGAGTTTTGTTTCCAAGACAGTCTACTCTTTTCTTTATAAATTTCACTTAGTATGCATAACCATTTTTTAAACCTGTAGCAGCTTTTGTAGTCCGATTGAAATTTGAATCTTGTGACTCAAATCTCAGTTGGTGTTTCTGTGTTGAAAAGCTTTGTCAAGCCCCTTGATAGTGAAGGAACGAACAGGAGTTTCAGCTGTTTAAATCTTCACATTTTGCCATTTCAAGGCGGTCTTCATTTGTGAGCTCTCCACTGTGTGCTTGAATCATATCAGTGATGTGAGTTATAGGAACCTCAAGTTGCAATTGGTTAGCAAAATTAATGACCGTTTCTGTTTCATTTTGTACTATCTCTGCTGGTTCTTGAAGTCATTCAAAATATCATTCAGTAAACTGAGGACAGTTTATTCCAAACAACTTCATGTTCTTCTCTGTAATTTTGTCCCAGGCTTGATTTATTATTTTGATTGCATCTAAAATATGGAATTTTTTCCAAAATTCTTTAAGAGTTTGACCTTCCTCCTTAACTCTGCCTGAACAAACAAACAAACACACATACACACAGTAATATTGTATTGCTTGTTTGAAATGCTGTATTTATGAATGTTTAGCAGCATTTATTTATTGCAATTAATGTTCATATTTTCGAATTTGTTGATAATTGATACTTGAAAAATAAAACTCATAAACCCAGGAACTTGTAAAGTTGGAGCTGCCTGTATTTTAGTTTTGCAGTGCTTACAGTATTAGATATTGTCCTGAGGACATTAACTTTTGCTCGTTTGAAAGGGTACTGAAGGTTGCAGCTTTATTGGCCACTCCATTTTTGTGCCAGAAATGTTTTTGTAATACTTAGCCATCTCAATTAGCCCACGCATTTTTTTTTTTTTTTTTTTTTTTTTATCTCTAATGGTAACCAAACATAAAACATTAGAACCTATATTACTCCAGTACTGTGCATCAAAAGAGAAAACTCAGGTTTTTTTGGTTTTTTAATGCAGAAATATCAGTAATATTTCTGATATGCTCCAAAAAAGATTAGAAATCATAGTTAACCTTAGTAAAGATATGTGATCTTGTCTAAAAATTTAAGCATTATTGACACTTAACATTTGAGAAACAGATTCTTCCTTGCAAAAAATAAGGTGCTGGCATTAGAAAGATTAAAATTAAAAATCTATATATTAATAACCTCAGGGAGAGTTGAATGATTTGTAGAATTTCTTAAGATACCGATTTAGATTGACTCAAGTTAATAGCGTAGCTTAATTTTACAGTACTCACCTTTTGTATAATCTGCAGTTGATACTTAGGATAGGATGGATACTAATTTGAGTTTAAATTGGGATTAGTATGGATAAATTTAGTTTTAAAACAGAGTTTAAATATGCCCAAGGAAATAGAAGTACATATCTTCGTCCTTGGTTGTTATAGAATTTAAGGTAGTAAATGATTGAAACTATATCTATAAACCGAGGAGGCCAATAGTTTTAAAACAGAGTTAAAATATGCCCAAGGAAATACAAAAGTAGAAGTGCACATCTTTGTCCTTGATTGTCGTAGAATTTAAGGTAGTAAATGATTGAAACTATATCTGTAAACAGAGGAGGCCATTCTTTACCTCAGAGAGAGAGGTAAAGAATGAATAAAAGAATAAAACCTTGGATCTTTAAAAGGTTTCCCTGAAGAGACTGAAGAAAGCCTCTTTAATCTGGATAGTTGGCTGTCTTGGGCAGAGTAAGTAGAGTTCTTCCCATGTGAGTAATTCTACATTTATCAGCCTAAAATCAGCCCATAAACACACTTGAACACAGTAATAGACAGTGCAATATGGTCTTAGATGTTGATGCACTGTAATGTCTTTGTTAGAAATAATCAAAAAAGTCTTAGAAATGTCAAGAACAACCACATAACTTTTTCTGAACTTTCCATAGAATTTGTTCAAAGATAAGTAACATAAGCCAAGATAATATTGGTTTACAGCAATAACAGAATCACATTGGCAATTGTTAGTTAGATGGAAAGTTTCAGGTTGATGGATTTCCCATTGTTGTGGAAAGAAATGAGTAATTGCAGTAATCATGTTAATAATGGTGATGATGATAATAATGACGATAAGTAAAACATGATACAAAACAAGAGTTAACTCTGTTCCACAGGTTTTAAGAACGAGCAGACAAATGGCATCAGAACTTGGAAACTTCTTGTTATCAATATTGTTCAAATCCTTCTATTGTCTTGCTGTTGGAAGATCAAGGAAAGCATTAAATGGAATGTATTTGGTATGGTACAAGGCACTCTATCAGATCATTGATGCAAGAGTTAAGAGGATATATATAGATGCTTTTAAGTCAGCTTTACTTTTAGGTGAGGACAAAAATAACCATCAGGATATAACAGAGGAGCTCGTATGGATGGGCAGAAGATACAGTAAATAGCTGTGGCAAGAGAGTAGAAGACTACCATATGGTCAAAAAGCAAGTTTCTATACTTAATCTTTTTATATTTGAGTTTGGGTTTATAAATAACTTTTTTAATAAACCTGTAGTGTAAGCAGAAAATGAAAATGAAGATTTGGATATCCAAATCTCCAAATTGGCTGGATGGAGATATGATACAATCCAATTGGAATAGATAGATATTAGTCAGTTGTAATATGCTATGTCAGTGCTTTCCAAACTTTTAAGATGCTGACACAATATGAACCAAAATAATTAGACACGCCAACCACAATTTTCTATTTAACTGACAAGCCCTTCATTTTGGTTCCTTATTTTTAACTTGATAGTGAATGCAATGGTATGCAGCTGCTTTGTTTCAACCAAAAACATGTAAAAAAAGGAATGAAAGAGAGGAAAGATGTATGGTACTAAGCACAAATTTAACAGAGTACATTTGAAGTCAACTGCTTCAGTCCTTCTCTTTCAAAGAGAAAGAATGTCTATAGCCCACTGGCTGTCAAGAATGAAACATGTGAAGAAAGAAATGTAAATTGTAAATTGTTCCTGTATTACTCAATAATTATATTTTAATTAGTCAGTTATATTAATATATGCATTGGAAGGAAATCAGAATGAAAATATTGCTGATATAATTCATACAAAATTTGGCAACATACTTTGGGACACAGTGCAACACCCCATGTTTTTCCACTCACTTTGAAAAGCTCTATGATATGTTCTTATCTTGAACAGCCTTTGCACACACACTTATTAAAATACCGTTGCTTAGATTAAGGATGAGTGTTTAGGGTGGAATGAGAAATAAAGGATTTTATTCCTACAAGAATTTGATTTGGCACATTATGGTTTAGCTGCCAATGCACCAGTAAACACCAGATAACCAACCAAACAACCAACCAACCAACTAATCCTACAATAATAATTTCACTGACACAGTCTGAACAAATATTGGGATTAGAAGATTTATAACAAAGTTCCAGTCAAGGAATAGAAATCATACAGATCATCTCATTTTGCACTCGTGTAATTCCAAGTGATATACAGCAGAGAATGGCCTTGCAGTGGCAGCTGCATTAAAAACACCACCATCACTAAGTTGTGATCTAAGGTATCCAGAAAAGAAACTAACATTAACTGTGCATTTTGAAACTAACATTAACTATGTGTGAAGGAAAAATCAAGTGTAGTTAGGGTCATCTGG
Organism: Mastigoproctus giganteus; assembly: GCF_048544385.1. NCBI lineage: Eukaryota > Metazoa > Arthropoda > Arachnida > Uropygi > Thelyphonidae > Mastigoproctus > Mastigoproctus giganteus. The sequence continues at coordinate 62,404,976 of NC_143579.1, read as the reverse complement.
TATTCTAGTAGATAAATGGACATGTTATGTGAAATCATTAGTAATATCAAAAGTAATATGAGCATCTCTGCCTGCTGGGCCTGTAAAACTAGGAAACTGGGTCTAGCTGAAGTTATGAACATTAAAATCACTGGAGATAATTACATCACCATTAGGAAAGTTAGATTGATAACAGTATCCATATAGTTAGTAAATGAAAGAGCAACAAGGCTCAGTATGTCCTACGTTATTGATCAATTTTCAAAATAATGAGAATTACCTCAATATATGCATGTAGGACGTTTCTTCACTAACTCTCTCCTTGAATTTAAACAAATATTAAAATAATTCATTTTGTTATTTTAATATTTGTTTAAATTCAAGGAGAGAGTTAGTGAAGAAATGTCCTACATGTATATATTGAGGTAATTCCTCTCATTATTTTGAAAACAGTATCCATATAGTACAGAAGGTATCCATAGAAATAAATATGGATACTGTTAGTATTAAGAAAGAAGTCAAAAAGTGATTTTTAGAGTTGGTACAATAATGGAGGCAATAAGCCCAGCACAGTTGATTGGTCAAGTGTGAGAGTGCAGTATCACATTCATTTGAATGGACTGTGGTTCAAGCTTGAATGAATGGTTAATAATTGTATTCATTGTCAAAATGATTAATTGTGATTCTACTCCTATAACATATAAACAAAACTGGAGTATAAACAGAACATTTTTTTTTTTTTTTTTAATAAATTTGACAGAATGAAGGAGATTCTAGATTATGAAGTCTCTGATAAGGAGTATGAAATCATGACATGCACAAGAACCACCCTTTAAAGTGAAAAACATCATGGAATGAGTAATTCTGTGAAAAATGGATGAGTGTGGTTCAGGCAACCAATCATATTCTATCATAAGTGGGGCTTTGCAGATGAAAGTGTATATCACTGAGATTACAACTGTGGTCATATGTGCAAAATGAATTAAGATGTTTTTTTTTTTAATTCAGAATTAATCTCAACTTATTACTGTGTATTATTTAGAAAAAAACTGGAGAAATTACCAATGCCGAGAATAGGGGTCTATTTTGAAATGCCGTTTCCACTTAGTATGCAATGGCATTTGGCTGTGTGCCTTCCAGTATTCATTGGAAGTAGAGATGTATTTTAACACAATGTAATGTTAAAATACATTTATTAGCACTTTTAATTGGGTCCAGGAAACTAAGCATCAACGAGAAACATTGGCAACTGCCTCTGGGACTGCCAATAGTGCCATAAAGTTACAAAATAATAAACAATTGTTCCCATGTATATTATATAAATAGTTAATTAAAATATTAAAAAACATCTGAACATGCATAAAATTATTTCAAAGAAATATTAAATATAAATATTAGGAGTGCCATGTCTTTCCACCAGTGGAAACATTTCCTTTAAAAATTAGAAGAACCCATTCTTCTATATGGGTTAAGAGTTACATTAAAACTTATAAATATGGATACTGTAAATACTGTTATGCTTATGTAAAAGAGAAATAGAAATTGAAGAATGGTAAAAGGTTGAAGCATTAGATATGAATGAAGCCAGTATATGGCACTGTTGATGCACAAAATGTGAAGATTTGACCCATTCCTTAAGCAGTCCAGTGCTTTTTCCTAACTTGGCTTCATCAATGGAAGTTGGCTTGAAAAACATGGTTTTAATAAGTTATTACCTTGTGCACATATCATGCAATAAGCTAAGCTTATGAGAGATTCACAAAATTACATTCACATTGTATTAGACCACAGCTGCCTGTGAAATAGTTGTAGCTAGGTGAATATTATCACATTTCCTGCCACAGCAACAGTAATGGATAAGAAAGAGCTTGAAACCAGTAGGTATTTGGAGTTCTTTTGACTTCTTGCCTTTCATGAAATGAACAATACTTGTTTTTAAGTTACAAATAAAATTGGAATGGAGCATAACAAAGTGTGTAGATGAACTGCAGTATCAGAAGTTTATCACAGATTTTCAGCAAATATTATAAGTTATGCTGTTGTTATGTAATATTCAAATTTTACTATAAGTTAGTTTATATATGAAGTGCTTTGCTTTTTTTCTCTTTTTTTGTTAAATTAATGGAATTTTTTGTTCTTTTTCCTGTGAATAATAGAAGTGAAGAGTAAATATTAGTTATCTCCCTAACAATTAAGATTATAACTGTATAGAACACTTGTTAAAGCTCTGTGGTTTTATGTTCTCTAAACTTAGCCATTCAGTTTAATTAAAACTATATAATATTTATTACTCATCTCCCATATACTTTTAATAATTCTGTTTTCTCTTTATATATATATATCTCTTCATAAGTGATGTGACATTCATGAGCCTTACGTAATAATATACATGAAGCACGCCCAGACTGAACTAAAGCTAACAATATCGTGTTGAAACTACATTTAATAACTACAGATTTCTCTTTTCATACGAATTGGATAAAATATGGGAAAAAATAATGATTGCCTGATTTCCTTCCTGTGGGAATCCCTCTGTTACCTGCTGAAGACAGACAGTAATGTAAAGGTAATAGGCACATAAGCAAATGCATCTAAAAATACAGCAGATTTTATTTTATTACTTTAAAAATTTTAAGTCAAATTTCTTATCTGTTTGGTGTTGACAAGAATATCATTTGCATTTCAAAATTTACTTTGTCTGGAACAGTTAATGACACTGACTATTGAGTTCCACACGTTTTCATCATTTTTTCACACATCTACTTCAGTGATCCCTTTTGTGTGATTCACTGTTCAGAAAAAATCAGTTTTTCTCCAACATTTTATAATATTTGACTTAAGAATGGACCACCACGTTGTAACAATCATATCACAGATGTTGTAACAATTATATCAGTTACCTCTTAACTTTCTTGCTTTCTTCAAAACAAATTTTTTTTTTTTTTTTTTTTTTTTTTTTAGTTGGCTGCTTGTAAATAAGTGTCCAAGCAATTTTGCTACATTCACTGTTTTTTTTTTTTTTTTTTTCAGGCAGTTGTATCCCTGACAGGATATTTCTTGCTCAGAGGTTATAACAGCCTTGTGTATGTAATCATACAAGTGGACCATGAATTTTTATTTTTTCAAAAATGTTGTTTTTTTATTTCTTTAATTTTGTCATGATCTTTTAAGATCTTGTAGGCAATGTTGAAGAATAAATTCGAAAATCTTATGACTTTTTTCTTTCCAGAATCTATGGCTTCTAAAATTTTATTTTTTAATTACAACAAAAATTATCATTTCTTTTATCCACACAGTACAGTATTTATGGTAGTAAAGTTTTAACCAATATTTAGAATAAAAATTAGTTGATTAAAATTATGGTATACAACAGTTTTTAAAGAAACCCAATGCCTATGGAAGATTTGCATATTCTTTTGTTTCAAACACAATTGAATACAGTACATACAACATGTCACTGTTGAGAAAACATCAGCAGTTCAAACAAACTTGAAATTTATTGAAGTATGTTGAGTACACACAACTCAGTCCATGGGTACTGTAATGAACAAATTTCACAAAAATAATTCACAAAAAAATTGTCTAAATGTAGTGAGTTTGTTTATGCAATATTATTTCTTGGTCAAAATTGTTGCTACAATGAATAAAAAAGTTTGGAGAACCAATTCAGATGTTCATTATAGTGAAATTTGTTATATTGAAAATTTCATTATAACTATATCATTATACCAAGGTATGATGTGCTAAGGCCTGATAAGCAATGTAAAGTGGCCACTTTGACCATCTGCTCATGTAAGCCAGTGCTTCCCAATATTTTTCACATCACAGCCCACATAGAAATAAGCAATGTTTGTACAGCATTCTAGTAATAAGCTGTGAAAGATCTAGAGGCGGCAGCATATAAGAGCTCTTAGAAAATTTTTATTAAATCTTTTCATATATAACAATTATGATGAGAAATCACAAACATGATATTAGGAAAGATATAGTATTTATTTACAACTAAAAGGTTTTACAAAATTTTGAATGAGATACTTGAGCTTGGTTCTGTAAACATATTTTTTTAAAGTCTGGTTTAATGCTTGAAAGAGCTATGTGCGACTCCTGCTCAAGATTTTTTTAAAGATCTCTCAATTCTTGATAGTGACCATCAGCAAAAAGCTTTGTTTTGCCATTTTGATAATATCTATAGATTTCAAATTTGCAGGCAGTATTTTTAATATGAGAGTTTCTCTGAATAAAACAATGTTATTACCTTGAGTCTCTGGATTTTGAAACTAGATCCTTGCCACCAAGCCTTTAATCCTTCCTGTCCTTGTGGCCACACCATCAGTACATGCACATTTTTCCGTGAAATTTAATTTTTTCCAGAGTATTTATTTATATATCTTAAATTTATTACCTTCAAGGCTTTTTGGCTTTAACTATTAATTTCATGACCTTGTAACTTGCTTCTTGAACTTGATCTGAAACTGTCAACTGATCTCAAGAAAGAACTTTGTTTCTTATTTGGTGCTTACAGATGCTTAAAAAAAGTTCATTTTTTTTCACGTAAGATGAATGTTTTGTGGTAAGTGCCAATGTAGTTTGCTTTGTTTTTTCATCCCTTCATTTGACAACTGTTCCAGACAAATAAGACAATTTAGGATGAGGGGGAAAAGAATTATTGAGTTGCATGAAACCAGATTCGAGATAATCTTCATTATTTTGTCTAATTGGCACCTCCAAGTTTTTTTTGGAAAACTGCCTGTGTCTTGTGCAAATCTAATGACTTTTCAACTTTATTCAAAATTTTTGTCCATTGTGACCTGTAAAAATTAAACCTATATAATTAATGATTTATAATTATATCATAAAGATAATAATAAAAATACATATCTTCTTTGTAATTATAAGAACTTGATAAAATAACTGGATATTAAGTCAGGAGAATAAGAGAATGAACAGTAGAGGTAGAGATAGTGCAGGCCCCATTCTGCCTATTTTCATTTTATTTTACCTTAATGGCATTTTGCTGTGCCTTTGAGTTGCTCATAGTCCAGTGGGTTGTATGCATGGCTGTAAGTATGAGGTTGTAGGTTCAAGATCATGCATATAATATTGAACTATGGCACCACAAAATTCTAGTTACCCTTAATTCGATATATACAGAGTTATGTGTAAACCCTTCTGACTTCATTTGTCTCGAGAATAAACAGCAATTTATAAAGAAATAGGCCTTTAGCATTAGTAGAGGCATACGATGCAAGAAAGCAAGCATATGCAGCATCAGCCAAAAAAACCTCCCAGTTCACCCCTCCATTCATTGCAAATGCTTGTCCAGCTCGGCCTTAAATTCATTTAGGCTAAATGAATAGCTTCCACAAAAAGAGATGGAAGTCTGTTCCACCAGTCAACCACTTGCTGGCTAAAGGCAAATTTCCGCACACCTATTCTACAACTGTTTTTCCTCAATTTAAATCTATGCCCACTCAGGTTCTTAATCTGAGCAAGAGGAAGAATCCCATCAGCATTCAGCGTGCTCAACCCATTCAAGGCCTTATACACCTCGCAGGTGCCTACTCTCCATGCACTGGAATTTGCAGAACTTAAGCCTTTCTTGGTAAGAGCACCCCTTTGTTCCCCTCGCCAATCTTGTTGCCCTTCTTTGTACCCATTCTAGCAACTCTACATCTTTCCTAAAATGAGGCCTACATTTTAGTTAAGAGAAAAAAAAATTGTACTGTTCAAACTATGGGAAACTTCACTAAATAAGTTCTTTGTAATTGCTTTGCTCAGATCCAGTCCCACAGTACTACTATTACATCTGATCAGTATTTTACACTTTCAACCTTTAGCCTTTTCTTTCCTATTGACTGTCACTACGACAACCACCCTACTCATCAGATCTGTCTACTGCCAATTATTTTCTGTTCCTCTGAATGAAGCAGCACCTGAAAGAATGCAGAATTTTAAGTTTGTGGAGGATATTGTACAATATGTGAATGCTATGCTTCTTAGCTAATGCCATGCAGTACTGATTTTAACACAAACTTGTTTTATGTCCAAATTTGATTTTACTTACTTGAAAGGTGATGTTGATTGTGGCCCTTTTACACTAAAACACTCTTCACATATCTCTTGAAAATACTTTCCATCCAGGTTTAATCTAGTCACATGTGATTTGTAATAACTATTCCCAAATTATTTCTTATTAAAATTATATGACGAAAGCTCAATATGCATGCTTCACAAGCAAAATGAATTTTGAAAGTACAGGTGCACATCAAAACGAAAGTAAATACTCTACTGCATATTGATGCTAAACAGGATTACTGTCCATTGAAAGGCATTGCTTTCGCACCAAGATGGAAAGGCGAGGAGTGGGAAGGGGAATTCTTAATAGTGCTAAACTTAGCATTAGTAGAGGCATTTGATGCAAGAAAGCAAGCTTATGCAGCATCAGCCAAAAAAATTAAAGTAAAATAAATAAATAAAAAATAACCACTTCCACTTTACCCCCCTGTTCATTCGAAATACCTGTCCAGCCGAGCCTTAAACCTATTTAGGCTATCAACTTCCATGACAAGGGATGGAAGTCTGTTCCACCTACCAACCACCCGCTGGCTAAAGGCAAATTTCCGCACATCTATCCTACATCTGTCTTTCCTCAATTTGAATTTATGCCCTCTCAGGTGATTATTCTGAGCAAGAGGAAGAATCCCATAGTAGCTCATACACCATGAGCTACTCTTGCAGCCCGTCTGCACTGCTCAGAGAACTTCATATCTGCCTGCACAACCACCCCCAGGTCCCTTTCATTCTCTACCACTGTCAGTGTAGTACCACAGAGTTGATACGTTGCTTTGGGGTTGCTGTTTTCCCATATGTAGTACTTTACATTTGTCAATGTTAAACTTCATTTGCCACCTCTCAGCTCATCTGCTCAACCTTTCCAGATCCTGTTGCAGCAGCATAGTGTCAGTAGTGTCCTTGACAACCCTTCCAACCTTCGTATCGTCTGCAAACTTGGACATTAAGCTTGATATACCATCATCAATATCATTTATAAATACAGAAAACAATAAAGGACCCAAACACTGAACCCTGAGGGACTCCACTAATAACATTAGTCCACGATGAGCAGTGTCCATTGATTACCACTCTCTGTCTTCTCCCCCTCAACCACCCCTTTATCCAAAGCAGCAATTTGCCTCCAATGCCACACTGCTCCAATTTTGCAGCAGTCTTCCATGTGCAACAGTATCAAAAGCCTTTCTAAGATCCAAGTATATAATATCAAAGTTATTCCCTGCATCCAGTTCTTTTGTGACTGCATCGTAGTATCCAATCAAATTGGTCAGGCAAGACTTCCCCTTAACAAAACCATGCTGTGTCTGAGCTATAACTGAAATCTTGTCTAGGTGATCCTGCAGTGCTTCTTTAACCAGTGCCTCCATTAATTTTCCGGGAACAGAAGTTAAACTCACAGGTCTATAATTACTTGTGTCAGCCTTTGATCCTCCTTTGTGAATTGGGGTCACATTTGCACAACTCCAGTCCAAGGAAGCTCTCATAATTATGAGTCCGAAGCTCTCATGAGTCCAAGGAAGCTCTCATAATTATGGCTAAGGGTTTGATTACTACCATTGCCTTACGCATCCTTTGCCAAGGATTTCTCGTAATCTGCCTTCGCCTGCCTAACCTCCTTTGTAACTTGGTTACAGATCAACTTGTATCTATCATAGGCTTCTGTGTCACGTGTTAATTTGTATGTATCCCATGCATTTTTCTTCTCTGCCATATGCCTCATTAGTTCATCTGACATCCATTTAGACCTAAACCTTGAACAATATTTCTTAGTTGGTATGTAAAGCCTAGTAGCTTCCAAGATAAGTTCTTTGAATGCTTCCCATTTTGAATTTGCTGTTGGTAACATCATCAGTTGATCCCACTGTATGGAATTTAAATACTGTGAGTCCACTGTAGTCGCCTTTACGAAAGCAATACCCCTTCCCTTTACCCCTAGTGGTAGTTACCTCTTTGAGTAAATTCCACTTCAGAACACTGTGATCACTGCCACCTAGTGGTTCATTTATCTGCAGATTCTTAATGCATGAAGAATCACTACTGATAATCAAATCAAGAGTATTACTCCCTCTAGTTGCTTCCCGAACATGCTGATGTAGAAAACATTCATCCAATAAATCCACAAAAGCCTTGCTAGTGTGTGAGTGACCAGCCCCCAAATTCCAGTCAATATATTTGGGAAATTAAAATCCCCCATAATAAGACTCTGATTTACTGGCCCACTCTATTTCTCTGTACAGTTTCTTATTATACTCATCAGAGTCATTAGGCCTATAGCACACTCCTTCTCTCAATTTTGATCTTCCAGTGCTTATGTCACACCAAACTGACTTGACACTGCACTGTCCAGCGATGTCGACTGGCTTCACTTCCTTGGATTTTATGTGTTTCTTAACTAATAGCATAACCCCTCCTCCCTTCCTATCCTGTCTATCCTTTCTGTAGACATTGTACTCCCCAAATTCTGGTTCTGCATTCCTTATATCTGTGTGACACCATGTCTCTGAAATCCCAACAATATCTGCCTTTGATGTTTTGAGCAATACCTCAAATTCATCAAATTTATTTACTAAACTCCTAGCATTGGTGTACACGCAAGTATACCTGCACCTGTTTCTATTCTTAGCCACCCTAACACAACCCATGTGTTTACTTGTACCCCAATGATTCCCAGCAGTCTCTGAAATATCCTGCATCTTATTTTCCAGGCTGCTGCTCATTCCAATAGAAGCAGTGCAAGAATCACTTTCTCCTCTGCCAGTGGCTACTGTTAATCTATTAGTCCTTGTATCCCCCCGATCTACCAGTTTTCCGACCCTCCTGACATTGCCTCGATAGCATCAGCAAACATTCTTGCACTCTTTCTATTTAAGTGTATCCCATCCCTGTAGAAGCAGTCTCTCCTGTTAACAAGGAAGGGGAATGTATTGTGATGAAAGCTAAGGGAAAGGCATGCAGGGCTGCTTCCAATAATATCATTTCTTTTGGCAGAAATAAGTGAGGAGCAATGTTGACAATGCAAGGGAACTCCTTCCAAGACAGCATGCAGTAAAACTTCCCAATCATGACATATAACTCTACATCAGCACAGATTTCAGACTTTTAACTCTGCTACAGAGCTTCATTAAATAATTATCTTTAAGAAGACAGTGAAGGTCATTAATTTTGGAAAGGCTTAGCTTCATATAATTATTACAATAATAAAATGTTAAATAGCACTTTAGTCTTAGAGATATAAATACTAGAAATAAGAAAAATGAATTTGAATGATTTTGGATTGCTCATTTTATTCTGTTTATTCTTTTGTATAAGAAACAGAATTTTGCTTGAAACTTGCTGAATTTTATATTGAAATCCTTTTACCAACAATGAAAGTTCCAGCCATCTCAGCATATTTCAGAACATATATGTATAATCAGTTTGATGCTAGTTGAATTTATTATATTCTTCAACATTCTTAAGAACTGGAATCATCTTTTGGTTTTTGTCTAAGATGCAAGATGTATATCCATGATTATTATTATCTGAAGGTCATTTTATATTCATTTATTATATTATAAATGGCATTTTTAAAGAACTGCTTTTGAATTTCAGCATTAACTGAAAAAACACATTTTTTTATTAAAAATTAAGTAAACTATTCATTCATTTGTTAGTTACATTACATTAATGATCATTTTATTAAGAACAATCTTTTTGTTAAAATTGTTTCTTAGTTAATTTTAATTATTGATAGTGCAGTTTGGAAAACAAACAAAAAATGCATGCTATTTGGTTATCAGTAAGCAATTTTTATTTTCCCTGCAGTTCATTTTAAAAGGTGGTAACATTAAAATGAAAGCAAATAATTTTTTTTTAATATAACATTTCTTCAGTAAATGTTCATTAATGCTTGGGAGAATGTAAATTGATTTTAAAAATACTATAAAAATGGATTAATAGATTTGCTTATATTAAATTTTTAAATTATGTTAATTTTAACTTCAGTAATTTAGACATCAGCTTCATGCCATAGGAAAATGAAGTTTTTGTCATCTATTTTGTTGAATTAAAAGTAAATTAAACAAGCTTGTCTTTGTTTAAAAGAAATGATTATTGTCAACAGTTTGTTCTCTTAAGTTGATTTTATTAATTGATAATCAGCTAGCCAAACATCATGTACCTCAATTCAGTTCAAAAAATTTTTTTCTTCAAAACACAGTACTGCAAATATGAAAATATCAATTTGGTGCTGCTGCTACTATCATTATATATTACTGTTAGTTACAGTTTAAATAAATGATGGTGAAACATATACTCAAACACACAAATAAATATGCACAAATATTTTGTTTGAGCATACCACACTTATGTGGTAGAATCTCTAGTCAAGCACTTGTGATTCTTTATTTTTTGTATAATCTCAATGATGTTGCTCTGTTTTGCATATTCCTGAATAAAAGTATGTATACATAAAATAGTTTTAATTTGGGAAATACTTTTCATGGTTTAGTACTTAGGGGTAAAAAATTTAATTTCAGTACAACAGAAATTTTATGTAACATTTGTAATTTTGCTCGATTTGTAAGTAAATAAAGGCTGAATTTCAGATGAGGTTCGGTTTTTCATATTTGTTTACCATTATGTAATCTGGAATTGCAGTATCACTCTCAATTTTTTGTTTCTTATCTGATATGATTACTACACAACTACAGCAGTGTATTTAATTAATTCCTTTTGTACAAATTTGTATTTATATGTCACTTCGTTCTCTCCTTCCCCTCCCATATTAGGTAAATAATTCTAATATGGGCTGCAGGCTCACATTTGGTGAGTATGGGCTGGCACATCCAGGGTCCTGAGCTGAATATCATCATTCTTCTGTTTCTTGGTGATTCCCTTCTACTTCTCTCTGGGTAACTTGGAAATTTTTTTTAGCTGGTGCAGCATAAGCCTCAGGCTTCCTTGCACTATATAGCTATTAATAATAATAATAATAATGTCTTTTATCTGTACAATTTGTATTCACAAGCCAGTTTGCATATTTTTTTTTTGGGGTGGACCTTTAACTAACTCAGAAATAACCCTATTCCCTCTGCCTGAGATTGGCTAACTACAGCACTGATTGAAGAGGCCTAAAGAATTTTTCCAGTCACACATGAATTGAACACAAACCTATCCAATTGAGTGGTAGGTGGTGATGTATTGTGACAACTAAGCCTACCATGTTGAATTAGCATTAGTAGAGGCATACGAGAAATGCAGATTCTGCACTGCTTATGTCTGTGTGACACCACGTCTCTGATATCCCAACAATATCTTCCTTTGATGTCTTGACTAGCAATTCATGCTCATCAAATTTATTAACTATACTCCTAGCATTGGTGTACATGCAAGTATACATGCACCTGTTCCTACTCTTATTTACCCTAACACAGCTGATGTATTTACTTGTTCCACTATGACTCCCAACTGTCCTGGAAATTGCCATTACCTTGCTTTCCAGGCTGCTGCTCATTCTAGTAGAGCAGTGCAAGAATCACTTTTGCTTCTGCCTGCAGCCACTGTTAACCTTTTAGTCTGTTTACCCCCCCCCCCCAAGCTAGCAGTTTTCCGACCTGCCTAACACTGCCTCGATAGCATCAGCAAATATTCTTGCACCCTTTCTATTTGTGTACCCCATCCCTGTAGAAGCAGTCTTTTCTGTCGAGCACAGACCAGACTGAAAAGAATTCTACCCCTTGAGCCTTGTACAATCTCTCCAGGGCCGAATTGATTGAAAAGGCTCTTATCATATACTCCCTCCTATCGTGTCTGGGTAGAATTGCAGACACTTTCACATTCAACCCTAACTCGTCCTTTTTTCAACATTGACCTGTACTTGTTGAGTAAATCTGCAGATCTCTTAATGTTATTAGTTTCAACGTGTACAACAATATCACCTTTTGTGCCCTTAAAAGATACTGCTCTACAACGTCATCAACCTTTGACCCTGGCAGACATACCCTGGTCCTGTTCCACCTATCGTTCTTGCATAGTATATTCTCTGTCTCCCTGACAGTAGAGTCACTAACAATAACTAGTTCCTTTTGGACCAGCACATTCTGCCTTGGATATTGCCTCTGTGTTGCCTGATGCACAGTAGTGAGCTCTTCCGTTGAGCTGGACAGCCAAGAGCTTGATGGGCTGCCCCTCATATTAATTTCTTCGAGGGCATTTATCCTACACCTCAAGCTCTCATAGATGACCATCAGAACGCTGAGTTGGCTAAAAATTTCTAGACACACAAAGGCATCCTTCTTGCCTAGATCGCTGCTTCTGTAGGGATGGGATACACATAAATAGAAAGGGTGCGAGAATATTTGCTGATGCTATCGAGGCAGTGTTAGGTGGGTCAGAAAACTGCCAGCTTTGGGGGATACACGGACTAATAGATTAACAGTAACCGCTGTCAGAGGTGAAAGTGATTCTTGCACTGCTTCTATTGGAATGAGAAGCAGCCTGGAAAACAAAATGCAGGATATTTCAGAAACTGCTGGGAGTCATTGCGGTGCAAGTAAATACATGGGTTGTGTTAGGGTAGCTAAGACTAGGAACAGGTGCATGTATACTTACGTGCACACCAATGCTAGGAATTTGATAACTAAATTTGAGGTGTTGGTCAAAACATCAAAGGCAGATGTTGGAATATCAGAGACATGGTATCACACAGATATAAGGAATGCAGAACTGGAATTTTGGGAGTACAATGTGTATAGGAAGGGAGGAGGGGTTATGCTATTAGTTAGGAAACACAAAATCCAATTAAGTGCAGCCAGTCGGCATCACAGAACAGTACAGTATCGAGTCAGTTTGGTGTGACATAAGCACTGGGAAATCAAAATTGAGAGTAGGAGTGTGTTATAGGCCTAATGACTGTTGAGTATAGTAAAAAACTGTACAGGGAAATAGTGGGCCAGTAAATCAGTATATCGTCATTCTTCTGTTTCTTGGTGATTCCCTTCTACTTGGAGCAGTGTGACATTGGAGGCAAATTGCTGCTATGGATAAAGGGGTGGTTGAGGGGGAGAAGACAGAGTGGTAATCAATGGACACTGCTCATCGTGGACTGATGTTATTAGTGGAGTCCCTCAGGGCTCAGTGTTGGGTCCATTATTGTTTTCTGTATTTATAAATGATATTGATGATGGTATATCGGGCTTAATGTCCAAGTTTGCAGGCGATACAAAGGTTGGCAGGGTTGTCAAGGACACTACGGACACTATGCTGCTGCAACAGGATCTGGAAAGGTTGAGCAGATGGGCTGAGAGGTGGCAAATGAAGTTTAACATTGACAAATGTAAAGTACTACACATGGGAAACAGCAACCCCAGAGCAACGTATCAACTCTGTGGTACTACACTGACAGTGGTAGAGAATGAAAGGGACCTGGGGGTGGTTGTGCAGGCAGATATGAAGTTCTCTGAGCAGTGCAGACGGGCTGCAAGAGTAGCTCATGGAGTATTGTCGATGATATACAGGAATTTTTCCAGCAGGGATAAGGAGGTGATTATTCCATTGTATAAGGCAATGGTCAGGCCACACCTAGAGTACTGTATACAGGTCTGGAGGCCTCATTTCAAGAAGGATGTAGAGCTGCTGGAACGAGTACAGAGAAGGGCAACAAGATTAGTGAATGGAACAAAGGGGTGCTCTTACGAAGAAAGGCTTAAGTTTTGCAAATTACAGTGTCTGGAGACTAGGCACCAGCGAGGTGATCTGATAGAGGTGTATAAAGCCTTGAATGGTTTAAGCATGCTCAATGCTGATGGGATTCTTCCTCAAGCTCAGAAAAATCACCTGAGAGGGCATAAATTCAAATTGAGGAAAGACAGATGTAGGATAGATGTGCGGAAATTTGCCTTTAGCCAGCGGGTGGTTGGTTGGTGGAACAGACTTCCATCCCTTGTGGTGGAGGTTGATAGCCTAAATAAGTTTAAGGCTCAGCTGGACAGGTATTTTGAACGAACAGAGGGGTGAAGTGGAAATGGGTTTTTTTTTTTTTTTTGGCTGATGCTGCATAAGCTTGCTTTCTTGCATCAAATGCCTCTACTAATGCTAATGACTGATGAGTATAGTAAAAAACTGTACAGGGAAATAGTGGGCCAGTAAATCAGTATATCGTCATTCTTCTGTTTCTTGGTGATTCCCTTCTACTTCTCTCTGGGTGACTTGGAAATTTTTTTTTTTAGCTGGTGCAGCATAAGCCTCAGGCTTCCTTGCACTATATAGCTATTAATAATTATAATAATAATCTCTTTTATCTGTACAATTTGTATTCACAAGCCAGTTTGCATATTGTCTTTTGGGGTGGGAGACCTTTAACTAACTCAGAAATAACCCTATTCCCTGCCTGAGATTGGCTAACTGCAGCACTGATTGGAGAGGCCTAAAGAATTTTTCCAGTCACAGACAGGAATCGAACAGAAACCTATCCAATTGAGTCGTAGGTGGTGATGTATTGTGGGGAATTTTATAAAAGGGAATTTTAATGTCCCGGATATTGACTGGAATTTGTGGGTTTCTCGCTCACACGCTAGCAAGGCTTTTGTGGATTTATTGGATGATTGTATTTTTACATCAGCATGTTTGGGAGGGCAACTAGAGGGAGTAATACTCTTGATCTGATTATCAGTCATGATTCTTCATGCATTAAGAATCTGCAGAAAAAGGAACCACTAGGTGGCAGTGATCAGTGTGTTGCAGTGGAATTTACTCAGAGGTAACTATAATTAGTGGGTTAAGGGAAGGGTTTTTGCTTTTGTAAAGGCGACTACGGAGGTCTGAGACAGTATTTAAATTCTATACGGTGGGACCAATTGATGTTACCAACCGCAAATTCAAAGTGGGAACCATTCAAAGAATTAATCTTGGAAGCTACTAGGCTTTACGTACCAACTAACAAATATTGTTCAAGGTTTAGGCCTAAATGGACGTCAGATGAACTAATGAGACGTGGAGAGAAGAAAAATGCATGGGATACATATAAATTAATGGGTAACATGGAAGCCTATGATAGATATAAGCTGGTCTGTAACCAAGTCACAAAGGAGATTAGGCAGGCAAAGGCAGATTTTGAGAAACCTTTGGCAAGGGATGCAAAGAAAAACAGCAAAGAGTTCTTTACCTATGTAAACTCTAGAAGGAAAGGGATGAATCAGATTGGTCCACTGGATATTGATGGTTCAACTGTCAATGATCCTACCCAGGTGGCTAACAAACTAAATGAGTATTTTACATCTACATTCACACACGAGGAATTATTCAGGCAGGGGAATGCCAGAGGTGAAATAAACTCTGGCAGTGAGTGAGATGATCTTGTAAGGACTGAGAGGAAGGTGGAGGAGAAATTGTTGAAGATAAACATAAAAAAAGCACCTGGGGTGGATGGGATCTCTATCCAGTTATATTAAAGGAGGCAGCAAAGAAAGTAAGCAAGCAAACACTTTGCCATAATTATGAGAGCTTCCTTGGACTCGGGGGAGGTACCCATGGACTGGAGATGTGCAAATGTGACCCCCAATTCACAAAGAAGGATCAAAGGGTGACACAAGTAATTATAGACCTGTTAGGTTTAACTTCTGTTAGAAGGAGAAAGTAGGAGAAGACAGAGTGGTAATCAATGGACACTGCTCTTCATGGGCTAATGTTATTAGTGGAGTCCCTCAGGGTTCTGCTTTGGGTCCATTGTTGTTTTCTGTATTTATAAATGATATTGATGATGGTATATCAGGCTTAATGTTGAAGTTTTCAGACTGTATGAAGATTGGCAGGGTTGTTAAAGACACTAATGACAGTACGCTGTTGCAACAGGATCTAGAAAAGTTGAGCAGATGGGCTGAGAGGTGGCAAATGAAGTTTAACATTGACAAGTGTAGAATACTACATATGGAAGGAGTAACCCCAGAGTAACCTATTAACTCTGTGGTACTGCACTGACAGTGGTAGAGAATGAAGAGGACCTGGGGGTAATTGTGCAGGCAGATATGAAGTTTTCTGAGTAGTGCAGACGGTCTGCAAGAGTGGTATCTTGTCAATGATATACAGGAATTTTTCTAGCAGGGATAAGGAAGTGATTATCCCCTTGTATAAGGCAATGGTCAGGCCACACCTTGAGTACTGTATACAGGTCTGGAGGACTCATTTTAAGGAGGATGTAGAGCTGTTGGAACGAGTACAGAGAAGGGCAGCAAGATTAGTGAATGGAACAAAGGATTGCTCTTATGAAGAAAGGCTTAAGTTTTGCAGATTAGTGTCTGGAGACTAGGCACCTGCGAGGTGATCTGATTGAGATGTATAAAGCCTTGAATGGTTTGAGAATGCTCAATGCTGATGGGATTTTTACTATTGCTTAGAATAATCACCTGAGAGAGCATAAATTCAATTTGAGGAAAGACAGTTGTAGAATAGATGTGCAGAAGTTTGCCTTTAGCCAGCGGGTAGTTGATTGGTGGAAGAGACTTCCCTCTGTTGTAGAAGTTGATAGCTTAAATAGATTCAAAGCAGACTAGACAAACATTTGGAGCGAGTGGATGGATGAAATGAGAAGGGTGTGTGTGGTTTTTTTTTTTTGGCTGATTCTATATAAGCTTGCTTTCTTGCATCATGTGCCTTTGCTAATGCTAAAGTGTTTGAAGCCATCTTATGCATGTGGTGTTCATGGAAGTCATTGTAGTGTCATCCATGGAGTGTCTTCTTTGCCCATCTTTCTGTCTTTGTTTCTTGTCAGTGTTGTCGTCTTGTTGTGTGCCATTTGTCTGTCTTTCTTATAGCTTGGTAGATTGGCACTGTGTTTTCCTGGAAGTAATCATGCAGGTCTTAATTGTCTTCTCTTGTTCAAGGAAATCAGTCAATCCCTTCCCTCCTTTACGGGCTATGGTCAGTCTCTCGATAGCCGACTTTAGGTGGTATTGGCAGCTCTTGGTCATCATTATCCTGGTCAATCTCGTAATTTCCCTATATCAGTGTTGGTCCAATCTATGATCCCAAAGGAGTACATTAGTACTGGGACTGTGTTTTGGCTGTGACCATTTTCCTGCCATTCAGCCTTGATGTTAGCAGGCTTCTCAGTCTCTGATGGTATTTCTCAGTCAAATCTTGATCTTGTGTTCTAACTGATGGGCCTGCATCCCGAGATATGTATGTCTCTCCCTGTGTCATGGCTTCACTTTCTTCACCGACCTTCAGTTGGTAGTTTCGTCCTGCTAGATGTCCTTGATGCAATCCATGGGTCTTGCATTTGTTTAGGCCAAATTGCATCCTGCTGTCAGTGCTGAATTCCAGTGATCCTTAGTAGCTGTTGGAGTTGATTCTCAGTTGTGACTTACAGTTTGATGTCATGCATGTACATCAGATGAGGGTGTACGGGTTACTCCTCTCTCTTTTAGGGTATACCCGTACTTGCTGTTATTGAGCATGCACAGTGAGTTTAGTGCTAGACAACCATAGTGGGCTCAGCATCTCCCTGAATGATTCCTCTTCTGATTGGTATTAATCTGGTCGTGATGTTCTCATCCTTGGTGGTCCTCCAGGCTTGCTCCATAACTGCAGCATCAATAGCCAATTGCTCCTGTTCATCTGTCTACATCCCTTCTGCTGCTCAGCCATGATGTTCTGGCTCTCCAGATGGTTTGATATTTTAGTTATGCAGCTGGTCAGTATCCTGTACATTGTTGGGTGACCAGTGATTGGTCTATACTTTGCGAGGTTTGTGTTGTCTTTGTCCTTAGCCTTCAGGCAGGTGATTCCTTGAGTCAGAGACTGGGAGGTTTTTAATATAAAACAGCACCCTGGACTTTGTGTCAGGGTGAATTATTATTTGGATGAACTACTCTGCTGTGAGCCTTTGTGTGCAGCTGAATTTCTTGTACCAGTAGTTGTGGATGTTATCTATTTCTGGGGTTTGCCAGTTGTGGGACTTCCTGATCAACTGTTGTACTTCATCTCCCATTTCTGTCATCTCATACGTTCTTGGTTTTATTTCTAGATCTATTGAGGGGGCACAGCTGTTAGGGCTAACTTTTCAGATCCACAAGTTTCCCCAGGACTTGAATACTTTCTGGTTGGGGGAGTACTTTGCCTACTCTGCTTGTCCGGTTTTCCTGTAAAAGACTCGTTTTTTTTTTTTTTTTTTTCTCAAATATCCTGTTGTCTGATTTCCTCTGGGCACTCCCTGTAACAGCGAGGTCTCTTGCTGAGTGTGAGGAGTTTCAGCTTGTGCGTGTCAAGGTATTCTTTGATCCTCTGATAATAGGTCTCGTGTTTGCTGTGGATGTTGTCTTTCTTGAGGATAGCCTTCACTTTTCTGATCAGCTGTTACCCTGTTGGTACTGGATCAGTTGACTTATCTTCTGCTGTAGCCTTTCCCAGGCTGCTGGTTCCTTGTGTTTTCTTATGTTCTCTGGTATCCTTTCCATTTATCCCGAGTGGCTGCTACAGTGGCACAGTAAATGGCCGTCTGGATGATGTCTAGTGTTACTTTGTTGTTGATGAGAATCTGGTATTCATATGTTAAGGTGGTCTGTGACTTACCAAAGGATTCTGTTGGGTCTCTGCTTTGGTGTGGCATGGATATTTGTGGGGTTCATCCCCTAAAAAGTTAGCACTAGCACTTTCTTTCACTCTTCTATTCTGGATATCACAATCTTGCCTGTTTGCACTTGGAGTTGTAGTTCTTGTCCTTGCTGTTCCTCCAGTTCTGGTTCCATTATACCTGTATTCATTATTGTTTGTAGTTGATGCTCACATCCTGCTTGATTTTTTTTCCAAGATTGCAGGAGCTATCAGGTTCTTGACGATGGTCCATCTCTGGTCTGCTATTCGCTGACCAGAGGTGGACCATTCGCTGACCTGAACAGTTGGAAATCATTCCAGCCACTTCATGTGTAGTTTCGTCTTGTATATTGTAATGTTTGTCTCTAGTTTTGTTACTTTTTAGTATGCTAGCATGATGACCATATTCATTTTGTTCTTCCACTTTGTGCATTGGCTTCTCACCTCCTGGGTGGTCACTAGCGCATTTGCACAGAAAACACTTCCGGTAAGTTGAGCTGGATGAGCTTGCCATTCAATTATGGTAGTCATACGGGAGACGGCATCACTTGCTCCACTGGAGACTCCAACTTTTTAAACCGAGGCCTGAATGTGAGTTAGACTTATCCTGGTCGCACTCTGGCTATGTTCAATATTTCTACTTCTCTTCATCCAGCTATGCAAGTCGACCTGTTTTAGCTTTGGCATCCAGTGGGGGATGTTAGGGAAGCGACATGAAATGGTTCTGCCTCAGCCATCACTTCGACCTTTTGGAGGGTGCACTGAAGCGACTTTTGCAAATTTTTTTCTTCCGCATTTTTTTTTTTTTTTTTTTTACATGGTGGGATTCGAATCCGGGTCTATGATGCTGGCGATCGACGTCGTAACCACTGGGTGAGTCGCACCCCATTATATTCTCGCAATGGGATGCTGCATTATGATTCTGTCCACCGACCACCTCTGTTAATAACTAATGAATGAACTTGTGACTTTATTTGAAAATAAAATTATTGAGAACATTTGGACTATGGCAAAAAAGACTAAGACCTTAGGAAATCATGTATATATGTTAATATAATTGTTACAATTGTTTTGCCAGAACATCCTCCTAGCTTTGCAGTGGTTGGTCCTGGTGACTTGGGACCAAAATTACATATCTCCTAACAACAGGAATGTTTGGTCGAGATACTCGCACCATAAACGTATATAACTACTAGTTTTTTTGTTTTGTTTTGTTTTGTTTTTTTGAACCGAAGCCTTGTACCGGTGTAATTACCACCGAAAATCTCGCACCAGCGGGTTCGAGATTTTTGGTGGTAATAACACTGGTACAGGATGACTGCTGGCCCCGGCACGGTGCTAGGGATGTGCAACAGGCAGCAGCTGCCCATATGTTGGCTGCACCCTGGTCAAATAATAGCCTGAAAAACAAAACACATTAATATTTACACACATACACTGACACTTTTCAGGCCCATTATGCAGAGTTTCTGCACCATAACAAGTACAAAGGTGGATAGGGGCTAACGCCTAGGAGCCACCCTGATATAAGAACACACACACTGTACTTTTATTACCATAATATAGAATGGATATATATATATATGATGTCTATAAAATCTTGTATATAGATCCTTGAGGTTGTCACAGACATTCTCTCAGATATGCCAGACAAGCTGTACTTGCTACCTGGGAGTCTAAAATGCTGATGGAACTGATATTCGGGTGACATTCAAGTCAAGTGGACCCAATTTCGGCGAAGTCCGGATGTTCTGTCAGCTAGATCCTCTGCTTGCACCTTCACGATGGTGTGACTTAGTTTTTCTGGATATAAGAGTGTACAAGCACACTGTCGGTGACCATCCAGGTGTGAACCAGTGTAAGCGTGGGTCGTGGTGTGGCGACCACACCACTTGGGAGGAATGCTGCCCTTCTGTGTTACCAGACAATACTAGGTAGTAGATGACTCTCATCAACCAGTGCAATACCACCACTTTGCTTATTGGGGTCTTGAAGTGGTGGAACCCATGTTTAGTCTCCAGAGCTAAGTTCTGGCCAACCCTTCCCCATCTCTTCAATCATGCAGTATGACTGGTGACTTTTGAGGTTATGATGAACATCATGGCGAGATCCAATCTTCCTTACGTTTCAAGGATACGGCTCTAAAACGGTGTTCGCAGGTCGGCCGCTAGTTAGGACACCGGACCGAACGTATTGGTAACTCTTTAGTCGGCTCCCGGATCAACTAGTGTAAAATCTTGCTACCTCTAATCTGCTAGATAGTGACTGGAGGGAGTCCGAAGAGTGTGTATACGGGGGACCATTGTCGAGGCCACGTTATGTCAAGGATCTGTATATTCTTACCAGGTGTACACCATAGCCAATAATTTCATTACTTCATACAGTGTTCCCCCCCCCCCACTTTTTCTTACTACCGAATACACCCTGAATTGTTAAACTAATAGAATAAGCTTATCAACAAAAAGAATCTAAATCTTCCAAACACTTCCTAGTTCCCTTCACAAATATACGTAGTCTCAACGATGTCCATTTCCACTTGCAGTTTGCCAAACCCCATGTACTTTTTCTGACAGAATCTCAGTTATCGGTTGATTCAACTATTCGCTGTATGATTCCTTTCGCCTCAAAGGTGGTACTGCGCATATGTCCGTTCCGATATTCCCTGTCAGAGACTTGGTAATTTGGAATATCGTTCTTACAATCTTCTCTGGCTTAAAATCTGTTGGTTCTACCATTCTCCCAACTCCACTAATCACTTGGAGCTCTTTGACTTACTCTCTTTGCAACTTGACTTTCTCCAGTCCAACTTTCCTAACACTGAGGTAATTTTTCTTTGGTGATTTTAATGTTCACAACTCCAGCTTACTTCCATTTCTAGTCATACCAACCCAGCTGGATGAGATGCTGAGGCTTTTGCAATTACTAATGACCTTGTACAGATTGTTCATTTACTTACAAGAATACCGGACAATCCTAACCATACAGACAATACACTTGATCTTTTTCTCACAAGCAACCCTTCTAAGTACATGGTCGAATTAAGTGGTCCTTTAGGCACCTCAGATCAGAACTTGGTGATTGTCTCTTCTCCAATGGAACCTTTATCTCATGGCTATTCCCAACCTCGTATTGTTTGGCATTACAAGAATGCAAAATGTGATCACCTGAGATTTCTTTTCCTTTCTCGGATTACTGTTTCAAAACTTCTGATGTCAACATTTGCTCAGATCGTGTGAGTGAAATTATTCTTGCAGGAATGGATTCCTTTATTCCACACTCCATCTTAAAATCTCGTCTGTTATCTAAACCTTGGTTTTCTAATAATTGTGCTAAGGCTGTTGAAGAGAAGAACGTTGCATATCATAATTGGCTTGTTTCCATTTCTTCAGTTTCATTTTCTGCTTACACCAAAGCTCACAACAATTGTAAAGCAGTTATCAGTCCAAACTAGATTTTGAACAGGTAAAGAGAAGAGTAGAGAACTTGCTTCTTTCCTTAATGGTAGCCGAGTATTCTGGTCTCTTGCCAAAGCTATTGGCCGCAACTTTTGCCCATCTCTTTCCTCCACTTCTGTCAAAACCGGATGGTTCCGTTTTCACTTCAGCCAAGGATAAAGCTGACCTGCTAGCATCCCATTTTTCTTCCAGCTCATGTATTAATGATCTTGGTAAAACACCTCCCACCATTTCCAACATGCTGCATTCAATGCCTCCTGTGGTCTTCCGTCAGAAGGATTTTGACGAATCTTGATGCTAAGAAAGTTCCAGGTCCTGGTGGTATTTCTCCACTTGTTCTCAAAACCTGTGCTCCTGAAGTTACTGCTGTTCTTTGCCGCCTTTTTTCACTTTTTTCTTTTTTCACTTTTCACTTATTCCAAAGATGTTTTCCTTCTGCTTTGAAATTTGCTGATGTCTAGCCAGTTCCTAAAAAGGGTGAAAAATCCCTCCCATCCAATTATCGTCCCATTGTAATTACTTCTACTCTTTCTAAAGTAATGGAGAAATAAATTAACCGCCAGCTCTTAAACTACCTAGAAACTTTGTCTGATCAACGATCGCCAGTACGGATTCCGTCAGTGTCAATCCACTGGTGATATTCTGGCTTATGTTACCCATTTATGGACAAATTCAATGGAAAAGTTAAAACAGAAGCAGTTATTATTATTATTATTATTATTAATGGCCATATGGTACAAGGAAGCCTGAGGCTTATGCTGCACCAGCCAAAAAAAAAAAAAAAAAAAAATTCCCAAGTTACCCCCTGAGAGAGAGAGAGAGAAGTAGAAAGGAATCACCAAGAAAGAGAAGAATGATGATATCCAGCTCAGGACCCTGGGTTTGCCAAGCCCATACTCACTAGATGTGAGCCCCCGGGGTTACTCTTGACATTTAAAAGGCTTTCGATCGTGTTTGGCTTAAAGGTCTAAACAAGTTTCCATCTTATGGTTTGCTAACTGTGTTTTGTAATTGGTTATCCAGTTTTCTCTGTGATCGCTCACTGAGGGTGATGGTGGATTGCTCTCTGTCCTCTAACTTCTCCACTAATTCTGGTGTCGCCGAAGGTTCAGTTCTGTCCCCCACTCTTTTTGTCTTGTATATTAATGACCTTCTTCCATTGACTGGAAATCCTATCCATAGTTTTGCCGATGACAGCACATTACATTCCAATTTCCAGTTTGAGAAACCTTGCCCTGTTCAATCAGCTTCAACTTCTCGAATATCCGCAAACAATTCCTTAAATGCCGATCTCCAGTGGGGCAAAGACAACTTAGTTGATTTAATCCTTCTAAAACTGTCTTGTCTTATATCACGCAAAAAGGATTCTTCTGCTCCTATGCTTATCTTTGGTGACACTCCGATTTCTAGGCAAAATGATATATCTTCTGCGGATTACCCTGACTTCTAATCTATCTTGGCACAAGCACATTACAAATATTACTTCCTCTGCATCTAAAAAACTGGGTTTTCTCTTTTACTTTCGGCATTTCTTTTCTTCCAAACAGCTGTTCACTCTGTACAAATCGCAAATCCGCCCTACCATGGAATATTGTTCACACATCTGGGGCAGTGCTCCCAAAACCTCTCAGGCTTCTAGATTCCATTCAGAAGAGGGCAGTTAGGTTAATTAATGACTCCTCTCTAACAGAGTCTCTCCACTCACTGTCTCATAGACGTACTGTTTCTGCTGCATGCCTTTTCTACAGATATTTCCATGGGCACTGTTCTTCTGAATTGGCTTCTATAATTCCCGCTCTCTCTCTCTTTCAAAACAGTCCGAACACGTGCCGCCACCACCCAACATCCATTTACTGACCAACTTTTCATCTTCCTCGTTTATTCATTCATCTGCCGTTTTATGGAACAACCTTCCTTCATACCTATTTTCTGAAAATTACAGTCTACAGAAGTTCAAGTCTGTTGTCAACAAATATCTTCTTTCATCTCAATCTCCATCCCAAGCACGGTTCTAAGTACTATTAGGTTCTGATACCTCTCGTGTTTGGGGTTTTCATAAAAAAAAATATATATATATATTGTTTATATCATGAGAATATACATAAAATTGTGTGTGTAAGTAAATGGAAATACCTCTGTTATTATTTTTCCACCCTCTCTTCATCATTCTCATTGTTTTCTACTCATCTTCCTTACTGCATCACAATGAACTTTATTATTCCCCAGTAATATTACATTACTATTCCTTTTGTAATTTTCCGAGGCATGGCAGAATGCCGTAGGCACGATATGTTCACATCAGAACTACATCTTAACTCCTCGTGAATAGTCCGGTTTGTATAATCACTGTCCTCCTCCCACCGGGTGGAAAAGACCCGAGTTCCAATCCGTCAATGACGCAAAGAATTTTAAAAGAAGGGAAAGGTTAAAAAAACATTGATATTATTTTTAAAAAGTGTTCAATTGATCTCATATTTTTGCAAAAATTTCGCGATCCACACAAAGTTATTCTGCAGTGGCACCTACAGGTTGAGAAATGCTATAGATAACAATCTACCGTAATTTGTTCAGGTATGATTCCTGATGAAAGAATTAAATATATATTTTATTTATTTATTTTTATACTGTCTGTCTTTTTATTATATTAATAAAATATTTTCCGGCTATATATATATATATAATAAGTGAGCTATAAGTTTACTTGTGTGGGGATATTAAAAATTAGCGATTTTTCAAGTCATTTAAAAATAATAACAAAGAAACTTCCTATTCTCATTTCTTCAGCTCTCTTTTATTAATAGATTCGCTTTTCGAATCTATTATATATATTTAATTTTCTCATGGTCTCTTCAAATAAGTGGAAACGTAAATTGTGATTTCACATCTCCATTGTGCTTTCAAGAACACCATTTCCTGCTTTCTGCTTACATTACTTATCGCCTCTTGTTAGTGACGTCCATCCGCTTCATAACAATGCAGCTTAGTTGCTGTTGGTAACATCGGGAAGTGAATAGAATAGAGAGAGAGAGAGAGAGAGAGAGAGAGAGAGAGAGAGAGAGAGACGCAGTCTGGCAGTAGGGATCATTTTGAAATGTCAGATCTGATGTGCATTAATTTAAACAATCGTTTCCACTTCCTCTCAACGATGTAATGACTCCAAGGGCTATGCAGAAGGCACGGAATATATCTTATTTGATAACATAAATTAACTTGTGTGTCAATAGGCCCTTTTCAATGGCACTGAATGCGCGATACGATAAAATTAAAATATATATATATATTTCCATTATATAGAAATATTTACGGAAATATAATAGGTTTTGATAATATTAGTATAGTTAATTAGATATATTTAATTATGCATATTTTGAAAATATACTTTCAGGTTAGATTTTAATCGCATTTTATATCAAATAATATAGAAAGAAATATATTTTTCCTACCCTTTATTGTCATTGTGTCAATAGCACAATGTCATGAAATAGTCGCTTTTTTTTTTTTTTTTTTTTTATCTAAATAATTCTACTCTCATTTTTGTGAACTTCCAAATACCTCTTTCGAAGAAAGTGTGGTTGTGGTCGGAACCAGAATTAGCTTGATAGTTTGAACAACTGATAATTATTATTTGTTCAGACTACTAAAGAGCGCTCTTAGGCTGTTAAAGGCATTTAGTAGGCAGTTTTATTAGAGTGACAATGTTTTGTATTATTAATTCTTAGCGGCCAGAAAATTTTATAAAAAATTTTCATTCGTATTTTAACTACAGAGGACAAACATTTTCTTTTGCTCCAAATTCATTCAAAGTGGACAGCAATAGGCACAATTTGCTTCTGATTATAATCAATACGTTCAGAGTTCCATCCAAAGTATTTGGATATTTTAAAAAAATTTTAAACTAATTAGGTAATTTGTTAATGTACCTTAAAATCCGTATTACACAATTTTGTTGGGCTTGTGAAATAATATGCCAGTTCTGTACGTTTTGTCAGGACATAACAGTTCACGGTTTATTATTATTATTAGCCATATGGTGCACCAGCCAAAAAAATTTCTGAGTTACCTTGAGGGAGGGAGGGAGAGTCAGAAGTAGAAGGGAATCACCAAGGAAGAGATGATGATGATATCCAGCTCAGGGCCCTGGGTGTGCCAAGCCCATACTCACCAGATGTGAGCCTCTGGGGTTATACCAAATCTGTCAAAAGTACAATACTTTTAGTTGGCCGTATGTGAGGGCGCGCGCGCCCGCGTTAATCGACAAAGCAACTAAGGCTATGAGGCATCGATATGCTATGGTCGATTTGCTTGCTTGCCAGACAAAAAAAAAACCTTCAAACCTCTCCTGAGATAGACTAACTTGTCCAAGCAGTGAAAAAGGCTCATAGAAATTTCTAGCGTCATTGAGACCTGGGCATGAACCAAATATTTCTTGTTACATCGAAGAAGCCTTTTATCAAAAGTTACGAATTGTTACGAGGGTAATTCAAAAAATAAGGTAGACTTGACCATTGTAGCCCAAGAGACATTTATTGAGGTATGTAGCATTATGCAATAGAAAGCACATACCTTGCACTACTTTTTCACAGTCACCGAGATGGTGTAAACACTTCTTGGAATGTGTGCCTAAATGTTCGATTCTTTGATGATAGAAATCCACTCCTTGGTCAGCCACCATCGAACTGCTGTTTGCACCTGCTCATCGTTTGCAAATCGTTGTCCCCCTAGATGTTCTTTCAGCTTGCCGAAGGTGTAATAGTCATAAGGCGAAAGATCGGGACCCGACGGTGGGTGTTGCCATACCTCCCATCCAAAACTTTGGAGCAAATGTCGTGTTACGCGTGCATTGTGTGGTGTGGCGTTGTCCTGAATTAGAACAACACCTTTGCTTAACTTTCCAGACCTCTTGTTTTTCATGGCTGTTCGCAAAGACTAATGTTTGGCAGTATGAGGCAGCATTAATTGTTGTGCCTTTTGCCATAAATTCTGTGTAAACAATTTCACAGTCGAAAAACACAGTGGCCATGACCTTTCCTGCTGATGGCGCAACTCTGAATTTCTTCCGCACAGGCAATGTTGTGTGTCTCCATTCCATAGACGCTCTCTTCGTTTCTGGGGGGTGAAATGATGCACCCACGTTTCATCCAGTGATGATGCGGCGTAAGAAGTCATGGCCTACCACAGAATAGCGTTGAAGGAAGGCTGTAAAAGACAAAAAATGTTGACCTTCGGGTTCGTCTGTCAGTGAACGAGGAACCCATTGTGCACACAATTTGCGATAGTCAAGATGTTCACGGACGATGGAATGAACACCACCTATCGAAATATCCAACTCCTTTGCCATTTCTGCGACTGTAAGTCCTGAATTATTGCGAATCATTTCATCAACCTACATCACATTGTCTGCAGTGGTCGACGTTGATTGCCTTCCTTTTCGATCAGCATCCGTCAATTCTGCGCGACCACTTTCAAACTGCTGGCACCACTTCATTATGGCTGGAGGCGACATAGCATTTTCCCCATACACTGCCATTATTTCACGATGAATCTCGGAACAATTCAGACGTTTGCCCACAAAAATCGTACTGTTCTGTGTACCTCGAACTTGGAGTAACATTCTAGCTGACATGCCATTATGAATGCTTGCTCCTACAACTGTTACAGCTACATCAACGAAACTCACCTACCAGGGGGCGCACGATATGAACTCCATTCCGTGCAGGTTGCGCAATTATGCCAGCAGGTGTAACTTATTTTTTGTATGCCCCATCGTACAAGGGGTTTATCAGGAACCTGTTGTTCAATAGCCACTGAAAAACAGTTATATGTAGCGATTGTCTTATGGGCATAAGACAATCGCTTATGTCCATAAGCGATTTTTACAAGGCAGAGAAAACGTCCGTGACGATTCTCGACTTCACCTTTCATTGACACACACAAAACGGATGGAAATGTTTAAAAAGAGCAGGAAATTGTTTGTGCAGCCAGACAATGACTCATAAAAATAGCAGACCAACTAACTCGGCCATAATTAAAACAGACCGTAAGCGTTCCTTTCTTCCGAAGGAAAGCAGTCGATGTTATATATATATATATAACATCGACTGTAATATCGATTTTATATCAAAAGTACTGTATATGATATAATAGCAAAAGCATAGTAGCAAAAATCCTCCGGAGTGGGTAATCCGCAGGCTCCAATGATTGGACGCGTTGCAGATGGTATGAACTCATTTGGTTTGTTGACAGTATCCTCCATACAGTAGATTGGGAAATACCCAATCGTTGGCCTATCGCTCGAGTACTCGGATTGCCTTCTGCAAGACGTAGGACATTCTCCTTATTGTCTGGTGTCCTCGTCGTTCGCTCTCGATTCATGGTACCTTTCGTGAACCAACCAGTCTCACGTAACCTTCTGTGCACACTTGCGAAAATCGTATGATGAGGAGCATGCCTATGCGGGAAACGTTCCTGGTACCAGCGCGTCCGTTACAGTCTGCAGCTCCATACGCGAGGTGCATATCGGCCAGTCAATGTTTGAATACTCATCCATCCTACTGCCTCGGGAACCGGTTCGCAAATGCTGACTTCCAGCGGGATCGCTGTTCACGCGACCTCCCGTTCAACATCCTCTACCGAATGACGAAGGCATTTCGGACCCTGCAATGCTATGTGATTCCGATTCGTCTTTGTGCCCCCCTACACCTCCTGCAAGATTGTCGCACTGATAGTGAATCACCCTATATATATATATATATATATATATATAGAGAGAGAGAGAGAGAGAGAGAGAGAGAGAGAGAGAGAGGATGCAGCTTTATCCACTGCGTTCACCCCGAGGTATTCAGGTGCGTTTAACATTTTATATTCTATGTTGCATTTTCTATAAAAACTTCAAGATATAGAATAAAAGTTTTGAATAATGATCATACACTACAAGGTAGACTCAGGCTACATTGAAACTGTCACTAGGAAGTTTTATAAAATAAATATAATAAAAAGTCAGTGGGTCGAATATTATTCTCACTATCGTCGCTCTTCAATTTCAAAATTTGATGAATGTATATCAGGCTTAATGTCAAACTTTGCAAATGATACAAAGGTTGGCAGGGTTGTTAATAACAGTAATGACAGTATGCTGCTGCAACAGGATCTGGAAAAGATGGGCTGAGACGTGACAACTGGGGTTTAACATTGACAAAAATGCAAAGTATTGCATATGGGTAGCAGTAACCCCAGAGAAATGTACCAACTGGGTGGTGTTAAACTCAGGGTAGTGGAGAATGAAAGAGATCTGGGCGTAATTATGTAGTCAGATATGAAGTTTTCTAAGCAGTACAGACAGGTGGCCAGAGTACGTCATGGAGTCTTGTCAATGATGTACAGGAATTTTGCGAGCTGGGATAAAGAAGTGATTATCCCCTTGTATAAGGCAATGGTCAGGCCACACCTTGAGTACTGCGTACAGGCAGTACTCGAGTACAGAGAAGAGAAACAAGACTGGTGAGGGGAACAAAGGGGTGCTCTTACGAAGAAAGGCTTGTTCTGTTCATTTTCTCGAGACTAGGCACCTGCGAGGCAATCTGATTGAGGTGTATAAAGCCTTGGATGGATTGAGAAGGCTCAATGCTGATGGGATTCTTCCTCTCGCTCGGATTACAAACCTGAAGGGGCATAGATTCAAAGTGAGGAAAGACAGATGTAGGATAGATGTGCGGAAATTTGCCTTTAGCCAGTTGGTAGTTGATTGCTAGAAAAAACTTCCATCTGTTGTTGTGAAAGTTGATAGTTTAAATGAATTCAAGGCAGAACTAGACAAATATTTGGAACGAATGGATCAGTGAAATGGGAAGGGTTTTTTTATTTTTTTACTGATATTGTATAAGCTTGCTTTCTTGCATCATATGCCTCTGCTAATGCTAAAAACCAATAATTCAATCACTCGTGTCGTGATATCGGCAGGAGTGGTCGAAGTTAAAATATCTGCAAAATTGGTAGAAACTGATATGTTTTATAGGACGTGTGAAGAAATATGTCAAGACCTTCGTCACATGCTCCTGCTGTTGAGCCACACATTTTCTTTCATTATTACTGGTAACAAATCATGAGTGTATGTCTATGGCTAGTAAATGGAAACTCAGTCCTCTTAATGTAAGACTCCACTGCCCAAAAAAAGCAAGACATTCTTCGTTAAATGTGAAGATTGCGTTTACCATATTTTTGGACTCATAGGGCATTGTTCATTGTGAATTTGTCCCGCATGGTCAAACAATTAATCAGGAACACCACAAAGCATTTCTATGGAGATTGCCCGATTTGTTCGAAGAAAATGGCTGGAAAAGTGAGCTTGAAGAATTTTCATTATAACAACCTGCACACCCGAGGCTATCAATTTAAGAACCTGTCCATGTGCCCTTGCATGAACCCTTTCTCCCCCATGCACTTCCCTCCTTTTATGGAGCCATATCTCCATTGCTTCTTGGGGATGCCTTCCCTTTCATCCTCATACCTCATACCTTCTACCTTTCCCTCCCACTTTTCAATCTTGAACCTCTTACTCTACCTACACGTTTTTTTTTTTTTTGTTTTTTTTTTAAGGTCCTCGCCACTGAAAGCTCAGACAACTAGGTGGCAGCACCTGCCAGATATTTGAGATTGTCTGGCTACCTCCCAGAGGTTAGTGGCGGACAAAGTGGGAACCCACCGGAGGCCCCGCGACGAAAAGCCAGACATACAACACTACACTTCACAAACGACACACGGTTCACACCTCTGACTTTTATAGAGTACGGTATTACCACACAGTCTGTGCGGTAGCACAATGGTATCGTCACCAGCCTCCCCAAGCCGGGTGGAAAAGTCGGGTTCGAATCCCGTCGATGACGCTAGGAATTTTAATGGACTTTTCTCACTCCGTGGCTGAGTTAGTCGGTCTCAGGCGTAGATAGCAAGGTTTTTCTCCAATAAAATGGTGTATTTTCGTCAGCAAAATACACCATTTTGGTGTATTTTGCCGTCAGCAAAATACACCAAAACAGGCAAATCGAACAGGGAACACGCAATTTACAGACAAAGTACATATATGAGTATATGTAATAAATTACGGGTGACTATTATATAATAATTATTCTACCACCACACAGAGTAAAGGGTGCAGATGTGGGAAACCATTGGAGGCGCCCACCACCCGTACACTATGCCACTAATTCAAGAATTTCTTGTAAAGCACTACATAATTATGGTTTCCTATCGGATTTAGCTCCCTAAATTTACTTCAAAAATTCGAAGTAAGCTTTAGAATTTTCCCAAATATTAATTTAATCCCCGAAGTTTTTGATCATTCCTCGTATAGTTCTTTAGCAACGACGAGATACATCTAAATTTTTTTCACCCGTGTTCGTAGTCTGAGCAAAAGGAAGAATGCCATCAGCACTGAGATCGCACAATCCATTCAAAATCTTAAACACCTGAATATGACCTCCTTGCAGGTTCCTGGTCTCCAGACGCTGCAATTTACCCTCGTGCGTAGCACAGTTGATAGAATCTCCGTCCTCCCCATACCGGATGGAAAAGACTGGAGTTCGTGTCCCGTCGATGACGTGAGTAATTTTTATGAGCCTTTTTCAACGCAGCTGAGGTAGTCGGTCTCGGGCAAGGGTAACATAGTTTTTTCTCCCGCAAACTCGGGTTTTTCGTCCAACAAAACAGAAAAATACATGCAATTTTTAGACAGTATTCACGGAGCAATATGGCCTTAGTCGCTGATGCTCCTAAACAAACCCAATTACAACAATTGCGCTGCAATTTGCAGAACTGAAGCCTTTCCGGACACATCTGGTGAGTATAGGCTTGGCGCACCCAGGGTCCTGAACTAGATATCATCATTCTTCTCTTTCTTGGTGATTTCCTTTTACTTCTTACTCTTGTTCTTTCTCTCTCAGGATAAGTCAATTTTTTTTTTTTTTTTTTTTGGCTGGTGCAGCATAAGCCTCAGACTTCCTTGCATCATATGACTAATAATAACAAGAATACCCTTTTGTTTCTCTCACTAATCTCGTTACTCTTCTCTGAACTCGTTCCAACAGATCCACGTCCTTCTTAAAATGAGACCTCCAGATGCATTACTCAAGATGTAGCCTAACCATTGCTTTATACAATGGGATAATCACCTTCTTATTCATGTTTCCCTTCAGTTTTTAAACACAGACATTGAAATACGATGCAGCTTGGATTTTTTAAATTAATATTTTATTTTATTTTGTTATTACAACTGAGCAAGCCACTTTTGGTTATTTCAGTCTCAGAAAATCCGAACCAACTGTTTAGAAAAAAATTAACGTGGGTAAAGTACCTGCCCGGCAACCCAAAGGTCGCGGGTTCGATTCCCGCCTCGGGCTTGGATCAAAGTACTGCAAAAACCTTGGGAGGTGCAATATAGCCACAGAAGCCGATGCGCCAACAACTACCAAATCAAAAAAAAAAAAAAAAAACACGGTATATCACCTATATAACAATTCTTTATGCTCTATCAGCTCAATGCAGAATGAAACACAATTACCATCCCCTACTGAAACATGTCAGATCTAAACTGATCCAGCTACAAGGCAAACAACATACAGTGGTATTCTGCTGAATCCCAGCTCACTGTGGAATACTCGGAAATGAAAACGCAGATCAGGCAGCAAAACAACCAATAATAATTGATATGAAGCATCCTGTGCAAGACTACATAACATTATACGAAAAATCTACTACTCCCAACGGAAAAATATATAGCAAGAACGTAACAACAATAAACTTAGAGAAATTAAGATCCAGCCATCCTTCTGAACCTCCAACGCCAGGAAAGTAAGAAAAGAAGAAGTGGTTCTTGCAAGAATACGCATGGACACTCTCATATAATTCATCTATACCTTCTCAGAAACGAAGGCCCTACGCGATGTACTCACTACCAGAATGTTCTCTCAGTATTTTATTTGACTGCTCCTATTACCAGCAGGAAAAGCTAGAATCATTCCTATCTCACAGACGTTTACAGGAACCTATAACAATGAATCACATCTTGGGAAATGGAGCAAATCTAGATAAATTTTTCTTCTTTCTAAAAAAGATAAGGATGTCCTCTCACCTCTAAAAACTTACAAACTTGAAACTGTTATTATTAATAATTTGAAAGGCACAATATGGTCGCTGTAGTTCTTGTGCCAAAAGCTTCAACGACAACAATTTCAGTCTTTATGATATCTGTTAGTTTTATTACTTTTTTTTTAAAACGTTCATACTTACCTACACTTCTGTCTTGTCGTTTATTTTCTTTCATCCAGCAGCCTTTCTGTTTATTACAGATCCATTTTATTCAAATAAGCTATACTAAAAGAATCCTGGCTATTCCCTCCCCCACCCTCTCCTTGTTTGTACAGCTTAGCAACGACCCTCTATGCACTTCATGCATTTGATTTAGTACACTGGTTTGTGGACAAGGCAATCAAAACAGCTGTCACTACTCTTGCATCATTTTTCTGTTTTTTTTCTTTTTCATTCGCAAACTTCGAGAAATAATTATTAATGTTGTTATTCTTTACTAGATGGCAGTATGTGCATGATAATAATAAAAGGATGTTTAATTACGTCTACCCATTCCTCAACTGGCAGATGTTTAAAAATCCGAACATATTTATCAAAAATAATAATAATAATAATAATAATATTATTAATAATAAAATTAAGTATATTTTTGGCAAAACTGTATATATCACATTATAATACTGTGTTCAAGTATGAAGACCTTACCTAAAAACTTAAAAAAAAAAAAAAACAACCATCGCGCTTCTTGAAAGAGTCTAAAGACGGGCAACGCACCTGGTGTGATCGGTAAAAGGGAAGTAAAGACTTCCAATATGTGGGCTACAGAGCTTAGCAAACAGGCACTTTAGAGGAGACTTGATTGAGATGTATAAGGCTCTTCGAGGTGAGAACAAAATGAATGAGGGCGGAATTGTCACTCTTATAAATGATTCCAGAAGTAGGGGCCACAAATTCAAATTATGGTGAAGAGACAGACTGCGTTGCAGGAAGTTTTCTTTTAGCCAGGAAGTTATTAATTACTGGACTAAGTTACCTCCATGGGTAGTGAGATTGACAGCTTGAGGAAATTCAAAGCTCAGCTGGACAGACACCTACGTGAAGTCGGAGTCAAATAGACAGTTTATTTTATTTCATTATTTACCTATTATTGAGTAAGAGCACCTACTCTTTTGTTTGTTTTTTTTTTTTTTTTTCGTTAATCTCATTGCTGCTCCTTGAAGGCCCTTCTCAATCGGAAATGTTATTAGCTGAGTTCAAGCGGAGATATTAGGGTAATTCCAAGTTTTTCAGCAGCACACCGTTGGCCGAGCACACTTCTGCAGACATACTACACACACTGCAATATAAATAAATTTTCTATTTATACTCTGGGATGACCACACGGTCAGAGTAGTTCACTAGATATACAAGAAACAACATCGTACTTAGCAGTCACGGACTTGAACCCTGGAATTAGCAGGCGTACTAATGCTAATGCACCCTTCCGCGTGACCACTCGGCTATGGTCGTGGATGCTGAGCTATATACATAATAACAATAACATTGTTTATATAGCAAGTCTCCAAGTTGGCCATCGCGAGGAGAGGAGTGGGGAGAGGAATTTAGAGAGCACGGAGATTGATTTATTACCGTTGTCAAAGAGCTTAGGGACCCGTTCGAGAATTTCGTGAGGGAGCTAAGAATTTGTAGTTTCGTTACTGTAATGAAACATATTTTTCAGCTACAGTCAAAGTATACTTAATAGTAACTGCCATGATTAAGAAGAATCAAATATTAGGAATTAAAATACAATGACAAAATTTCGGTCTTTTGGCCACTTCACACATACCAGAGTATGGGAACAACTCACTTTTCATGGAAAACATCTTGGAAAGAATTGCACACCTGACACTACAAGATGCAAGTAAAACAAGAGTTTTTCAGATGTTAGATGATGCATCGTACCATTCATCGTACAAATTGGCTGAAATAATGCAGTGACTGTCACTGTTTCAACAAAATAGGCAGATTAGACTGAAATCTATCAAAATACTGTACACTGAGTGGACAGAAATCAGGGGTTACCTACCTAGTAACGGGTAGGCCCACCTTTTACTCGGATAAGGGCAGTCACACGGCGAGGCGTTGATCCACTAGTTCATAAAAGCGTTCCACAGGAATTTCCATTCATGCTTGCTTCACTGCTGCCCATAATTCGGTCGCATTCCGGGTGGAGGGTCCAAAGCTCGAACGGACCTTTCCACAGCATCCCAAAGATGCTCCACAGGGTTCATGTCGGGTGGATGGGGAGGCCATTCCATGGTAATAAAATCTTCAAAATGCTCTTCGAACCATATTCTAGTCACCACGGCTCTGTGGGGAGGCTCCTGCTGGAAGAGTCCATTGCCCTGTGGGTGCATGATGACCATGAAGGGATGCAGATGGTCTGCAAGGATGGAGACATAACATGGACCGTTCAGAGATGCGTCTAGACGTACCAGAGGTCCCAACGTGTGCCAATTGAACACACCCCATACCATTACCAACCGTCCACCTGCCTGAATAGTTCCTTGTTGACATGACAGGCAGGCATAGCTTCTTGCGGTTTCCGCCAGATACCCACCCTCCCGTCAGCTCGAAATACCTGGAAACGGGACTCATCGGATCAGGAGACCCGTCTCCAATCATCCAAGGTCCAGTGCCGATGTTCTTTCGCCCAGTTGAGGCGTAGAGTCCTGTTTCATGTTGTTAGCAATGGGACTCTGGTGGGTAGGCAGCTCCCATAACCTATTGCGGCTAATGATCTCCTGATGATCTTGATGGAGACTTTTCTGGAACCTCCCTCGTTGAAGTCAGTGGTGATTTGCGCCACTGTCCTTCTCCGGTTGGCTGAAACAATGCAAGACAGCCGTCGACGGCCACGTTCAGCCATCACCTTTCTCTGCCCACAGTGCTTTCTTGCACTACGTCCCCCCTGCTCTACTATAAAATTATGATTTTATTTATTTATTTTTAATTATTTTCTTATTATTTATTCTTATTTATTATTTTATTTTTTATTTTTATTTATTTATTTATTTTTTACTTGGTCTCCGCTCAGGAAGCTCATACAACCCTGAGCTTCCTTTCTGAATTACCCTGAGAGAGAGAGAGAGAGAGAGAGAGAGAGAGAGTGTCAGAAATAGAAGGGAATCACCAAGAAAGAGAAGAATGGTGGTATCCAGCTCAGGACCCTGGGTGTGCCAAGCCCATACTCCCCAGATGTGAGCCCCTGGGGTATGCATGCCCACAGCGCTGTCCACGATGAGATGTTATTCCGCAAATGGCGTAATCCGGATACACTCTTGATACTATCGAACGGGAATAGTTCAATTTCTGTACCACCTCCGCGATAGAGCGACCCAAGCGTCGGGCACCCACTACCATCCCTCTTTCAAAGTAGGTTAACTCACGACTGACATCGTCTACGTGAATGCAGTGATGCAGTGTCCCTATTTACCTGCCAAGCGGTGGGTTCGTCCACTAGCGAGCGGGGTAACAGCGTCGCGTTGGCCAGGAACCATGTATCTTAAGAATTCTATCCTTTCAGTGTATGTGCAAATAGTAAATTGAAAACACTTATAGGTACAGTAAAATGGCGCCAAAACCAGTGTATAAAGGCTTATTGTGTTACAATAAAAAGGGGTATAAAGGCTTGCTCAGTTACAATGAATGTAGTAAGAGGGTTGCAGAGATAGTAATTAACTAAAACAAAAGAGAAAAATATATAGAGAGAGAAGCGCAATTCTGGTGAGAGAGATGGGTAGTTGTCCCGTATACACGGCATGCAAGTGGCTGGTTTTGTAGCCAGAGGGGATGCACTTCTAGGGTCTTTCCCCGAGTGCAGACATACCTAATTTTAACACTGACACTTCTAGAGGACATACAAAATATACTGGGATAGTCCCCTCCAAAATTTGGAAAAGATTTATCTTTTATTTATTTATTTTATTATTACTTTTTTTTTTTATGTGCAATTTGAGCAGGCTAGGATTGTTAAACAGAAGGATCGCATTTCTCCTGATTATTAAATTAATCCTCGCATTAAAAATTTGAAAAATTATTTTTGGTTAATATCCCATCCACCCCCAAATAAAATTTGTGCGTACCTCTCCTTTATACTATACTATAATTATAAAATGTTTGCGAAGTCAATAACCTAATGGCTTCATAACGTTGTTAAGGCGTTCTCTACGTAAAATGCATATTAACAGTCAGTAACATTTGCATAGAATATTGCTGATAAGATGTACTTTCCAACTTACGTTGTATTTTAGATCTACAGGTATTTTTATTTTGTTATAGCATTAGACTATGAGATGTATTGCAATATGACATAGATTCGGAAGTCAATTAATATTTTCGATGGCCCTATATAGCAAAAGGTTCTGTGACCTCATTTTATCTGGTATCTTATTCGAAATCTATGGGCATTTCCAAACTGTTGAAGGACAGATTCACTCAGTCACATAGATCCCCATAAACAAACGAGAAGCCTTGATTTTGGCAAATGTTTTATGGATTTATTACATTGATTTAGCTCTCCACGGGGTTTGTTATTTCTATACGAAGTGCAATATCCTTTCTGTTGTCTATGAGAACACATGACATTACATTTTTTCGAACGAATGGTTGATGATTCATTTTGTTTGTGTTATACGCCGAAAGTACCTTTACCTTTAAATATACGTTTTACTTGACAACAACCGTTACTAAGCAGTACCAGTTGATATTTTATTTTTTTCGAACGAATGAAACTTATATTTTTCAAAGTTCTCGAAGGTTGAATTGAGAGGTTTACCTTCCAGATAATACCTTTAAGTATGGCAACGGTTTCCATTTAAAGCAGAGTGGTTTACCTTCTGTGTAATAAATATACGCTTGCTGCACAAAGCAAGGAAATAATCGACTTGTTCTCAATAAATGCAATTTAAGATACTAACAAATTTGTTGTGAATGAATGTGGGTGTAACAAAGTCCGAAGCGGGAGATATATAATACTGTGCATAGGACTTCGACCGGTTCGTGGCACAGTGTGGAGGTGGCAGATGATAAGGTAAACACCCGCTTAGCACTCTTCTCAAGGATGATAAAAGTAATCAGTAACTTCAACCGGAAGTTTAACACCAGTATTCGATGGTTGTTTTGCTATTGGGCTTATGACGTGCAATTTCCTCTTTATCTAGCCATTTAACTTTGGCAGTTCACGGCTGACTTCCCACACTACTTCAGAACCGGTATTTTACAAGGAGACATGTTGACGTCTACTTTTACAGACATACACTGTCATCCTTGATCGCGTAAACACACACCACAGCAGTGAACTATAAGCCCACTAACTTTGCTGTATTATCATTATACTAACAATGGCGTCACAAACTGTGTGATTTGCTGAGCAGGTGAAAATGGTTTGTAGAAATAACTTGATACCTGAAACCAAACGCGAT
Source organism: Mastigoproctus giganteus (assembly GCF_048544385.1). Taxonomy (NCBI): domain Eukaryota; kingdom Metazoa; phylum Arthropoda; class Arachnida; order Uropygi; family Thelyphonidae; genus Mastigoproctus; species Mastigoproctus giganteus. The sequence goes on along the minus strand of NC_143579.1, from coordinate 62,366,359 downwards.
AAAGTAGAATAAAAAGACGTACTTACTTCTTTTGGTCCATTTTCGTTCTTTCTTCTTCTTTTTTTTTTTTTTTTTTTTAATTATACGAAGCAATAAATGAATAACTCTCTCTCTCTCTCTCTCTCTCTCTCTCTCTCTAGAGATGTACTAAGAAGGAATCAAAACAGCAAAAAGCCTACAGAAGAGGAAAAAGGAGGAGAAATAGAAAAATTTTCACTGTTCGTTGAAACAAGTGCCCAAAATTCACAGGTCAAAAATTATTGTATGCTTCGAATGCATTTATGGGGCCCAGGTAACATTAATTTCTTTGGTGACCTTGCTGTTGTTGTTGTCACAACAACGGACTTCACCAGATACCCGAATCTAGGCAGTTACCTACTTTGTGTAGTGTTATTCCGGCTCTAGCTATAGTAAATTAGGGTCTGATGTAGCCGCATGATCAACACGAAAATACAGTAGTACTCGCGTTTCAGTTGACTGTTGTTCAAATCCACATGACCTCAAATATGTTAACGATAATATTCGTGTCTACAACTAGATGCTCACATTTTGATTAAACTCTCATCGACTCACATTTTCCTTGTATAAGGCAATGGTTAGGCCACATCTTGAGTACTGTATACAGGTCTGGAGGCCTCATTTCAAGAAGGATGTAGAGCTGCTGGAACGGGTACAGAGAAGGGCAACAAGATTAGTAAATGGAACAAAGGGTTGCTCTTACGAAGAAAGGCTTAAGTTTTGCAAATTACAGAGTCTGGAGACTAGGCACCGGCGAGGTGATCTGATAGAGGTGTATAAGGCCTTGAATGGTTTGAGCATGCTCAATGCCAATGGGATTCTTCATCTTTCTCAGAATAATCACCTCAGAGGGCATAAATTCAAATTGAGGAAGGACGGATGTCGGATAGATGTGCGGAAATTTGCCTTTGGCCAGCGGGTGGTTGGTTGGTGGAACCGACTTCCATCACTTGTTGTTGAAGTTGATAGCCTAAACAAATTTAAAGCTCAACTGGACAGGTATTTCGAACGAACGGAGGGGTGAAATGGGAGTGGGTTTTTTTTTTTTTTTTTTTTTTGGCTGATGCTGAATAAGCTTGCTTTCTTGCATCGTATGCCTCTACTAATGCTAATGCTAATGCTAATTTTGAGAATCGAATTATGCCATTTACCTCCAATGTTTATAATTATCTATCTTTGTTTTCAAGTTGTTTCAGCTTTAACTAGTTAAGTACAATCATGGCATCTTAAATATTCCCACTACCATTATCACGCTCAGATTATTATTTTTATTTATTTATTTTGTTTTTGATAGGGAGGAGCGACTGAGCATTAGACATAGAGCAGAAGTTCCCAAATTTTATACTATACTCTGCTATCTTTCCTCAATTTCACGCGCCTCTAAAACAACTGCAAATAAACATATTTGACATAAAAATTTAGCTATGAGTAGACATACTTTTATAAATCAATTTTATACTTCAATATCTCAAAGATGGAAATACAATAAGCTTCATATCTGGATTAAAGGGATGGTTTGGAAATATTTCATTAAAAAAAAAAAAAAAAAAACTAAGTGCCCAAGGAGGGTGCGCCCCATACTTAGGAAACCTTTTACATAGAGAAAATTACTCGGTGTTTTTATTTCTCTTTTTTCCCTTTTGTTCGAGTCTGTTTGTTGTGTGTGTGTGTGTGTGTGTGGGAGGGGGGAAGGCTGAACCCGGCAGCCATCTCCCCTGATGCACACTCTACCTATTCCTCTATTGATTCAGAATTAAATTTAAAAATTAATTGAAACTTCAGTTAAAATAAATAAACGATGAGTTTATTTTTGTATTAAATTATTTACCATTAAATTTTATCAAAAAATGTTCGTTATAGTTCCTGAAGAATGCTTCTAAATAACACAAGTGTCATTGTGCAGTCAATGATCTATGTGATAAACATGGGTCGCTTATGAAAGTATCAAGTTTACTTAAAGAAAAAAAACCTGATACAATTACATTTGTGTTATGAGCGGCGGAACATAATCCAAAGTTAAATTAAAGTAGCTTCCTCGGAGAATTTCTTCTAGCATCTCTGCCGCGTGCTTAGTAGACGTCTTTAACTGCTTAATTGAATATTATAGTCTTCCTTGTGGCGTAAGACTTTTTTTGCGGATCATTTCCGACATCAATGAAAGAACAGTCTAAGAACTAAATGTGATATTATATCTGAGAAGGGGAGTGCCAATAAGAAACAAGTCTTACATTGCTTGATTTATTACGCTCGGAGCTTCAGACAGTTACTGATGCCAGTAAGGGAGACGAAAAGAAATAAATATCTGCACTTACTTACAGAACCAGCTGGATTTAAAAAATCCAATTTTAGCAGTCCCCTAATTTAAACAAGAATGGAAAATGTGAAATGTAAAAATACATAAGTGGAGCAATCGTAATATGTTGTAGAAAGGTTAAGATGTAAGACAAATTAATCAGGGTAAGGAATGGACCTTGGTGAGGGTAAGGAATGGATTTTGATCAAGAACTTGCCGTTAATGTTCGTGGAAATTGATATAATTGCCCGGATGTTCTGCGTATTAGTGATGACTGTCGTTAACGCATAATGGAGTTTTAGCAAAATGGCGTTCATAACTGCAGTAGGTCACATCGGAAACAAGCGCTGATCACATCTACAGGACGTATGACCAGAACGTGAGGTGATTTGGAGAAGAAACTGCCTCAGGCAACACACCTGTTAGGACGACATTTTGTTATCTTGGGTACATTTGGGCGGAAAGTTTCTACGCTATTCTCACCGGATGTCATCAATCGAAAGTCAACGGGAAAGAAACATTTGCTTCAATTGACATCATTAATGATTTTCCTTTTAAAAGCAATAAACTGAAATTTCACGATAAGCCTTTATTGTTGTATGGATTACAGTAGAATAAATCATTTTCTTACTTTTATGAAAATTCGATCAGCACGATAAACATTTTACCTAAAAGTGCACCACCTGTTTTAATTGGTCACGTTCTAAAGACGAGCCCTCGTAGGCAACACAGTTCTCTTCTGGGTGCACTGTTGGTGTTCGGCACGGATTCTTTGATCACCGTTAATCAACGGCTCGATAGGAACGCCTACCTTTCTATCTTTGCCTACCAAGTACGCTCCTTCATGATGACACTGTATCCAGATAACTTCGGCGTCTACCAAACGCGCCATGCCCAATGCCCGGTACGTTGCTAACTGGCTTCAGGCACATAGCAATGAATTTTCCGTTTTTCCATGGCCTTCCGGGTCATCTGATCTCAACCCAATTCAGCATGTTTGGGACCTCCAGGAAAAGGACATTCCATACTATATATGACCATTAGTAGACACATTGTGCAACCCATGAGTAGCGCTACCACAGGACACCTTGCAACATCTTGTGGAGTCCATGGCAAGACGTGTACGGGCTATATTAGAAGCAAAAGGTGGCTCCACGAGGTATTAAGTAGGTGTTGTTAACGCAAAGTTAATTCAGGGTATGTTTAATTGGAAAAAAAATAAATAAATAAAATAAATAATAAATAGAATGAGCACTTGGATACATCGACAAACAATACACAAAAATAATATATGCAATGAGAAATTTAATGAAATTTAGTATCCTCAATGTTGACTGGATTTACAGCGGTAACAGACATCATAACTGGACAGATGGATTCGTGAGATTTCGTTGAGCTAGTGGTCAGCTTCAGAGTTGAATATACTTATGTGTTGTCTTCTTCTCCAAAGGTTGTCACTGTTTACGATTCAAATAGATGCGTTTGTTCAGCCTAAGCATTAAAGGCTTTCGAAGTACAGTACAGATGTTTAGATCGTATCACCACCCGTAGCTCCTAACGTGCAGTGCTGAGCGATATGGATACCTCTCATCAAACACTGAAGGATTCCGTGATTTTACTCAATGTTGCTCTTCTGTTTTTCATTATATCCTGGAAAAGAATACTCCTGTATGTCTTCACATTCTCGTCATCAGACTATATTGTAGCGCCTTCATCTTGCTTCCTTTGTCACTACACCATTTCCAGACGAAAGCCACTGTTGTCCCTTGAATATCTGGTATGACAATGTACTCCACGATCTTTCAGAAAACGAAACAAAAATAAGCATTAATATTAAAGCTACCATGAATATTTCAAGACGCATTTAATCTTAAAGAAAAGAAACGGTTTCGTAGGTGTAACTCATCGTGTCCATGGTTTTTTATTATTTTTTTCTCCTATTATTTCATGGGCTACGTGCAATTATACTGTACATATAGTTCTCGTTTTATTCAGATTTTATTAATTATTTATTTATTGTTATTTTTGTTTATGTGCACCTTTTTTAAGGCTGTTGACCCAAATTCAGTAGATTCAAAATGATTATTTTGAATCTACTGAATGAGCCACGAAATAAATGGCTGAAGGAAATTTACATAGAGGATAGTCTGAATTACTCCAAGTGTGTATCTTATTTCCAGAACGCATATTTCTTTGACATCATATGAATAATGAGTTGTGTAACAGTATATGGGATCACGTAACTTGTGTATCGTCTCTGTATAAATCTAAACAGTTGCGTTCCATGGCTTACACCTCTCACATGTATCAGCGATATATGCCTGAATTGTCCTTAACTCAGAGGCTATATTAAGCCTCTTCAAAGGATACACTTCTATACACGTTGCCAAGATATTTCAAAAATAACCACTCGAGGTTAGGTAGTTGAATGTTTCAGACGTGCCATGTTATTGTGTCAGTAAGACTGCTTATCGTACCAGTATTTCGCATCATATCTACTTTTGTTTTTTCTCATACTGCATCTGAAGATGACTTTTCTTGGACTATTTCCGTGATAAATGGAACAGATTTTCGTAAGCAACCCTACTGAGTTATCAACCGTTGGCTGCTTTACTGTGTACCAGGATTTGACCTGCTAGCATCGTGTTCATTGACAGAGAAAGAAAGAAAGAAAGAAAGGAAAAAAATATATAAACGGTCAGGGAGCCTGAGTTCATTGTTGTATTTCGGTGAGCTGTCCAGACTTTTTTGATTATTTTGTGTTGAGTAAATCATTTAGTTTTCTCACAACACATCTACCTTTTCACCAAGAATTAATAACAAAGATAAGATGGATGTAATTATCTATTTGTTTTGTAACTGATTTCGAGAAATATACAGCAAGTTTCCTCTGATTTTCAAAATTGGAGAAGGTGAAATCAGTTTTATTTTTAAGTAGAAAATTTTGATTTAATCAAAGTTCATTTCGTTATTCACCTTTTGGGCATATTATTTGACATGCAATCGCGTTTTTTATTTATTTATTTTTTTAATTCCTGGATTATTTTGTAAATCAAGTTTGAAAATTAATATACAGAGATATTTTGTAACTTCAGCCTCCGTAAATGCTGGAAATTCTGAAGTGCAACACATTTGGAATCAAGAAAAATTTTTTTTTACTATTACATTTTTTTTTTTTGGCACAAAAATAATTTTGGATGCAGAAAACATGTTTGGAAACAAAAAAAGCTGAAACTGAAAATAAAATATCATAATTCCTATTTTTAAAAAATATCATTACACCTTTTGAATTACGAGATGCCAGAAATGCCTTCTTTAAAATTTTTAGTCCTGGACAATTCTATTTATATTACTACCCAAAATACAATAGTTTTTATATAAATTTACTTTTGGGAAAGATTTATTATTTATATCATTTATCATTTATATATACTTTTCGACTAAATGAAAATTTTGGCTTAATATTTTTAGCCGAAATTTTCATTTCAATAAAATATCGAAATGAAAATTTGAATATTTTCAATAAAATTTCAAAATATTGGGATAAGAAAAATGAAAACGTCTATTAAAAAACACGAATGGAACTACTCACGGGCGTATGTGTTCCTCGAAATGCTGTCCGCTTTCCCCTCCAGATATCAGGAGGAAATAGTGAATTTTCCTCAATTTATGTTTATGCAAAACTGTCAACGAACTACAGTTTCTTATGGATCGATCTGATTTCGCTCAATTGGTTCCTAAAACTTATCACAGATATTCCAGATATGACAGCTAGGGCTAGCTACCTGAGAGTATAAAAAGCTGATGGAACTGATATTCAGATCCCGCTTGTGAGTCAAGTGGACCAAAATGTGGTGAAGTCCTGCCGTTCTGCAACTAGCAAATTCTCTGCTTGCACGTTCACAGTGGTGGGACTATTAGTAATCCTGGGTATACCCTTGTGCAAGGGCACTGACAAAGTGAACCAGGTATACCGGAGGTGGCTACTAACTAATGTAAGCAGGGGTAGAGGTGTGACGTACATATCACACAGAGGAATGCCACCTCTCTTTCACCAGGCAATATTATGTGTTAGATGACTCATCAATTGGTAAAATTCCATCACTTTGCTTATTGGAGGCTTGAAGTGGTGAAATCCGTATTTACTCTACAGAGAAAAGTTCTGGAAACCCTCATCTGTTCCATCCTGCAATATGAGTTATGCCTCTTCAGATTATGATGGGCACCTGGCGAAATCGATTTTCGCAGGCCGCCTGCTAGATAATCTACCAGACCGAACTTATCGGTAATTGATTCCTGTCTTATTTCTCGCAAAAAAGTCTACTGCTTCATGCTCATCTTCGATGACACTCAGATTTCTAGACAAGATCACACATCTCTATTACGGATTACCCTTACATCAGAAATATTGCTTTCTCTACATCCAAAAATAAAATAAAAACGGGTTTCCTTCTTTGTTCTCGGTGTCACTTTTCTTCTAAACAGTTATTGACTCTACAAATCTCAAAGCCATCCTATTATGGAATATTGATCTCACATCTAGAATGGTGTTTCCAAAACCTCTCTCAAGCTTCTTGACTCTATCCAATCAGTCATCGTTCGCTTACTGTCCATCTCCAAATTTAAACTTGTGAGAAAAGAATAATCTACATTTACTCATGGAAATTAGAAAATTACGATGTAAAAACATTGTTACATGTAGATTAACTAAATATAACGAAATGCGTTTTATTTTCTGATTTGTGAAAATTATGAACTAACAGTAGATACATGTATGTGTATATAATGAAATAAAGTAAAATGCCGCCCTAGCCAGATGATCAAACATGAGGGTGCAGTAGTACCTTCGCACTAACTTGCAGTACTCAATGAACTAACCAAATTTAAAGGTATATCGGCAGTACATCCCACCTTTCTTTTGAATTGTTTGTATTAAGGGGATTAAACTCCTCCCCCTCCACCTCACAGAGGGGAAGAATGAATTCCATAAAGTTCATGCGAAGTTGTGTAAGAATGCCACCTCCCATCTTTGCCCCGACTAAACTATATAAGATAATTTATGCAAATCGCTTAATCAGATAAAATTACGATTTCCCCATTCAGTCTACAAAACTTTTGTATCCAAACATGCCTTCTATCAAGGCTGAAGGTGTATCCAAACGTAATGCTTTTTCTGATTCAAATGTAGTCCGTTTTGGTCGAATGTGTTCAGTATGTTACTGCCTTCTGAAGGAATAATTACCAAAATTAAATTTAAAAAAAAAATGGGAGGGTCAAAATGACTCCTGCCAACTGGTGTGTTGTATATACAAGTACTCACGTTTCCAAAACAATTCGAGTGGAATGGTTTCGGTGAGAATAAATAGTATCCTGAGAATATGCTACTTGCCAACACGTTGCAAATCCAGTAGCATGTCTTCTTTGGACCTGAATTTTAAAAAAGCACAAATTTGAATTTAGAAAAAAATAAAAAGAAACTTGTTCAGGGATCCTGAAAATGGATTAATTAAACTGCATTTTCCAATATACTGGTGGATTTGCAACAAAAAGTTATAATGGTTATATCTGGATAATGGTTATATCAACAAAAAAGGTTATAATGGCTATTGCCTATATAATTGTTATTATTGGTTATAATGATCATTTTTCATTAATCCACCTCTATCGGATATTAATTTACATTGAATACTTCTTTACTGATATATTAATTTACTCATTAATACATGTTTTTAGATGTATTTTTGTGTAAATAAGTTCAAGTGTAAAATTCTCATACAACAGCAAGAGATTATAAGTAATGTCTAATAGTGTAATTTGTTACTCTATCTTCCAGACATTTCGAGGAAGATATTTCTCTCGCGAAGCTTGGTACCGTTCACTAAGCTTTAGTGTTATTTATTTATTTTTATGTTGACATGATGTCAGTGTTATATTTCACTGTAATTATGGTTCATTTACCTTCTAAGTTGCTTTTTTTTTCTTTTTTTTTTTTTTTTTTTGAAAACAAAATTATAAGCAATTGATTATTTGTTCACAATCGCAGTACACTCAAACAAACACCCAAGCCAACAAAATAAACTCAGCAGTGTTTATATTCGTCGCCCTATCTGCGTATAAAGTTTCCATCAATTTTAAAAATATTTTTTTTTTAATTCATTCATACATATACATATGGAATTACAGGTTGTTATTTTTTATTTCTTATTTTTCTTTGGTTCTTGAAATTATGACATCCGGTTGCAGGGCTGGCATTTGGCAATGAGGAACTGCTTACGATGGAACTGTCATACTTTCTTTCTTTTTTGCTATAGAAATACAAAAAAAAAAAAAAGTTTGGTTTTGATTCTCAGAAAGTTTTATAAAACTAATTCACTCTGTACTATTACTGACTGTGAACAGAATACAAAATACTTTTCTGTTAAGGTCCATTTAGATTTTCATTTTAACTTTGTGAATATTGCCGGTTTAAATTACTATTCCTTTCTTAATGCGAATATTTGCAATCATAATGAATGAGAAAAGGGCTATCATGGGGTAATGATAAAATTTCTACTTACTCAATCTCGGAAACTTTTAAATACGATAATGGATATTTGTTTTAGCAGTCAAAATTTGCTATCTTATTTCCTAGAGACTATAGGTATGACCCTTGATCTTTCCTTTCACTGCAGATGTGCTAGTCAGGTCATTGCAGTAGCTGGTATACTTTAACTTATTAATCTCTACTTGAAGTCAGTGTTATATATTGGCAGACAGCCATGCTGCAGAAATAATTAAAAAAGATTATTTCCATATCGGGGTTAGCTGAAATAAAGGACGCGCTTTGTTCTGGATTCTCCAAACTCCAGTCGTGCAATTCACCAAATGCCCTCTATATACAGGTATCGAAAATTTTAGTTACAGCTGTAAACCCTCAGAGTGAGATTTGGCTGAACACTCCGTCGAAAGAATATCCTCACTTTGATGGCTTTCTTTCATAGACAAGCTGGTTTCTATGAATATGCACATTATCATCCATGACAATGAATTCAGGACCAATGGTACCTTTGAGAAGCTTCGCAAAACACCCAAGAATCTCGTCTTTATGCTTTTGAACAGTAAAGGCGCATCCCTCAAAGACGAAATGTTGCACGGTTTACTAGAAAGTGCTCGATGCAGCAGTTCATCATTCATACCGTTCCTCCGAAGAGAATGGGCAAAAATACCGTCGTTCTACTATAAAAAATTTATGCGAAGACTATGGCTAAAGGTGAGCCGATGCATTAATAAATATTGTATCAATAAAAGGTTCTTTGAAACATGTAGGCATCCGGTTACCTTTGTTACCTTTGGTAATATCGTATAATTTCAGAATGGCATGTTTCACAGATTATCTTTCATCCAAACTCTTGAAATAAAAAATAGTTCATCTGTGTAAATTAATTTTTTTCTCCTCATCTTCAGCGATTGATTTTTGCTGTTCCACCGTCACAAAAAACAAAAGTAACAAAATATCAATGTGATATTTTTAGTGTGTACAGTATTTCTTACGCTGCTTCAATTTGGTAGAAGAATCTATGTCTGGAAGGAAAACGCTTTCATACGGACTACATCTTTCGAACTGTGAAATAGAGTGATGGAAGTGTGATGCATCGGGGATGCTTTTCATGGTTCAGCCCTGGACTACTGATTATTGCAGATTGCACAATGAAAGGATTGTCCTAAAGTGATATTATAGTCAATGCTACACTTTCTGCCCTAATGGAATTTTACGCTGAAGGGCTATATATGTTTAACAGGAAAATGCTCTCTGCCATAAAGCACAAAGCATGACAACTTAATTTGAACACATCCCTCTCCCATCCATCTGGGAGAGGCATGTGCGAAATCGACCATGGGGGACAACTATCCTTTGATGTCCTAATACTTTTGGTAACAGAGTGTACGTACGTAATACTGACAGCAGAGCTCACATGTGGTTAAGCAAAGCTATAGGTCATCCTTGTTTAATATAAATCCGTCTTATGTGGCCTTTCCGGAGCACAGGAAAGATTTTATTTTATTTAAATTTTTACGCATCATGAAGATATCTCGGATATCAAGCGCGGAATGTTTTGATAAAACTCCGTTTAGATGATAACCGACAACATATTCCCACAAGTGCACTTCAAGGTCCAATTAATTTTCTTCATTTATGTTCTGATTTAAGAACTTCACATTTTATAATTGATGTAACCCGAGCTGCAGAAAGACACTGCTACTTACATAGCTATTAATATCACTATGTTCGTAATATATCAACTAGCAATCTTAGACAAAACAGATCTGTTCTGGCTGCTCAGTGATTTATCGGATGACTTCAAGAGTAATCAGATGAACAGCTAGACGACGACCTTGTAATGAAGTTCAATGTACTCTTATGCTACTTGCGTGATAAATCAGCCACTAGATATAAATAACATCCTGTCTTTAGTTTAGGGCCTTCTAATGAGCAAAGTACCTATCAATGTCAAATGCTATCAACACAGTTTGTTACCCTTACCAAACTGAGAAGAGAAAGGTTAATGTAGCCATAATAAGGTTTATAAGCTTTGATTGTTTATATTCGTCTGTCTGACTGTTCTACGATACACACAAAAAGAAAAAAAAATCAAGATTTTAGTTGAGATATTTCTTGCAAGGAGGCGTATTGTATCATATATGAAATATACACTGGTAAGAAAAATTAGGAAAACACTCCATTTTTCATTAAAAGGTGAGACTACGATACTATGTTATTTTATATGCAAATTTCGTATAACTAAATAAAATTTATCATGTTATAATGTGAAAATGGACGAAACTTGTAAAAAAAAAAAAGGCAACGGTTACGAATCCATGTATAAAGGCTGTTAAGGCGCCAATCTCACGATTTCACCTGCAAGCGGTAAGCCATCATCGGAAAGATTACTTGCAATGAAAAGTTTTAGGAATATTTGAAGAGCACAAGGAGTAGGTCGCAATAACAAGGGCAGAATATGTCGAGAAAGGTGGTTTCAACTATGGAAACAGTTTCAAAGTGATGGAAACCATTACCAAAAGACAAGGCCGTCCAAGGCTCCCTTCAAATCAAGACAATAACTAGCTTGTTCCCAAGGTAGGTTAATGAGATTGTATTGCACCAGCTCTCTCTCTCTTGAGCTGTCTGCGGTCCTTGGGAAGGACGATTTCGACAGCAGTGAGGCGCAAATGTAATGAAAGCGAACTTTATGTCAGTTGGCCAGTGGGTCGTGTTCTGTATACCTCCACCCACTAGAGTGCTCATCTTACTTGCGTTAGCAGCACGGTTGATGAGTTCTGAGTCGATTCAGCCTGTAACCAGATTCCGACATTGTTTGATCTTGAGACAATGAGGAATCTGATACTGTCTCTCCAGGTTTCTCCCAACAAAAATAAACAAAATGTACGATAACAATACAATTTGGCTAACAGTACTTAAATGACAGGTAAGCATGCTCGTAAGTGCTTGTAAATGGAAAACAAACAATGAGTTCAAACATTAAGGTATGATATAATTACATGTATTTACATTAATAACAAACTAGCGTAATAAGAGATGCAGTATAAACATGAATAAAGCCTATAAATCGATTTAACGAGTAAAGGGAAGATAGAAAGCTGCACAGATACCTCATAGGATACCTGAGATCGAAAAATGACTGAGAAGCACTTCAGCAGTGTTTTTAAAAGATCTGAAGTGGCATGAAGACATCAATGTCATGATTACTGTGGATGATGGAACTCTGTAGTAACAGGTAGAGACAACTATGGGTGGTGTTGGCGGTGGTATGATGGTTTGGGCTCAGTGGCGAAACTACCATACCACCAAGTCCGCCACCACTTGGGGGGGGGGATGAGGCAAAAGACCGGATGGCTGATTTGATATGGTTACTGAAGATCAGGTGGGGTTGTTCAGCATCTGGCAGGGGGGAGGGATCAGGGTTGATAGTTTCGCTATTTTTTGAGCCGGCTTCCCCATCAATGGTAGTATTTTTGATAATGTGTTCGATAAAGATTCTCTGACTACCAGATAATCAGACAATAGTTCCTTCAGTCTTATATTCCTCTTGAGTTCCACATGTAGTCTTATATGCGATTTTTTATCTGTGCTTGATGTAACCCGAGCTCCAGAAAGACCCCCATTTCTTGTTTATAAACGACAATATCTGTACAGGAGTACGTGGAAACCGAAGATACAGAATGGATTTCATTTAAGACAATAACATATTCTATTTTTGTAAGTTTAGGCCAAGTTGCCCATCTCTGTTAAAAAAAACTGACCCGATTTATTTTGCCTTTTGTTTTCTGGCTCCAATTAATGATTCGATTTATCAAAGGGCACAGTAAAAAGTAAATCGAATGTTATATTGACAGTTGTTATGACTGACAGTTATTTTGTTCTCATCTGAGATTCGTTTTAATCTAAAGCAAATCATAAGTTCTACGTCTACAACTGTAATATGTCGAATAACATCCCCTGTTTATAAGAATTTATAAGAATTCTAACTACATGCAATTAATTATATGTCCATTATTATTAGCGAAATCAACTGAGCGTAGATTTTTAATTTATAACATGCTCGTTTAGGTAGAAATACAGAAATACTCACTGAGGGCTGTTTGAAGAGTAAGGTAACAAATATTTTGGGGTAGAAACCGCGCAAATACTCATCAAATGGTACTTATACGCATTTATTCATGAGATACGTAACGTCGTAGGAATAAATGCATATATGTATGCGTTTATTTTCTTCTTGTTAGATATTAGATGACTAAATAAAATTGATTGTCCTCCTTGAATCGTGGACAAATGAAGCGGTTCGCGCAGTTATCTGATTTCCGAATTTCAGAGACAGATATCAGTATTAATATTAATAAATTATCCAATCCTTGTTTAAATTTATCAAACTAGACACTACTTTTATGAAATTTAAACAAGGATTGGATATAAACATTTATTCCAAAACAAATTACGCTTTGACTGAAGGAAAATTTTAGCACATTTCTTCTGCAACCATCCCTTGTCAATTTTCAATTTGTCCCCAGAGTCGGCGTTAGGCATGTGCAGCAGTCACAGCCATATTAAGGTTTCACTCAACCCAATTAATCTTTGTTATATAGAGGGAACATAGGCAAACGTGCAAGATGAAAGAAATTGGGACCTGTGAAAAATAGTCGCACCGGGTCTTGCATTGACTCTCTATGTCCCCTTGTAATTCATCCTCAACTGCGAGCTGTGCATGGTCTTAGCACTCGTTTCCAAGAAACAAGTCAGAGAAATTAGTTCAAACAACAGTCAAAACCATACACTGTCGTCTGCACGTGGCAGTGGTTATAGCATTATGGATGGGAGGTACTTGCCTGTCCACCACACAGTTTACACCTGATTTTCATCTATTCGAGCTTTGAAAAAATCATTTGGCAGAGAACCGATTCGGCGATGACAGTTCATTGAAACCTGGTTGAATAGGAATGCCTGTGAATTTTATGACAGAGGTACGACTGCACTCATGGCACGGTGGAACATGTGTCTTAACGTGAGGGGTGACCATGTCGAAAAGCAGTGAGCTAATGTGATCTTCACAAAAATTTTACTTACTTTTTAAACAGCCCTGGAATTTTGAATTAGACTTAAACATGTGTTCAATGTAATTAAGATATTTCTAAAATTTAAAACAATATTGATCATTTAGAGTTATTTATATTATACTTTTCAGTTCAATTAAATCTGGTTAGTTCGACTAATAATAATAATTCAACTAATAACTACCTTCGTTATACCTGGTATAAGAGATTAGCTCTGCCTCTTATAAACAATTCATCACAACATTACAAACCTATTTTAATGGTAGTATCGTTTTATTAGCTTTATTAGTTCATAAATAATACCTTTTTATAATTTTACAATATCTAATATTTTAATAATACTAGCAATACTAACAGTAAGTAATGATTTTCGTCTCTAATTTTTCAGTAAACTGTATAGCAAAGACTTTCCATCTTTATCTTCTAGCGATTTATTTCTAAGTACAACCAGTTTTCAGTTACATAACACAACGTGAATGTTTTTTTAGCTAACGACAATGTCATTCAAACATCCTGCACTCATTATTTCATTATCTCGAAAGCTGTTATACTGTACATGGGTGGTACTTTAATAACTTTGATCCGCCCTTTCCCATCATTTCTAGTTACTCTGATTACTCATGACTATAAATACTTAGCAACAGTCATAGCCAACTGAAGAGGTTTTGTTGTGAAATATTCACAATCGATGATATTTCTTTCAAGTTTTTTTTCTTGGGATGTCCAATTTCAAGGATCTACTGGTATAGAATTATATTTCGTTGAAATTGGTGCATCTGGCAATTCTGTTCCTCACTGATAATTGTGATCTAATGTTGACTAATAGAGTACATATTGTAACAAAATATATAATTATGTAGACTTTTAAATCGAATATAGAAAATGACCTTTACCTTTTCTTTGCAGAATTAACCTTACATAATGGTTTCATTATATTTCTCACATTTACAATAACCACATGGTGAAAAATCTTGAGAAAAATCTGTGTGGGGAGAAGATCCTCAGTTTCCTCCGAGGTGTCATTTACTTAAATCACTTGCTGAGGTAATTACCTATTGTAATCAGCTGTGCTCTGCTCAGACCATTTGAAAATATACTCCCGACTTTCATTCAATAATGCTTTAAGAGCAGAAACCCCCGCCACCATACATGCAAAACGAACGACTAATTAGCAACTCGTTGGATGTGCTGTTCGGAATTCAGGGAACACGGTTTAACAGCGCCCAATTAGATGTGTAAAGCGAGTTAAGCACCAACGCAACTAAGGCTGTGAAGCATCAGTATATTCTCTTTGTAAACTGCATATATTCTTTCTGTGGTCGATTTGCCTGTTTTCTGAACCTAAAACCCAAGTTTCCGGGATGGAAACACTATGCTACCCTCGCCTGAGACCGACTAACTCAGCCATGTTATGAAAACAAAGGCCATATAAATTCCTCGCGTTCTTGACGAGATTCGACTCCGAGCCTTTTGCACCAATGTGAAGAGGACAGTGATTATACCAGTTGTTATATTCGAGAGAGTTCCAGTTAGATGAATTACTAAACTGAAAGCCGCTTATAATAAGGGGGTCTATTCCTGCATTTATAAACATCTTGGAGATTATTTTAAGATCAAGAGGATGTTAGTTATTTGGTTTTTAGGAGCATTAGCAACTAAGGCCGTATTGCTCCGAGATATGCGGTGGTCATTCCCTGACCTTTCCGCATCCTCCGTATTTGGTGGTGGTGACGGGCTCGAACCCCGGTCTAATCAAGAAGCGTGTGCTACTCACTGCTGCTCCTTCCCACCTGGCTACGGAGGCGCCAAGATCAAGAGGAAAATCACTCTCCATCCTAAAGGCGATTTGTCAAAAAAATTGTGATACCCAGAAAACTGGCAATTACGTATAAATCACAACCATTATTACGCCCACTATACGAATAGATGACCACCAGAGAAAACACTCTCTCCTCTATTATTTGCAACTTCGATGGAATCTCTCATGATGCTCCGAGTTTTCGATATACGCAGATGATGTTAAGTACGTTATTACATTGAATGATCCAAGGAATAATCTGGAAGTTTCTGACGATGCAGCCAAATAGTTCAGAATACTGTTGAATTATATTTTTATGCCGATGATCTTATTATATCATGTTATTCACAAAATAATCCATACCGTTCAGAAGAAATTTTTAAACAGTAATTGGTACTGGGGGTGTAGATATCATACAGTTAAGAGGCAGTGTCACGTTTCCCTAAAAATTCAGGCACGTGGACTCTGCAGAATGAATAATATGATGGATCAAACAACAATTTTTAGACGTCAACAACCCAGATCTCTACATTCAGTATTTCTAATCCTGTGTAGTCCCTATTCGCACGTGCACTAAATGATTTGAACATCGGCGCCTATTAGTTATGTTCACCACTCTGCGAGTCTTTAATATTGGCAGCGAAACTATTTACCAATATCTATAGTCAGCCTGTTCTCCAACCTTAATATTTTCCCGTGTAGGGTAATGACTACTTACCACAAGATATAAAAATATTACAAAGACCATAAATGTTCTTGTGCTGGATAACATCATTTAAGATCCATGCTGTAGTAGAGGGTATATGGAGGCATACACGGTATGTCTTATGTATACCAACTGCTTTTTTTGAAAGAATAGCGTATACCTTCGCCCCTTCATTATAGCCAAATCATAGTAGAAACTTATCAACACAACATATGGATCATTGCGAACATGGTAGCAATCATAGATTTACTGTATATACTGTATTGTATTCTTACCGACCTCTGTATCACTTTTGATGGAAGTCGAGCAACCCGCTATATTATTTGGTTACTTAGCTTTAATTAAGCCAGAAATAGATATTTTCACACAATGCAACTCACCTGTCATTTTAATCATAGTTATTATCATACCGAGCATTGTTAGGTCCATTTATTATAACGAGACTGCTCTTATACTGCATGTTGTTGGTCAAATATTGATGTAATTCCACCCTTCTGGCTTGCTGGCTGCATTAGGGTTTTCCTTGGCGGAATAAAGTGACATTTATTATTATCATTAGCATTTGAGTTGCATTCCGACTTCTAATTAATGTTAGACAGGGAAGCCTATGTAGCTGGCTATCAGTGTATGTGGGCCACTTGCCTAAGATGGAGTCTTTTATGTTGAGCTGTCAGAAGCCAAGCAAAGTATACACGTTCTTGTAAGTTCACCACCCTTCAGCGGTACCACAAGTGGCCAACAGAGACAGATTTTAGTGTAATGGGTTATATTTTTTCTTTCATTTCTTCTTGTGTTGTGTGCAGTCTTGTACCTCTACTCTGTCTGCGCGATAGCACAGTGGTATCGTCACTGTGCTCCCCACACCGGGTGGAAAAGGCCCGGGTTCGAATCCCGTCGATGATGCGAGGAACTTTAATGGGCTTTTTTCACTACGTGGCTGAGTTAGTCGGTCTCAGGCGTAAATAGCAAGGTTTTTTCCACCCAGAAACTGGGGTTTTTTCGTCCAGCAAACAAGCAAATCGACCAGAGAACACACGCAATTTACAGACAAAATAAATATATGGGTAGATGTAATCATTTACAGGGGATTCTAATATCATAATTTGGATTTTATACCTCTACTCTGTCTGTGCAGTAGTACAGTGGTATCGCCACCGTCCTCTCCACACTGGGTGGAAAAGGCCCTAGTTCGAATTCCATCGATGACACGAAGAACTTTAATAGGCTTCTTTCATTCCGTGGCTCAGTTAGTCGGTCTCAGACGTAGATAGTAACGTTTTCTCCCCCCTGCAACTGGGGTTTTTTCGTCCAGCAAAACAGACAAGTCGACCAGAGAACACATGCGAATTACAGATACAAATACGAGTTTATGTATTAAATTATGGGTAACCCTAATATAATAATTTGATAATTTTTGTACCTTTATTCTCGTTCGTTGGTATCAAACTTTTACATCACTCTCTCTCTCTCTCTCTCTCTCTGGGAACTTCAGTACGATTTGAAATTTGATTTTCAAGCATCAATTATTTTTTTATTTTTATCTTCTAATTAAAAGTCAGTTTTTCTATAATTTAAAACATTTTTCTTCGAATCTAAACTTACCACATTTAAATTTGCTCTTCTACCAATTGCTTTGTGTAATATCAGGCACATTATTATGAAACAAATACTTTTTTGCTTATAAGTTACGACGCACTTATTTTGTGATACGCTGTATTATGTTGAAAAATGCAACAACATAAGTATTTCTCTGGCAAATACAACTCATGACGATTAGTGATTAGGTTGGTGTATTAATCCATTATCCTACGAGTTGCCGATTGATTCCCAGGCCCCCACTGTCCTTTGTAGTAGTCTGCACTCTTATCCATATCTCTGTCCCTATCGGACATAGAAAAATGAAGAAGAAGAGGAGGAAGAAAAAATGCCATCGAAAAAGGAAAGGGGCCGTTACTCCTCAAACTCACACTCACTCAAGTAGTTTACTCATAAATTTCTCGAATAGGCAAAGCATCCCCAGTGGGGGAAGACTGTTGTTACCTATTCTCAGTAACGAAGGATACCATCAGTCTCCCCCAGATGGCACCGTTTCGAAGCTTATTTGAATACGTGTGGGATAATAACTCTATTATCCAATTTTCCCTATTAGACCTAGAAAAGCAAAAGAAGCAGAGGAAAGTAATAGTTGAGGAAGGAGAAGAAATGCCGTCGGAAAATGAAAGGAACAGTAGCTCTTCAAACTCACACAACTCATAAACTCCTCGAATAGGCAACGCTTCCCCATTAGGGAAGACTGTTGTTACCTATTCTCGGTAACTACAGGAAACACCAGGCTTTCCTGGCGGCCGTTTCGAAGCTTGTTGGTCTCTCCTCGGTGGGCAGGTAGGCACACTGATGATACAATGAATGACAAAACAGTTATGAAGTTTAACTTCACAATACGAGAGATGCCAGACGGTGTGTAATAGTAAAGTACTAAAAAAGGGTTTAGGGCTGTTTTCTTGTAGTCTGAGGCTTTCAGCCATAAACCCTTTTTAGTACAATACAAATTATATACAGTAAGTCACATTCCGTATTATCGACAGGTCATATAATCCATATAAATATATAAAAATTTCCTGTCTATTCATTCCGGTTACATAGATAAATGCGAATAACTTTGTGATCACACTCAGTAAGAAGGCGGAGTTTGTAAGGATTTTTTAAAGGTAACTGATAAAGATATTTCTTTCACATTTAATATGATTTTCGAAAGCTGTGTAGTCTTGTTGCATGGAAATGCTACCACAAGAATGCGGTGGTTTCATGGTGTAATTAATCTTTTCCTCTATATTTACTTTTTTACGTTAATCCGAACCTTTTACTACATTGTTAAGAAAGGCCTACAGAACGTACGTGTCCACCCCTTAGAAAAATGTCTAAGGATGTTCAAAGATAATGACTGATTCAGTTGATACACAAGATATACAGTACTTTTGCAAAGGTAAAAATATTAATATCAATATTTATTTCACACTCACACTTTTAGCAGAATTGCCTTTAATGCATCACTCATACAGAAAAATTAACACAAGAAATTTCCGTATAAATCAATGTATAAATTATGTAGTAACTAGACGTACTGACCTCATTAAAATGAGTTGTAAATATGATGTTAAGTACAGCTTAGCAAATAATGTTTTTGTTATTTAGGATACGCAAGGGTGTATTTAGCTAAGGTGATGCTAGTAAGGTAACATATCATAGAATTACTAACATAAAAGGAGAAGTATCATGGCTTAATGCACTGAACTGTAATTCTGTTTCTGTGTGAGAGGTGATCCATTATGTTTTACCAAGCTTCGTAGGCGTTGCCAGGAATTTTCATATGTAGATCGATGAAAAGTTAAAATGAGGAACAGTTTGTTAGCTAGTTCTTTGCAATTTTCATCTTAATGTCATTAAGAAAGCTATTCACTATAAGGCGAAAGGACTGCTAGGAGTTTATTTCGCTCAGCTTTTATTTTGTCATCTAATTCTTGCGAAGGCAACATCTTCTTAACTTGTGGACTAATTAATATGCCATCTCACTTACCAATTTCTTCATAGAGACCACTGAAATTAGTCAAATTTAGATCAATTAAATTAGTTAACTGGCCTAAATTATTAAATCAGACCAATAAATTTAAAAATACAATGCCAGAAGCTCTGCATTGAATTTTGTCAGATCACGTTGGACCACTAAGTCATCCAATTCTTGTGATTATGGAATGTGGCGCTTTACTTGAACAGGCTGCCGAGGTGTAATCCCAATTATCCTGTTCACCAATTTCATGATTCTATCTGAAGACTCTGTCTGAAAGGTGTATTGGGAATTGGCAGGTCTTCATTGTGTGGCACTGAAACAATAGAGGGTGTTCTGTTGGGACACATTACAGCTATCCGCAGATATTTTAAACTTCGATATACCAACCATACAAAAGTAGCGGTTATCTGATTTTTTTTTTTTTTTTTTTTTTGATTTGGTAGTTGTTGGCGCATCGGCTTCTGTGGCCATATTGCACCTCCCAAGGTTTTTGCAGTACTTTGATCCAAGCCCGAGGCGGGAATCGAACCCGCGACCTTTGGGTTGCCGGGCAGGTACTTTACCCACTCAGCTAGCCCGGTCGGCAGCGGTTATCATGGTGGTCTGTAGGCTCTCTCCATATCTCAAGTATAAAAAGGGCAAACACACTTACGACTACCACGAAACCATCCCCCAGTGTTTATATGCAACGAGGTGCAAATAAATTGATTTGATCACCCGTAGGCGTTCCAAAATAGGCCTCATATGAGCTGAAAAATTTGGTGCCATAACTATGTTATGCTTCACCTGCCACGGACCTATACAATAGCTACAAACATAGCCGAACGAGTTGGGAGATAGCTAACACCATTGCTTTCCAAACTTTTTTGATGCCAATACACTGCACACATGCAAAAAATAATTCGATGTCCCTCCCAGAATTTTGTAATTAATAGAACCGCACCCATTTTGTTCCTTATCTTTAAGTTGATCGTAAATGCAATGGTATACAACTTCCTTTGTGTCGGGCCAAAAACATGTAAAGAGTAAGAGAAAAGGGAACGTGTGCCCATATTAAGCAAAAAAGCTTAGCCAAGGCCATCTAAAATCAACTACGTCAGTTCGTAGATTTTAAAGAGAAGACCGTATTCAGAGCTCACCAGCCGCCGAGTACGAGGCTCAAGAAGAAATAAATTTCGTAATTTTTTAATATATTAATTAACAGGTGAATTTTAATGAGTCAGTTAAGCTAATATATGCAGTGAAAGGAAACTGGGGTGAAACAACTGACATGATTCCAAAATTTGGCGACACCCTTTGGATTACGACGTGGCATCCGCTTTGGAAAGTTCTGCCCTAACACCTTCGTTTGGCAGCCATAGCAAAATGCAAAAAAAAAAAAAAAACCTTTATTATACTTATGCTACATGCCCTCATATATCACAGTATTGATATGCACTCACCTAATACATATAAATATCCCAATAACATGAACCTTCAATTACCGCCAGTGTATTAATACTAGACAAAAACCAATGATACCATCAGAATTGGCATACAAATACATATAAGAAACAGTTAAAATGTTTTGATTATGATATGTTTTCAACTCGTCATAATTTTCCAAATAAAAGCAATAATTTTTATTTACAATTTCAAAAATTTTCAAATCCTCTTATTTTTATCAGATGTACCATTTTTCCCTTAAAAAAATTGCGTATCCTAGTTATAAGCGATTAATGTTTGAGAAAGCAAGTGAAAATAATCATTCTTCAGCCATGATGGTAGACCTACTGTTTTAAGCCTTAAAAAATAACTCTGAAAAAATAATAAATAATAATACATACTCGTATATATTCGTTAGACAAGCAACATTACTCTAGATCTAGGGACCGTTTTATTCCTCTTTTTTGTTTCGTTTGTTTGGAAGGAGGGGTAAGTTTTAAATGCGATTTAAATTTATTTATTATTATTATTTTTTTTATTTTTTTTTTGTTGTGTCTGAATACTGATAAAATAAAAGTTGCATTCGGTATTAATAGTAAAATTTTTGAGCATCAATTACTGAGCTTGGTTACTGAGCATAAGTAACACTACAAGTGAAACTACACTATTCGTTCTTTTATGCAAGTGGCTATAGCCCTAGGAATGACCTTGGTAATCAGCACGCTTTCATTAATTTTATGTTCAGATCCTTATTCATACAGATACTTGTTGGCGAACACATTTGTTGCTTATTCACTGCAAGATGAATGAAAGTTAACGAGCAAGCATTACAAGCGCTATTGATATACAGTATTTAATGGAGAGATATTTGTCATTAGAAAGATTGGGTTCTTAAACTCCGGTGAAGTTCCTCAAATGAAAGTAGATAACAAACTAAATTTGTTGTGTCTGTCATAGGACTCGTTAAAATATTCTCTACACGGATCTCGAAGAATGAATAACAAAGTGGAAAACATTTGCTAAAATAAGATACTGGTTGTTTTCGGATTTTTTTTTTTGTTTTTTTTTATTATTATTTATTTTTTTCAATCGGAATGACGACTTATTGCTAAAAGTAATAAGTAGTCGTAGTTTGTGGAGAGTTTTAAAGTATACAGAATACATGCAACTTCTGTAAATATATATATTTTTTATAAATCAGTTTATTAGCTTTTTTCCAGCATAGCCTAGATGGTCAGGAATGCGTACACCATATTGAGTTAAATTTATATGTTGCTCAATATGAAACACAGTTTACTTTCATATTGAGGTACTGTATAACTTAAAAGGTGTCAGTCTGAATCCCACAGTTTCGAGGATAAATAAACAAATAAATTAAAGAAGTTTCTGTTTATATTCCGGGATGATCGCATAAAGTCAGAGGAGTGCACAAGATGGAGATAATACAAGAACAAAGCAGAACTACCACAGCATTCTAATTTAGACTTAGTAACATAACCTAAATGTGATTGTTTCAGTTCTAGAGTTGCAGGAATAATTCAGGGGAGGACCCCATTCTTATCCGAGCCTGGTACGCGTAGAAATAGGTTGTAAATAAGACGTTAAACTGTCATGTAGTTCAGAAGTGTATTCCGAGAACAGGGGCTCACATCTAGTGAGTATGGGCTTGGCACACCAGGGTCCTGAGCTGGATATCATCATTCTTCACTTTCTTGGTGATTCCTCGCTAATTCTGACTCTTGCTCTCTCTCTCTCTCTCTCTCTTTCTCAGGGTAACTCGGGAATTTTTTTTCTGGGCTGGTGCAGCATAAGCCTCAGGCTTCCTTGCACCATATGGCTAATAATAACAATAATAACATCTAGTGAGTATGGGCTTGGCACACCAGGGTCCTGAGCTGGATATCATCATTCTTCACTTTCTTGGTGATTCCTCGCTAATTCTGACTCTTGCTCTCTCTCTCTCTCTCTCTCTTCTCAGGGTAACTCGGGAATTTTTTTTCTGGACTGGTGCAGCATAAGCCTCAGGCTTCCTTGCACCATATGGCTAATAATAACAATAATAACATCCAGTCTTCCTGGATATATATCTCTCGCAAATTTGAATTTCCATCCCATGTGGTTTGGTTCTCTGATCATTGCTATGAGCAGGGCTCTGGGCACCAACTGCGAAAAGTTAGTCGTCAGATGGGGGTGGGAGGAAGAGGCATACAAAAACTATTCATGTTACATGACGAGGTGAACATACTTAAGTTTACTTTGCTTGTTAGTTTTGAATTCATATAATGCCCCTTTCCCGAAGCGGTTGGTCGATATCAATTAAACTCACGCTAGGATATTGGGAAGTTTATTGCCAATTAAAATTAGCGAAAATTAAAAGCATTTAAATGTATTTACGTTAACAACTTTTATTTATATGCTAAATTAATTATTACCAGCATATTGAAGTAAGAAAAATTAAAAATGCCACAAGAAATGATAAAATTACAGGTCACTCTCTGAGTTACAAACACTCGGCTTCCAACCATTGTGCATGCGAACAAAAAATAAATAGAAATATTTTCATGAATGAATAATCTTCGAATGTTTGTTTATTTTTC
The DNA here is from genome assembly GCF_048544385.1 of Mastigoproctus giganteus. Lineage (NCBI taxonomy): Eukaryota > Metazoa > Arthropoda > Arachnida > Uropygi > Thelyphonidae > Mastigoproctus > Mastigoproctus giganteus. The sequence goes on along the minus strand of NC_143579.1, from coordinate 62,342,353 downwards.
ACTTGATAAAATACAGGAGAGAGAGAAATGAATAAATAATTTATAAATGCTGTCTATGGTTTAGCGTCCGTACTGGGAGTCCAACGTATTATATCTTTTTCGAAAGTGGTGCCAATCCTTGACAGGATACAGATCAAATCTAATAACAGATTAAACAACACAGAACTCAAAAAAAAAAAAAAAAAATCCCATATATGTCTTTCTTCTAAGGAATTAAGATAGAGATCGCGGTGTTCATAAAACAAAGAATTCGCGGTTTAGCATCAAATCTACTAAACATCTGTAAAATACTATATCAGGGAGAAAAAAGTCCCAGGGCCGCTCACTAGGCATTCCATTCCATAGCGTTAGTACGGAATAGAGAGCCGAGTGAGTGGCCTTGGGCCGCCTGTTGGCGTTTGCTCCCTACTCTAGGCATCACGTCGTATTTCTCATCTGCCGTATTTTAGTCGTCATGCCATATTCTCAGGCTCGATAAATCCGATCGCCTAGTCGCGACCGGATTTATCGAGCTCCTTCTACGAACCTCCTGGCATTTGAGGTTTGGATAATTTCAGAGTTACAGAACAACGCCGTCCTTAACAATCAAGTAATGAATTTGCTAGGAAGATGAAGACAAGAAACCTGAACCTCTCTTGGTTAAATTTACCACAGTGTTGACTTCAACACTTGCACAAGTTGAACTCGGATCAGCTGTGATGGATGAGAAATATTGGGGTGGTTAAACTTAAAATTAGATTTTATTCAATGTTTCAATCCTCGAGCCACCTGTCTTCATCAATTTTCAGCTGGTACCAGGAGGAAGTGGGGTACACTCGTCTCCGTAGCATCCTAGTCGGCACGATACGCCACTATATGCTACTCATTTGGAGAGATCCGGATTCAATTTCCATTAACGACTGGAGGAATTTCAGAATGCCTCTTTACGCTTAGCTAAGTTAGCGGATTTCAGGTAAAGGGCTAAGATTAGTTATTCTTAGTTTTTCAGCGCCCACACAACTTTCAGTCAGTCCGTGGACATCCACTGCTACAGACAAAATGCATTACACGGATGAGATTCGAATTTGTCATTCTGAAGACGAGAATTTGTACTGTCACTCTAGAAACATCACTGCATTAAATTACTGCAGTGATATTGTCACTCTTGAAACATCACTGCGTTATTTTTGCCCCACTGGGGATCAGCATTTAAGGAATTGGTAGTGTATATTCGAGAAGCTGAAGCTGTTTGAGCAGGGCAAGGTTTCTCCAACTGGAAGGTGGAATGCAATGTGCTATCATCAGCAAAACTGTGGATAGGATTTCTGGTCAATGGAAGAGGGTTATTAATATACAAGAAGAAAATAGTGATGATGTGATCCTACTACAACAATATGGGGAACACCAGCATTAATGGAGAAGATAGAAGACAGGGAGCCATCTACTATCACCAGTAGTGAGGTGTCAGAGAAAAACTAGATACCCAATTACAAAAAAAAAAAAAAAAAAAAACAGTTGGAAAACCATAAGATGCAGCTTTATTAGAAGACCTTTATGTCAAACACAATCACGAGCCTTTGAAGTGTCAAGAGCAACTGCTTGAGTTTCATTAGACTTTCCCATGAAATTTGTCTATAAATGGGTAATATAAGCCAGAATATCACCAGTGGATCGACACTGATGGAACAATACTGGCGATTGTTGATCAGTGGAAGGTTTCTAGATAGTTTAAGAGTTGGAGGTTAATTGGTTTATCCATTACTTTAGAAAGAGTAGAAGTAAGTGCAATGGGACGATAATTGGATGGGAAGGATTTGTCACCCTTTTTAGTTGCTGGCGAGATATGAACAAATTTCCAAGCAGAAGAGAAAACACCTTTGGAATAAGAAAGTGAAAATAAGCGACACAAAACAGTCTCAGGTTGTTGTTATTTGGTTTTAAGGAGCATTAGCAACTAAGGCCATATTGCTCCGAGGATATGCGGTGGTCATTCCCTGACCTTTCCGCATCCTCCGTATTTGGTGGTCATGGGCTCGAACCCCGGTCTAATCAAGAAGCGTGTGCTACGCACTACTGCTCCTGCCCACCTGGCTACGGAGGCGCCAGTAATCTCAAGAGCAAAAGTTTTGAGAAAGTGGAGAAATACCACCAGGACCTGAAGCTTTCTTAGCATCAAGATTGTTCAAAATCCTTCTGACATCCCTTTGACGGAAGACAGCACGAGACATTGAATGGAATGTATTGAGAATGGTAGGAGGTGGTTTACTAAAATCATCAATAAGTGAGTTAGAAAAAAAGTAGGAAGCTAGCAAGTCAGCTTTATCTCTGACGGAAGTGGAATTAGAACCATCTAGTTTTGACAGTGGTGGGAACAGAGATGGACACAATTTGCGATCAATAGCTTTGGCAAGAGACCAGAATGCTCGACTACCATTTAGACTAGAAGCCAATTTTCTCCTCTTAGTCTATACAAAATCTAGTTTCGAATGATTAATAACTGCTTTACAATTGTTGTGAATTTCTTGTAGGACAAAAATGAACCTAGAAATTTGAATTTGGATACAAGCCAATTGTAATATGCAACGTTCTTATCTTGAACAGCCTTCACACATTTATTGGAAAACTACGGGTTAGATAAAGGATGAGATGTTAAGGTGGAGTGCGGAATAAAAGATTTCATCCCTACAAGAATAATTTCACTGACACGAACTGAGCAAACATTGTAATCAGAAGATTTGAAACAGTAATTCGACCAAGGAAAAGAAGAAAATAAATCTCGCAGATCATCCTATTTTCATTCTTGTAATGCCAAACAACAAGAGGTTGAAAATGGCCACGAGAGAAAGGCTCTATTGGAGAAAAGACCATCACCAAGTTATGATCTGAGGTACCTAGAGGACCACTCACCTTGACCATGTACTTAGTAGGGTTGTTTGTTAGAAAAAGATCAAGCGTGTAGGCTGCGTGGTTAGGACTGTCTAGTATTCTGGTAGGTAAATGAACAATCTGTGCGAGGTCATTAGTAATTAAAAAGCCTCAGCATCTCGACCAGCTGTGTCCATGTGACCAGAAAACGGAAGCCAGGTAGAGTTGTAAACATTAAAATCACCAAGGAAAATTATTTCACTGTTAGGAAAGTTGGACTGGAGAAAGTCAAGTTTCATAAAGACGAATTAAATGAGTTCCAAGTGATTAGTGGAATTGGAATAATGACAGAGGCAACAAATGAATTTGACAGAATGTGGTAGAGAGATTTTAAGCCAGAGAAGATCGAAAATAGGAAATTCCAAATTACTAAATCTCTAAAAAGGAACATCCAAATTATTAAATCTCTAACAAGGAATATTCAAATTAGTAAATCTCTAAAAAGGAATATCAGAGCGGACATGTGCACTACCACCTTTGAGGAAAAGGGAATCATACAGCAAATAATTTGGACAACTGAGATGAGCAGTGGTTGAATCAACCGATAACTGGGATTCTGTCAGAAAAAATACACGGGGTTTGGTAGACTGAAGTGGAAATGGACATCATTGAGATTGGAACCGAGACCACGTATATTTGTGAAATGATCGAGGAAGTGTTTGGGGGGGGGGGGGGTTAGATCTTTTTGCAGATAAGTTTGTTCTGTTAGTTTGACAATTTATGATGTTTTCAGTAATAAGAAAGGTGGGGAGGACGTGCTGTATGAAGTAATGAATTTTTGAATATGACATACACATGGCAAAAATGGATCCAGCTGCTTGACAATGTCCCCAGCATATACACTAGTTGGACTCCCTCCAGTCGCGATATTGAGCAGAGGCAGAGAGCTTGCACACTAGCTGATCCGGAAGCCTCCAAGAGTGATACCAATAGTCCGTCCAGGTATTATCTAGCGGCCAGCCTGCGAACGCTGTTTTAGAGCTGTACCTTCGAAATGTAAGGAAGATCGGATCATAATCTTAAAAGACATCAATCATACTGCATGATGGAAGGAATTGGGGGAGGGTTGACGGACTTTGCTCTGGAGTCTAAACATGGGTTCCACCACTACAAGCCACCAATAAGGAAAGTGTTTGTATTACACCGGTTGATGAGAGTCACCTGCCACCTAGTATTGCCTGGTTTACATAGAGGGGTGGCATTCCTCCGTGTGGTGTAGGCGCCACACCTCGACTCCTGCTTACGTTGGTTCGCACCGGGGAGGCCACCTTTAGTATACTAGGTGCCGTATATCAAGGTTTGCATATTTTTATATTAAGGTCACCTGGTAATTTCTTACATATACCCGTATTGTGTCTGTAACTTGAGTCCGTTCTCTGGTCGATTTTCCTATTTTTCTGGACGATAAAACTCCAGTATCTGGTGGAGGGAAACTTTGCCATCTGCACCTCAGGCCGACTAACTCAACCACGGAGTGAGAAAAGCCCATTAAAGTTCCTCGCGTTATGGACAATATTCGAACCCACCCAGTCTTTTCCACCCGGTGTAGGGAGGACGGTGACGATACCACTGTGCTACCGCTCAAAGAGGACTTGCATATGGTGATTATACCCAAGTTACTAACAGCCCCACCATCGTGAAGGTGCAAGCAGAGGATTTGGCTGTCACAGATCGACCAGACTTCGCAATTAGTTCCACTTGGCTTGTGTACCACCCGAATATCATTTCCATCAGCGTTTTAGACTCCCGAGTAGAAAGTCTTGCTTGACATACCTGAGAATGTCTGTAATAACCTCAAGGACCTAGTCGGTTCTAAAATCAATCTATTCGTTTTTTGGTTCTAATATCAATCGATTCTTTTTTTTTTTTTTTTTTGTTTTATTCTGAAAAACAATTGATTCTCTGTTTTGTTTTGTTTTTTGTTCTAAAATCAATTGGTTCTTTTTTTTTTGGTTCAAAAATTAATTGAATTTTTTTTTTTAATGAACAGTATTCCAATGAAGAACTAAAAATAAGCAATGCCAATCTTACCGTACAATAAAATATCATTCCGTGGATTGCAATGGCAATTAAGTAAATATTAGTTTTTTACACTGCATTGCGTCTTTAATTTTTTTTTTAATTATGAAAAAAAAAAAAAGAAAGGATTTTTAAAAACTCCGACAAAAGAATTCTCTCGAAATCTGAGACTGAATTTTCACGAGCGTAATCAAGAATTCTTTTCTTCTTCTTCAGAGTCTGTTTTTGTCCAGATTTCAACCTTGAAAGTCCTATCACTTTGATAATGGGGATTATAAAATTAAAATGAAAACCTAGCATGAAAATCTTCTGGATTGTTTAATAACAAATTCGTTTGATATTTTCCAAGTTCAAGTATTATGTGCCAATAATGCCATCATTAGTTTCACAATAATTCCCTACATTCTTTCAGATATTCCAAATGAAACCAGAATCAAAATACAAACAAAACCTAAATTTAAAACATGGCAGAAATTGCAAAACAAAATGAATTAATATATTATAAATTTAAAATATAATATATATTATAAATTTAAAATAAAATATATGTTATAAATTTAAAATATAAGGAACAAATGGCAGCCTTTTTTGTAGGTGGAATGGCACGTAAACTCCATTAATAATACATGTGTTTTAATGAAAAATCAAGCTCAAATTTTTAACGAGTCATTGTACATATAGTATACATACATGTATTAACTGCCTAGGCAGTTCTTATAGATTCCCCTACAATATGCCGATGTCATCTGTGTTGTAACATCTCTGCATAGCCAAACACGTGTGTTGTGTGGGCATGTGTGTTTGTTTAGCATTGTATCGTATGACTGTCCTCTTAGTAAACAGCCAACAGAAAATCGCTTGGAAATTCGTTGGCCGGTCCCGTCCCATGCCACGCGGAAGCGGACTGTCTATTGTATTCGTTGAAACTCTGAACTGGGCTTTCCTCTGGGTCCCTGGGGCTCCAGAAAGCAAGTCCTAAATATAAAAAAATAAAAAACCTGTGTGAATGGGAGATAGGCGGAAAAAAAGGGAGGGAAAGTATAGTTTATTACATTAGAAATTGAGACAAAAAAAGGCAAACCTTGAGACGCAGGACTGGGGACCACCAGCATCCCTAGAGCATGTTGTTTAACAACATTCGCATACTGCGAGACAGCTTCTACTTGGCAGGTGTAAATGGGAGAAACAGAGGGAGGGAATTTCAATGCTAGAGTATTGCATGATGTTCTACAGCGCTAGCTGTTTAACAGTGCATATGTGCTATGTAACAACTACTGCTAGGCAGGTATGCGAGGTAGTGTATGCCCCTGCGGAACGCTGGGATTAAATTCATCTTCACCATTAGACCCGTGCCACAATCCGATAGTTGCCTGTATTCTCTCCCTTCCATTCTTTGGACCCAGGCTGGCCGTGGCCACTAATTTTAATGCTAATTTTGTTTTCCAAGTCTCATTTATTCTTCCTTTTCGGTACCGCGTAATTATCCTTCGTAATTATCATCATATTTTCTCATTCTATAAATCTTTCTAGATAAGGAAGTATAAAGAACTTCTAAAGCGTTAGTCGGTCTGAGCCGAGGGTATCATGGTAGCACTGAAGCCTAGTTTAGCCAATTTGGCCTACATTGATCTGTGGCCAATGCAGGTCAACAAGAAGGTGGGTGGTACCAGTGTCTGGTGACCACTCCACGAACCTACAGTTGATAAATGTGACCTGTGGTATGAATTTCCTGGTAATGCTACCCTTGGTTTATGATCTCATCTTATCTGCCATTGCAGCACGAGATATTTACAGCCCTAGCAGATAGCACAGTTGATACAATCATTGTCCTCCACACACCAGGTGGAAATGACCTGAGTTTGAATCCCGTCAATAACGAGAGGAATTTTCATGGTTTTTTTTTTCTTTTTTTTTTTGTTTCGCAACAGCTGAGTTAGTCGGTCTCAGCCGAGGGTATTATGCATTTTTCTCTGGCGACTCGGATTTTATCTTTCCGTCAAACAGCAAATCGACCACAAACATACCCAGTTTAGAGACATGTTATATACGGGGCATTATGGCTTGTTTCTGATGTGCCTAAAACCGAAGAGCAACAACGAGGTATTTCCATATTTTGTTCTTTTCCTGCTCTGCATCATTTGCCAAATCAAGTGTTATATTCATTATTTGGCTAGGACTGAGTTTGGGTGGCCAAGAAGGTCAAGCAGGCTTCTTCCAGACAGTAGCTCTAGTGTATGGATAGATGTAGGTGTAGATGTTATGCATGAGTAATATTTAGCATTGTATTATGGCTACTCGCTTGACTTTTACCTGTTTTTTTTTTTTTTTTTTCGCCATATGACAGCTGCTCAGTTGACAATGGACACAAATTCACATTCATATAACTGGGCGAGAACTTTACCTTTTACTTCTCAATCTGTCCATATTATCCTAATTGTCATCGAAATAAGAGTTTTCACTTTTCCAGCTATGTATATTACGTGTGTTGTATAGGTGAATTTGCGTTCTGAAGTATTTGTGTTCAACACATATCATCATAATAAAATATATTATTCATATATTTTATTTTCCTTTCATATACATTATTTTGTTTTGGTGGGAGACACAGTAAGTTAATGCGTGTCATAGCACTGGCTAGATTCTGGATTTTTTCTGGATTACGTCTAGCGTTACCAGAAATTGCGAACGTGAGATCTTCTGAGTATGCGACCATGAAGACGTTCTTGAAATAGTTACTCAGTCAGCCACTCATCCAGAACTGGTTTCAAAAAGGTAGGCTCAGCACAGAGTCTTGAAGCGCCCTATCTTAATTGTTTTCTCCATTTTACATCTGCCATACATTAAGATCATAGCAAAGACTTGCTACATTAAGATAATTATTTCGTTTGAATGCATTGTGGAACAGAGTAGAATGTTATTGTGAACAACCATAAAACGCATCTTACAAACAAAAGTACATTTAAAGAGATATACAGTTTCCAGTTGTCGCCTGACTATAGGAGGGATACCTTGTATTAGGGCCTTTCCATTGACCTATGATTTGATCCTTTATTTACCGTTGTACTTTATTATGTTTTATAAGCAACAGAGTGTGGGTGGGAAACTATTTATAAATAAATAAATAAATCATTGGCATCGGTTGGGATGGAAATTTACAGTTTGTATTTTCTGTTTGTTTGAGTTTTTGTCTAGTTATTGGGTTAACCATATTTAAGATTTATTTTCTGTAGTATCAGTCTTGATCGCTTGCATAGGGGCATCCATGGTTCTTTTGCTGTTAACAGGTCATGACAGAAATGCTCGTGTTTAGGATTTTCTACCGAGATGATGCCTCCTTAAGAACTGGTCACTCTGATTCCCTTAAACTTAATTCTGTTCTGCTTAAGCGGTTATCTGTATACGAATACAGACTCTGATACCAATCTGTGTGCATGTTGGTGTTGGGGATTGAGAAGGTTTCCTTGCTTGTTCTGGCATCAGTTGCGCCATTCTTCAAGCAGAAATTTTGGAAAATAAACAGTTGTTGGCGCATCGGCTTCTGTGGCCATAATGCACCTCCCAAAGTTTTTGCATTTTACTCTATCCAAGCCCGAGACGGGATTCGAACCCGCGACTTTTGGGTTGCCAGGCAGGCACTTTACCCACCTAGCTAGCCCGGTCGGCTGTATAGTTTGTAAATATTTTAGTCCTGCTCTTTCGGATGCAACAATATTCTTCATGCACTATGGAACCTGAAGCAAAAGGCCCTTTCCTAAGTGAGCTATGTGAACGCAGCTAAATAATTGCATAGTGATATATATATATATTCCACCTTGAGAATGCCGTGTGGTGGCGTAGCCAATGGGAGAAGAGGGATGCGGATCGCGTGGTACAAGTGTGCGAATTACATCACTACAAATGCATGGTAAATAATTACATAGGTCATTCACTGATTAGATATCAATCAGCGGGTTTCGACAGATGTGTCTTTTACACAAAAAAGATTTGACTTACTCTGTCAGTTCTAGATTTTATGTAGAAAAGCGTGCGCGGGGTTTGACGGTCAAAGTGAGCAGGGGGCCAAGCCCCCTAATATCAGCATTTTTCACTACCTGGGCTAGTTACTTGTTGGGTTTTAAGAGCATCGGCAACTAAGGCCATGTTGCTCGGTGTCTGTTTTAATTGCGTCTGTTTTAAGGTCGATTTTTTGTTTGCTGGATAAAAAACCTGAGTTCCGGGAGAAAAAACCATGCTACCCTCGCCTGAGACCGACTAACTCAGCCACAAATAAAAATTCATCCCGTTATCGACGGGATTGGAACTCAGGTCTTTTCAACCGGGTGTGGGGAGGACAGCGATCCTACCAACTGTGCTACCCACGAGGGCGACGAGTTAGTCAGTGGCTGGATAGTAGGAAGTCGAGGGTTGCATATTTTAATATGCTGGAAGCATGGGGTTTTGTCCAGAAAACCGTCAAACCGATGGAAGAATATGCATTATTGTAAACAATATATATTAATGCTCCATAGGCTTATTTGCTTTGGCGCTTAACACGGTCAATTTAACACGGTCTTAACACACTCTAATACACACGCATACACCTTCTTCATTGTAACTGTGGGAGGGGTTGATCAACAGGATGGAAGTGGGTCAATAACAATCATAAGTACTTAGGGTTGTAAATGGTCATTAAAATGGAACTCTCCGGTGTCGTGGAACTGTCTTCAAGATCCTGGAGACAGTTCCAGGACACTGTAGAAGTGTTCCAAAGAGCCACACAAGGTTGACCAAGAGTCGTAACACCAGCATAAGTTTATAACCACCAAATTTGTTGTCCACTGTAATTAGTTGCTTTCACACAGATTCAGATATTGGCCTAATTACAGCTCAGAGTCGGGGGAACAACAGCCATTGCCCTCGCGGGGGGATATATTCACCATCCTCTCCACATTGGGTAGAAAATGCTTGGGGTTCCAATCTCGTCAATGACGAGGAATTTTTGTGGATTTTTTTTTTTTTATTTATTTTTTTATTTTGTATTATTATTACAACGTGACGATCTCAACGTCAGCAAGACGTCTCTCTGGGAAGTTCGTGCCTATTTGCGTCCAGTAAATAGGCAAATCAACCATAAAATACTCGCAATTTACAGACACAATAGATAAATTACACACAATATTTGAATGAATTAATTAATTTTGATGTTATTTTAGTTAAAATGGCATCTATGACATCAGTGCGTTTCTACTTTTCCATGCTCTATGAGATTTACAATTTCATTATTAGAACAACATTCCATTCCAAGGATAATATTCCATTCAAAAGAGGGCAGTTAGGTTAATTAATAACTCATCTCTAACAAAGTCTCTCCACTCTCTGTCTCATAGACATTCTGTTTCTGCTGCGTGCCTTTTCTATAGATATAAAATGTTTCTATATATTTATAGAAGCCTTCTTTCTATAGAAACCAACTCAGAAGAACTGAGTTGGTTTCTATAAATTTTGTATAATTCCCTCTCTCTCTTACAAAGAAGTCTGTACACGTGCCATAACCAGTCAACATCCTTTTACTGTTCAACTTCAAACATACAGAACTAACTTTTCTTCTTCCTCATTTATTCATTCAACTTCCGTTTTCTGGAACAACCTTCCTTCCTTTATACGTATTTCCTGAAAATTACAATCTACAGAAATTCAAGTCTAATGTCAACAAGTATCTTGTTTCATCTTCTTAACCTTCAGCCCATGCAGGATACTAAGTACTATAGGTTTTAATACCGTCGTGTTTGGGGTTTCATAAAAAAAAAAAAAAAAAAAAACTAAAAGAGTGGCGAGTTAACAACGATTGTTTACAATGGCGCTTATAAGCATTCTGTACTAAAATTTTTTGGCAGCGTACTATTTGGATGTGTTAATCCAGGACCTCAGCATGCCACTAATCGTGTGGATGTCTAGATTGTTATTTCATCACTTCGGTTGCATCATACAATAAATTTATTTATATTAATTGCGACATCACAAAAAAAAAACAAAAAATTCTACCAGAGGATTTGCGATATTTACAATTACCGAAACAGCAATGTATTCGTGGGGGTCCTCAGTTATATCTCTGACAAGAACGCTCACTTACAAAAGTTCAGATCGGCCTTTTACGGGGAAGGCTTTCGGTTGAGATGGAAATCGCAGTCCAAACATTTCTCTGAGCAACGTATCCATTACGCTACAACGGAGGCCACATTTACTTTTAAAAGAAAGAACTGGAAATCTTATCGAAAAGTTTAAAAAAGGCTGAAGTCTTTGAATAACGAACTTGACCAGCAGCAGTATCGTAGCTACCCTTTTTCGGGCTCGGAGGCAAAGAACATGTTCGGGCCCCCACTTAATTAATGAAAATTGCAAAAAGAGGAGACAGCCAAAGACGCCGGGTCCCTAAAAGGCCCGAACCCGGAGCCAATTGCCTTGCTTGCCTACATGGTAGCTATGCCACTGACCAGCAGGATGCATGTTGCGCGATCTACCCAGTAAGTTATCCCAAAAAATACAAAGTTCTTTTTTAGTTGTAGAGCTAATATACTGTCTGCTGAAAATAGCTAGATTAAAATGTAAATTCCTTTTATTTTTACTTTAGTTACAATATAATATGATATAATTAATAACATTGTTTAAATTATAAATGTTGTAGCCATTATGATCGTAAGCACTGATTTTGTTGGCATGAAATTTTTTTATTATTATTAGTGTGTCAATTTGTAAATTTATCAATGTTTTTATTTAATTTTTTTATGGAGTTTTGGTTTCCCCTTCGATTGCCCCTATTCAATGCTGAGACTTCGACCGTAAGATGATCATGAAGTATTATTTTTTGGTTGATATGGCTGCTGTTACTTGTTTTATTATCTGATATATTTTCTGAATAAAGAATGAAATTTGGGCACCATTTTAAATTATTTCTTGCCTTGTTAAAAAAAGTGAAAAGTAATTGTTGACCTGAATTTTAATAACATGTTTGCAAGTGTTATATTATTTATTTATTGTCGTGTTATTTATTTAATGTTGCTCAGCCATTTTTTCAGATACGGAACACTTTTATATATGAGGTAGACGTCACGGCCACAAAAAATATTAAACTACATCTACAAATATATTATTAACTATATCTTAAATACAATGATATGTACTCTTAATTAACATATGTAGTATACGTTAGGTCGTATAGGCATATTTGTATCTCCCATCACTGTTAATGGTAATGTTGCGTACTGCAAAAAACAAAACAAACAACAACAAAAAAAAAAAAACTATTTTATTGTCAAGTCTCGTGGATTACTTTCGTAAGTTATGCGGACCCACAGGTTAGGAAACATTGTGCTAGACGGTTAATTGCCCAGTAATTTGTGTAATTTATGTATTAATTTTCATAATTAGTAAATTAGTCGGTTAATTGAATTAAATGTTTATTATCCTCCTCTCCTTCCTGAACGTCCTAGTACATTTCTTTAGGTTACACCGAGGGGATGGAAATAGCTTTTCGGAATATTATTAATATTATAAGGATTATTACAATTATATAGAAGAGCCTTGGGAAAATGAGCAATACACAAAGGACAGCAAATGGGAGCTAAAGGGGCTAGAGCTCCCCATCCCTTTATAATAAAAAATAAGTGTGTTTTTTTTTTTTTTAATTTTTTTTTTTTTTTTTTTTTACTTTTAAATGATAATTAAGAAACATTTATACCATGTGTTCAAATACCACAAATGTTTCAAAAATAACATTTAGCTGTGGTGGTCATGTCGGTGAGTTCTACTCATTGATGTCTGATAATAGGATTGGGAAAGAATAAGCACAGTGGCGATCCCAGGATTTTCTAACGGGGAGGGGCTAAAGAAGTGTTCGGGAAATCGTTAAGCTTATATAAAGTAGCAATGTAGCAGTAAAATATCTACATTAATTTGATCATAAAGGGTGGGCTAGAACCCCCTTTAGCCCCTACCTGGAATCGCCACTCTATATATATATATATATATATATATATATATATATATTGTATCTTAATTTCCTAACCATGTTAAAGCCCAAAATTTGAGAAAGAAATAAATAAATTTTCTGGCCAAGAAAATGCTCATTTTAAAAAGGATAAAAAAATAAATAAAATAATAATAATAAATAAACATTTAAGTGTTAAAACTAATTAGAATACCCTCTTATTTACTGTTGGCAACCGCTTGATTCCAGGAATCTTTATCTTATGGCACGATCACTTAGAATAGGATAAGGTTGCCAATTTAGTTTTTGACTGATACATTTTTTTTTTTAAACCCCAAACACAGAAATATTAGAAACCGTGCATGGATTGAAAGCTGAGAAGGCAGAAAATAGTTGTTGATATTAGTCTTGAATTTTAATTTTCAGAAATTCATGTGAAAGAAAGATGTTCAAGAGAACAGAGGGGATTAATAAGGAAGATAAAAAAGTTTCTGTGATTTTGAAGATGGACAGTGTGGATTCTAACTGTTTGCGGCTCGTGTTTGGATGAGGGTGGGCGAATTAAAGATGCGAATTCAAAGAACAGTGGCCATGCATGTGTCTATAGAAAAGGCATGTAGAAGAGACAACGTCTGTGAGACAGAGAGTGGAAAAATTTTGAAAGATTAAGAGCACTTCAGTTAAGCGTACAGTATTCTATGGTAGGATACATTTGAGACTAGACTTGAGAGACTACATACAGAGCAAGTAGTTTTTTAGAAGAAAAATAATGCTAAGAGCGAAAAATAAACCCCAATTTTTTATGTATGTAAGTCAGGGTAATTCCTAATAGAGACATGTGATCCTCTGTAGAAATCTATGTGTCATCGAAAATGAGGATAGAAGCAGTAGACTCTTTTTCGTGAGAAATTTAGACGCCTCATTGGAGAAATACTTGGAGATTGTCATTTAAGGAATTGGTGGGTGGTAGATATCGAGAAGTTGAAGCTCTGTGTAGGGCAGAGGTTCCCAAACTTTCTCGGTTCACAGCGCCCCTAGTGTCCTAGTAATTTTTTCACGGCATCCCTAGGCCAAAAGAAATACCTAACACAGCGGTTTTTGACTTTTTAATATATACCTATATAATAATTTTATTCTTTATATAGAGGTACTAAATAAAGATCAATTATAGATCACCACAAAATTAAAAAGATACGGTACAATGGATACCGTACACCTTTTTATAATGAAATAAATGTATAAATTTCAAAAAATAAAAAAAAAAAATAATAATAACTTTAAGTAACTTAAACCGAAATTACACGGCACCCCAAGAATGTTGTTGCAGCATGCTAGTGTTCCGCGGTACCCCGGTTGAAAACCACTGTTGTAGGGCAAGGTTTCTCATCCAGGAAGGTGGAATGTAGTATGCTGTCATCATAAAAACTATGAACTGGGTTTACAGTCACCGATTTTCAATTTTGCGGCAATTTCACAATTTTGTGATTTTTCAATTAAAATGAGGAAAAATCCAATGCCACCAGCCAACGCATCCGCTATTTTTTTTTTTTAACGGTTAGCGGTACAGCCTGTTGCTTATCGAATGCCTAAGTCTCCTTCATTCTGAATGAAGGGTTCCGGCAAGGTTCCAGAAATGTTACCTAATTGTATAATATATTTAGTCAATAGGCTGAATAAACTAATTTAAAAAAGACACCTGGTACAATAATGTTATTTAGAGAGATAATTTCCATTTTGCCTTTTTTTTTTTTTATCACTGATATGCATAAACCCATATGTATGTGTTCCAGGCCGGATTTACTGAGGTAAAGTGACGTGGTTGCTATAGGGCCCCAAGATCGCTGGAATTCCAAAACAACGGAATTTATGTTGGTCCGGATTCTTTCCATTCCAGCTACCTTACTTTTAGGGCTGATAATAATACCTGTCCCAGGGCCCCAAACTACCTAAACTCAGCATTGCCCTGTGTTGCGTGTTTGTTAGACAAGTTGTGTACAGCATTAAACAACCAGAAAATAAAAAAAAAATAATTAAAAAAAGGAACGAATAAAAAGTTCATATGAACTTATATTCGATTCTAACGGCTGTGAATTATGGTGAACAAATTTGTTTGAAAGTTGTTTGAAAAAAAAAAAAAAGAAAAGGAAGGGAGGGAAGGAAGTTATGGAGTTTTGAATGAATGGTAAAAAATTATAAAAATATATGAAATAACATAAAATAATTAGATAAAGAATAAGCGGTACGAACCTAGTAAAATGTTTATTCTTACCAGGTACGTGTCTACTTGTTCTTACATTTTATAATTTTTAATGTTGAAAATTCCATAGCATTTTTTTTTAAATTCAAACAACCATGGCTCAACCATGCATTCGTGCATCGTGACTGTTCAAATTCAGACCAGCGGCAAGACTACTACTATATAGACAAGCCAATACTCGAGAGGGAGGCTAGTTTTGGTATGGCTTTTAAAGATCACGATGGGGTTCGATCAGGGGCGTTCCTAGGGTATGTGGCGACCGGGTGACAACTGAAATTTGGCGTTCCCTTTAAAATTTTCTTCGTATGTGTATGCAAGTTTCAGGTTTTCAGGCGCCCCTTGAACGGGCCGTACGAGTGGTGCAGCGCACCCCTCCTACGACCCGCCCCTGGGTACGATGGAGAGACAGAATTACAGTTTCGCGTTTAAAGCGGACACATGACGTAGCCAAGTGATCAGGAGCGAGATGCAGTAGTACACGCTCTTTGAGTGGTTCAAACACCCGTGGCTGCTAAATACGGATAACGATTGTATTCATGATTTATTGTAAACTCCTCTGTTCAGGGCCACGTTAATGTTATGGTCAAACCGGCCATGGCCGGGAGCCTCAGCCGAAGAGGGGCCTCATTTTTAGTGTAAATATTTTCTAAAGTAGTGATAAAAATTTCTAATAATAATAATAATAATAGTTTTTACGGATGGCGGAAAAATATGTATCAATGTATGGATGAATAAAACAATATAATATAATATAATATAATATAAATAAACAATTAAACAACATAATTATAAAAATCTATGTAGTATTTGTGTATATATATTAAAGGGGCCTCAATTTTTAAATATGGCTGGAGGCCTATTTTCCGGCTCTGCCTCTATTCATGATTTATTTGTAAACTCCTCTCACCTGGTGATCGTACCGGGGTATATGAATTGCTTCTTTTTTTTTTTTTTTTCCCCCGCAGCAACACGATATGTACTCCGTAGTCGGCAAGACACATCGCCATCTGCCACTCGTTTGGAGAGGTCAGGGTTCGATTAACGTGGACGAACGGAGGAATTTCCGAAGTCCCGTTTAGTAGAAAGTTGTAGTTAACCATATATAGTGATATCAATACACGGTCATATAACTATCTATCTACACATGGTCTTATGTATTGATTATTTATGAGGAAGTTATTTGCACTTAATCGGAAGTATATATACATATAAACAACTCTAGTAACCTAATGGATAATCTGTTTATTTGCTTCTTAATTTCTATTTTTTCTTTACTGTTTTGTGATGTTCCTCCACTCCATGTCAATTGTCCTTGTACAAAGTACAAGAAGTAATTCTTCTAATTCATGTATTAATATTATATATGACTTTACATAAGATGAGTACAGCATGTGCGTACAGCACACACACACACACACAAGTACTGTATTTTTATGTATTATTATTATTCCATTATAGTTGTTCCTAGGTACCTTTATTTTCATTATAAAAAATATTTAAATGTCCCTAACGGCATATCAAAAAAAAGCATGAAATATCGATGAAATATAGAGAAGGAGAAAAAAAAATAAAAAAAAATATATATACTGTATATGCGTATGTGCATTCATATGGTTATACTGACATTTTCTCCAAACCCACATTACAAAGAATGCAACATCCTTTGACATTAAATTCTAATTTACTTTATATTCGCCAGGTGATATTGGAAAACTGGCGCAGAGATTTATGGGATTGTACGACATCTTCTCCCTGTTAGCTCCAGTAGGGGAGCTCTACTGGATGCGCTCTGAGCGTATCAGTTTGGCAGCTTCTTTGGAATCTTGCAACTTGGATACGTCAGTTTCATTTGATAAAGTTAAGGAATGCTTCAGGTAAGAATAACAACAATAATTAATTCCTTAAATCGCTACATATTTTCCCCAATAATATGTCGCAATTATATATTTAAATACATGAAAAAGTTAAATGGTGTGTGCGTGGGGGACATACATGTCAGCCGCGGGCAGGCCCCTCCCCCTTTTCTCCCCTACGCACACGCACATATGTACTGCGTTAACATACACATACATACACACACCATATCAGTACTCTACAGTATTATACCGGAAATAGAGATGAAGTCAAGCTGCCCCTTAAATAAACATTGGTTATTAATTTGCAGAAAAGGTAAAATTAATTTAAATAGTTAAACTCTACCACTCGCTGATATGCAGGAGCAGGTCTTGGAATAATATGGGTGTCAGCTTGAAACTGGATGTTTGTGTTACCTGACCTGTGATCTAGGGTTAATTCGGAATATTTTTTTATCCCGGCCGGTCTGTCTGTCAGACAGCGTATGGAGGCAAATGTTTCGACTAAAATTCAAGGTGGAGTAATTTGAGTAGTTTGGATTCCTCGTAATTTACCGTTAGGGATTCATAACCCTTAATTCCTTTTTTTTAATACAAACACATGAATAGTATCTGGCATAAAAATAGAAAAAATTTGGATCCCCAAAAGTTGTGTGAAATGCCTCATGGTTCAGTAAACTGTATAATATGCAGAAAGTGATTTTTAACCATTTTAAATTGGCTGTGGATGTAGGAACTTTCTTTATATATGTAGTTAATTTTTTAAATTGAGGCATACCATAAACGTTCTTTTTTCAATCTCTCAATTATTATTACAGATAATACTAAGTGTCAAAAACAGTTACCAATTTAAGTTAATCATTTTAAAATTTGATGTTACCCTGGTTATTTCACATTATGTCACCTCTTCTTCCATTTCCTGTTTTATCAGGCTCAGTAATATTACACAGAAGAGTCTGTTTTAATGGACTCTTCTGTGTAATATATTTTAATTCTGTAATAATAATGTAACCTGTTAATTATTCATTGTATTTCAGGTTAATGTGTTATGTATATTTTCACATTAAATTATGTTTTTTGTTACTTTTGAACTTGTACATGCTCTTTTATTGCTCATTCTGAAAGCTGTCTCAGGGCATTTTGTTGCATCTTTTCAATGGCTGGTCATTCATTTGATCATCATAATAGATCTTATCATAGACCTGGGTTTCTTTTGCTATTGTGGTTATACTTTGTGATGGTTTTTTATCTGTATGTAACTAGATAAGTGACAACAATAAACAGAATTCACAGGTGTGTGTGTGTGTGTATTCTCTATGAGGATTGTTTCATTTTTTTCAGTAAAGTAAGAAATTTATTTATTTTTTAATATTTGTTGTGTTGTAAGCCCACATCTGAATTTTTTACTTCAATTAAGTTCTTTTGAGTGATTTTTTTTTTTCTGTCTTTATTACTGAGGTAAATGCAGTTGCAGTCAATTTCCTTGTAAAGTTGTAAATACAGTTGAGTTCAAGGCTATGCCTAAGCAGATTTTGATTTTACATGATACCTTCCCATACATGGTATATAGTTTGAAACTTACAATAGGCAAAATATGTTAGCATTTACTTCTGATTAAGTAATATGGAAATGTTAAATGATTTGTAAATAAATAAATATTTTTTTATATGGCATTATTCCAGTGAGTTTTAGGTTTAGATATAGGAATTTTTGTTAACTAGAAATGCAAGTTTTAGGTTTAGATATAGGAATTTTTGTTAACTATAAGTGCAAATGAAAAAACTGAGCCTATAAATAATCAACTCCTTGCCCATGAAAATCTATTAGTTTGGAGTGCAGAATAAATTAGATAATAGTTATAGCAAGAAGAAAGCCAATAGGCAGTTCAAGGTCACCAATTAGGGCCTGTTCTATAGTGTTATGGAGTTGAATCTAAGTGACCTTCAACCTCCTGTTTGTTTCTCTATATCTAAAAGTATATGAAATAAATTTAATTCTTGTATTTTGGCACTCTAGGATTGTAACTTCCTATATAAATATATTAAGTAGAGAAGAGTGTTTCATATATGAGAAATTTTTTTTTTAGTATTTTACAAATTAAGAACTAGCCATTAGTACAAAACTTTCTCTTAGAAATTATACATAGGTACAACACTTCTCGAATGGTGTTCTCTATTCTAAGTTAGTTATCCTAATGGGTTGCTTTTTTTTTGTTATGACCTTGGTTGTGGAAGAAAAGGTCAGGAGGATTCTCATACATAGCTAGGAATATCAGAATGATACCAAAGGCATGACAAAGATGTAAATTAGTGTTGGGGGAAACATAAAATAAAAACCCTTTACAAAATTTGGGTGGGGGGAAATCTGTCTTCCTGATGATGCTCCCATTTCAAACATTTATGGTTTGTTAACTGAAGAATTGAAAAGGCAAAAGTCTTTTAATAATTCTGTTATATTAGACCTTAGTACTAGTTTTACAGTTATGTTATTCTTAATTCTTTTACACTGAAGTACTGTAGAATGGCATTACTTTCATGCAAACAGCACAATAAAAAAAAAGTGCTTGTTCTTTATTTAAAAAGTAGAATTTGTCATCATCCTCACAAATTCTATAGTACTGCTGTACTTCATAAGTAAGTGCAAAACTGAAAAGAGTGCATTAAAGCTCTGTGGTATCGGGAGACTAAATACACCTGGAAATATTTTTGTTTGCAGTTAAAAAAACGATGATAGTATTATTCTAACATTCCTAATTAAACATTATCACCTAGATTTAAATCTGAATTATTTAATTTAATTGTAAGTAAATTGTAATTCATCTGTAATTTAATTGTAAGTAAATTAATTCATCTGTAATTTAATTGTAAGCAAACTTAATTGTATTACCAATAGAATTGCTTTTTACATTGAAGTTTAAACCTTTGTAAAGAACATGCACGGAAGTATTTCAATAGGAAAAGAGTTTTACAGATAATCCTATAAAAAAAAAATTGATGCTGATTAGTACATTTTGAGATACTGAGTTGGTGCCAACTCAGTATCTGTTTGAGATACTGAGTTGGTTTATAATGGCTGCTTTTTTTTTTTTTTTTTTTTTTTTGTATCTTTGCTTACTGTTTGTTAATTTTTATTGGAGTATTAGTAAAATAAATGAACAGAATTATAATCCAGCACTACTATTAGATATAGTGAAATGTTTGCAGTTCAACCACATGACTTTCTGATTCAGGAAGTAGCATAACAGTCTTATTTAGGAAATGCTAGTCTTTGTCTGTCAGTTAGTTTTATTAATAGAAATATTATTTTTGTTCTTCATATATCATTAACACATCTGGTAAGTATGGGCTTGGCACACCCAGAATCCTGAGCTGGATATCATAATTCTTCTCTCTTTTGGTGAATCCCTCCTCTCTCTCTCTCTCAAGGTACTCATTTTTTTTTTTTGGCTGGTGCAGCATAAGCCTCAGGCTTCTTTGCACCATATGGCCAATAATAATAATAACAATCTAATCTATTATAAGGATCACTTTCTAGCTGAAGAAAAGTCATCATTTGGAGCCATTAATATTTTTACATTACTGAATTAGAGCTGCTAAAAAGAAATCACAGTAGGAAAAGTGGACTTATTTGCAGTATATAGTGACTCTCCCATTCCAACAAAGATATCAAGTTGTTACACTAGTCCTGTCTTATACCCCTCTTATAAGGTGCCTACTTGTCTTAAGTTAATTCAGCACTCCTGTATGCTGTGGATAAGGATTTCTGTATTCAGAAATTCTGAATACAGAATATTCTGTATTCAGAATATTCAGCTTGAATAACAAGTTTAGCTGCCTGTTCACTTTGTTAACCTCAGACCAGAGGCTGATTTACTGTGAAGCTAATGAAGCTTAAGCTTCAGGGCCCTCAACTGCACAGGCCCCTTCCAAGGCCCTGGAAGGGACCCTAGCAATGTGTTCACATGGGCATATGTTTTTATAAAATTTGCAAAAGTAAGATATTTTAACCACAATCAGTTAAGACCTCTGTCTCTTTCCATTCTGATTGCTGATTTGACACGAAATACTGACATCAATGAAGATAACAAAAAAAACTCGAAATACCACTACAACGAGGACTTGATGAAAAACTGGTTAATGAGTGCTGTCAATTCAAAGAGTATTTAAGATTAGTCACTGCATAAGAAAACTTGAAATGCCCTGAAATCTTAGCTCATATATAAAAGAAACTTGATAGAGATTTTCCCCAAATTTGACAACAATCCTAAAATTTTACATGGCATTACCAATAATGAGTTGTGAAGCTGAAAGAAATTTTTTTCTAAACTATCAATAATAAAAAAACAAATTTTGATCAGTCACACTAGAGGAAAGACTGAATTATGTTGCTATTCTTTCTATAGAAAATATTACAAAATCATTGCCATATGAAGAGGCCATCAAAGAGTATGTAGGGAAAAAAAGTATCATAGAAGTATGTCAGACAGTTAATTAATAAAAATATTGTTATTTTTCTGGATTTTATGTTTCCGGTATTTGTCAGATTTTTTAAATTTGTAATTTGTTGTGATTTCTTTCCTCATTCGAAATAAATATTCACTTTTGTACCTAATTTTGTATTCTTTTTCTTAAAGAGAGTCCCAAAAATTATGTAAGCTTCAGGCCTCACAAAACCTGGATCTTCCCCTGCCTCTCTCTCAGACTAGTTGATATTTTATCAAAATTGGTTATTGATGGTTGCAGGCTTGCAACCATCAATAACCAATTGCTAGTAAATAACTAGCATGATCTGAATTATGATCAAGAAAAGTTTAAATCTCACTAAGACTGTGTGTGACTCCATCAAATTTGTAGTGGCTGAAATTAACTTAGCAATGTACTCAACATCATTAAATTTATCATAAGTAGATGATGAATTTAATCACGGACTTATTGTTGCTATTACACTGTCAATGAAAGGCTTTTTTTTTTTGATTGAGATAAAAACAACTTAAATCACTGATATTCTGCAATAATTTGAGGGTTTAGTGTCAAACAACATTAACTACAAAATTGCATTTTCTTTTTGTGATAATATTAGTTTTACTTTATATAAATAACAATGCATATAATGTCATGGAACTGTATCTCTCTAGTACTTTACAAGTTAGCTTAGACTGTAAGTATATTTCCGGTAAACTAAGAAATGTCAAAAATGACTTTTTTTTGGTTAATTCCAAAATGATTTTGTAGTTAGTTGTTTGACACTAAACCCTCAAATTACTTTTATAAAGAGCATTATATTTAAACTTATACTGGTCTCTTGATTACATGCACAACTCCTCTTGGTGGTTGGGATGTCCAGGCAAGTAAGAGAAGTGAGATGACCATAAGAGAGCAATTAACCCCAGTTTGTTTGGTTGATCAGAGAGACAAGGTAACCCATCTGCCCTTTAAAGATCGTTCTCTTGTATTTATGTACATGGATTTTAAGCCCTGATTATATTAAAAAAAAAAAAGGAAAAGAAAACAATTTTTTTAATTATTACTTTATATTCTGTTGCCCAAGGATGCATCTACATCCCTCCCTATATTTCTGTTTATCTTATCTTTAAATTTTCTTACATACATACCTTCTTTAATTTTTTGTTTGATAAAATCCCTTTCCTCCCCTTATGTCTTCTAGTTTGCAATTTTAACATGTTGTTTCCTAAAGCTAAGCTGCACAGACACTTGTACAGTACTTAATATAACTTGCAGCTAATGTCTTTTTCCCTAAAAGAGAAAATCGATTTCTTGTTTGTATCTTTGCTTTGAGGATGATCACTGATGTTTTGACAGACTACCTTTTTTACATTTGATTGCTCTCTATCCTTATTCTTGTTCATAATCCACAAGAAAGAAAGAAAGAAATCTACACCTAGCTAAACATCCATCTAATGGATTGTAAGCTAATCGTTATTCCTAAATCTTACAGTGGTGATCAATCTTTTTGGCACGAGAGCCAATTTAGGATTAAAAAAAAAGTTTGCTGGCTGCTTTACAAATGAAAACTATATTTTATTTATTTATTATTAATGACATTACAAATTCACCAATGCCATCAAACTAGGCAAGAGGCAGTCACTTATATTATATATAAAATAAGATTTATGAAAATTTTAAAGTACCTACATTTACTTTGCTGTTGCGTTCCGTCCAGAACGTAAACCAAAGCAACAAAACTAAGAACCAGGAGTGTTCTTTTTATGAGAGATGAAATTTTTTCTTTGATTCGATTTTTTTTATTAAAAGTATTAGTTGTATCATCATTAATGCAATGTAAAATTTCTTAATATTATTTTTATAGGAATTTAATAATTATTTGTCAGCTTTAATATTGTTTGTTTCTTGAAATTACATTGCATGCTGCTGTAAAGCTAGGAGAGCTGTGTTTTTGTTCATTACTGATCTAGTGGTTGAAGATATCTTATTTTGGATATACTTAGGTGGCACTTAATAATTTTTCTACAAGTATTGAAAATGTGTGTGATCTGCAGTTATGGTGGTCACAAGAGTTGAAAAAATCATTTTGGATAGAAGGGTTGGTCCACCAAAACTGTAAAAACATCCTCTGGCCAGTTTGTATGATACCTTTTCAGATGTAAAAATTCAAAATTGAAATCGGAGGCCTTTGACAATTTTGGTAAATACAGTGCCTTGAAAAAAAATGTTTAAGAAGGTGAACATAGATAAAGAAAGCTGGACTAATTATGTAGTAAGACACCCAGACAATATTTTAAGCTCCTCTTTGGATTGATCTTGTTAACTTAGAAGGTTAACAAAGCTTGTCAAAAACATCACAATTATGCATGTGTTGGTCTAATAATTAATGTGTTTTTTTTTTTTTTTTTGGGTTAAAATTGAAATGGGAAACTTTATTCTTAATTCTGATACTGTATTGTGGATAATCAAGTCAAAAAACATCATTACAAACAACAGTCTTGTTATCAAAAAAAAAAAAATAATTATTTTCTTTGACTTTAGAATTGTGATGTAAGCAAAGTCCGAGAGAACCAAAAATTTTAGGAAAAATCAACACGGTCAGTGGGAATGGCACCATTTCTACTCCAACATGGAGCTTTAAGGAATTTCTGGCCTACCTCTCCAATTACAATTAAATTGGAGATAACTGTACTTAACACACTCACTGTTTCCTGAATGAAAATATATGGTTATGGCTTTGGATTTTAATCCACTTGGAGAGGGAACCATCCTACTTTTAGAACTTCCAATTTTACAGAAGAAAAACTGGATGTTTTTGTCAGCCAACCTTCATTGGAAGCTGATTAAGTCAGTCTTAGTAAGAAGGAAGCAAAAAATGTTTCTTCCCTTTTTGTTCTAGATTGACTCACTCCCTGTGATTTTCAATTCTGGGTCAAAAAGGTTGTCAGAAAAGCCAGCAGTGAAAGTGTTAATTAAAACTTAATTAAGCATTTTGTAAAGTAAATAATGCTGTCCGGACAGTATTATAGAATTATCTGTGATCCCTTTAAGAAATTGAAGACAGATTTTACTGTATATAGTCTGAAGTGCTTAATTTTCAATTTCAGTTGTTTCCAGTGGAAGTTCCAGATAGGGACTAAAGTACACAACATCATTTCTCCCATTATAAAAAATAATGGGGATTATTTTATATATATATAATAGAAGTATTCAAAGTGAGCCTAAAGGCCAAAAGAGCAGATGTATGATAACTTTAGCATGATGTTTAAGAATGAAAGTATAAAAGAATACAAAGAGAGCCATTAGGCAAAAATAACCTATGAAGGCTAAGATAGCCTGAATTGGTTTACTGCATTATACCCTATAAATGAACAAATAATAAGATAAAAATTAAAATAATAATTATGAGGCTAATTATTGATAATAGTATACATTGAATGGTATGTTGATGAGGGCTATCACCATTCAATATATCCAGTCAATCCATCTGTTTCTGTTTGTTATCTGTCAGTTTAGTTAGGTCTAAACAATCAAAATTATCAGCTGTAAATCAGAAATCTGTATTTAAATTTAACAGCAAACTGGCATAATAACAGCTAGCCCTACAGATAGCTTTGTAATACAAGAACGTGAAAGTCAACAATAAATTCCACCTGGGATGTGATGTATTTGATATATCCTGTGAAAAAGAATAGGCTTATGATAAATTAAGGAGATAGGAAAGCAACAGCACCCCAATTTCCCTTGAATTACTCTAATAGATCTTGAGGTTTAAAATTTAGAGTAACAAGCAGAAAGTAAAAAGCAAAGGAAATAGCTTCTAATAAAGGTACTTTGGATATACTGGGAGCATAATTGCCCGTCCTTTTAGTAGGAATCCTAGTATTACAGTAGGAAATTAAAATAACAGGTAAAGATAAGAAGTTCAAGTATAGTGTGGGTTAGGCAAAGCTGGATTACAATAAAGAAATAATGAAATACCATTTGTAATAAAATTATACTAGTTGCTAAAATACCAGATATGAGGATAATTAGAATAGAAATAAAAAATATATATACCTTTTTTTTTTTTTGAACTACTGTGTGATGATTTAAGCTCAATGATCCTCTGAAATTTGCAGAAAGAAATGATTTTTCTGGATAAGAAAATGCACTTCTGAAAAAAGAAAAAAACAATTAAGTTAAAATTATAATTCTTATTTATTTGCAGTACTGGCATCTGTTTGATTCCAGGAATCTTTCTCTTTTAGTACAGCTTTCTAGAAAATAAGGTTTCTAAGTTAGGGTTTTGACAGTAGAAGTGGATTTTTTTAAAAGTCATCTGGCAACAGATTTTTATATTTTGCAACATGTCAAAATTCTGTGATTTTTCAATTAGATACTACTTAGACAGCTGCAAATTAGGGCCATATATATACTCAGTGATTACTGAATTGTGACCACCTACCTAATACAGTGTTGGTCCACTGTTCTCACAGATAACAGCTGCTATTCACCTAGGCATTGACTCCACTAGATGTCTTGAAGATGTCCATAGGGATCTACAGCCATGCTTCGTACAAGGCTTTCCACAGTGTCGGAATAGGTGATGGTTGCATGTCCATATGTTTCACTTCCTGTTCCAAAACAACTCGCAGATGTTCAGTTGGATTGAGGCCAGTCAAGATGGGTAATATCTTCACTGTGTTCCTTGAACCACTTGTGCACAGTTTGTGCCTAATGACACGTGTTATTGTCTCAGAAGATCCCATTTCTGTCTGGGATGAAATGCAACATGCTGGGTCCATACACACCAGGGGTCTAGTTTTGCCAGCAAAACATACTCCATATTAACCATTGCCACCTGCCTGCAAGATATGCAGGATGTCCATTATGGATGAGATAGTCAATTCAGTGATCACTGAATTGTTTTTCACTCATCAAGACCATTATTTATAATACAGGGTAACCAATATAATGTTAGTCAAGTCATATATATTTATTTCTAAGATTTAAACTTAATTTTATTAAACTGCATTTAATGTTTTTATTTTGTATACTATAATAGCTTTTCATTATATATAGCTTGTGTGATTAAGTAATAGTGATGCTAGTTAATAAATTTATCAGACGTGTGGGCCATAATTGGCTATACTAATCATTGTTAATCTTTCAAAAGTGCAATGCTATATTTACTGTAATTTAAGGTCTTGTGTGCCAGATTCACTCTGATATTGGGTCTTGTCTGCTAGTAATAAATTTTTAAAATTAGTTTTACATATTAAACTGTCTACTGCTGTCATTGCATTATGGCCTTGGATGCTGATATGTTATAGAAATAATAGAAATGGTCTATTGCTGATTTCACAAAAATAAGTACACAGAGTAAGTAAATGTTTTTAAATTGTATTTAAGAAGCTTCATTTTAAAATTAAAACACTGCAGACCT
Source organism: Mastigoproctus giganteus (assembly GCF_048544385.1). Taxonomy (NCBI): domain Eukaryota; kingdom Metazoa; phylum Arthropoda; class Arachnida; order Uropygi; family Thelyphonidae; genus Mastigoproctus; species Mastigoproctus giganteus. The sequence goes on along the minus strand of NC_143579.1, from coordinate 62,315,466 downwards.
GCCTGTCTTTGTAATGAATTTTGTAACAATATTTTAATGGGATAATTAAAAAAGACATGTCTGTGCCACTTGAAATAATCTTGTGTTGTTACTTTTGGCACCACTGTAGATGGCCCTGTGTATCCTTTTATATTATTTATTAACTTGAATTTTTGAATTCATTCTAGTTGATGCTTTCAGTTTTATTTAAAAATGTGTACCTGAGAATGGCATACAGTCTGTTCCCGACGTACGTAAGAGATACGTTCCAGGACTTCTTACGTAAGTTGATTTTTACGTAACTCGGGAATGACTAATAAAATATTGCTACTACTATATCCCTGATATGTCAAAATTACAAAAACCACAATATCCCCAGAAGAACGAAGAAAATTAGTTATATACCATATCAATTAAAAACTATCTGAGGACAGCAGTGAATTAACCCGAGTGGCACATAAGAAAAGAAAACATAAAAGGAAGAAAAAACGCATGTTATTGTACTGTAAAAACTGATATGTATATCATATGCTGTGTAGGCTTTATAAGAAAATTGGAAAATTGGTCTATACCACACAGTGAATCAAAGTTTATACACTTCAGGTGTGATGAACTGAAGGTAACTTAAAATGAACCTGAAGCATTAATAAGACTCACTAATCACAGGCTGTTATAGGCTGAGTAGAGTTCAGGGATGTAGTATGCGATATGAACTCTTCGATCATCATCTGTTTCCTATGCTTTTTTTTTTCTCTTCATAAATTTCACGATAAGAAATCTTGAACTTTTCTTTTTATTTTCAAGCAACGTTTGGTGTTTTCATCCATTCCATCAAATGTAGAGACCTTCCTGAATTTTATGAAATGCTTCTGCCATTTCCTTTAATTTGAACTGCTTCTTGGGTTACTCCGGTTCCTCAACAGGTTTGGCTTTCTCCCTTGCTCCTCAACTATTTGCACGTTCAACTGGGCTAGGTCTTCTGTTTTTAAATCCTCACCTCGTTCATCCACAGATTCATCTACACCTTCATTCTTCAGGACCAGCTGGAACTTCTGGGCTGTGTACAATTTCTTTGGTAACAGAAGACATCTCATCTTTGTTGTTAAGCTCAGAATTTTTTAGAAGGTTTTTCCAAACTTTGCTCATACAAGTTGTTGTCATATCATTCCAGGCTCTTGAAATGTTGTGCATTCCATCAAGGATGTTAAAGGTCTAGAGTGTAATTCTCTGAAGAAACAGACAATGGGACTCAGTCCACGTGGCTTAAACGTGTGGCGGTTTCTATGAAGTGCTTCAACGTAGTTCACCTGTCTCAAACACATTGTCGAATATTTCTTCAGAATTTTTAAAGCAGAAATTGAAATTTATTTACCCAGATTCTAGTTATGCTGCAGGTTATTATCCAACATAGTTTGTATGGGAACGAAAATAAAAACTTATACTTATTGTTCCTTCATTCAACTTTTCTCTTAAAAATTTTACAGAAAGTATCTTTACGATTTTACCAAAAAAAATTACGTAAGTCCAAATTTACATAACTCGGGCTTGTGTAAGTCGTAAATTAACTGTAATCTTATGGCATTTACACTTGTGCAAAATTTGTATATGCTGGAGGCTATTTTAATTCTGTTCAGTGGGGATTTCTAGAATTTTTAATAGACAAACACAGTAACTTTTCTTTAAAGAGATTTGAATGTTATTTTTGGATGAACACTGTGGTTTTATGTAAAAGAGCTAGAAAAAAAGGAATTTAAAATTCTTGTATGTGTATCTCTGCATGCGTTCTGGATTTTTGGGGAATGGGAAAGTCTTGTGAAGCTTAATGAAAATGTGTTTTATTAATTTTACACTTAATGTTTCTTCATAAGTAACTATTTTCAAAAGTATTTCTCATTATTTAAAAAGTATTGTTTTGCTTGTCTTCAAGATCCTTCTTTTGTCAGACTGTCTAAAAACTGAAATGACTAAAACATGCATGCCTGCAGGATGTTAGGCTCCTTTCACCCCATTGTCACATTTCACACTTTAATAGAGTTAAACATATATGAGAATAATAAATGGCAATATTTAAAGGAGATACATGAATATAAGATTTAAAGTTCTTAACTTATACAACATCATAATGTTGGTAATGAGATTGCTTATTTTTGTGAAAGGGCAATTTATGAACCCTTAACCAGGTGTGAAAGATTGAAGAGACCACAAGGGCTTTTTTCACAAGGAAAAATTATCAGAAGGAAAGTTCAAAACCAGGTAAAATTTTCTTTATTTTATCTTAAAGAATCATACTTTTTGCCCATTCCTTCCAATAATTGGCCTGCCTCTTCTTTTAACCTTTGTTGGTTACATCAGATTATTAGAAATTTGGTATGCCTCATTAAGGCACCTTCCAGTATATATTAGAAGAACATATTAGAATATAGCATAAAATATATTAATATATTTCTTATATAATAAAATGCTAAATGAATATATAATAAAATGCTACTGTTGTGCTGTGTGCATACTAGTATGGCCCATTAGTTCTGAGAATCATTTATATGGCCTATGAGCACTTCTGGAGTTTGGTATCCCTGATCTAAAATGTCATTAACACTGGAATGTCTAAAACCATATTTCATATAGTATGTGATGATGTGGTGGTGTAATGATACTTGAGAGAACCATTTTGTTTTTTCATTGACTCTACAGAAAAATAAGCAAATTAAGATCAGGTTCAAGTTTTGCTTGGTGCCTCTGTAGCCAGGTGGGCAGGAGTAGCACATGCTTCTTGATTAGACTGGAGTTCGAGCCCGTGACCACCAAATACGGAGGATGTGGAAAGGTCAGGGAATGACCACCGCATATCCCCGGAGCAATATTGCCTTAGTTGCTAATGCCCCTAAAAACCAAACAACAACAACAAGTTTTGCTTTTTTTATATATTCTTTATAGTAATTATACTCAGTGAATAGTTTACCACCACTTGATTTTGTTCTTTTTTTTTTTGGGGGTCAATAATTGGGCCAGAGCATTTTTTTTTTTTTTTTTTTTTTTTTATATGGATGTTGCCGATTATGGGTAAACTGTGCTGAGTTTGCCTGTAGCATTCTGTTATTGGTGCAAAAATAAGAAAATGCTGTAGAAATTTTCTGTTAAGTGTAAAAATTCATGAGTTTTCAGTTGTTTTAGAAGCAGCGATGGTTAATTATTTATTTTTTTTTTATTGCAATGATTGAAAGTTTGTTGTGCAGCTTGGAATTATTATAATTTCTAAATTGAAGGTTGTGTAGGTCTCTACCAGCTTTCTGAAGTTATGTAGATGGAACTATTTGGTTATTTAGTATATTATATTTAACTTTTTTTTATATTACATTAAAATCCACACCCCAAACATTTTATATAAAACATTTATATGAAATGTTTGGAGTGTGGATTTTTTTATTTTGATATCCACAACCTATCTATTTTGGATTATACAATTTAATTCAGTTTAATGGAAGGTAAAATATGAGGAATATGTTATTAATGTATAAAATCATTTTGCAAATTATAAATGTATAATATCATTTTGCTAAATATCAAGAGGAAGTGGTAGGGAGGTTGGTCAGTCGTTCGGTTGGTCTCTCTGTTTGGTTATATGTATCATAATCTACAAATGGATTATGCAAGATTTCAACCTTAAGAGAGTTTAATTAGCTTTGGGAAAAAGTTAGCTTTGTATATTAGACGTTCAAATTTTTGTTACAGAATTGTAAACTGCTAAATAATGAAGAAATCAGATTGAAGATTAAATGTATCTTAAGATTTAACTGAAATAAATTGAATACAAGTATATGAATAGGAGCACATTTAACATGTTATGTGTTCCTGTTAATATGGATGTCTCCGTAGCCAGGTGGGCAGGAGCAGCAGTGCGTAGCACACGCTTCTTGATTAGACCGGGGTTCAAGCCCGTGACCACCAAATACGGAGGATGCGGAAAGGTCAGGGAATGAACACCACGTATCCCCGGAGCAATATGGCCTTAGTTGCTAATGCTCCTAAAAAAAAAAAAAAAACAAATAACCAAACCTGTTAATTTGACTAGTTTATTTGATATATTAATGTGCACTGCAATTTGTTTGTATAAATGTATAGCTTCTAACTTTCTGAATTTGAAACAGATGTTTGTGTTTTTGGTCCCTTCTTCTGTCTGCTATTTCTCACAGTCTTTTTCACAAAAAAAAAAAAAAGTAAAACTATGGTTTCATTGCTAAATTCAGAATTTTTAAAAATTTGCTAATTTTTGCTTGATTTTTCTCTAATTAATGAATTGGTATATCTTGCTTTGGCTCTAACTTGGTTGTCAGGCATGCTAGCCATAAACTATCTGAAATGTGCAAAGCAATATATTGCTTATCACAGAATGAAGTTCTATTCTGTCTTGGTTATGGTGTAATGCTAATTAAACATATATACTATAACATAGATATGATTATATGTACATTTGATTTGATATGATTATACTATATATATATATATACTGTTCATGTCTATGTATGTACTGTAAATATAGATATATATTGTACATAGATAGAAACACATACTGTACATTATGTACTGTACATAGATATGATTTTTTTCAGTTTCAATTGGTAGAAGATGTGATGTAATCAGACAATTGTAAACATATAAGCCTAAAAACAATGTGCAGTGTGTAGAAAGAAATCCAAAATCATATTTTGGGGATCATCATAGGATCACTTTTTCTTTGAAATGCTTTGATGTAGCATTTCAAAATGCAGCTAATAGTCATCATCAGCCATTTTCAATCCACTGCATTATGAAGGCCTCTCCAGTAACTTTCCAGTTCCTTCTGTTTTGTGCAATGTCCATCCATTTACTACTCACAAACTCATGAATTTTATCTGTCCATCTCCGTTGTTGTCTTCCAGGTTTTCTCCTAGCTCCTCTTGGGTACCATTCTGTTATTTTCTTAGTCCATCTGCCATCATGTCTTCGAGCTATGTGTCCTGCCCAAGACCATTTTAGTTCTTTAGTTTTGATAAGAATGTCCTTTACTTGAGTTTGCTGCCTAATCCATGTGTTTCTCTTATCTAACAGTCTGATTCCCAATATAATTCGTTCCATTCTTCGCTGTGTAGTTCTCAGCTAATATTATCCAGTGCTTATTTATTTCTTTATTTTATCACTCTGCTACTCCCTATGTTCCCATTGGGCTATTAATAGAGCATATAGCTTGGTAGCTATATGCTACTAATTGGAAAAAAACTCTATTCACATTTGCATTATAATTTTCAAAACTGGAGTTTTGTAATAAACAGAAGTGATCGCTTAGGTTATAAGTTTAAAAAAATTGCTTTATGATTAATATATATTTTTTACAGTGCATGTAGTTATACTAACTAAAGAAAAAAAAATTCAGTAAAAAATGTATATTTGTGGACAAAAATTATAATTTTATGAAAATGAAGTTCTGTGAATTAAAGTGAAGTTAAAATTTAAAAAAAAATACATATATGCAAAATCCCTAAATTTTGTTTTAGGGTAAAGATATTTTACTTTTGTAATGCATGTAGTAGTATAATAGTATCTTGGTTATCCAAAGATGTTTTCAGATAGTTGATTTTTTTGATAATTGATTTTAAATGTAGCCTATTTATGATATAAAAGTTAATCAGAAAAAAATAGAGAAAATTACAGTAATTCACATTTATTGTGTGCACATTATATACATGCTTATATAATTTAGAATAATTGCCAATGTTTTCTGTTTGAAAGATGTCAGTCTTTTTTTTTTTTTTTTTTTTTTTTTCTGCTGAAAAATTCTCTATTTTCTTAGACACGTTAATTGTGGTTCACATTCAGTTCTTTTCTTATTCAGCCCATATGGTAGTGATCTGAAAGCATTAAATTTTTCACTAGTTGTTGGTTTTTGTTGTCTATATTCATCACAATGGCATTTTTCAGTTTCTAGCAGATTTGGATTAGTGTTTAGTGATGAAACTGTTTTTGTCAACTATCAAAATGTGATAACCTGGATCATCTGCACCTTCATTCATCTACATTCCTTTAGTCGTACAGTTGACTAATGTATAATTTTTAATTGCAGTAATTTATTCAATGGCCAGTTTGCTGCCTGTCTTTTTTTTTTTTCTTTTATTAACAGTGAATTTTGTTATGTATCATATCAAATGTGGTTGGTATTAGACAAGAAGTGACAGATAAAATCTTTGCTTCATCGATAATGCTTAATTTCTATGAGCAGGATCATTTTATTATATTCATATGATAGTTTTATTTCTTATATTTAAATGAATTAACTTTTTGAGTGAAATTAGGGAGAAAAATAAAAGCAAAAATATTTTTTAGTGCTAAATTTTGGCCAACTGGTATTTGGATAAATGAAATTGTACTGTCATTATTTAGTAGAATAAATAAAGAAAAAATCTCTTGATCATATTTAAGCAACTAAATTAGAATATACAATAAGTTGGAGATTTATAAATGATTTTTTTTAAACTAAACTGTTGCAGTTATGAATATAATTATTTATACCTGTACTGTTCTAGAACAAACAAAATTCAGTGGGCAATAATGATACATGGATTAAATAATGATTTAAAGCCTATAACATGGCCATGTTATAGGCTTTAAATCTTAGTGTGTGAAAATCATCCTTATACAGCCACATAGGTTAAAAAAAAATACTAATTTCCAATGCAAAAATGATAATTTAATTTTAATAATGGGTATTCTATTGTTGATCAAAAAAAAAAAAAAAAAAAAGCTGTTTCTCTCTTTTGGCTTGAATAAATCATTTTACTTGCTCCTTTTAAATGTTATTCCAAGTGTGAAAATCTCACTATACCTCTTCAGTCAAATATGTTACACATCCATTTACTGAGGTCTTTGATATATTGAAGTGTGATGTCACACTTCAATATATCAAAGGTCATGGATGCTTAAAACAAGAGATTCTGTTCTTTTATTCAGTGGGGAAATACTTTATTGCTGCATGATTACATAGTTCACTAGTTCCCATTGAAAGCCAACGTTCTGAAATTAAATTACAACAGTTGGTTGCTGTCATTTTCAGATTTGAAGTTTTTTGTTGACAAATTTCTAGTGCTTCTCAGTATCGTTGAAGATAATGAAATAGATTAGGCAGTAGATGTTTTTTGTAGTATCAGTTCTGCCAATTTCATTGTTGAGAAACAACCAGCCTATATTATGAAAGAAGAAGGAATTGGGAATTGATATGTAGTCATCCTTGGTTAGGGAACTGACAAATACAGAAACTTGAAATGGGCCATTGTTATAAATAAAACTTTGATTTGATATTTCTGAAGAAGGCAAAGTTTGTAACATTATCTTCTTTTAAGCAGTCATAATCAGTTGGTGGTGCCTAACAGACAATCCAAACAGAGATCCTTAAACAGAAAAATCGTATATATGCTAATGTTTGAAAGCATTAGTACACCTTGGATTATTGGCAACAATAATGTGGCTCCGTCTTGGTCCGGAATTGAGCACTCAAAAGAATTGCTACTCCTCTAAGTGCAGAAGTCAAAGTGACCCTATGCTTGTGATTTTAAAAATCAGCAAGAAATAATTCAAAATTGTTCACTTTTTTTTGCCCCCTTTATTTTCAATCTTTTCTGAACACAATTATGAAAATATTAAAAATTATTTTTGAAAAAAATTCTGCAGTGCTCAGGTATGCCTTTTTAGATGGATTTTTTTTTTTTTTTTATCTTCTCTTATTTGAATATTATTGTTGATGACTGATAGTGAGCAAAATGTTAACAGAAAAGCCTGTACATTAAACAATTGGACACAGCCCAAACTATTCTGCAGTGTGAAGCCAGAGAGTGTAATGAGTGGATGTGCTGCCATAAAGTGCTCAGTGCATGCTTCAGTGATTGGTTGTCAGAATTGAGTGCTAATTTTAAATTCATGTTTATCAGCATGTGCATATAATTATCGAGACTAAACTTGGGTTGATTCTGAAATTTTTACTTTGTTCACGAGAACTATGAGAAATTTTTGGAATTTTCAATGGAGGAAATTAAAGAAAACACTTTTTTACTGACAGCTGTTGGGCCTTTTAGCTGTGTGAATAGAGTAAATAAAGGGCAAAACATCGCAGAAATTCATGTGAGGTCTTGAAGACCCTAAGCAACCAGTTGTGGTTACTTGGGGTCTTCAAGTTAATATAAGCTGTGGTTGTGCGTGTGTGCGTGTGTGTTGTCAGTAAATTTAATATCAAGTTCAGAGTTTGGATTAAGAAAAAAAACTTCTTTTTATGGAATCTCCTGCTTTTCAAAAGATTGACAGCTATGTCTGTGGATTGCATAAATGTTAATTGGAAAAAAAAAAAAAAAATTTTTTTGAATTTGAAAGTAACAAAAAAGGTTTACCATAAAAATAAGTGTCCTATTGAGTTTACAATAAATTTTGATAAAAAATTTTTTAGAAAAATTTGATATTTTTGACGCTTAAGAAAGAGCCTGTCTTTTTTCAGATGCCATGAGAATCAGATCCAAATGAAATATGGTCCTTGGACTGAGAGTTAAGAGAGACTATGTAAGCCTTTTTCTTAATTTGTTTTTTATAAGCCATAGGAGGACAGTCTGAAAGTGTTGGACCAAAACATATGGCTTTTGTTAATTGTCACCCATAGATATTCAAAATTTATTCAAATTTTTTTATCCAAATTTGTTGTAAGGTTGAGTAGATAGTTATTTTTACATTTTATTTTTAGAATTAAATTGATATCCTTTTCAATTAAAAGCATAAGCCCACAACCCCTTTTCTCTTTCCTCTACAAATTTATTATATTCAAATTCTGCATTTAGTATATTAGAATGATGCTGTTTCTGATGTTCCTATCATATTGGCATTAGTTAGTGTACTTCAAATTCATTCAATATATTGACTGTAATCCTAGCATTGGTGAACAAAAATGCAAGAATCTGTCTTTTCACATTCTTTGTAAACCTAATGCATCCCATAGTTGCTTATGGCATTTCATTCCCCAAGAATTTTTCCTTTGGATATTCTTGTAGTTTTATCAGTCTCCATAAACCTGTATAGCTCCCCCATAGACCTATTGTCTTACAGCTAGATTTAGCTTGCAGGTATAGTATTGTAAGCATTCTTGGCAAGCCCAGCTCTTCCATTGCTACTTAAATTACTGCATTTCCAAATGAGACAGTTTGAAGTAATGCAAGAATAGAATCTGTTTATGCTTTTAGCCTTAATAAAATTTTTGGTTTCTGTATTCCCAAAACTATTTTAACTGAAAATTTGAAATGAAATTTAGTGTCATAACTAGAAAAAGTGGGCCCCAATACAAAGTTTAGTGTGGGCCCCCCTGAAAATATTTGTTTTGGCAAAAATAAAAAAAATCTTTAAATTGCCCTGGAAGCAGAAACTATGAAAAAAAATTATTGTTCGTAGACAGTAAATTTTATTATAAACATAACTAAAAAACTTACACTTTTACTTAATAAATTTTTTTTCTGTTTTGGGCAGTGGGCCCCATTTGGTCATGGGCCCCAATGCATCACATTGGCTGTATTGGCATAGTTACACCACTGATGAAATTGTTACCTTATTACTATGACCTTGGTAAAGTTTTCCAACCTAACTGTAGGTAACAGATTCATTACAATAAGTAAGGTTATATGCAAAAATTAGAAATGAGAAGCCCACATTGAGGATTGAATGGCAAACTGTGATCACTGGATCAGATATGTTGCTGAGTGAGTGCAATTTCTTCTAGCTATGAACTAGGAAGACAATTTATTGACTTGTGCAAATTTTCCTAACCTAATTGGATGTAACTGTTTCATAAATATAGGTTAGAGAAAGTAAGAAACGAGAAACCTCTGTTAAGAGACTGCACAATTAGTTTGCCAATAATTTTCATAGGCTTTTTTTATTAACTTTGCCTTTTTCTTGTGGGGTTATATAAAGGTTAGCATATACATCCTCACACAGAACCCATTAAAAGTTTCAGTGGCCATGGAGTGCAACATATGAGCCAGGATCTTTTCAGGTTTATGGAGTGCATTAGAGCTGATGGACATGAGTTTCAGCATTTCCTTTAATGAAAGTAAGTAGGAGGCATCAGCGTGTACTGTATTTCTGCACTTGTACTATTGCTGAAGCTGACTGCCAAGCAGAAATACCAGTAACACACTGCTTGCTGTCAAACATATATCATCTCTTTGAAAGTCCACAAAAAAAAAAAAAAATCCCCTTTGCTGTGCATGCACATACACAAATATGTAATATAGCCTATGAAATATATAAAGAAATATCAAGTACAATAAACTGGTGGGAAAGAAATTGCATTTTAGAAAATCGTAAAATATGATGGTGCAGTGCATCCCTTGGGAATGCTTATAATCAAGTTCTCATACATGTGCTGTGGGATGTTGCTGGACACAGTACTTCAAATATATTTCCCAATTAGCAGGATATCTGCCAGATATGCTCACTGTTTATAGATAATTAGTATACGAATTAAGACATTTCATATACAAATGCATTATTAGAGCTTTATTTAATAATACATTTATTGATAACAATCATAAAAATTAATCATTTTTTGCCAAGACTAGTACATATTAACAGCAGGATATTTCTGTGTATACATAAAAACAAAACTGAATGCAAAATACCCATTTGGCATAGAATATTTTATTTTTGCAGAATTAAAATTCTGCAATTATAAAATTCTTGCAGAATTAAAAGCTAATTGAAGAAAGAAGAAAACATGATAATTTAATGTGGTAATCATAAGCTACCTCTTTTAGTTTTTAAAGCAGGAAAAGCCCTTTTCAGGATGTAGACATAGGACTATGTAGTGATATCCTGGGGCTTGGGTGCATGGTTGGTTTTGGACCTTATCCTTCTTTGTAATTATAAGGTTTGATCAAAAAGTTCAGTGTATGATTTAAATTTTATAATTCTTGAATGCATAGCAATAGCTAATGTATTGTGAGTTGGCTTACAGTGACACCTTTGGAACATGTGCACACCAAGTTTTAACTTCTTACATGCCAGTCTAGCAGAAAGCAGATTTGAGTGTATACTTGGTTTTCTCATTTATCACATATTGAAAACGATGAAATTTTCAAGAAACACACAAAATGCTCAGTTACAGTTTACAGAGATGATGTTGTGATGGGAAAATGCAGTGTAAGTAGAAAACCTTGTTATCACCAAGGTCAGAAAAAGGTGTGGGCAAAAATTACATGTGAAGTTTGTGCTGATTGCATTTTTAATCAGGGGATGGTATTATTAGAATTTGTTCTGTGAGGTGTCATTAATGCAACTTACTACCATGAAGTTTAAAAATGGTTGAGAGATGCAGCCCCCCCTCCTGTTAACAAGTGAAAAATGGAAAAATGGTTTTCCTAAACCACACCAATGTGTTATGTCACTAGTCATCCTGTAGTTTTTGACCAACAGAAACATTCCTATCATACCATACCCACCTTATTTGCCCAGTTTGACATAATGTGATCTTGGCTATTCCTAAAATTAAACCAGATGTAGAAGGAAAATTATTTAGTTCCAGAAATCCAATCCAACATGATGGATTGCCAAAAAGTATTCAAAAAAATAATTCGAAAAATCATAGAAATGATTAGTGGCAAGCATGCTGGAACAACTGTGTGGTTGTTGACATAAAGTTTATCATTGAATAAAATAAATTTTTGAATCATTCATTGAACATTTTGATCAAACTTTGTAAATTATAACCATTTAACAAATATGTTTGCTTTCCCCCTCAGGGTGGGACTTGGGTTCTCTTTTGTTTGGACATTCCTTGAATAGCAATCAACACTGAATGTAGGCCTATTGTTTCTTACTACAGTGGTTACAACTGTCTTACCACAGTACTACAACTGTCTTTCCTCAATTTGAATTTATGCCTCCTCAGGTTCATAATCTGAGCAAGTGGAAGAATCCCATCAGAATTGAGCCTGCTCAACCTATTCAAGGCCTTAATTATTTTTCCAGTTGATGTAGAAAGTTTGTAAATGCTATGGATGTTTTCAATTAATTAATAAAATTAATTAGAATGGGGAAAATAGAGCACTCTGTTTTAGCTAACAGGAAAAGCAGAAGGGGGATAAAAATTGACAAATTTGACACTTGACAAACAACCCCTATATGTATGATTAAGAAAGCAAAGGTGATAATTCAGAGTGCAAAGCTCCAATATTTAAAATTAATTAAAACCGAAATTTAAAGGATATTAAAATTAAAGTCCATAATATATAATGGTTCACATTTTTGTCCCAGATAAATACTGGGAGCGTTATTATGAATGAAAATGCTAGCCTTGTCAATTTGACGTCACTAAACCGGTTAAACCACCGATGTCTTGTTAAAACAACGTGCATTTTGGGCTGTGGTGTTGCACGAGGTGCAGAGAAACGATTCCCCCACTTCTAGTTTATAGTATTTTTCAGTTTATATGTGCATACGCATTCGTCCATTCTGCGGCTGAACCATGCAAGATTGGACGAATGCGTTAAACACCATTATGAGGAACGCAGTATAATGAAACTGTGTCAAACGTACGTGTGTTGTTATTTGCAAGTGTCTCCTGTCACTACTTACGATTCAAACCCCTATGCATATGGCGAAGAGTCTGCAACAACTAGCTTTTGGTATTGGAATAGTTCAGGATATAAGCATTATGATACGGTAAGGTGAGTAGATTTAATTTAAAGTTTAAACAGAAGTAAGCGCTAAATTTTAAATATTGTAACTAAGCTTAAGCTATTTCGTATACTCTACTGACTTGCGGTTCAGCTTATTACGTTAGTGCTTTATTTATTCGGAGAGTATTTGTTTCATTTTGTCTTCCTTGCTATTTTCTTTACGGTTTAATTAAACGTACGCAGGAATAATTTTACATTACTATACCTGGGTAACTAGTTATTAACCGTATTGAAACTGGATGATGATTTATTTATTCATTTTATTATTTTACAATTTAGGTTGTGTTTGAACGACGTTAACCGTAACGTCACCGTTTATTACCAGTGATTGTCAAACGTCCAACGGATTTTAGTACCAAGAAAAACTTCAGTCAGTGAAACCAGGGTTTTAGCGATTGAAATTATAGTATTAGGTTTAAAAATGTTAAATATCGTATTTGCACACGAGTTTTACAATCCCGTTTTTGAGGTCGGGGAGGGGAAGAAACATTGTATTATTTTCCTGTGTTAAGCATAATGCAGAGGATCACATAGAAGTAATAATATATCTTGGAATATTTTCTTTGATAAAGTTGTAATTTATTCTATCAACCTTCCCTCCAGCAGGTTTTTCCAATTTGTTAATGTAATGGATAAAGGGATGGTTGTGTGGGAAAAGATGGAGTGGACACTGCTCTTCATGGACTAATATTATAATAAGTAGAGTTACTCAGAGTTCAGTGCTGGGCCCATTTTCGTTTTCCATATTTATCAATGGTATTGATGAAGGTATATTAGACTTAATGTCTAATTTTGCAAATGATACAAAGGTTGGCAGAGGGGTTAATGACAGTAATAAAGGTAAGCTACTGCAACAAGATCTAGAAAAATTAGACAGATGGGTTGAGAAATGGCAGCTGAAGTTTAATATTCCAGATTAATGGAATGTTAAACTTCAACATTCCAGATTAATGTACCAACTGTGTGGTCTATGCTCAGCATAGTGGGAAATGAAAAATACCTGGGGATAATTGTGCAGACAGATATGAAGTCCTCTGATCAGTGCAGACAGGCTGTCAGTGATATACAGGAACTTTGCTAACAGGAATAAGGAGGAGATTTTCCCATTGTACAAAGCAATAGTTAGGCTGCATCTCAAGTATTGCATACAGGTCTGGAGGCCTTATTTTAGGAAGAATCTCTCTCTGCTGGAATGGATGCAGCAGGAAAAGATGGCAATGGGGATTACTACTACTATTAGTGAAGCAAACAACTGGGTGGCCTTGCCAAGATAGTAGTGGCAAATAATGCAAGAAAGCAACTTTATGAAGCATCAGTCAAAAAAAAAAAAAAAAACTTCCCATATCACCTGTCCATTCCCTCCAATAATTTTTCTAGTTCTTCCTTGAATTTATTCAAACTACCCACTTCCAAAACAACAGATGAAAGTTTGTTTCAACAATCAACTACCCACTGGCAGAAGGAAAACTTCAGCACATCTAACCTGCAACTCTTTTTCCTCAATTTCAATTTATGCCCCTGGTATGGGTAGTCTATGAGTATGAGTAGCTTACCTTTATTACTGTCATTAACCACTCTGCCAACCCTTGTATCATCTAGAAACTTAAACATTAATCTTGATATAACTTCATCAATATCATTAATAAATATAGAAAACAACAGTGGGCCCAGCACAGAAGTCTGGGGGCTCCACTAATAAAATTAGTCCACAAAGAGCAGTCTCCATTATTAACTACTCTGTTTTCTCCCACTCAACCATCCCCCTATCTATAGCAGTAACTTGTCCTTAATGCCACACTGCTTCAATCTTTACAGCAGTCTTTTATGTACAACAGTATCAAAAGATTTCCTGAAATCCAAATATATATAATCTAAAAATTTTTTTTTTTTCACCCAGTTCCTTTGTTAATGCATCACAGTATCCATTCAGATAAGGACACCCCTTAACAAATCCATGCAGTGAATTGCAGTATAAGTGCATTCTAGATGGCTCTGCATTATTTTTTTAATCAGCTATTCCATTATTTTTCCTATAACAGAAGTTAAGCTATAAGGGGGATCAAAAGGTGACACCAGTAATTACTCATGTCACCTTTTGATTTCCCTTTCTGAATTGGGATTTGTTTGTGCATCTCCAGTCTGTAGGGACCTAACCTGAATCCAGAGATGCTCTCATACTTATGGCTATGGGTTTTCTTACTTCTTTTGCTGCCTCCCTTAACTATAATTGGATAAATTCCATTCAACCCAGGTATCTCTTTTATGTTTAGCTTCAATTTCTCTTCCTCTCTCCTCTATAATCACAAAATCATTTAGTTTCGAATGCCTCCGTAGCCAGGTGGGAAAGGAGCAGCAGTGCGTAGCACACGCTTCTTGATTAGACCGGGGTTCGAGCCCGTCACCACCAAATACGGAGCATGCGGAAAGGTCAGGGAATGACCACTGCACCGGAGCAATATGGCCTTAGTTGCTAATGCTCCTAAAAACCAAATAACAACATCATTTAGTTTCCTTTTAGAATTTGATAACCTTCTGCCTTCCTTAAAGAATTTCTTATGTGTGAACGTAGATGCAAATTACGGCTGGAGACTAGGTACCTGTGAGGAGATATAATTGAGATGTTTGGGGAAATTGAATGAATTGAGTAAGCCCAGTGCTGATGGCAGTCTTCCTGTTCTCAGACTGCATGTGAGGGTGCATAAATTCAAATTGTGAGGAAGATTGGTTGCACGATAGATATTTAGAAGTGTGCCATCATCCAGCGAGTGGTTGATTGTTGGACCAAACTTCCATCTGTTGCTGTGGAAGTGGGTAATTTGGATAAATTCAAGGAAGAACTAGTCAAATTACTGGAGGAGATGGACAAGTGATGTGGGAAGGATTTTTTTTTTTTTTTTTGGGTGATGGCTTATATGCTTTCTTTCTTACATAATTTGCCGACTACTAATACGTCTTTGAATGTACAAAATAGAATGTATTAAAACAAGTTTTTTTAAAATTCTTTAAAATATCAATCATATGGGATATATTTGCCAGGAATATTACTACACCTAGATTGTATAGTAGAGCTCTTCACTCTATATTCAGGATACAGAAATTCAATAAATTTCAATGAACAGATGTTCGACAAATGCTTTGATATAGGTGACTGGATTCTCATTTGCACTGCTGCCATTGCATTTCTTAGGAAATGTACTTTTCATGATACAAATTACAAAGTTCAATTTATATCATGACAAGGTATGGAAAAAGTTATCTGTAGATGCTCAGCATCTGTAACACTGAAGTTTCCTTTTTGGAATATGACATTTAGCTAGAGAATTATTTTTATTTTTTAGATACTGTATAAATATTTTCATTATTTTAGAGGGCTGTCTATATGGCTTATGGGCTGTGTATTTTACGAGAGTTCTGGACCCCCCCCCCTCCACATTTAATTTCTATTCTTGGATGTGTTGACTTACTTTGGAATTTATTTTTTAAATTATAGTCCTATGCAGCAATTGGTTAATAAAATATATAGGAATAAGGGGGGGGGGGAGGATATGTAAAGCTGAAATATTAACTAAAATTCACATAATACAGTGTACAAATACAAGGATGTTTAGTGATCAGTGTGTGTGTGTGTGTGTGTGTGTGTGTGTGTGTGTGTGTGTGTGTGTGGCCACAAGTAAGATGATTGTGGGTTTGAGCCGGTATTCTGCCATGAAAAGTGCATGGCCTCTTGAGAACTGCGGCACTAGAAATCTGGCTACCCTTAATAATAATTAATTCAACTTGTATGCAGTCATAATGGATATATCAATATTTTTGTTTTTTACAGGTGATGAAATTCAGGTGCAAGTTTACTAAAACATGTTATTGTAAAAGATGTGTGTTAAAAGGCATATTCTCTAGGTTCAGTTATGAAATCAATTTGAAGAGTACTTTGTTGCATTCAATTCAATTTAATGGGAGATGAAACTAAAATTAGTTGCACGAGCTAAAATATCCAGATGAAGTCTCAGCCTTAAGCATAAGCAAATGCTCTTGGCTTTGGACTTTACTTTCTGGGGTCCTCGTGCCTGAATAAAAATATAAATCCTACATAGGTGAAAACTAATTTTATAATAACAGAATCATCATTTTTCATAATAAAAAATCACTTTTATAAATGGGCATCACATTTGTAGAAATGATTTTTAAGCTACTTTTTTTGCACCATCATCGTCATGGGTTGTTGTCCAATCTGGGTTTGGCGATCAGCATCTATTGTAAACATCATGAAATAATTGTTCCACATTTTCGCCTGTCCATTCCTTTTTTGCACTACTGTTAATAAATACTGTATTACACTGCTTTTACTACAATTCCAAACTACATACTGGATAGGGTTGATATGGCTCTTAGGTGCTTCATTAGTGTTCATGCAGTCATGGTTGGAACACTATGGCCATAGACACCCATGTGCCAAAAAAATCCTCTTAACAAACAAGCAGTTATGGTGATTTGTTATATATCAGATGGCTATTTTAGTCAATTTTTGATTTGTCTTAATTGTTTTTCTATGACCCAATCTATTTTGGTAGTATCCCCCCTACTAAGGTAATCCTTAAGGTGGTCATTGTTCTTAATCTTTTTATGTTAACTAGTACCATATACCAAACCCCGTCTACCTTTTCTGACAGAATTCCAGTTATTGGTTGATTCAACCACTGCTCATCTGGGTTGTCTGAATTATTCGTTGTACGATTCCTTTTGCTTTAGAGGGTGCTTGTGCATATGTCTGTTCTGATATTCCCTGTCAGAGACTTAGTAATTTGGAAACTCTCCTTTTCAATCTTCTCTGGCTTAAAATCTCTACCATTCTGTCAAATTCATCTGTTGCCTCTATTATAGTATGACTGATGACTTTTGAGGTTATGATGAACATCATGGCGAGATCCAGTCTTCCTTACATTTCGAGGGTACAGCTCTAAAATGGTGTTCGCAGGCCGGTCGCTAGTTAGTACACCGGACCGAACCTATTGGTAACTCTTTAGGAGGCTTCCGGATCAGCTAGTGTATAATCTTGCTATCTCTACTCTGCCAGATAGTGACTGGAGGGACGTCCAAGTAGTGTGTATGCGGGAGGCATTGTCAAGTCCACACTATGTCAAGGACCTGGGTATATTCTTACCATGTGTACAGCATGTCCCCCCTCTCCCACCTTTTCTTACTATTGAATACATCATGAATTGTCAAACTAATAGAGTAAGCCTATCTGCGAAAAGATCTAAATGTCCCAAATACTTCCTAGTTCATTTCACAAATATACGTGGTCTCGATTCTAATCTCAACAATGTCCATTTCCACTTGCAGTCTGCCAAACCACATGTGCTTTTTCTGACCGAATCTCAGTTATCGTTTGATTCAACTACTGCTCATCTAAGTTGCCCAAATTATTTGCTGTATGATTCCTTTTGCCTCAAAGGTGGTTCATGTGCATATGTCGGTTCCGATATTCCCTGTCGGAGACTTGGTAATTTGGAATCTCCTCTTTTTGATTTTTTTCTGGCTTAAAATCTCTCTACCTCGTGTCAAATTCATCTGTCGTCTCTACCGTTCTCCAAACTCCACTAATCACTTGGAGCTCTTTGACTTCCTCTCTTTGCAACTTGACTTTCTCCAGTCCAACTTTCCTAACAGTGAGGTAATTTTCCTTGGTGATTTTAATGTTTACAACTCCAGCTGGCTTCCGTTTTCTAGTCACACGACCCAGCTGGTCAAGATGCTGAGGCTTTTGCAATTACGAATGACCTTGCACAGATTGTTCATTTACCTACCAGAATACCTGACAATCCTAACTATACAGCCAATACGCTTGATCTTTTTCTCACAAACTGCCCCTCTAAGTACTTTGTCAACGTGTGTGGTCCTTTAGGCACCTCAGATCACAACTTGGTGATTGTCTCTTCTCAAATGGAGCATTTATCTCATAGCTATTCCCAACCTTGTATTGTTTGGAATTACAAGAATGCAAAATGGGATGACCTGTGAGATTTCTTTTCTTCTTTTCCTTGGTTGGATTACTGTTTCAAAACTTCTGATGTTAACGCTTGCTAAGATCGTGTCAGTGAAATTATTCTTGTAGGAATGGAATCCTTTATTCCACACACCACTTTAAAGTCTCGTCCTTTATCTAAACCTTGATTTTCTAATAAATGTGCTAAGGCTGTTCAAGAGAAGAACGTTGCATATCGTAATTGGCTTGTTTCCAATTCTTCAGTTTCATTTTCTGCCTACACCAAAGCTCGCAACAATTGTAAAGCAGTTATTAATCATTACAAACTAGATTTTGAACAGGCTAAGAGTAGAAAACTTGCTTTTTGCCTTAATGATAGCTGAGCATTCTGGTCTCTTGCCAAAGCTATTGGCCACAACTTTTGCCCATCTCTGCTCCCACCTCTGTCAAAACCAGATGGTTCTGTTGTCACTTCAGCCAAGGATAAAGTCGACCTGCTAGCATTCCATTTTTATTCCAACTCGTGTATTAATGATCTTGGTAAAACACTTCCCACCATTTCCAACATGCTCCATTCAATGCCTCCTGTGGTCTTCCATCAAAAGGATATTAGAAGGATTTTGACGAATTTTGATGCTAAGAAAGCTCCAGGTCCTGATGGTATTCTCCACTTGTTCTCAAAAACCTGTGCTACTGAACTTACTCCTGTTCTCTGCCGCTTTTTTCACTTTCTTATTCCAAAGGTATTTTCCTTCTGCTTGGAAATTTGCTCATATCAAGCCAATTCCTAAAAAGGGTGACAAATCTCTTGCATCCAATTATCATCCCATTGCAATTACTTCTACTCTTTCTAAAGTAATGAAGAAATCAATTAACCGCCAACTCTTAAACTACCTAGAAACCTTCCATCTGATCAACGATTGCAAGTATGGATTTTTTGGCTTATGTTACCCATTTGTGGACAAGTTTAATGGAAAAGTTTGGTGAAACACAAGCAGTTGCCCTTGACATCTCAAAGGCTTTCGATCGTGTTTGGCATAAAGGTCTTCTAAACAAACTTCCATCTTATGGTTTGCCAGCTGTTTTTTGTAGTTTTCTCTCTGATCGCTCGCTTAGTTTGATGGTAGATGGCTCTCTGTCTTCTAGCTTAGCTTCTCCACTAATGCTGGTGTTCACCAAGGTTCAGTTCCTTGGTGTTCACCAAGGTTCAGTTCTTTCCTGCACTCTTTTCCTCTTGTATATTAATGACCTTCTTCCACTGACTGGAAATCCTATCCATAGTTTTGCCGATAATAGCACATTGCATTCCACTTTACATTTTGAGAAACCTTGCCCTGCTCAATCAGCTTCAACTTCTTGAATATCTGCTACCAATTCCTTAAATGCCGATCTCCAGATAATTCTGCGGTGGGGCAAAGACAACTTAGTTGATTTCAGTCCTTCTAAAACTCAGTCTTGTCTTGTATCTCGCAAAAAGGATTCTTCTGCTCCTATGCTTATCTTTGGTGACACTCCAATTTCTAGGCAAGATGATATATCTCTTTTGGAGATTACCCTGACCTCTAATCTCTCTCTCTCTCTCTCTCTCTCTCTCTCTCTCTCTCTTAACCCAAGCACATTACAAATATTGCTTCCTGTGCATCTAAAAAACTTGGTTTTCTTTTTCGCTCTCAGCATTTCTTTTCTTCCAAACAGCTGTTCACTCTGTACAAATTGCAAATCTGCCCTACCATGAAATATTGTTCCCACATCTGGGGCGGGGTCCCCCAAAACCTCTCTCAGGCTTCTAGATTTCATTCAGAAGAGGGCAGTTAGGTAGTCTCGCTGTCTCATAGACTTACTGTTTCTGCTGCATTCCTTTTCTACAGATACCTCCACGGGCACTGTTCTTCTGAATTGGGGTCTATAATTCCCGCTGTCTCTTTCAAAACAGTTTGAACTTGTGCCGCCACCAGCCAACATCCATTTACTGTACAACTTCGAACTCACAGAACCAACTTTTCATGTTCCTCGTTTATTCATTCAACTGCCGTTTTTTTGGAACAA
Source organism: Mastigoproctus giganteus (assembly GCF_048544385.1). NCBI lineage: Eukaryota > Metazoa > Arthropoda > Arachnida > Uropygi > Thelyphonidae > Mastigoproctus > Mastigoproctus giganteus. Next base: position 62,294,724 of record NC_143579.1, on the reverse strand, counting down.
CCTTCCTTCATACGTATTTCCTGAAATTTACAGTCTAACAGAAGTTCAAATCTAATGTCAACAAATATCTTCTTTTGTCTCCTCAACCTCCAACCCAAGCACGGTACGAAGTACTATAGGTTCTAACACCTCTCGTGTTTGGGGTTTTCATTAAAAAAAAAAAAAAAAAAACTATTCTTCAAACTCCTCTAATCACTTGGAAATCTTTGACTTCCTCTGTTTGAAACTTGACATTCTCCAGTCCAACTTTCCTAACAGTGAAGTAATTTTCCTTGGTGATTTTAATGTTCACAACTCCAGCTTGCTTCCGTTTTCTAGTCACATGGACCTAGCTGGTCGAGGTGCTGAGGCTTTTGCAATTACTAATGACCTCGCACAGATTGTTCATTTACTTACCAGAATACCAGACAATCCTAATCATGCAGCCAACATGATTGATCTTTTTCTCACAAACAACCCTTCCAAGTACACAGTTGAGGTGAGTGGTCCTCTAGGTACCTCAGTTCACAACTTACTGATGGTCTCTTCTTCAATGAAGCCTTTCTCTTGTGGCTATCCTCAACCGCGTGTTGTTTGGCATTACAAGAATGCAAAATAGGATGATCTGCAAGATTTATTTTCTACTTTTTCTTGGTCTGATTACTGTTTCAAATCTTCCGATTTCGGTATTTGCTCAGATCATGTCAGTGAAATTATTCTTGTAGGAATGAAATCCTTTATTCCACACTCCACCTTAAAACTGTATCTAAACCTTGGTTTTCCAATAAATGTGCTAAGGCTGTTCAAGAGAAGAATTTTGCATATCGTAATTGCCTTGTATCCAAATCTCCAGATTTATTTTCTGCCTACATCAAAACTTGCAATAATTGTAAAGCAGTTATTAATCAGTCGCAACTATACTTTGAATAGCTAAGAGTAGAAAACTTGTTTCTTGTCTAAATGGTAGTTGAGCATTCTGATCTCTTGTCAACTTTTGGCGAGAGACCAGAATGCTCGACTTTTGCCCATTTCTGTTCTCACCTCTGTCAAGACCAGACAGTTCTATTGCCACTTCTGCCAAAGATAAAGCTGATCTGTGAGCATCCAGTTTTCTTCTAAGTCGTGTATTGATGATCTTGGTAAACCGCCTGCCACCATTCAATGCTTCTTGTGATTTCCATCAAAAGGATGTCAGAAGAATTTTGAACAATCTTGATGCTAAAAAAGCTCAATGTCCTGATGGCATTTCTCCACTTTTTCTTAAAACCTTTGCTCCTGAACTTACTCCTGTTCTGTGTCACCTTTTTTTCACTTTCTTATTCCAAAGGTGTTTTCCCTTGTTGAAATTTATTCATATCCAGCCAGGTCCTGAAAAAGATGAGAAATCCCTCCCATCCAATTATCGTCCCATTGCACTTACTTCTACTCTTTCTAAAGTAATAGAGAAATCAGTTAACTGCCAACTCTTAAAACTATCTAGACACCTTCCATCTGGTGAATGAGTTCATGGTTTCAGGTATTACCGGGAACCATGAACTCCATGACTGATTTAGATGTTCTAAGTAAGTTATGCTAATGCTGATAGAGCCCAGGAAGTGTGAAGCTGTTATGTAGGCCAAAGTAGTCCTCCTAGTATATATTAGCTTTTTGAATTTAAACCCCTTTTTTCATATGTGTGCATGTGTCTAAATACTTTTGGTCATATAAAGGGTATGTGTGCATACCCTTTATATGACCCTAGTTGCCTACACCTTTTAGTGCTATTTTGTTATAGCACTCTTGTAGCTTGGGAAATTTAATTTATGCTAGAAATTACAAAAATTCATGCATTGTGTAATTAATGAACTATGTAATGTAATGATGACGTTATGTTTATTTTTATTCACTAGTTAAGTTTTCTTTATTCATAAAAAAGTCAAATATATACATGCAAAAAGTATTTAACGATATTAACATTTTGATCAATTTCCAGTTGTTCAAGTCCAACCAGGTTCCCTTAACTTTAATGAGGCAGTGGGTTAAGGCTGAAATGATCAAATCCATTCATGTTGCCAATCAGAGCACTTCACACATACATACATATGTAGTACATGCTCACAGTCAATCAACGTTCTCTTCTCAATTCTGTCACAATCGCCTGTGTACACATTCTTATTTAGGCATAAATTTATTTTTATTGCCCATCATGTCTGGAAAACTGTCTACAACTTCAAGTGCTATTGCATCTAAGGTGCCGAGGAAAAGCATTTCATGGATGTAAATCTGCAAGTGTTGAGGTGATTGTAAGCTGGTGAGCATCAGGTGGATGTGGGTGCCTCTTTGAACTTGGCTACATCCGCAATTAGCATTAGCAGAGGCATATGATGTAAGAAAGCAAGCTTATTACAGCATCTGCCAAAAAAAGAAACTTCCCATTTCACCCATCCATTCACTTCAAAAGTTTGTCCACTTCTTCCTTGAATTTATTTAACCTATCAACTTCCACAATGACAGATGGAAGTTTGTTCCACCCACTTGCTAAAGGCAAATTTCTGCATATGTGCTATACAACTGTCTTTTTTCAATTTCAGTTTATGCCCACTCAGATTTGTAATCTGAGCAATAGGAAGTATTCCATCAGCATTGAGCTTGCAAAAACCATTCAAGGCCTTATACTCCTCACTCAGATCACCTTGCAGGTGCCTAGTCTCTAGATGCTGCAATTTGCAGAACTTACTTGGTGAGAGCACCCCGTTCCCATCACCAGTCTTGTTGCCCTTCTCTTACTCATTCTAGAAACTCTACATCCTTCCTAAAATGAGGTCTGCAGACCTGTATGCAGTACTCAAGGTGTGACCTGACCATTGCCTTATTTAAAGGGATAATCACCTTATCCCTGCTAGCAAAATACCTGTAAATCATTGACAAGATCCCATGACCTGCTCTGGCAGCTTGTTTGCACTGATCAGGAAACTTCATATCTGACTGCACAATTACCCACCAGTTCTCTTTCATTCTCCACTACTCTGAGTTTAGTAACACAGTTGGTACATTCAGGGCCGAATTAAGGATAAAATAGGCCCCTGGCCATATTTAAATTTGAGGCCCCTTCAATATATATATATATATATATATCTGTATATTACACACATACATACAAATACTACATAGGTTTTTATATTTATATTGTAAATAATAATTCCTTGAAAAAAATAAAACTAAGAGGTCAAAAAAGTTGTTTTTTGACTTAAAAAATAAAGTAAGAATAAAATTTAAACACTTAAGTCAAGTTTAAAAATGCTTTTATATTACAAGTTTTCTTGATTTATTATTAGAAATTTTTATTAGAAAAATTTGAAAATGAGGCCCCTCTTTGCTTGAGGCCCCTGGCCACGGCAGGTTTTGCTATAGCATTAACACAGCCCTGGGTACGTTGTGCATTTCTCCTGGGTTACTGTTACCCATATGCAGTACTTTCATTTGTCAATGTTAAACTTCAGTTGCCATTTCTCAGCCCATCTGCCCAATTTTTATAGATTCTGTTGCAGTAGGATACTGTCATTAACAACCCTACCAACCTTTGTTACCTTAAACCTGATATTCTTTCATCACTATCATTGATAAATATACAAAACAACAATGGGCCCAACACCGAACCTTGGGGCACTCCACTAATAATGTTAGTCCACGAAGATCAGTGTCCATTGATTACCACTGTCTTCTCCCATTCAACCATCCTTTTATTTATTGTAACAACTTGCCCTTAATGCCATACTGCTCCAATTTGTACAGTAGTCTTCCACATCATAGTTGTTGTTGTTATTTGGTTTTTAGGAGCATTAGCAACTAAGGCCATATTGCTCCGGGGATATGCGGTGGTCATTCCCTGACCTTTCTGCATCCTCCGTATTTGGTGGTGATGGGCTCGAACCCTGGTCTAATCAAGAAGCGTGTGCTACGCACTGCTGCTCCTTCCCACCTGGCTACGGAGGTGCCTCCACATCATAGTATCCAATCAAATTGGTCAGACAAGACTTCCCATTAACAAACTCATGCCGTGCATGAATTATTACTATAGTCTTGTCTAGATGATCCTGCAGTGCTTCTTTAATCAGTGACTCCATTATTTTTCCCGGAACAGAAGTTAAACTAACAGTCTGTAATTACTCGTGTCACCTTTTGATACCACTTTGTGAATTAGAACAATTATCAAAAATGCAATGAAGATAAAAAGCTTCAGCAACAATGATCTCAAAGTTGTCTGCAACGAGGGTGACTTGTTCAAGGAGCCATTTGCTTGAAGAAATGGAAAGATGGCTTAGTATTTGGGTGGAGGACTAAACACAATGGAACATGTCTGTAAATTAATTGATAATAATGGAAAAGGCCAAGTCTTGGGGTATCAGGAAGAAGATTGGTTTGATAGATTCAAATGGTGCACTAACTTCCACATCATATATATCTTTAAGGCATATCTCTGGTGAAGCTTCTGGTGCAGGCAGAAAGGCAGCCCAGGAATTTCTCACGACTCTGAAAGCTATCATCGAGCATGGCAGCTATCCCCCCCCTCCCCGAGATTGTCTTCAATGTCGATGAAACAGACCTTTTTTTCGGAAAAGAATGCCATCTCATACTTTCATCTCTCAAGAAGAGAAATGTGCGTCTGGAATCAAGGTTTTAAAGACAGATTAACTCTCTTGCTAGGGGGAAATGCTTCAGGTGACTAAGTTAAAGCTGATGCCTGTGTACCATTCAGAAACACCATGAGCTATGAAAGGATTTTCAAGATCACATCTGTCAGTGATTTGGATATCAAACAAAAAAGCCTGAGTGATGATTGATATTTTCAAGCAGTGGTTTGTTTCATATTTTTGCCCTGTAGTAAAGTGCTATTGTGAATGGCACAACCTTGAACCAAGGGTATTGTTGGTGCTCAATAATGCCTGAGGCCACCTTGAGAATCTAGATGCCCTTCAGACCTGTATTACTGAAGAAGTAGCTTACCTTCCACCCAACACCACTTCATTACTCCAACCAATGGACCAAGAAATCATATTAAATTTTAAGGCCTATTATCTTTGCCACACATTCAGATAAGTAGAGGAAACAGAAGGTAAAGATAAACAGTCTCTCAGGAAATTTTTGAAAAATATAGCATGAATGCTTAGACCATGGGTGGGCAACCTCTGGGCCGCAGCAGTTTTCAAAAAAAAAAAAATATATATATATATATATAATGAACGACCCACCATTCATTTTATATATATTTTTGAATTAATGGAATTTCTGAATGTAAATTTAGAATATGCTCTGCACATTACTACAACAAATATCGATCCAGATATTGATTCACTAATAAAAATAAACAGTATCAGATTTTTCATTAAATATTATAAAAATAAAATATTGCAATTTTTGTTACTGGAATTGTAATTGTATTTTGTTACTATAATTGTATTTTTGTAATTTTATCTTGAATTTGTATTTCGTTTTTCATATTAATAAAATTTATTATATATATGTGTATGTATAAATATTACAATAAATAACATAAAACTGTTTATGACAATTTTTTCATTATACACCATTTTAATAAGCCTAAAAATTGTGGAAAGCAAAAAAAAATTGGCCCATGTGTACTTCATGGACATTTTATTTGGCCCAACATGTATAAAGGTTTCCCACCTGCTATAGACAATATCACAGCAGCCTGGCATGAAGTGACTCAAAACTGCATGAACAGGGTGAGGAAGAAACTATGGCCAGAAGTGTGCAATGACTTTATATGATGTGACAAGGAACCAGTCATCACAAACGTCAGTGAACTAGCCTATGAAGGGTGTGGACAATGTTAAGGAATTACTGCAGTCTCGTGGTAAGAGGTCTTACTTATGATGAACTTCATGAATTGGCAAAGCACTACAAATAGAGTGAAACTAAAGACTCCGACGATCCTGATGCAGAGGAGGAAACACCAGTGAGAAACCTCACCACAGAATTCTTCAGTATTGCTATGATCTCCCAAATCACGGACCAATTCACCAAGAATGACCCTAACCAGGAGTGAAGCAGCAAGGCAAAGAGAGGTGTTCTCAATATGATTTCCTGCTATCGAGAACTACTTCGTGAGAAGAAACTTAAGAGAAGGTAGTCTACTCTTGACTCCAACTACAAGAAAAATTAATATTCAAAATTCTTATTCGTGACATATACAGTAAATTATTCAATTAAGGTACATTACAGTATTCGTCTATATTTAACATACCCATAAATTATTGTATAATATATTTCTTAGGTAAAAAAAAATGTTATAAGGAGTGCATCTCTATTTATTTAATGCTAGAATGACCTTGTATAGTGCTATTTTGTTTGGAGCTCCATTTTCTAGGAACATATCCTGAGTGCTAACTGGGGTAAACCTGTATGTTTCTTTGCTGTGGCAGTACATGTGATACCACTTGCAGCGTGTTTTCGGTAGGTCTGTGCCCAGATTTTTTGGTCAGAAAACTTCTAAAATTCCTTTTCACCCAGGCTGAGTCAACTAATCTTGGCCGTGTTGTGTCTTGCTTTTTTCCTTTTGTGTTTCTGTGTTTTTTTCTATTTTTGATCCTGCAACCTTATCTATGATTATACAGGGTGTCTCAAAAATATTGGTACAAACATTTAGGGGAGGTAGGTAACACCTAAAGGAATGTGAATCGCATAGGAACCCATGACTGGAAACTTCACCGTAAATCGGTACACGGCGCTGTTTGTCAGTTCACGAGAGGGAAAATTTTTGGTTTACTCATTCAAGCAGTAGTCGCTGCACGAAGAGCATGCATCGATATATGAACTGTGAGCGTGCAGACATACACCTAGTGTATGGATTAGCAGAGGGCCCACACGGTGTGTGCCCCTAAGCGGCACAACATTGCGTTGCAATAAATGTGTGGGCAGGTATGATCGGTGACTGCTTAGTCGGTCAATACCTGTTACCATCCCGCACGAACTATGCTAAATATCGGATCTTTCTTGAACAAGTTCTACCAGGGTTACTTGACGATTTTCTAGCAAATGTGAGACATTTGGTTTCAACATGATGGGACGCCTGCCCATTATGGAAGGCACCCCGTCATGTTGAAAAATTTGAACAGGCGTTTTGGGCATTGATGGATTGCCCGGGGTGGACCCATTGCCTGGCCCCCACGCTCACCTGATTTATCGAGCCTTGATTTCTTTCTGTGGGGGATCCTCAAATCTATTGTGTATGAATCACCTGTGGAGACGGAAATGGATCTCGTGGTGAGACCCGTATGTGCTGCTGCTACTGTCAAAGAAACTCCAGGTGTGTTTGACCGTGTCCGCCAATCCATGCTGCATCTCATGGTGGAACCTTCGAGCATCTGTTGTAACATCATGAAATGCAACCATCTCGTACTCCTTTGTTAATATTATGTCAAATAAATGTTTGCTACTAATTACTGTCTTGTGTCATTTCTGCTTCTTGTGCCTCTGCTACTACTTTCCCGTGACGTTTCCGGTTATGGGTTCCTTATGCGATTCACATTCCTTTAGATGTTACCTACCTCCCCTAAACGTTTGTACCAATATTTTTGAGACACCCTGTATACAATTGGCAGTCATCAGCATATTCCTTTCTGGGAAATGGCTAACTTGTTACATTAGTAAACCAAGAAATTCCTCTGCACTTTAATCAGTGACTGGATATAACAAAGAGGAAGCAGTATTAGTAGTGTCAGATGATGCAAAAAAGCAAGCTTATAAAGCATAAGCCAAAGAAAGAAAGAAAGAAAATGTACACACTTCACCCATCTATACCCACCAGGAATTTGTCTAGTTCTTTATTATAATTATAATTATTATTATTAGCCATATGGTGCAAGGAAGCCTGAGGCTTATGCTGCACCAGCCAAAAAAATGTGTGTGTGTGTGTGTGTGTGTGAGAGAGAGAGAGAGAGAGAGAGAGAGAGAGAGAGAGAGAGAGAGAGAGAGAAAGTAAATCACCAAGAAAGAGAAGAATGATGATATCCAGCTGAGGACCCTGGGTGTGCCAAGCCCATATTTCAACAATCAACTACCTGCTGGCTGAAGGCAAACTTCTGCACATCTCTCCTCTCCTCCAACTATCCTTCCTTAACTTGAATTTATTCTCCTCATGTATATAGTCTCAGCAAGAGGAAGAATGGCTTTCAACATTTAGCTTACTCAATGCATTCAAATGCTCAAACACCTCAATCAGATCTCCCCAAAAGTACCTAGTCTCCCAATACTATAGTTTGCAGGACTGAAGCCTTCCTTGGGAAGAGTGTCCTTTCATTCCCTTCACCAGTCTGGTTGCCCTTGTCTGCACCCGTTTCCAGCAGATCTACATCCTTGCTAAAGTGAGGCTGCCAGATCTGTATACAGTGATGTAGATGTGGCCTAACCATGGCCTTGTACAAAGGTGTAACACCTTCTTATCCCTGATAGCAAAGTTTCTGTATATATTGTTGGCAAAACCCCATGAGCTGTCTTAGCAGCTTTTTGCACAGCTCATGTCTTCTTCATATCTGATTTCACAAGTACTCCCAGGTCTTTTTCATCTTCCACTACCCCGAGTGTAGTACCATACATGGTACTACACTCGGGTATGGTATGTTAATCTGTGATTATTGCTACCCATATGCAGTACTTTAATGTTAAACTTCAGCTGCCATTTCTCAGCTCATCAACTTAATTTTCTTAGATCTTGTTGCAGTAGTTCACCCTGATTACCATAATGCCTTTTTAACATAATGCCAACCTGTTTATCATCTGCAAACTTAGACATTAAGCCTGATATACCTTAATATCATTAATAACTATTGAAAACAACAATGGGCCCAGCACTGAACCCTGGGGAAATACATTAATAACATTAGTCCACAAAGAGCAGTGTCCATTGATATACACTTTGTCTCCTCCCACTCCAGTTTGTACAGCACTCTTATTTGCAACAGCATCAAAGGCCTTCCTGAAATTCAAGTATATGGTAGCAAAATTTTTTTTTTCTTTTTTTTTTTTGTTATAAATTCTTTGATTACAGCATAATAGTATCCAATTGGATTGGTCAAACAAGATTTCCCTTTAACAAATCTATGCTGAGTCTGCAGTGTAACTGCATTACTACTTTCAGTAGTGACTACATAATTTTCTTGGGAACAGACATTAAGCTAACTGTAATTACTTATGTCACCTTTTGATCCCCCTTTTGTGAATTGGGGATACGTTTGCACATCTCCAGTCTATAGGAACCTTACCCGAATCTAAAGATGCTTTCATAATTATTGCTAAGGGTTTGCTTTCCTCCTTTGCTGCCACCCTTAATATAATTGGATAGATTCCATCCACCACACACTCCTTTTGTAAGTTTAGCTTCAACAAATCCTCTTTCAATTATCACAAAATCATTTAACTCCCCGTTAGTTTTTTTTTTTTATAAATTTCTGGCATCCAATATAGTTAAGGAAGGATGGTATGCGGTTGTTTTCCATAAATTAATTACTATAATTAATCACCACTGTTGTACCACATGAAATTAATATATTTTATTAAGCTTATAAGTTTGTGTAGTGGTTTAGGCTATAAACTTAATAAACTATATTAATTTCACGTGGTATAAAAGTGGTTATTAATTATAGTAATTAATTTTCTGGCATCCTCTTCTCTAAAAAAAAATTCATCATGTGTGAATGTACGTGCAAAATAACTATTCAGTTTGTCAGCAACCTGAGCAGGGTCATCAACATTTAACCCATTGACATCTAGTTTCTAGTGGCCCAATTGTGATTCAGCTTCTGCTTAATATAAGTATAGAAGTCTTTGCTGCTGGTCTTTGCATTATTTGCCAGAGACTTCTCATCTGCCTTAGCTTGCCTAACCTCCTTTGTGATATGATTACAGACTAATTTATATATATCACAGGCTTCTCTATCACCTCATAATTTATATGCATCCCATTCATTTTTCTTCTCTGGCACAAGTCTCATCAGTTCATCTGACATCCATTTAAGTCTAAGCTTTGAACAGTATTTCTTAGATGGTATGAAAAGTCTAGTAGCCTCTATGATTACTTCCCTCAATGCTTTCCATTTAGAATTTCCTGTTGGTTACATCATAAGTTGGTCCCACTGCATAGAGTTTAAAAACGGTTTCAGAACACTATAGTCTCGTTTACAAAAGCTTTTCCTTTTACCCTTGACGGTAGTATGTGTATTTAACTGAATTCCACATTAGTACATTGTGATCACTGGCACCCAGTGGGTCTTTTGCTTTTAGATTCTTAATGCATGAAGAATTGCTGCTGATGACCAGATCAAGGGTATTGCTCTTTCTTGTTGCCTTTAATATACTGCTGTAGAAAACAGTCATCCAATAAATCCACAAAAGTCTTGTTAATTTGTGAATGACCAATACACAAATTCCTGTAAGCATCTGGAAAGTTAAAATCCTCCATTATTAGAGACATTCTGATTTACTTGCCCACTCTGTTTTTCTGTATAGTTGTTTGGTATAATCATCATAGTCATTAGGCCAATAGCACACTTTTACTCATTTTGTTTTTCCATTGGTTATGTCACACCAAACTGAATCAACATTGTGCAGGTCACCTATGTTGACTGGATGCACTACCAGAGATTTAATATGCTTCTTAAATAGGTCCTTGAGGTTGTCACAGACACTCTCTCAGATATGCCAGACAAGCTGTACTTGCTACTTGGGAGTCTAAAACGCTGATGGAACTGATATGCGTGTGACATTCAAGTCAAGTGGACCCAATTTCGGCGAAGTCTGGAAGGTCTGCGACAGCCAAATCCTCTGCTTGCACCTTCACAATGGTGGGACTTTTAGTAATCTTGGGTATAACCTCCATGTACAAGCACACTATGGGTGACTACCCAGGTGTGAACCAACGTAAGCAGGGGTCGAGGTGCGGTACCCACACCACATGGGAGAATGCCACCCCTCTGTGCTACCAGGCAGTACTAGGTGGTAGATGACTCTCATCAACCGGTGCAATACCACCACTTTGCTTATTGGAGGCTTGAAGCGGTGGAACCCAAGTTTAGTCTCCAGAGCTAAGTTCCAGTCAACCTTTCCCCATCTTTTCCATCATGCAGTATGACTGATGACATTTGAGGTTAAAATAACATCGTGGCGAGATCCAATCTTCCTTACATTTCGAGGGTACAGCTCTAAAACGGTGTTGGCAGGCCAGCTGCTAGTTAGTACACCGGACCGAACCTATTGGTAACTCTTTAGGAGGCTTCCTGATCAGCTAGTGCAGGGGTAGCCAACTTAATTTGTGATGTGATCTACTTTTTTTTTTAAAATGTGCCGCGATCTATCATCTCAAGAATTTCATTGCACATGGTTAAAAAAGTCAATCAACACATATTGAAAATGTTGTGTATAAATTTTAAATTAAATACAATTCAGAATTCTAATTTTAAATTCATATGTATTTAAAGTTTTAATTTATGCGAAGCTTGTGTCTTCATGTCATCTGCCATGCTTTCAAAATCAGTAATATACTTGTGATAAGGCCAACCATAAAAATCTTCTGTATGCAAGTCCATGAGAGTAGAGCGATTCTTTGTTTGTTTAAAATACTGAAAGGCCGATTCACATAGATATGTGGAACCAAAACAGGAATTTAAAAGTTCACTGCATTTTTTTACTTTGGGTACTTTTCCCTGCAAATTTATTTTCAAAAGTCTTCTTCGGATGATCTGGCTTTTAGGAAGATATTGTTTCGCAATGTAATATAATTTCATTTTCAAGTAATATTTTCTCCATTTGAAAAATCTCAGCGACCTTTTTGGCAATTTGTTTCGTATATAAGTCGACATTAAATGGATAAGAAATATATTGACTATATCTTCAATTGTTTTAAAATCACTGAATCTGGTTTCAAAATCATCCACAACTTTCTCAATTTCGGAAATATATTTCTCACTATTAAATTCAAAAACAGGAGATTTTTGCAAATGACCTTGCATATTTGCAAAATGATCGGATCCTTAGCCATTGCCAAAAATTGATATTTTTATGCAAAAGTACTACTAAGTGTGTTGAAGGAAGTGCCTTTTTTAAATTTCCTTTTTTTTTGGGTATAGCTACGGAAGCATTGCAAATCAAACAACAGCATTTTTCTTTTATCATTACAAAAAAAAGTATTCCAGTTCATGGGAACTGGAACGAAAAAGAGCAAAATGTATAATTTTCGTCAACAGTGGTGTTGATGAAAATGATACATTTCACTCTTTTTCATAGTATTCATTTTAAATCAAAGGCTATTATTAAATTAACATATAAATGCTGATCAGTTATTAATATTAAGTTAGCTAAATAAGAATTCGACACGTACACTATGTAGCTACACCACGTAGCTACGTGAATTTTCATTAGACAAGCCTAGCTACTGCATGTCGAAAAGAGTAGTTACGTAGTTCAACGGATTTGTAATTAGCGTATGCAGTGGAGCGCATAATAATAATATTTAGATTTTGACTAATCTATTTTTTATATATATTTAAAATTTGTCGTGATCGACTGATATTAAAGCCGCGATTGACTTGTTGGCCACCCCTGAGCTAGTGTATAATCTTGCTGCCTCTACTCTGCCAGATAGTGACTGGAGAGAGTCAGAGTAGTCTGTATGGGGGGGGGGCATTTTCAAGGCCACGTTATGTCAAGCATCTGGGTATATTCTTACCATGTGTATGCCATATCCAAAAATTTCATTACTTCATACAGATGTCTCCCCCCCCCCCCCCACACACACACTTTTTCTTACTATTGAATACACTATGAATTGTCAAACTAATAGAGTAAGCTTATCTGCGAAAAAATCTAAACCTCCCAAACACTTAGTTCATTTCACGAATTTACGTGGTCTCAATTCTAATCTCAACAACGTCCAGTTCCACTTGCAGTCTGCCAAACCCCATGTACTTTTCTGACAGAATCTCAGTTATCGGTTGATTAATTTTGCCTCAAAAGTGGTTTCGATATTCCCTGTCAGAGACTTGGTAATTTGGAATCTTGTCTTTTCAATCTTCTCTGGCTTAAAATCTCTCTACCTCGTGTCAAATTCATCTGTTGTCTCTACCGTTCTCCCAACTCCACTAATCGCGTGGAGCTCTTTCACTTCCTCTCTTTGCCACTTGATGTTCTCCAGCCCAACTTTCCTAACAGTGAGATAATTTTCCTTGGTGATTTTAATGTTCACAACTCCAGCTGGCTTCCGTTTTCTAGTCACACCGACCCAGCTGGTCAAGATGCTGAGGCTTTTGCAATTACGAATGACCTTGCACAGATTGTTCATTTACCTACCAGAATACCCGACAATCCTAACTATACAGCCAATACGCTTGATCTTTTTCTCACAAACTGTCCCTCTAAGTACTTTGTCAACGTGTGTGGTCCTTTAGGCACCTCAGATCACAACTTGGTGATTGTCTCTTCTCAAATGGAGCCTTTATCTCATAGCTATTCCCAACCTTGTATTGTTTGGAATAACAAGAATGCAAAATGGGATGACCTGCGAGATTTCTTTTCCTTGGTTGGATTACTGTTTCAAAACTTCTGATGTTAACGCTTGGTCAGATCGTGTCAGTGAAATTATTCTTGTAGGAATGGAATCCTTTATTCCACACACCACTTTAAAGTCTCGTCCTTTATCTAAACCTTGATTTTCTAATAAATGTGCTAAGGCTGTTCAAGAGAAGAACGTTGCATATCGTAAATGACAATCCTAACTATACAGCCAATACGCTTGATCTTTTTCTCACAAACTGTCCCTCTAAGTACTTTGTCAACGTGTGTGGTCCTTTAGGCACCTCAGATCACAACTTGGTGATTGTCTCTTCTCAAATGGAGCCTTTATGTCATAGCTATTCCCAACCTTGTATTGTTTGGAATAACAAGAATGCAAAATGGGATGACCTGCGAGATTTCTTTTCCTTGGTTGGATTACTGTTTCAAAACTTCTGATGTTAACGCTTGGTCAGATCGTGTCAGTGAAATTATTCTTGTAGGAATGGAATCCTTTATTCCACACACCACTTTAAAGTCTCGTCCTTTATCTAAACCTTGATTTTCTAATAAATGTGCTAAGGCTGTTCAAGAGATGAACGTTGCATATCGTAATTGGCTTGTTTCCAATTCTTCAGTTTCATTTTCTGCCTACACCAAAGCTCGCAACAACTGTAAAGCAGTTATTAATCATTACAAACTAGATTTTGAACAGGCTAAGGGTAGAAAACTGGTTTTTTGCCTTAATGCTAGCTGAGCATTCTGGTCTCTTGCCAAAGCTATTGGCCACAACTTTTGCCCATCTCTGCTCCCACCTCTGTCAAAACCAGATGGTTCTGTTGTCACTTCAGCCAAGGATAAAAGCTGACCTGCTAGCATCCCATTTTTCTTCCAATTTATGTATTAATGATCTTGGTACAACACCTCCCACCATTTCCAACATGCTCCATTCAATGCCTCCTGTGGTCTTCAGTCAGAAGGATTTTGACGAATCTTGATGCTCAGAAAGCTCCAGGTCCTGATGGTATTTCTCCACTTGTTCTCAAAACCTGTGCTCCTGAACTTACTCCTGTTCTTTGTTACCTTTTTTCAATTTCTTATTCCAAAGGTATTTTTCCTTCTGCTTGGAAATTTGCTCATATCCAGCCAGTTCCTAAAAAGGTGACAAATCCTTCCCATCCAATTATTGTCCCATTGCAGTTACGTCTACTGTTTCTAAAGTAATGGAGAAATCAATTAACCATCAACTCTTAAACTACCTAGAAACTTTCCGTCTGATCTACGATTGCCAGTATGGCTTCCGTCAGTGTCAATCCACTGGTGATATTCTGGCTTACATTACTCATTTATGGACAAATTTAATTGAAAAGTTTGATGAAACACAAGCAGTTGCTCTTGACATCTCAAAGGCTTTCAATCGTGTTTGGCATAAAGGTCTTCTTAACAAGCTTTTATCTTATGGTTTGCCAATTGATTTTTGTAATTGGTTATCCAGTTTTCTCTCTGATCACTCACTGAAGGTGGTAGTAGATGGCTGTCTGTCTTCTAACTTCTCCACTAATGCTGGTGTCCCCCTAGGTTCAGTTTTTTCCTGCACTCTTTTCCTCTTGTATATTAACAACCTTTTTCCATTGACTGGAAATCCTATCCATAGTTTTGCCGATGATAGCATGTTGCATTCCACTTTCCATTTTGAGAACCCTTGTCCTGCTGAATCTACTACCAATTCCTTAAATGCCGATCTCCAGTGGGGCAGAGACAACTTAGTTGATTTCAGTCCTTCTAAAACTCAGTCTTGTCTTATTTTGCAAAAAGGATTCTTCTGCTGCTATGCTTATCTTTGGTGACACTCCGATTTCTAGGCAAAATGATATATCTCTTTTGGGGATTACCCTGATCTTGACTTCTAATCTCTCTCTCTCTCTCTTGGCACAAGCACATTACAAATATTGCTTCCTCTGCATCTAAAAAACTTGGTTTTCTCTTTCGCTCGCAGCATTACTTTTCTTCCAAACAGCTGTTCACATTGTACAAATCGCAAATCCGCCCTACCATGGAATATTGTTCCCACATCTGGGGTGGTGCCCCCAAAACTTCTCTCAGGCTTCTAGATTCCATTCAGAAGAGGGCAGTTAGGTTAATTAATGAATCCTCTCTAACAAAGTCTCTGCACTTGCTGTTCCATGGACATACTGTTTCTGCTGCATACCTTTTCTACAGATACTTTCATGGGTACTGTTCTTCTGAATTGGCTTCCATAATTCCTGCTCTCTCTTTCAAAACAGTCCGAACATGT
This sequence comes from Mastigoproctus giganteus, assembly GCF_048544385.1. NCBI lineage: Eukaryota > Metazoa > Arthropoda > Arachnida > Uropygi > Thelyphonidae > Mastigoproctus > Mastigoproctus giganteus. The sequence continues at coordinate 62,278,910 of NC_143579.1, read as the reverse complement.
GTCGCCACCAGCCAACATCCATTTACTGTCCAACTTCAAACTCCTAGAACCAACTTTTCGTGTTCCTCATTTATTCATTCAACTGCCGGTTTCTGGAAGAACTTTCCTTTATACGTATTCCCTGAAAATTAGTCTACAGAAGTTCAAGTTCAGTGTCAACAGATGTCTTCTTTCATCTTCTCAACCTCCAACCCAAGCAGGGTACTAAGTACTATAGGTTCTAATACCTCTCGTGTTTGGGATTTTCATAAAAAAAAAAATAATAATAATAATAATAATAACCCCTATCCCTCCTGCCCCATCCATCTTTCCTGTATACATTGTACTGTCCATATTCAAATTCAGCATCACCTATGTCTGAGTGACACCATGTCTACACTGTAGCTACAATGTCTGCATTTGATGACTTAATTAGTACTTCTAATTCTTCAGATTAATTTACAGTGCTCCTGGCATGAGTTTTCATGCAGGTATACATGCACATGTTCTTACTCTTAGTTATCCTAACACAGCACATGTATTTACTTGTTCCATGATGGTGGCAGGGCTTGATGTCCCCAACACCTTGCTTTCCAGTTCTTCAAATAGGCCTCTGGGGTTGGGAAAGTTCTAACTCATAATAACTGCAATGAAACACACAAACCATCTATGACTCAAACTTTATTAAAATAATAATAAATTAAGATTCTTAGCAAAGCTTATTATCTTAGTACTCACCTCTAGATCCATATTGGTTAGGGTTAAATTTACATAAAGGAAAGTAAAGAGAGTAAAAGTTTTCAATTATATTAATAGATTAATTAATTTAAAAACATGTCTCTAGGAAGAGGGAGTGCGCCACATTTTTCCTGGTTGTAAAAGCCTTCTTCATATAATTTTATAAATGACAACCAGGAAAAAGGTGGTGCACTCCCTCTTCCTAGAGACATGTTTTTAAATTATTAATCTATTAATATAATTGAAAACTTTTACTTTTACTCTCTTTACTTTGCTTTATGTAAATTTAACCTTAACCAATATGGATCTAGAGGTGACTACTAAGATAATAAGCTTTGCTAAGAATCTTAATAGATAATCAATAATAATAAAATAAGACAGGATAAAATTTGTCATAAAAATAAAATACACTGACTGACTGTAAAGTTAAAAGCAATAAAACGATAGATGAAATTAAAATATGCAAAATTAAAAGCGATAAAAGCAACAATGCTCATCTTGCTCCTACAGCAACATGTGCTGTGAACCATGATCTTGCCAATGTTATTTAAGGATTTGCCGTGACAGTTAAGTTTTGTTTTTGATAAAGGAGGCAGTCCTGAAATACGTATTTCCTGAAAATTACAATCTACAGAAGTTCAAGTCCAATGTCAACAAATATCTTCTTTCGTCTTCTCAACCTCCAATCCAAGCATGGTACTAAGTACTATAGGTTCTAATACCTCTCGTGTTTGGGGTTCACATAAAAAAAAAAAAAAAAAAAAAGTCACTTTTAAAGGCTATGGTTATTATTTTTATCACTTTTAATTTCACATATTTTAATTTTATCTATCATTTTATCGCTTTTAATTTTACAGTCAGTGTAATTTATTTTTACAACAAATTTTATCCTGTCTTATTTTATTATTATTTTAATAAAGTTTCAGTCATAGGACGGTTGGTGTGTTTAATTGCAGTTATGAGTCGCCTTGCTTTCCAGGCTGCTGCAATTTTCAATGAACTATGCATTTTTTTTTTTGTGTTGATTGCCCATCCATTATAATTTGTCTAGTTTTTCCTTTAATTTATTCAAACTACGCACTTCCACTGATTATGAAATTTTTTGGATCCAACAAATTCTGCTACAGATATATATATAAGAATACAGGCAGTTCCCACTTTACGAGTTCCTGGGTTTGCAAGTTTTTTTTTTTTTTTCAAATATCAAGTATCAACAGAATCGAAAATATGAACATTAATTCCAATAAATAAATGCTAAACATTCATAAATACGGCATTTAAAATCATGTTTGTAACTATACAATACACTACTACTGTGTGTGTGTGTGTGTGTGTGTTTATTTGTTCAGGCAGAGATAAGGAGGGAGGTTCAACTCTTAAAGAATTTCGGGGAAAAATTCCATATTTTAGATGCAATCAAAATAAAACGAACCTGGGACAAAATTACAGAGAAGCACATGAAGGGCATTTGGAATAAGCTCTGTCATCAGTTTATTGATAATTTTGAAAGGTTTCAAGAACCTGCAGAGATTGTACAAAAGGAAACAGAAGCGGTCGTTAATATTGCTTTAACCAATTTCAGCTTGAGGTTTCTACAACTGACGTCATTGATCTGCTTCAAACACACCACGGAGAGCTCACAAATGAAGATCTCCTCGAAATAGCAAAATGCAAAGAAGCTGAGGAAGAAGAAGATTTAACAACTGAAACTCCTGTTTGTTCCTTCACTCTCAAGGGGCTTGACAAAGCTTTTCAACACATAGAAAAAGCAATTGAGATTTTCAGGCCAGTATCTCATTTCGAGCCCACTAGAAAAAAAGTTGCTACAGATTTAAAGAAATGCTTATGCATGCTATTGTGAAATTTATAAAGAAAAGAGAAGACTGTTTTGGAAACAAACGACTCTTGAAGCATTTCCAAAGAAGAGGAGGACTCTTGTGCTTCCAATGAGTGTTGAACCACCAATGAGTGATGAACCATCAGAGTGTGCATTTAGTCAATGATGATAAAGAATAAACATTCTTCAATATTTGTATGACATAAATAATTTCTTTATTATTATAATTTGCTTGATTTTAAAGGCTATGTTTTTATTTCTTTGGATAAATAAATCATTGATTAAGCATAAACTATTGTTTTGTTAACCTTTATTTAATATTACAAGCAGCCTCCATAGCTGAGTGGTCAGGGGCGGGAGTGCAGTAGCACATGCTCTTTGAGTAGATTGGGGTTCAAGCCCCTGATTGCTAAATTCAGTTGATCTGCTAACTCACATTGGACCAGCATAGCAGAGTATGGCCCATTTCTCTCAACATGAATTGTTGAGGAGGCTTCCATCCTGCAGTGGATTGATAATGGCTGCTGCTTACCTTACCTTAACATTACAATGGTCAAATTTCACTGTTGAGAATGTAATCCCTGTTTTTAACATTACGTCTATGGGAAAAAAATTCCCACTTTCTGAGTGCACGCTAGGAATAATTTAACTCAAAGTCGGGGACTACCTGTACTTTTAACAGATTTAGAGCCATATATAAATAAATTAGCCGAGTCATATGGAAGAGCCAGTATCTCATTAAATTTATTTATTTAAAAATGAATACCTAATAAAAAATATTAAAATAATTTATACAATTCTTTGTTTGCAGTAGTCATAGTTATACAGATAAATATAAAATATTTACTTATATTTGTCTTCTTTATTACAACAGTAAAGCTGTAGATTTTCTTCAAAATATATTAGTATGGGTTAAATTAAAATGACACATAAATGGTACTCATGAAATTACCTTCAAGTGAATAAGGGGCGACAGTATAAAATATTTGTTATAAAAAGATGGTGTTTGGCTCTCTAGGGTTAAGAATCACTGGTCTAAAGTGATATCAGTGATAAATGTTGGTTTTATGCTGATTTTATGAAACTGTCAATCTAATTTGCATAGCCACAAGAATGTGTACATGGGTTGACTGAAATTTTTGAGCCTAACTATGAAAGATGGAAAAAAAAAGTGCGTATCTGGTGGTGGTAAATAGGAGAATAAGACAGAATTCACACTAACAAATTGTTCCTGAATCACTGATTAGTGTGTTGGCATATTGTCCTTGTAGAATGACCATTTGTGAACTTTCCACACCACTTAGTTCTTGATATTTTGCTATGAATCTTACAAAAAAAATTTCATAGTAGTATTAAGACTAGAAAGAATAATGCTCTCCAGACACCATTTAGCTATTTTATAAATGATCCCTTAACAAGCAAACTCTAAAAATCGAGGATTGATGACATTATCCTGCAAAGTGAAGGAATAGGCCGGCCATTCCTTCGCTTGGAAAACAAAAATGAGAATAGGAGTATGTTTTAGGCTAAATGACTGTAATGAGTACAATGAACAGCTGTAGAGAGAAATAGTGGGCCAATAAATCAGAATGTCGTGTGATAGAGGATTTTAACTTTCCAGATATTGTATGGAACTTGTGTATTGGTCACTCACACACTAGCAAGGCTCTGTGGATTTATTGGATGACTGTTTTCTACAACAGCATGTTAGAGAGGCAATAAGAGAGAGATATACTCTTGATCATGCATTAAGAATCTGTAGATAAAAGAATCACTAGGTGGCAGTGATCACAGTGTATTGATGTGAGATTTATTTAAAGATGTAACTACCAGCAAGGGTAAGGGATTTTGATTTGGAAAGGAGACTGCAGTGGTCTTGCATAGTTTTTAAATTCTATACAGTGGGCATAACTAATGTTGTTATCAATAACAAATTCTAAATGGGAAGCAATAATGGAAATAATCATTGAAGCCACTAGGCTTTTCATACCACCAGTAAATACTGTTCAAGGCGTAGACCTAAATGGATATCAGATGAACTATTGAGACACATGGCAGAGAAGAAAATGCATACCATGTATATAAATTATCAGATGATATAGAAGCGTGTGGTAGATATAAACTAGTTGCAAATGCAATGAAGTTACAAAGGAGGGGTTAGGCAAGCCAATTCAGATTATGAGACATCTCTGGCAAAGAAAACAGAGACTTCTTTACTTATATTAGCATTAGTAGAGGCATATGATGCAAGAAAGCAAGCTTATGCAGCATCAGCCAGAAAAAAAAAAAAAAAAAAAACTTCCACTTCACCCCTCCGTTTGTTCGAAATACCTGTCCAGCCTTAAATTTATTTAGGCTATCAACGTCCACGACAAGGGATGGAAGTCTGTTCCACCAACCAACCACCCTCTGGCTAAAGGCAAATTTCCACACGTCTATCCTGCATCTGTCTTTCCTCAATTTGAATTTATGCCCTCTCAGGTGATTATTCTGAGCAAGAGGCAGAATCCCATCAGCATTGAGCATGCTCAAACCATTCAAGGCTTTATACACCTTTATCAGATCACCTCGCCAGTGCCTAGTCTCCAGACACTGTAATTTGCAAAACTTAAGCCTTTCTTCGTAAGAGCAACCCTTTGTTCCATTCACTAACCTTGTTGCCCTTCTCTGTACTCGTTCCAGCAGCTCAACATCCTTCTTGAAACGAGGCCTCCAGATCTGTATACAGTACTCAAGGTGTGGCCTGACCATTGCCTTATACAAGGCAATGGTCAAGGCAATTGCCTCATATTAGCAGTAGAAGGAATTGGTTGGATCACTGTGGTCGGCTTTATGTTAATGGTTTAACTTTTGATGATCCTGTTCAGGTTGCCGATAGGCTGAATAAGTATTTTACATCTTACATTCACACATGAGGAATTTTTTAGGGATGGAGATGCCACAAGTTTATCAAAGTAGCGGAGCTAAACGATATTTTTTGATAACTGAGAGGAAAGTGGAAGAGAAATTGTTGACATTAAACAAAAAAGATACCTGTGGTGGTTATATTAAGGGAGGCAGCAAAGGAGATAAACAAACCTTTAGCCATGATTAAGAGAGCATCTTTGGATTCAGGGGAAGTCTCTGTGGACCGGAGACATGCGAATGTTTTCCCAATTCAAAAAGAAGGATCAAAGGACAACATGAGTAATTACAGACCTGTTAGATTAACTTCTGTTCCTGGGAAAATAATGAGTTAATGGATAAAGAAGTAATGCAGGACCATCTAGACAAGATCCCCCTCCCTAAAGAATTCCTCATGGGTTTGTTAAGGGGAGATCTGTCTGACCAATTTGATTGGATACTATGAAGCAGTGACAAAGGAACTTGATGGAAAAAAAATCATTTTCACGCATATGTTTAGATTTCAGGAAATCTTTCGATACTTGTTGCCCATAAAAGACTGTTGTACAAATTGGGGCAGTTTGTCTTAAGGGAAAGCTGCTGCATTGGAGAAAGGGATAGTTGAGTGGTTATCAGTGCACACTTGCTCTTCATGAACTAATGTTATTAATGGATTCCCACAGGGTTTGATGCTGGGCCCATTATTTTTTGTATTTGTTAATGATCTGGATGAGGGTATATAAGGGTTAATATCTAAGTTTGCAAATGATACAAAGGTTGGCAGGGTGCTAATGGCTGTAATGGTGGTATGCTGCTGCTGCAACAAGATCCTTTGGCAGTCAAGTGAAATCATGAAAGATACTCACTTAGCCAATTTCATAGCAAGTTTTTGCTCTATTGACTCAAAACATACATAAATTTTTAATAACATAAAATTACCTTGTAAAGCACAGTTATTCTAAGGTGAGCAGATGGGGTTTCAAGTGCAAATTGGTTGTAGCAAAAGAGACAAAAAAAGGGATCAGAATTATTATCTCCTGTGCATATGCACAAATGGTGCATCAGGCCCAAAAACATGAAGCTATGGTAACTTTTTCTGTTAAGTTTCTTGGAGCAAACCTTAATGAATATAGTTTATTCATAATTAACTTATAATAGTGTGCTTTTAATAGTTTAAATATTTTTTCTCCTTTCTTCTCCTAAAATTGCATAAATTTTAATTAGTTTCTTTTGTGGTGTTGGTTTGTTACTACTTAACATTCAGGCTTATTCTTTTCTTTATTATCATTACCCTCAGTGTTTTCAATAATTCCAAATTAAGCATCATGTGGTCAAATTATCCAGGACAGTTGGGAAATAAATTTCTCTGAATAAATTGAAACTGTGGGTAACCCACAAAATGAAAGAAAAACCGGTATATGTGATAATTATTCATAATTGTAAAAGTCTACTACATTGTGGATAGATTTGACATAAAATTTAAAATGCATACATAAAATACATTTTTTTTGAAAAAGGAAAAGAATTAAGTTTTTTTCCCTTTAGTTGGGCGTTCCTAAACATGGTAAATTACTGTGTAAATTGCCATGAAAATTAGAAGCATCACCTTGTTAGCAAAAGTGACCTGTTGTTCCATGTAATTAATTGCCCTCAAGTGAAACAGAGTTGGATTAACTGGAGCTGTAGAGATCAGTGTTAATTCATCCCCTGAATATTTGGGAGTCTATTCTATTTCAAATGTATCTTTAAGTTTTATAGGTCACTAATATAAAAATGTGAAATGTACAGAATGTTTATTAATTATTCATAGGCCTTCTTAGTGTTTGTTTCTTTATCTACTAGACATTTATTGGGTTGGTGAAACTGATAAGCCCTGATTACCTGAATTGAAAAACAGGAAATGAAGAAATTTGTTAATGTTCATTCCTTGCTCAGTGGGACATTATTTAAGCCTTGCACTCAAGATTTACAATTATGCAAGCAGTTAACACGGGAAAAAAATTAGTTATTTTGAAATTTCTTGTTATTTCAATTTTTCTCAGATTACACTATATAGTTTTATGATTTAATTTGAGATATTGGAATCTTAGTGGTTTCTCTATTCAGTTAATAAAAGCCGCTGGTTGATTGAAGATTCTCACTGCAAGTGGTCATTGCTATCTGTTTGAACGAATTATACAAAATTAGCCACAAGTTTTGAGACACTTTATGGCATGTACTTATTAATTAATGTATTTTTTGTTTTTGTGCACTTAATTGTATTGGAAAAATGAAAAAATTAACGAAGTTATATTCAAAATCTGAATGTAAAAGTTGCAAAGTAGAAATTGGCACAGATGTTTGCTAAATAACAATTACTTATTTCTGAGAACAATTTGTCATCCTAGTCAGTTCAATTATAAAAATATTTTTAACTCAGAAGGATGAAAAGTGTATAGCATTTTGTAAAAACATCTTCTACATATTTTGTGTCACAGGTCTGGAGATTATCATCTTTGGTCTGTCTGTTTGGAGACTGGCTACCAGAGAATAGTACTAGTTTAGTGACCATTGTCTCATACTCATTTTGTGTAAAGTTAACAAATGTTGCACTGTTACTATTTTTGTACATTTAACAAATAGACATGTTTCAAATTATTGTTTCCAGATGTTCAGAGGTTATGCTATGGTGGAAAATAACAGAATTGTTACATTTTTATGGATTTTTAATGTGATGAAGAATGTGATATATAGTTTGAAGTAGATTTTTTTTTAATAATTAGGCTGTATATTGTGATTTATTGAGTGTGATTAGTTTTAATCTATCAACAATTAAGGATAACATCATTATGTAGCTGGGCATTTATGAATAAATCTCATTAAATATAGTTTTTACTGATCAGAATCTCATATTAAGATATTATATTTATGGAGTGGCAGTTATTTTTAAAATTACTCTTATAACTGCTGTTTCAGTATGTATTTTCAGTCTGTTCCAGTCATCAGAATCTCATATTAAGATATTATATTTATGGAGTGGCAGTTATTTTTAAAATTACTCTTATAACTGCTGTTTCAGTATGTATTTTCAGTCTGTTCCAGTCATCACATATCTCTGCTAGGTGGGTATTTATTATTTCAACTGTCAGCTTTCTGCATTCATTTTGCTCATTTTGGAGGGATTTTTATGTAGTGCATTCATGTATTACAGCAAAATCACCTCTACAGGCCCTAATTTTTGGAGATGCAGTATCTTCAAACTAGAAAAGCTGATACACTACAAATTCACAACATGAGAAATACTTGTGGCAAAATAAAGATCTGACATATATACAGGATCTTTCTGAAAAGATGTGCTGGTTTTAATTGAATATATTACTGAAATAAATGATATTCATCAGCCTTGAAAGAGCAGAAGTTGTGTGTTTCAAAACGTTTTGAGCATGTGCATATTGAAAAAATATTGGTAACCAGTATGTTTTGCAGTTATCTTTGGAATTATTCATTACTCTAGCCAGAATTTTCTCATCGTTGATGTTCACGCTTGTTAAAATATCCTGTTTAGGTTCTTGAACCATGTGTGTGGATGATTTCTGTAAACATTATCTTTAAGAAAGTCTTGACCACTGTACTCTACAGAAAATGTAAACAGTTTCTGGCGAATATAGTGGTCGGGATAATCAATAAATGTTCAAGAAATTGATTAGATAAAACTCTGCTGCAAAAAATACTCATTGAGAATATCAGCATAGCATTTGCTGTTATGTGGTCAAACTTCAGTTCTGCTGAAAAAAAATTTTTGTTGAAATTGGCATTCATATACCTTGGAGGAATAGCATCGATTATTCTTGAATGAGATGTAGATAATGGTTAGAAGTTATTATATTTTCAAGACAAATAGGTCTGGTGATATCATGAGCCAAGCTAAAGAGTCACCTTGCACTGTGAATTTTTAGGAGTACAGAATGTGTGTGTGGCACATATTTTTTGGAGAATAACAGAGTTATTCTCTGTTATTCTCAAAACACATATATTGTATTTTGGTAAACAGTTAAAATTAGGGAGACCTGATTTTTTTGGGGGTAATCATAAACATAGGATATACTGGTGAAATAAAAGTATTTGAACTGAATATCTGTTTTTTTCTTTGCATTGCATTTACTTACAGAGGAATTACTTATAAATTACAACACTAAAATCACCCCCCCCCCCAATTTTTTTTGTCATAAAATTAGCTTAGAACAGAATACAGCACTCTCACACATATTGCTGTTTCAAAATGTAAGAGTATTTTACAGTGTAGGGTCCATCTTTTTCTGATGATTAAAACATCAGAACAGCAATGTATATATGCATGTTTTGGTCTGTTCTAATTGGTTTTATTTTGTACATGTGAAAAATTATATCTGACTATAGAAAATTCATGACTAATTCCATGCATTAAAGAATAATTATAAAACTACATTCAAGCATTTTAGCTTTAAATAAAATGTTGCCATTGATCTTACTAATCATTGCATTACTTACAGTTGAAATTCTGCTGGCAATTAAATACATAGGACAAGATAAGCCTCAATTTATTGATAGATAACATTTGTTTTCTTCTGTTTCTTAATTTTAAAAATCATATAGATTAATTTTAGTTGTTTTTAAACTTGCTCCATTTTTTTAATAGTACTGTAATTAACTCTTGTGTTATTTTTTGAATTTATCTTTGTAAACTGGCTTGCTTGCTTTAAATATTTTAAACCTTTATTAGAATGGAAGATGACAACAAAACATGGGACAGGGGTTCTCCTCTTCTGTCTTCTCACTCACACTTGCAGGCATCGGAAAGTGGTGGTGGTTCACATGAAAAAATAGAAAAGGCTACTCTGAAGGTTTACCTTAGCAATGGTAATTCCAATGTGGTTAGATTTGCAGATGCAACTAATGTCAAGGTGGGTATTCATTGTTTTTAAACATAGTGATCTTAGAAGTTTTTTCAATAGATATTTTAATTTAAAAATCATCTGCTACTGTTGTTAGAATATTCAATTTGAATGTCAAAATGTATAATCATTTTTGAATCTTCTGATAACATGCAGGATACATCTCACAAATTTAGAATCCAATAGAGCAAAACCATAAAATTTTTCCCCTACAACCTTACCTAGACATATGGTCCTCAGCTAATAGTCATATTATAGCCACAAACACCCTTAGGGGAAATTCTTTACAATGTACAGTACTTGCAGTTGGCTTGTCATTTTCTTGGGGTAATTAGAAGATAACTGTTCCTTTCCTTAATTTTATTTTCTTCTTATATTATGTGAATTATTATTGTGGCAAAATAATGGAAGGAAATCAGGCTTATTTAGTATCAGCATTAATGTGCCAGCATTTGCACAAAATCATATATCCAATTTCCTAAATATTAGTTCAGCAGTCCCAAAAAATTTTGATTGCATCTTATATATTGTACTTGCAAATGGGTTAAATTGTCTCTCCCCCCCCCCCTTCAATCCTCCTTTCCCTTCTGTAAGAATATTTTTTATGCTGATAACTAATCTTATATATTTGTTTAGGTTCTATGTTACGAGAGGCTCATTTGCCATGTTGGCTAAGGATGTTTTCTTCTATATTTAGAATTCTGATAAGTTACTAGTATGTAAGAGACATAAAAAAGAAATAACATAGAATTAAAAAGTACATTATCTAAAAAATGATATACAGGTAGTTCCTGACTTTACAAGTTAATTTGTTCCTAGCGCGAGCTCCTAAAGCAAACTTGTAAAGCGGGAATTTTTTTCCTATAGACATAATGTTAAAAACAGGGATTATGTTCTCAACAATGATATTTGTCCATAGTAATGTTAAATAAAGGTCAATAAAACTATAGTTTATGCTTAAACAATGATTTATTTATCCTAAGAAATGAAAACATAGCCTTTAATATCAAGCAAATTATAATAATAAAGAAATTATTTATGTCATACAAATGTTAAAGAATGTTTATTCTTCATCATCATTGACTAAGTGCATTCTCGTTGATTGTTCTTCACTCATTGTTTTGTTGGAAGCACAAGGAGTTGTTTTCTTCTTCGGAAATGCTCCAAGAGTCATGTTTCCAAGACAGACTTCTCTTTTTTTTTAGAAATTTTGCGATAACATGCATAGGCAATTTTTTAAAATCTGTAGCAACTTTTCAAATGTGCTCGAAATTTGAATCTTGTGATTTGAAAATCGCAATTGCTTTTTCTGTGTTGAAAATCTTTGTCAAACCCCTTGAGAGTAAAGGAATGAACAGGAGTTTCATATGTTAACATCTTCTTTTTCCTCAGTTTCTTCACATTTTGCCATTTCAAGGAGGTCTTGATTTGTGAGCTCTCCATTGTGTTTGAAGCAGATCAAACCCTCCATTGTGTGTTTGACATTAGTTGTAGAAACCTCAAGCTGCAATTGGTTAGCAATATTAATGACTGCTTCTATTTCATTTTGTACAATCTCTGCTGGTTCTTGAAATCCTTAAAAATTATCAATAAAATGATTACAGAGTTTATTCCAAACACCCTTCATGTTCTTCTCCATAATTTTATCCCAGGTTCATTTTATTATTTTGATTGCATCTAAAATATGGAATTTTTTCCAGAATTCTTTGGACCTCCCTGCCTGAACAAATAAATGCACAAATGAACAAATAAACAGTAGTAATGTATTGTATAGCTATGCGTATAGTTTGAAATTTTGTATTTTTGAATGTGTTTAGCATTTATTATTGCAATTAATGTTTATATTTTAGATTCTGTTGAAATTTCATATTTTAAAAAAAGAACTCGTAATGCAGGAAATACCTGTATAACAAAATGAAATGAAGGTACAGCATCGTTATGATAAAAATTGGGGGGTGAAATATTCAAAAGCATGTACTTATTTAAAACATATAAATAAATAGGAATAAAAAATAATGCGTACTGTATTTTTTTATGCAGTCTTCTATTATCTCTTGCTATTCATTTTTCATAATAAAATTATCTTATTATGCAGCCTTCTAATTAAGAAAAAATATAGTACTCTTCAATACTTAATAGGTTTTTGAGAATTAATAATATTTCTAAGGAATTGATTAGCTTAGTTGTGATATATTCAGGTTGAATTGTCTGGCAAATCTACCTACTGCAATCATGCCTTGTGATATCCAGATTTGCCCACTGAATATGAAACAATTGTTTATGCTGAGTAGCTATAGTTAGGACAAAGTGCAAGTTTTTTAATCACCTGTGGGATACGGAGGGTTTCAGTGTTAATGTTGTGAAATGCTCGTTTGAGAATATTTCTCCTAATTTCTAATGTCACGAACTTGCAGTATTTATAAAGTTGAAGGTAGAAGTCTTTGTGAAAGAATATAGGAACCCAGTTGTTTAGATGCCCAATGAATCATTTTTAAGTCGATTGGAACTGATTTGAAGGGGCTCCAAATCCAAGATAAAAATTCGAGCTTGGGAAGCATCAGTATCTTAAAAAAATGTAGTATCGGAAACCTGGGATTTTGGAATTGAAAAGTGCTATTTTTATTTTATGAATCTAATGATCTTCATTGCTTGACTTGTTATGCTGTTTAATGTATTTATGAAAGTTACAATTTAAGAAAATTATGTGGAGATCTTTTTTCCCTAGAGACTTACTAGATTTTACTGTTTGTAATTGCATACTTGCACTGATTTTTTTTTTTTTTTTTTTTTTTTGATGGGCTAATTAAAGTTTATCAAGAGATAGTTAGTTGAGGTAATAATGAGCTCTTTTCGCTGGCCCAATCAACAAAACAGTTGATTATATTCTGAGGTACTGGTATTGATGGACTGGATAGGTGAAAAAAGGTTGACTTCATCTGCGAGGGCGGAGTGGTTATCAGTGAACACTGCTCATCATGGATTGGTGTTGGTGGAGTCCCATAGGGTTTTGTTCTGGGCCCATTGTTGTTTTTTGTCTTTATTAACGATATTGATAAGAGTATATCAGCCTTAATGGTCTAAGTTTGCAGATGATGCAAGGGTTGACAGGATGGTTAACGACAGTAATGATGGTATGCTGCTGCAATAGGCCCTGAGTGCCAAGCGATCTTTCTAGTGCGATTTTCCTAGGGCAAGTACTAGTGCTTAAATAATCCCTCCACTGCTCGCAACGTTACTGTTGACTGCTCGCAACGTCACTGCTTTCCTCGCTGAGCAGCGTCACTGCTAACCCCACTTGCAACGTTACTGCTATCGCTAGCAACATACTGCTCTCCTCTTCTGCTGATCGCTTGGTCACTGGTTGGCACCGCTCCTGCCTCCACGTGGCGGGGGTCGGTAACCTGGGAGAAGGAATTTCCTCTTCCAGGGCTAAAAGGAGCAGCGATGGATTGTGATGCATATCTACCGCTAGAGCCCACGGGCTGCAGACCTGTCAACTCTGATTCAGAGCATGACTTGAATCGTCCGGAGAGACAGCGGACTGAAAAACAGAGTGCAGATATGACAGCATTTCTAATAATGCACTCATTATCCACACAACCTGTCGGCAAGTTATCACCGTTTCTGATACAGAAATGCTTAGAATTGGTTGTTGGATCTCTTAAAATGGTGAAGTGTCTCCAATCTGGAGACTTTCTAATTGAAGCTTCCAAGCCAAGCAATTCAGAAAAATTGTTAAAATTGACAACTTTTAACAGCATTCCAGTGTCAGTTACGCCCCATAACACTCTGAACATTAAAGGCGTTAGGCGCTTCCGTAGCCAGGTGGGCAGGAGCAGTAGTGCGTAGCACACGCTTCTTGATTAGACCGGGGTTTGAGCCCGTGACCACCAAATACGGAGGATGAGGAAAGGTCAGGGAATGACCACTGCATATCCCCGGAGCAATATGATCTTAGTTGCTAATGCTCCTAAAAAAACCAAATAACAAACAAACAAACTAAAGGCGTCATCAGCGAATGGGACTTACTAACTGTCTCTGAACAAGAAATAATACAAGAGCTTAGTGAACAAAAAGTGACTCGTGCACATAGAATCATGACCAAAAAAGATGGAAACCTACTACCAACCAGGTCCATCATTTTAACATTCAACTCCGACTCTTCCATCTTCTGTTAAAGCGGGTTACCTAAATTGCACGATTCGCCCTTACATCCCAAACCCCATTCGCTGCTTTAAATGTCAGAAGTACGGTCATTCTCAAACAGCATGCCGAGGTGATGCTGTGTGTCCTCTTTGTGGTTCCAAGGAGCATTCTCAAGAAGACTGTACAGCTTCCACTCCTATTTGTCCAAACTGTAAGGAAAACCACCCTGCATTTTCTAAAGCATGTGACCTTTGGAAAACAGGCAAAAAAATCCAGAAATATAAAGTGGAACATAAAGTCACTTACCCTGAAGCAAGAGCTACTAACCATGCCTAGCTGATCATATGCATCTGTCACCAAAACCAGCCGCTCTGCTGCAACTCACAGATGTGTTCATAGAACCGAGCATTTCCTTTGCCACCTGGGCCAAAACTGTGTTATCATGCAACAAGAAACCTACAGTCAACGAAACCAGCAATACGCCGATCAGCATCCCAACTGATGCTATCTCAACCTTGTGCGAAACAACAAAATCAACTACCGTTGAAAATTAGAAAAAGGTGAAGCCACGAAATAGCAATATGGAAACTGATGTTCAATCAGAGGATGACGACACAGTACTAGAGTTACATGCTGGTGATATCATGGATATAGGACGCCCAAATCTTTCCCAGAAATGAAAAACCAAAACCAAGCAGACAGAAACCTTCTCAGAAAAAACAGTCAGATCAATCTTCCTCAAACAAATCCAACCAATGAATAAATTCCTGCAATGGAACTGTAGAGGATTACACAGTAATATAGACTATATAGAGGATTACGCAGTGATATAGAGGATTACGCAGTAATATAGACGATATAGAGGATTACGCAGTAATATAGACGATATAGAAGATTACGCAGTAATATAGACGACCTCAGTGATTTACTAACTCAAACTAATGCAGTAGGTATATGCTTACAGGAAACATTTTTATCACCTCACGCTTCTGTCAAATTCAAAAATTATACTATGTTTAAGCGAGACAGGGTTTCTAACTCTCCTGTTCGTGGTGGGGTAGCTATACTTGTGAAATCAACAATTCCCTCAAGACATCTCCAACTACAAACCTCCTTAGAAGTTATAGCAGTCCGGATAGGAATGGGAATATTGTTATCACTTGCATCCATCTATATATCACCGAATTAGCCTTGCTCCCAGACTGAACTGGACAGTCTTATCACACAACTTCCACCTTCCATCAGTTTACTTGGTGATTTCAATGGTCACCATCCATTGTGGGGATCCTTCACCATGGATAGTAGAGGCAAATTAATTGAAACATTCCTGGATAACCATAACCTGACTCTTTTAAATTCTGGCTCTCCAACTCATGTTCAACTACCTGCTGGTTCTACATCTGCCATAGACCTGTCCATCTGTTCAGCATCTCTTTTTCCAAGCATGGAATGGTTAGTGCTAAATGATCCATTCCACAGTGACCATTTCCCTATCATCAGTTCAATTCAAACACAGCTCATGTCATACCCTAAAGGCCGTACTTCTTGGACCTTCCAAAAAGCAGACTGGAAAACCTATTCCAGTTGTGTTATACTTGAAGAGCAATATGTACAGCAACAGAATCTTGATGACGTAACTGACCACATTACCAGCCACGTATTATCTGCAGCAGAAATTTGCATTCCAAAATCTAATCAGCACAAGAGTGTACACCAAAATCAGTGATGGAATGAAGAATGCTCCAAAGCAAAGCGTGATAAAAACCGAGCTTGGAACCACTTTCGTAAATTCCCAACTACTGCAAACCTAATTGTTTACAAAAAACTCAGAGCTAAAGCGAGACAAATTAGAAAAAAAGCAAAACACGAATCCTGGATTAACTTCGCCTCATTCATTAACAAAAATACTGACACTTGAATTATTTGGAAAAAAATACAAGCACTCAATGGGAAATTTCTACCGCTGCAATCACCAATAATACAATGGAATGGGCAGGAATTATCTTCCCCTACTGATATTGCAAATGGGCTATCAGTCTTTTTATAACATTTCCACCTCATCCTCTTATGTGACATCCTTTCAATGCATTAAAGCTAATGAAGAATGTCAAATATTGAATTTTCAAACTAGACTTTCACTTCCTTATAATCAGCCTTTTACTCTAGTTGAGCTCAAGGAATGCTTAAGCAAATCGTCAAATGGTACAGCAGGACCAGACAGTATTCACTACAGTATGCTGCAGCATCTATGTGAAGCTGACCTTGGCATATTATTACTATTCTATAACCGTATCTTTTCAGAAAATACTTATCCTCTCTCCTGGCGGCATTCCTATATCTGCGCTATTCCAAAACCAGGCAAAGATCCAGAACTACAGACCGATATCATTAACAAGTGTTTAGGCAAAATATTTGAAAGGATGGTGCATAAGAGGCTCACTTGGTTTCTAGATTCTCAGAATCTTCTTTCTGATCACCAATATGGCTTCTGTAAAAACAGATCTACCCTAGATTTACTTGTAAAACTTGAATGCAACTTACAAAATGCCTTCATCATGAAACGGCTCCTAGTGATGGTCAACCTAGATATTCACAAAGCATTCGATACCACCCGGCGTCATGGCATTATTAAAGATATGCATCAGTTGGGGCTGAGAGGCTATCTTCCTTAAATCATCCAGAACTTTTTAAAATTACGCACCTTTCAAGTCCGATATCAAAACTTGCTGTCAGTATCTCACATTCAAGAAGAGGGTGTCCCGCAGGGTTCAATATTGCGTGCTACCCTATTTGCGATTCGAGTCAACAAAATAGTGGAAGATCTTCCAAAAACCATTCAAATTTATATGTATGCAGATGATCTCACTATATCCTGCCAATCACAAAGTATGAATACTATCGAAAGACAGTTGCAAATTGCTCTATTCAAAATAGAAGCCTGGACCTTATGCAATGGATATCGTCTTGCTGAACAGAAATTCACCACTACTCACTTCTGCAAACTACGATCACTTCATCCTGATCCTGAGCTAAAGATCAATAACATGCCAATACCTCTTACTCACACTGTCCGTTTTCTTGGCCTGGTACTAGATAGGAAACTAAACTTTCAAGCACATGTGACCTACCTTCGGACCATCTGCTTGAAGAAATTGAATATACCTCCGGTGTGTGTCATCTATGTCATGGGGCACTAATCGACATACCCTGATCCATCTTTATCGAGCTCTCATCAGGTCCCGTTTAGACTATGGCTCCCCATGTATGGGGAGCCATAGTCTAAAAATATGACTCTGCTAGGAAAACTATTTTACAGCGATTGAACATGATCCAGCACAGTGCTCTGAGAGTTTCTCTAGGGGCTTTCAGAACCTCCCCAGTTCAGAACCTTTACATTGAAGCCCACAAACCTCCCTTACATCTTCGGAGGAAAACATTGCTTTTGATGTATGCCCCAAAAATCCGCAGTCTTCCCTCTCACCCAAATTGGAGATGTTTGTACAATACCGAATGGGAGTCATTTTTCAACAGTAAACCAAATGAAAACAAACCTGCTGTACTTAGACTTAAAGAACTAACTAAATCGTGGAATATAGAAATCGGCAATGTATATCAGGACATGACACCACCTGATCCACCGTGGACAAATATCCCTGCAATTTATGATGATTATTTCCAACAGTGGGGAAAGAACACCTTGTCTCCCTTCAATATCGCAGTTACATGAAACTCATTCTGCTTCTAATTCACAGGCCTGTAAGATCAGATGGATCAAAAACTGAGACCCAAGTAGACGCTGCGGCAATCTTCCCGTCATTCACTACTTCTGTCTCATTACCTGTAGAATGCAGTATCTTCACTGCTGAGCTTTATGCTATTAACTTTGCTCTAAATCACATTACTCAACTTCTAATTTCGTCTGCCATAATATACACTGACTCGCTCAGTGCTGTCTCTGCCATAAATAGTAATACCACCTCCTCTCACCCTGTTATCAAACAAATCCATTCTAAATTACTTGTGTGCAGTGAGTCAAACCAAACTGACATTCTGCTGGATACCAGGGCATTCTGGTATAGCAGGAAATGAAAGAGCAGATCTTGCAGCCAAACAGCCAGATACCTCTGTTTTACAGAATTGTCAAGTTCCGTATTCCGATTTCAAACATATCATCCTTAAAGCATGTTACAATAACTGGTCACTGATCTGGAGAGGTTATCCAGGAAACAAACTATACCAAATAAAACCAGAACCAAAGCTGTGGCTCTCCAGTTTCCAGAAAAATAGACGAGAAGAAACAATTTTAGGAAGGCTTAGGATTGGGCATACTCACCTCACTTACCTGTATCTATTAACTAATGACAGCGCTCCCCAATGCACATCATGCCAAGTTCAACTGACCATTCGCCATTTGCTAGTGGACTGTCCCCACTTTCAAACCATCCGCTTAGACACCTTTAAGTCAATTTCTAATATGCAGTCATCAATAAATTTAATGCAGATTCTGGGAGAGGATCCTAATAAAAAGGAACTATTTCCTTTCCTAAATCGGATAGAAATATATCATAAAATATAGTTATTGTTTCATATTCACCATTAGAAAGACACAATATGGCCTCAGCAGCTTCTGTGTCGTTAAATTCAACAACAACTGCTGCAACAAGATCTGGAAAAATTGGGCAGATGGGCTGAGAAGTGGCAGTTGAAGTTTGTCATTGATGCATCTTGCTACATATGGGTGGCAGTAGTCCTGGAGTAGCATATCAGCTGTGTGGTGCTACATTCAGGGTGGTGGGAAATGAAGGAGACCTGAGGGTGATTGTGTGGTCTGATATGAGGTTCTCTGAGCTGTGGAGATGGGCTGCTGGGATTTTGTTGGTGATATACAGGAGTTTTTCTACTGGGGATAGGGAGGTGGTTGTCCCATTGTATAGGGCAGCATTTCCCAAATATTTTTTAGCCACAGAACACTTTTTTTTCATCTTGCATTATATTTACAGACCACTTATATTTATGGAACACAAGTTTAATGGGTGCAAAAGAACTGTTTTTAATATTTTATTACATACGACTCACTGTGCTTCAAGAGCATCTTTATTTAAAACACATATAAAGCCAAAATTCAAATAACTGTTATAATACTTTCATTTTGGTTTTTTATTAATTGGTTCTTGTTTTTTAACTTCCGATTTTTGGGAAACAAAAGGCTGCGATTGTTCATCCTCACTTTGAAGTGTGATAATATTGTGTTCATTTTCATCAACCACAGTTGCACTACTAGAAGTACTTGCTTCTCATTTTAAAGTTGCCACTTCTCTGGGCTGAGAAGTGGCAATGGTCAGGCCACACTGTGAGTACTGTGTACAGGTCTGGAGGCCCCATTTTAGTAAGGATGTAGAGTTGCTAAAAGAAGGGCAACAAGATTGGTGAGGGGAACAAAGGGGTGCTCTTGCCAAGAAAGGCTTAAGTTCTGCAAATTGCAGTGCCTGGAGAGTAGGTAAATGCGAAGTGATCTGATTAAGTTGTATAAGGCCTTGAATGGGTTGAGCAAGCTGAATGCTGATGGGATTATTCCTCTTGCTCAGATTAAGAACCTGAGAGGGCATAGATTCAAATTAAGGAAAGACAGTGGTAGAATAGATGTGCGGAAATTTGCCTTTAGCCAGCGGATTTTGTTGATTGGTAGAACAGCCTTCCATCTCTTGTTTTGGAAGTTGATAGCCGAAATAAATTTAAGGCTGAGCTGGACAGGCATTTGGAATGAATGGAGGGGTTTTTTTTGGCTGATGCTGCATAAGCTTGCTTTCTTTCATCGTATGCCTCTACTGATGCTAAAGTTCCTTTTTTCAATCATAAATCCATGGTTATTTATTTTGATAATAATATTTCAAAATACTGATAATTATCAAAAAAATATTTATACAAGGAAGCAAGTTTAGTTATCCTTATTAGTGTTCTGCACTACTACAGACTTTCTGTGTAAACATGCAAGAATGTACAGCAGAAGGCTACCTTGTTTCATCCACCTGAATGATGCATGACTTCGGTTCGCTTTCCCCTCAACCTGTCTACTCCATGCTAATTCGCATAAAAATGGCATATTAGATCACTGCATTGCTACTTTTTTGTAAATGTCATTACATCTATGCATACTTCTTGATTAGACCGGGGTTCGAGCCCGTGACCACCAAATACGGAGGATGCGGAAAGGTCAGGGAATGACCACCTCATATCCCCGGAGCAATATGGCCTTAGTTGCTAATGCTCCTAAAAACCAAATAACAACAACTATGCATACTTCTCTATGCAAGCCCCCCAAAAATAAAGTGTTCCGAAGTCTATTTGATTAGTTTATGCCAGTACAGTATATTAGTAACTGAAAAAAAAAAAAAAAAAAAAAGTTTAAAATTAGAATGATACAAAAGTGGTGTATGCTACAAATATACAAAATTTATTTATTTATTATTATTTTTTTAATTATTAATTAGGATTTTTCACGGAATACTTGTTCACATTTCATGGAACACTAGTGTTCCGTGGAAAACAGTGTAGGTAATGCTGGTATAGGGCAATGGTTGAGCCGCATCTGGGGTACTGCATACAGGTCTGGAGGCCTTATTTTGGGAAGGATGTGGAGCTGTTGGAATGAGTACAGAGCAGAGCAGCAGGATTGATGAGGGAACAGAGAGTTCTTGCTGAGAAGGGCTTCAGTTCTGCAGATTGTGGTGTGTGGGGACTTGGGCACACCTGCGAAGTGATCTGATTGAGGTGTTTAAGTTTTGAATGGTATGAGTGAACCTAATGCTGGCAGTATTCCTTTTTCTCAGAGTATGCACACGAGGGGTCATAAATTCAAATTGAGGATGGTTGGTTGCAGAATAGATGTGTGGAAGTTTGCCTTCAGGTGGTTGAGTGCTGAAACAAGCTTATGTGCATTGTTATGGAAGTGGATAGTTTGAATGATTGAGGTGTTTAAGGCTCTGAGAGGCAAAAGTAAAATGAATGAGGATGAAATTTTCATAGTTATGATCTAGAACTAGGGGCCATAAATTCAAGTTATGGGGCAGGGTATGTTTAGACTGGATTGCAGGAAGTTTTATTTTAGCCAATGAGTTATAAATTACTGAAATTACCTACATCAGTTGTAAAGGCTGACATTTTGGAAGCTGTTTTATTTTTATTTTTTATTTTTTGGCTGATGCTGCATAAGCTTGCTTTCTTGCATCAAATGCCTCTGCTAATGCTAATTTTGGGGATATTCATAGATCAGCTGGATAGTTACCTAAGGGAGGGGGGGAAACACATAGGTTGGCTATTTCCTTTTCTTTTATTATTTATTTTATTTAATTATATTATTATTATTAATATATTACTTTTTTTTGGTTGGTACAGCATAAGCCTTAGACTTCCTTGTAGCATATGGCCAATACTAATACTAAATTCAAGGAAAAACTATTGGAGGTGATGGATAGGTGAAATGGGATTTTTTTTTTTTTTTTTTTTTTGCTTATGTTGTTTAAGCTTGCTTTCTTACATTATTTGCCACTATAATACTAATATGTGCCTGAGTCCTGTTGTCTGTATCACTGGTACTCAGTCTTCTTTCTTTGTTGTGTTGCTATTTCCAGGAAAAAAAGAGTTTTGTGTCACCATGGCAATGTACTTTTTATAGTCCTGTATGCAGTTATACAAATTCTTATTTTCTTTACTGAGTTATTTGTCTGTTTCATCCCAGCCAAAAAAAAAAGCTCTAGTATTTTAAATATTTAAATGGTAACTCTTTACAGTCCAATATTAATTTTGCATCTTTCCCAGCAGTTCAGCTCCAAAAGCCAAAATATTTCCTACTCAGAATCCAATGTTCAAACTATTTTTGTTTCCATGAGCTGAAAGGGCCAAATTTATGCCTAGACAAGTTAAATTATCTAAGGTTGATAATGGCAGTGTCCTTAATTTGGTAAGCTCCATGATAATACCTGTCAGTTTCCGTAGCAATTAATTGCTTTATCATTTGAAATCTGGTGCCTATAAGCAGTTTCTTTAGAACACAGTATATGCTATAGCCATTATTTTGTGTTTTAAAACAACCCCAGGTTTTTTTTTTTTTTTTTTGCCTGGTGCAGCATAAGCCTCAGGCTTCCTTGCACCATATGGCTATTAATAATAATAATAAATATATAATGGATTATATTAGTGTTTAGAAAAATCATTATTTTATTGTATAATTTTTTTTCTTGGATTCCTTCTGTTGGGTATACAGATGTTTTGGGGTGTGTGTGTGTGTGCGTGCGTGCGTGTGCGCGCGTTGTCTAGGGCCTGCAAATTTATAAATGCAGTCTTGTTGAGTTACTGGTAACAGCTAGCACAAACACCTGAAAACATGCAAGTTATGTTTTTGGAATTCTTGTTTTTTTTTCAGACCAAAATTGTAGTTTGAAGCAGGAAATGAAACCATCATCAGAATGACTGAATGGACTTGGTATCTTCCGCTCTAATGGATTTTGTATGGAAATTATCAGTCCTCTGTGAAGTTTTTAAGAAAAACGTGGCTATTTTTGCCTTCCAAAAAGGAGTTAAGACAAGTAACAAACTGAAGCCTTAATGGGATGGAAACTAGAAAATAGCAATCTGCCACAATGCATTAGATGCCCTTTGACTTTTTTACGGCAAAAAAAAAAAAAAAAAAAAAAATTCAGAAAAAGTAAATAAGAGGGGGAAAAAAAAAAGCTAAGGAATAGTAAATAATTGCTTCAGAACATGATAAAAATTAAAAAAAGAAATAATCATTTCTGGGGATAATAAGAGTGAATGAGACTGGTCCCTAGAAAAATATATAGTAAACCTCATTAATTTGGACTGCCCTCTTTTTTATATATGTATTTTATTTGTGAAGAACAGATTTTTTTCTAAACAAGAATTTAATGATATGATTCTGAATGTTTTTCTTAATAGACACACAGTTGCTTTGTAAAAAAAGTGAAATCATTTGAAAGAAAAAATTAAAATTGTTATTGTTAGATAATGTTCCTATACTTCCAGTGAAATTTTATCAAACGCCTTTCCTTACCTTCCAATACAAAGCCCTCATATAGCCTATGGATCAGGGAATCATACTCAGCTGTAAACGACTGTATGAAAGTAAACAAGTGAAGAGGTAGTTTTCTTAATAATTCTGATAAGGAAAGAAAAAACAGTGATCAGTTGTTAAAAATTATAACATAAAAAGTGTTATTTACAATTAGGTTGCAAATTGGAATGAAGCAAAGGGAGAGTACAGTAGTAAGTACATGGAAAAAAACTATTAAATTCAAGATGAGAATATTCTCATTTATTTAGATGGAATTAAAGATGGAGGGTTACAGTGTTACACAACATTGGCAAAAATTTGGATGATGTAAGAATGTGGCTAGATGATGATGATGAAAATAGCAACCGCATTTCAGAGATAAAATTTGTAAGTGAAGTAGGAAGGAAAAATAAATTACACAAAGGTAGAAGTCTAGATAATTTTATTCAATTTTCTAATTTTGATGAGAAATTCTTAAAATGTATCTATCTTCTAAGAGAAATTAGCAATGGCAGTTCAACAAGACCTTTATTCAACAGAATATATCCATTTTTTAAATTCAAATGACAGTGTAGTTGGGGGCGGGGAAGAACCTTCTACATCTGATTAAGTTTGTAGTTATTATCATTTAATGCAATTTAGTTTATTGTTTAAAATATATTATTTGTAGTCTATTTGATTTGAACTCTTTATATTCTATTCAATTTTTGACATAAACGTTGTCATAAAATTTTCTTTTCACTGTATTTGTGTCCTAATAACATCTAAATTAGCATATTACTAGATTGTAAATGAACTTGGTTGCTAATTTTTATGAACTATGACTTCTTGAAAATATTCTCATAAAAATTATATTATATAATTTGTACTTTTCATTCATTTGGACTCTCCACCCCTGGTCCAAATCAGTAACTAAATTCTGCTGTATGATGTAAAAATATTTAAGATATAAAAAATATTAAAGAAAACATCCAAATTTGGGTAATTGAGGAATAATTGAATACAATAAATGGAACAACAATAATAATATAACTTGAAGGGCTGTGACTTTCTCAACTTGACATAACCGAGTGGTCAGGAGCATGAGGGCAGTAGCACGCTCTCTTTGAGTGGACAGGGTTCAAGCCCGTGATTACTAAATACGATTTACGTTTGTGTTGCTGATTTATTGTAAACTCCACTGACCTAGTGGTTGTGCCAGAATATAAACAAGAACCTTCACAAAAAGATCATTTTCTATGCTGACATCTTTATGGTAGGGTTAATGTCAGTGGAAAAGGTTTTGAAAATCAACATAGAGGTTTGAGAAATACTAGCATACAAATGCTAGTATGCATACTATAGCATACAAATTTGCATATTATAGCATACAAATCAAAGAATTAAATTAAAGAATTAAAGAATTAATTTATCCACAGACAGTCACAACCTATTAAAGAGATAAATGACAGCATCCTTAGCATATGAAAAAGGAAATTTTGCATTTGCAATTAACCTGAGAGATGTGCAAAGAATAGATGTGCACCATGTGATACCTGTGATGCTCCAACTACATCAGTGAAGTGTTAATGGTGGATAGTTTCAGGTGAACCCTGATTTGAATTACCTATTCTACAGCTATTTGGAGACCCTCATCTTGGAGAAGTTTTTTTTTTTTTTTTTTTTAGATGGAATTAGTTGATATGAGTCCCAGATTGCATGGCATCAGTAACTTGGGTCTGAACAAGGAGTGTTGTGAGAGGAGAATCTCCTTACAAACTGTCATTGATTGAATAGGTGTGTCTATTTATGACAAAGCTACCTTGTCAGACTTTTTTTTAACCTTGCCTGAGATAAATATTTGGAATTGTTTTGCAATTTTGATATGGAAACATTGGGGTGGAAATGGTCATTTCAACCTTTCCCAGTTTGGTCCATGGAGAGCTAACACTAAATAATTAATGTAGTAGTAGTAGTAGTAGTAGTGGCATGTGATGCAAGAAAGCAAGTGTATAAGCTTATGCAGCATCAGCCAAAAAAAATCACACCATTCCCTCCAAATGCCTTAAATCCAGTTCTTCCTTAAATTTATTTAACCTGGCAACTTCCACAACAACAGATGGAAGTTTGTTCCAGCAATTAACCACCCGCTGGCTAAAGGCAAATTTCCGCACATCTATTCTACATCTGTCTCTTCTTAATTTGAATTTATGCCCCCTTAGGTTTGTAATCTGAACAAGTGGAAGGATCCCATCAGAATTCAGCGTGCTCAACCCATTCAAGGCCTTATACACCTCAATCAGATCACCGCGCAGGTGCCTAGTCTCCAGCCACTGCAATTTGCAGAACTTAGCCTCTCTTGGTAAGAGGATCCTTAAATCCCCTCACCAATCTTGTTGCCCTTCTCTGTACACGCTCAAGTAAATCTAAATCCTTCCTAAAATGAGGCCTCCAGACCTGTACGCAGTACTCAAGGTGTGGCCTGACCATTGCTTATACAGAGGGACAATCACCTTTTCCCTGCTAGCAAAATTCCTATATATCATTGACAAAAATCCCATGACCTGCCCTGGCAGCCTGTCTGCATTGCTCAGAAAACTTCATATCTGACTGCACAATTACTCCCAGGTCTTTTTCATTTTCTACCACCTTAAGTGTAGTACCACACAGTTGATACGTTTCTCTGGGGTTACTTCTACCCATATGCAGTACTTTGCATTTGTCAAGTTTAAACTTCAGTTGCCACTTCTTAGCCCATCTGCCCAAATTATCTAGATCCTGTTGCAGTAGCACACTGCCATTACTGTCATTAACAACCCTGCCAACCTTTGTATCATCTGCAAACTTCGACATTAAGCCTAATATACCTTCATCAATATCATTGATAAAAAACAAAACAACAGTGGACCTAACACCGAACCCTGTGGGACTCCACTAATAACATTAGTCCACGAAGAGCAGCACCCATTGATTACCACCCTCTGTCTTCTCCCACTTAACCATCCTTTTATCCATTGTAGCAACTTACCCTTAATACCATTCTGCTCCAATTTGTACAATAGTCTTCCGTGCGCAACAGTGTCAAAAGCTTTCCTGAAATCCAAATATATGATATCAAAATTATTTTTTGCATCCAGTTCCTTTGTAACCACATCATAATATCCTATCAAATTTGTCAGACAAGACTTTCCCTTAACAAACCCAAGCTGTGTCTGAATTATTGCTGCAGTCTTGTCTAGATGATCCTGCAATGCATCTTTAACAAATGACTCCATTATTTTACCCGGAACAGAAGTTAAACTAACTGGTCTGTAATTACTCGTGTCACCCTTTGATCCCCCTTTGTGAATTGGGGATACATTTTCACATCTCCAGTCCGTGGGAACCTCCCCTGAGTCCAAGGATGCTCTCATAATTATGGCTAAGGGTTTGCTTAGTTGCGTTGCCGCCTCCTTTAATATAACTGGATAGATCCCATCCACCCCAGGTGCCTTTGTTGTATTTATCTTCAACAATTTCTCCTCCACTTTACTCTCAGTTATTACAAGATTCTCTAGCTTACTGCCAGGGTTGAATACACCTCTGGCATTCCCCTTGCTGAATAACTCCTCATGTGTGAATGCAGATGCAAAATACTCATTCAGTTTGTTTGCTATCTGAGCAGGATCATCAACAGTCGAACCATCGATGTCAAGTAGACCAATCAAATTCATCCCCTTCCTTTTAGAGTTTATATAAGTCAAGAAATCCTTGCTGTTTTTCTTAGCATCTTTTGCCAAGGATTTCTTGTAATCTGCCTTCGCCTGCGTAACCTCCTTTGTGACCTGATTACAGACTAGCTTATATCTGCCGTAGGCTTCTGAGTCGCTTGGTAATTTATATGCATCCCATGCATTTTTCTTCTCTGTTAAGAGTCTCATTAGTTCATTAGATAACCATTTAGGCCTAAACCTTGAACAATATTTCTTAATAGGTATGAAACTTTTAGTAGCATCCATGATTAATTCCTTGAATGCTTCCCACTTAGAATTTACTGTTGGTAAAATCGTCAGTTGATCCCACTGTACCGATACTTTTATGTAATTACAAGGCCGAGTAAAGAATAAATATACCAGATTAATCAGAAAAACACAAAATAATGCTATACTACTAAATTTAAATCAAAAGTTTTAGAAAAACAATAATTTCAAATCAATAAATAAGAAAATACACTTAGCGGCTTTGAACACGTCTGGCTCCCACTAGCCTCGTCAGCTTAATACCACATAGGAAAAGTTTTGCTACTGCATAAAATACAGAGGGACATTCTACACATGAAACAGATAAAATGATTCACTGTAAAATATGCCACTGTAATGGCATATTTTTTACATAAATTATCAGAAACTAGCAGTTGAAACAGAAAGAAAGGAAGTAGACATCCACAACTATCTTCTTCAGTGCACAACAGATTTCTGGTCCATCATTGTTTCAGAAACAGAATATCATCATCAACAGATCTCAATACAGCATAGAAGGAGGATACAGGAGTAAAGGAAAGTACTACCACAGTACTAGACACCTTTTCTCATCAGGATTAGTAGCAAAGAAAAGTCACTTTTGATGCAAAACAATGAAAGCCCAAGATTTAGTGTGCCTAAGACCATGGCTGCTGGTCTGAGGATCAGTGGAAATGTGTTAATTTCTTTGATGAATAAAAATTCAACTTTCATGGTTTGGATGGCCAGCAGTCTGTTAGATGAAGAAAAGAATTTCTTTCTAACTGTATCATCCACACAGCGAAATAATCCGCATCTCAAATGAGAGGTAGTATCTCATATAGAGGAGTTGGCTTTCTTGAATTTTTTGATGTATAGTGAATACCGAGGTGTACAAGGATATTCTTGAGAAAAAATTAGTTCCCACAATTAAAGATCATTATGGGTATGCTGCTAATTGCATTTTTCAGGATGGCTCTGCTCCATGTCACAGAACCAAAACTGTAAGTACCACTTCATAAAATTAATAAAGGTTTTAAATTTAAGAAATGTTGCACTCTTGCTTAAATAAATGTAATTTATTTCCCTCTCTTTACTGTTCACAAGTTCAAAAATGGTTGAAGGATAAAAAATCAATTTGCACAATAACATCACCTGCGAGCAGTCCAGACCTCAATCCAATTGAAAAAAATTGCTGGAACAAAATAGGTGTTTTTCAGTAATGCAAAAGAAACCAAAATTATAGAGAGCTGCAAGAGACAATCTGTGTTTGGTACCGTGAGATTTCCAAAGAATATATTCAAAACCTTATCCAGTCTATGCCATGTGATGATGTGCAGAAGCAAGGGGATGGACTAACAAAATATTAGTGTGTATTTTGTTGTGTTCTTTGATTATATAGCTGCCTGTTGTCCTAGTATGAGCAAAGTAATGAAAAATATATATCAGTTTTCAAAGAATTACATCTTGCTATTTTGGAGAGTGGCACTTATTTCATTGTATATTTATCTGTAAGGCAAAAAAGTAAATTTTTCTGCAATTAATAGTTTCATATGTGTAGTTATTACTTATGTTCTTTCAAATATTTCTAAAAGATTAGCTGCCAGTACAAGGACAAACAACCTAAAAGAGGTGTGATACATTGTTTCGAGTGGCACTGTAAAAGAAGAAAACAGTGGAAGGTCATTAACGGGATTGTAGCAGGGGTGGAGGTATTGATGGACAGTAGTTATGGCCAACAGTTTTCAGCAGAGACCAGAAGGCTTGAATACCATTTCAACAAGCAATTTCCTACACATGTTAAAAATTTCTTAGCATGTTAAAAATTGAAGTTAGATTTGTTAAAATTTATTTTTACAACTGTTTGAAGCTGAAGTTTTGAAGACAAGCCAATTGCAATTCTATTATTACCTTAAACGGACTTGCATATTTTTTTGAAAACAAAGATTTAGGCACTGTGATAATTTTTCACTGACACAATTTTAAGCAATCATTAGGACTAGAAGATTTAAAATAATAATCCAACCAACGAAAAGAAATGCAAACAAGAAAAGAAATTAGAAGTCTGGCTAAGAATGCAAATAAAAGTAGCAAAGAATTATAACATTAAAACTATATAATATCAGTGTAGCCACACCACAGACACCTCTTAAAGAAAAAAAAACTACCATATGCAATACCAGGGTATCTGCCCACCCACCAATGAAAAAGCCAACTAGCTTTGAAACGGTGCCATCTGGGCAGTGTCAAAAAAACATACATTGGGGTTAAATTTGAAAGTCTCTGCAATTCTATTATGCGAGGGGGTGGAGCCTCAAAGAACTTCCAGACATATTTAACTGGTAAAGATTGACTGGAAAGAACCAGTATTTTTTTGTACCTGGTTGTATGGAAGAACTGAATTTATTTAAATTTCATCTTTGAAAACTTGCTATTGCTGTTTATGATGGTGACCCCATTTTCCCAATCTGTGTGATTAGTTTCACTGGTGTGCTGTCAGCACTCAGCCTCCTAGCATGGTACTTGAGACTAAACTTGTACATCACACGACACCACGAAATCCTCCAAGTTAAGTCCTTGCACAACACTCCACCAATGAGAGTGCTGATCCCACAGGAAGTGGTTATTGTCAGTGATTCTGTTGCTAGGGAAATAGGAAATATATTTTTTAAAAAGTAGAGCTGAAATAGGACCAGGGTATGTCTGTCAAGGACAAAAGTTGATGACGTTATAAAGCATCTATCATTGTTTAAGGGCACAACAGGTGATATTGTTGTACATGTTGGTTTAATAATATTTAGTGTCAGAGAGCTGAGGATTTAATTAAGAAGCACAGCACAATGTTGAGAAAAAAACATACATTGGGGTTAAATTTTAAAGTCTCTGCAATTCTGCCCAGACACAATGGTAGGGAGTACTTGATGAGCGCTTTCAGTCAGTTCGGCCCTGGGGAGACTGTTTGAGGCAGATTGGGATAGAATTTTTCTCAACATGGTCTCTGTTTGCTGACAGACAAGACTTTTTATAGGAATGGGATACCCTTAAATAGATGGGGTGCAAGAATATTTGTTGATGTTATATCAATATATTAGTCTATGCCCCCCCCCCCCAGCTGGCAGTTTTACAACCAAACTAAACTGCCTCAATAACATCAGCAAATATTCTTGCACACCAATGCAAGAATATTTGCTACACCCCTTTGCAGGAAGATGTGAAAGTGATTCTTGCACTGCTTCTTTCAGGACGTGAAGCAGCTCGGAAGCAAGGTGTCAGGGAGTACTAGGTCTGCTGGAGGGTCCTTATATGTGCTGCATATTTTTGTTCTCAGTTACTACCAAAATTTTTCTTCTGAATGCAGTGGAAGTTTTTGCATGAATTACTTGTCAAGTTTATTTGCGTTTGCCTTGGAGTCAACACTATTCATAAAATATATGGTAAAGAATTTTGTGGCACTAGTCAAAAGTGTATTTTGAATGACCTACATGTATGAAGGTCATTAAAAACAATTTGATGCTAAGGTTTACTATTGGGATTCTATTGGGACATGCAGCAGCCTGGAAAACAAGGTGTCAAGAATTACAACGCCTCCTGGGAATCGTTGCAGAATAAGTGAATACATGTGCTGCATTAGGGTTACTAGAGTAAAGGTGTGTATACTTGCATACACTAATGCTAGGAGTATACTAAACTAAACAAATTTAATAAATGTCAAGTATTGGTTAAATCGTCAAATGCAGACAGTATTAGCCATGGCCACATCATGCAGCGAAGCCTATGGCTTATGCTGCACCAGCCAAAAAAAAAAAAAATAATAAAAAAGAAAAGAAAAAAAAAAAAGAAAAATAAAATAATAAGAAAATTAAAAAAATAAATAATTAACAAGAGAAAAGGAAATAAGACAACCTATGCATTTTCCTTCTCCCATAAGTAATTATCCAGCTGACCTTTAAATTTCCCCAAACTGTCAGCCTCTACCACCCATGTAGCTAACTTATTCCAGTAATTTATAACTCGCTGGTTAAAATAAAACTTCCTGCAATCCAGTCTAAACATCTCCCACGATAACTTGAAAAATTATAACCATGAAAATTTTGCCCTCTTTCATTTTACTTATGGCTCTCAGAGCCTTAAACACCTCAATCAAGTCTCCTCTAAGGTGCCTAGTTTCCAAGCTCTGCAACCCACATATTCGAAGTCTTTTCTCATATGGATGCCCTTTTGCCGATCTCACCAGGCTAGTTACTTGTCTTTGGACCCTTTCAAGAAGCACAATGTCTTTCTTTAGGTGCAGTCTCTATAATTGAACATAGTATTCCATTTGGTCTAACAATAGCCTTATGTAATGGGATTATGATGTCTTTATCTCTACTAGCAATTGTTCGATAAATCATCGCTAGGACACCATGGGCCTTCCTTGCAACCTGTCTACAATGCTCGGAGAACTTCATGTCTGACTGTATTGTAACACCCAAGTTCCTTTCCTCCTCTACAGGCTTTAGTTCAACTCCACCAAGTGTATAAGTTATTTTGGGGTTACTGTTCCCTAGGTGTAATACCTTACACTTTGCTGGATTAAAGCATAGCTGCCATTTTTCTGACCATCCCTGAAGTCTGTCTAGGTCACTCTGAAGAAACTCTGCTTGGCAGTGATCATTAACTACTCTACCAATTTTTACATCATCTGCAAATTTAGACATCATGCCCTCTATCCCTTCATCAATGTCATTTGTGAAAATCAAAAACAACAGTGGTTCTAATACTGATCCTTGGGGAATCCCACTTCTTACATCAACCCAATCTGAGGAATAACCATTTATCACAACCCTCTTTCTACTGCCCTGAAGCCATCAAGCTGTCCATCTAAGGATTTTCCCTGTGATTCCAACCTGTTCCATCTTATAAAGTAACCGCTCATGTGGGACTGAGTCAAATACTTTGCTAAAATCCAAATAAACAATGTCGAAATTATTCCCTAAATCCAGCTCTTTAATGACCCTGTCAAAATAGCTAACCAGATTAGTTAAACATGATTTTCCCTTTACAAATCCTTGCTGAGTATCCTTCAGAATTCCATTTCTATCTAAATGATCCTGAATTCCACCTTTGATCATTGTCTCCATGATTTTCCCTACTACTGAAGTTAGACTAACTGGCTGGTAATTTCCCACTTCACTCTTAGAACCGCCCTTATGTATTGGAGATACATTGGCACCTTTCCAATCCAACAGAATCACGTTGTAGGGATATTTGAGATATGTAGCCATTCAGACAAGGAATACAGAATTTGAATATGGTGAGTACAGAAAGGACAAATGGGGGGGGGGGTGAATTTATGCTCTTGGTTAAGAAGTGCACAGAATGTAATGCAGTGCATCCAAGTCACCTTGAGTGGTCAGCACAATGGCGAGTCAGTTTGGCGTGACATAAGCATTGGGAAAACAAACATGAGAGGACTGTGGCCAAAAAAGTAAAGTGCAGTCATTATCAACCCACTGCAGGATGGAAGCCTCCTCAACAATTCATGCTGAGGGAAATGGACCATAATCTGCCACATGGTCCAGTGCGGGTTGGCAGATCGACCGTATTCAGCAGTCAGGGGTTTGAACCCTGGTCTACTCAAAGAGCATGTGCTACTGCACTCCCGCTCCTGCCCACTCGGCTGCTGATCAGCTATACAGACAAACAAAGTAGGCCAGTAAATCTGAAAATCTTATTATGTTAAAGGTTTTTAACTTTACAGATATTGACCAAAACTCAGAGGTTGGTTACTCACATTGTATCAAGCATTTTGTGGATTTATTGGATGACTTTTTCTGTACCAGCATGTTAGAAAGGCAGTGAAAAAAAAAACCCCAATACTTTTGAACTAATTATTCAGGTCAAGAAGAACTGCTTGAAATACACGCAGAAGATGATATGGACGATAGCAATGAATCGGGATGTCCCACTTTTCCCCGAAAAGAAAAACCAAAACCGGACCGTCATAAACAATCAACTTATAAAAAGCAGTCAGATACATCTTCCACGAACAAAACCAAATAATGGAACAAATCATTCAGTGGAATTGTAGAGGTTTTCGCAGCAACATCGATGATATCAATGAACTAATTCACTGCTTCAATCCTGTAGCTATGTGCCTACAGGAAACCAACTTGACACCCGAAGTTTCCACTACAGTCAAAAATTACACTATCTACAGACAAGATAGATCTGACACTAATAGTGCTCATGGAGGAGTAGCCATCCTGTTGGACTCAAGAGTTCCTTCCAGATGCATTCCATTGCAAACCTCTTTAGAAGCTGTTGCTGCACGCATAGTAATTGGAATCACCGTTACATTGGTCTCAATTTATCTTCCACCTAATCGTCCATATTCTATTCAGGAAATCAAAGATCTTGTGTTGCAACTACCAGTTCCCTTCTGTCTACTAGGTGACTTTAATGCTCACCACCCATTATGGGGTTCTTCCAGCTTAGACAGGCGTGGAAAACTTGTTGAAACGTTAATAGATAGACAGGATCTAATGTTGTTAAATACTGACTCTCCTACCTATGTTCATTTTCCTGCCGGATCAACCTCTGCAATAGACCTTTCCATTTGCTCTCCAGTGCTCTATCCAAGTATCCAGTGGGTAACTCTTAACGACCCTCACAACAGCGATCATTTCCCAATAATATGCGAAGTTCAAACTTCCTGTTCATTACCAACAGACAATTCAGTAAAATGGAAATTTTCAAAGGCTGACTGGATAAAATATAGCGCGCTTGTCTCGTTCGACAACCATATCATACAGTGTTCTTCTATCAACCATGTTACTGAACATATAACAAACCAAATTCTAACAGCTGCAACCGCTGCAATTCCACAATACCAAGTCAGGAAAAGGCGAAAATTAAATTATTGGTGGAACGAAGAGTGCAACAATGCAAAAAAAGAGAAAAACAAAGCTTGGAATCAATTCCACAAACATCCAACCGCTTCCAATCTTATTAATTATAAGCGACTTAGAGCAAGAGCCCGTTATATCAGACGGAAAGCAAAAAAAGAATCTTGGATTAAATTCGCTTCCTCAGTTAATAAAAATACAGACATCAGACTGATCTGGAATAAGATAAAATTGTTAAATGGCAAATTTCCTCCAACATCTATTCCACTAATTAACTGGAATGGACAGGAACTCTCTACTCCTGCAGAAATCGCAAATGCACTAGGATCTGTATTTTCCCAGTTGTCCTCCTCAACTTCTTATGACCAATCGTTTCAAAAAATTAAAGGTGTAACTGAAAAATCCAAACTGAATTTCACTGACAGATGTGCACTAAAATATAATCAACCATTTACCATGGTTGAACTTCAGCATGCTCTTACCAACACAAGGAACAGCACTGCTGGCCCTGATGGGATATTTTATATAATGCTCAAAAATTTAAATACAAAGTCACAGTCATCACTGCTGTTCTTCCTCAATCTCCTCTAAACGAAGCTCCTCTAAACATCAGAAGAAAGATGTTACTATTGAACTACGCAACCAAGATTCAAAGTCAGTCGACCCATCCTAATTGGTCAATATTTAATGATCCGCCACTCATGATGTTTTATAGAAACAAACCACAAGCAACTAGGCCTGCAGGTATTAGGTTAATGGAACTAGCAGAAAACTGGAATATACAACTCAATAAAGTCCACCAAGAACCTACAGATCACGTTCCTCCATGGTCTGTTGTCATGCCGTGTTGTGACTATTATTTCCACCAATGGGGGAAACACTCTTTAACGGGTATTAACATCCAGCAGCTCCACACTGCACATTTACAAAGTTATCCCGACTTTGCGAAAATATATACTGACGGCTCAAAGTCTGAGAATGGATCAGGTGCAGCAGTGGTATTCCATGACACTATCACTTCCGTGTCACTTCTGACAGAATGCAGCAGTTACACCACTGAATTATATGCCATAAAACTTGCTCTGGAAAACATTTCCCATCTCTCAATCAAAAAGAGTATAATCTACACAGACTCGCAAAGTGCCCTATTAGCAATGCAAAAGATTTCCCCATCTACTCATCCGCTACTACAGCTAATCAGATCAGAATTGATTCGTCTCCGAGATCATCGGCAAAATGTTGTCTTCTGCTGGATCCCAGGCCATACTGGAATACCGGGAAACGAAATTGCAGATGATGCTGCCAAGCATCCATCCAGCACATCCCCAATGAATTTTCTGGTCCCGCTGAGGGATTACAAAGTATATGTACGAAATATATGTAAGGAACGATGGAAACTACAGTGGCAAATGCACATTCACAACAAACTCCTTGAAATTAAACCTATACCGCAATTATGGGCCTCCAATTTTCGCACAAACAGACAAGAAGAGGTTGTCCTGGCCAGAGCCCGAATAGGCCACACCCATTTGACCCATCTATTCCTGTTATCAGGTAATGACCCTCCACAGTGTTCACATTGCCACAAGCCACTCACAATAAAACACATACTCCTGGAATGCATCTTGTATAACAACTCCTGTCTAATTTCATTCACTTCTCTCTCAAACTTACAGGAATTGTCACTTAGCCATATCATAGGTGAAAATTCAAACCTTACAGAATTCTTTTTCTTTCTGAAACGAATCGGTTTATATAACCGTTTCTAACTGCTTCCATAGAAGCTAATAAAATTAGTACTAACTACTATGATAGGTGCAATATGGCCTAAGTAGCCTTTGCACCAGAAAAATCCAAGCACAACAACAACAACTTCTATATTCCCTTGGTATGGGGTCCTTGACTTTTGACAACTGTATGCAACCTCTGCCCTGGTAACCGCACACAGCGTGTCTGGCAATCGCGCAATACTGAGCTATACACTCGGTTAGGTCCGGGTTGTAGGGAATGTATGCGGTGGCAACTGGTGTAAATGGTTCTCTTCATCCATGCTCCACTTCTCGGATATATTTATATATGATCCTCTGGGGTAGCCACATTTTCTGAGATCCGCTGCTCTGGCAGCTGCACACAAGCAACCTTACACTCGTATACACTGTCAAAAGAAAATGTCAAATGTTTTAAGAAAAATGGAGCAACAACTATGAGTTTTAAATTACTATATATGAAATAGGCTGCATTAAATTTTAAGTAGAGAAATATGTGGGATATATTTATACAAGTTACAAGTAAAATTTATAAATTTAATAATTTATGATTAAATGCCTAGCTCTAAGCCTAGACAAGTAACATCTTTACAATCATGCTTTGCAGTATAGTTCATTACATAATTGAGAGTCAATAAGTCAAAGTATGGGGAAAAAGTAGCTTTTTTCCTTACTGAACATGGCATTTATTTTTCAATAATCACCAAAAAACATTTATACTCTTGTTTATCTCTTTGCTATATCAAATTCTTTAAACCTGCTGCATAAAAAAGATATCAGGTACTGCTGTCATAACCAGTAACACACATCATTTTCAATCTCCACATCTCAGGTCAGGCATCATAGGTCTGTTGCTTTCATCCTGGTCCCAAATGTGCATCAATGCAGTGGAAGCATGTTGGTGATGATGAGATGATGTACTTCACCCCTAACAAAGACGTTAAAGCTGTAACATCAGCAGGGAAGGTAATAGTGACTGCTTTTTGGAAGTTATCGTGCTCTCCTTGTTAATTTTCAAAATCTAGGAGATGTGAATGCTGCATCATATTATATACTTGCAAAAGCATTTAGGGACTCAGTTTTCATAAAACAGCATGGGATATTGAGGCATACCAGCACATGCAACCCAAGATATCATTAATGATTTATGGTGAAAACGTTTTGATCATATTTCCCAAAAGCTTTCCTTGCCTGTAGTGATTTTCACTTAAACAACAGTTTGGTGGCAAAGATTTTTTGTATGGTGTTGGGAGTTGAAAATGCTGTACTTGCTGTTTACAGCAGCAGCCATATTTTTACACACTGTGCTCCCTGAAAAGTAATGGTACAAGTGTATAAATGTTATTGGTTGTTGCAAAATAAATGATATGTTCAGGTCAGTTTCCTGCTTGCTTCTTTTTTTTCCTTTACTGTTTGATTTACTGATTCTTGAAGGTCTTTAATTATAGCTGTGGTTAGCAGATCTCATCTGGAGGGAATAGAATCCCCTCCACATGAGTTCAATTTTTCAGCCCATATGACATGAAAATCATATGGGCTGAAAAACATGTTTTTCAGCCTGTATACATATATCTGTACAAACAAATATATAATAATGACCATAGGAACTAGAATACTATGTGAACTGCTGCAAAAGGTTTTGGATTTAAAATCTTAGGTAACTAAATGTTTTATCACCTGTTGTAGTATTGTGCAGCCAAGTGTATTTATATGAATATTAGTTTTTAGTAGTATGAGAACTGTAACTCAGGAAACTTATTTGATCCATTAGGTCATTCAGAGATATGTTAAAATATTTTCAATTACATAAAAATTAAAACGTAATTTTTTGTTTCTTTTTATTAGTGCAACCTGATGTATAAAATGAAGGTAAGGATGGATTAGTTTTTCTTTTCTATAAGCAATTTTGCACTTCCTTCTGATGAAATGATGGCTAAAAAATTAAACTTCTTTGGGAAAATTCCTAATGTACCTTTTACCTTTTTTGC
The DNA here is from genome assembly GCF_048544385.1 of Mastigoproctus giganteus. Taxonomy (NCBI): domain Eukaryota; kingdom Metazoa; phylum Arthropoda; class Arachnida; order Uropygi; family Thelyphonidae; genus Mastigoproctus; species Mastigoproctus giganteus. Next base: position 62,240,753 of record NC_143579.1, on the reverse strand, counting down.
TTCTCATGCAAAGTCTGTTAAAGACATACAGTTAATCATTCCATTTATTGTATGCTTTTCCTTCTATACATTGTGTACTTAGAGTAAATAAGAATAAATTGTCCTTAATTTTTTTTTATTCTTCCGTTTCAGTTATGTAAACTGTTGAATAGGTTTTGTTAACATATTGCACATCTTTTTTTTTAACATAGGTACATATTACAGAAGATGAATATGATAAATATCAGAACAAATAACATGTTTTTTTGCATATGTACTTTTACATAATGCATATTCAGTGAGTAATATCGCTTTCTTGATTTTGGACAGAATTAAATTTCTGTGGTATACTAGGGGAGTTTTAAAAGTTTCTAGCCTCTTGTAGAAGGAATGCTGGAAAATTGTGAAAACTCATTTTTCAGCATAGTCCACTCCTTAAGTTAACACATTTTCTGGCACAGTCCGTTAGCTTTTGTAGCCTGCTCAAATACAGTTCATCACTGAGTTTGATTCAGTTTTATTTTGTTTCAGGGTTGAAGGGGTGCACCCATGTTTCGTTCTTAGTGACATATTGATTCAAACCAGTTGTTGACTGGATCCATCACAGCATTGTTACTGTTAAATTTCTGCTCTTTCAAGTCCTTTTGAGATTTGGAAATATAAAAATGGTCCAATGGAGCCAAATCCAGCAAGTAGAGCAGGTGCTGTAATAGCTTGAACCGACAGTCATGCAATGTTTCCTGAGTCAAATGCTGTGGGCACCAGTGCATTGTCTTGATACAAGATGACTCTGGCCAATTTCCTGAACCTCTTGAGTTTCAATTCCTCGCAGAAACATCTCAGTAGGTTAGAATACTCTACATTGATTGTGGCACCTTGTTCCAGGAAATAAGCCATGATTACTTCTGCATGACTTTCCCAGTTGATTTCTGCTCTCAACTTTTTAGAAGGGGGAGAACAGGGATACTGTCACTGACTCAGTTTTATTTTGTTTCAGGGTTGAAGGGGTGTACCCATGTTTCGTTCTTAGTGACATATTGTCCCCAAAAATGAGCTTCATTGCTTCAAAATGCTGCACAATTTCATGATAATGCCTAACTTTTTCCCGCTTCTGATTTGCATTCAGTGCTTTAGGAACCCACCTCGAAAAAGCCTTTGTTAAAATATTCCATAATATTGTGAGCTTGTGCATGGGAGATGAACGTTATCTCAATGTGTTTCGATGTTATTATGTGGTCTTTCTTGACCAGGTCATGAATGGCATCCACAATTGCAGGTGTTGATGTGGTAACAGGCCTCCCACTGCAGGGTGCATCTTCAACACTGTCTTGTCCACGCCTGAATTCTGCAACCCAGTTTTGATTGTGGTGTATGAAGGACAAGATTCCCTAATATTTACTTCATATCTTCATGAATTTCTTTCAGTGGCATTTTGGTACCTTTTAAATGAAGGTACTCAGTGGTTCTATAGTGCTTGATTCTCTCAATACTTACTATCTTCATTCACCTTCCACATATCAGTGCCCTCTGTAAAGAAGAAGGATATAGTTACAAACTTTAAATTTTTTTGTGAACACACAAAATGAGTTGCGGCACAGTTTGGCGATATTGTCTTTCATGAAAACCTTTGTGATCTGTATTGGGCTAAAAACTTTTCAAATCCCCCCATAAAAGAACTACCTTTCCAGACAGGGGAATGAAACTTTATCCTAAAATAGGAAAGTTGCAAGATAACTTTAAGTACTAAATTTTAGTTTTTGAGTGTACGGTGTGATTTTGAAAGATCTGTCCAAAGTTTGGAAGTTCTGCTCACCAAAATTATGAAAAAAAGTTCATATGAACATGGGCCTGGAAATGCTTCCTTGCTGAGTTACAGCTACATTGCTACTCTTGGTGGCAATCCCAAACAAAGTGCTGCATGGAAATTCACATGCACAAATGATCATTTTCTAAGATGACAATCAGTGGCCTTCAACATTTTCCTCTAAGGACAGTCATTCTAGGAATGCTTCCTAGTAGAGATCCTGGACTTCCCTGCTGTTACCATTCACGCAGCTATATGATAATTTTCATGTGTGTCATTTCAGCATTTGAACAGTGATTCATACCCACAAGAATCTGTAATGAGAAGGAAAAAAAAATCACTCGAATAGCACTGTTGATAATAATCTCCAAATTGGGGGGGGGGAAATCTTTGTTTTACTGTTGGCCACAACGTGACTAACAGTAAAAAAACAAACATCAGTGGCTGTAAAGCATTACTATTACTTACTACATGTAAGTAATGCTTACTACTATATATTACTTACTACTATATATAATAAGAATATGCCAGTTGTATGGCAAGCCAAGCAAGTGGCAAATAGAAAGTAAACAGTATATAATAACTACAGCAACAAATGAAGGGGGGATAAAACGAAGTAAAGGGCATCCTCCCCCTTTGTGGCACCTGGTATAAATTTTGTGAAATATTACTATAAATAGCGGGGGAATAAATAAAAAATAAAATAGGCCACCATTATGCTTTATTTCATTAGAGGTTAACAATTGCCAGGGAATCACTGCATTTCAAACATTGAGCAAATCAGTGCATCATTGACCTCACAGCTAAACTAGTCTACCCACAAATATATTGGATGCAAATAATGGTGGCCCTTATGCAGTGAAAAATTAGGCTATAACAGATCAGAGCACTTACAAGGCAACAACAAACCATTGACAGAATAACAGTTAAATAATGATGTTGAAAGAAATTGAATAAGAGATAGCAGTATGAGTGGTGTATTAGCATCATGACTCACTACTAGCCATGTAACATAAAAGTAAACTTTAATTAAATAAGTAATAAAGGAAAGAAAAAAAACAGAGAAAAAGGAAAAAAAATCAGCAAAGCAAATATTAGTGGCTCAAAGCATTATCTACCACATATTGTAGAAACACCATTATAATGTAAAAGAAGAATATGCCAGTCATATGCTAGGTGAAGGAAGTGGTGAATAAAGTAAACTGGTATCTGACTACAGCGGCAAACGAAGAAAGAGAGGTTGGGATAAATTGAGATAAAGGGTATTAGCATTAGTTGAGGCATATGATGCAAGAAAGCAAGCTTATACAGCATCAATAAAAAAAAAAAAAAAAAAAACCTTCCCATTTTGCCCATACGGTCACTCCAAATGTTTGTCTAGTTCAGCGTTAAATTTATTTAAGCTATCAACTTCCACAACAACAGATGGAAGTCTGTTCTAGCAGGGTGTTGCAGAAGGAATGTGCTCCTGACAATTTAATGCAATAATGCAATGTAACTGTTTATCAGTGTTACTGCAGGCTAACATATTCCCTGTTATGTTCAACATATTTTGGGCATCTTTTTTTTTCAGAAGGTAGAGTGCATGCTTTTTCTCTTTTACAAAAACTTGTAAAAAAGGTAACAAAAACTTTATTTTGCTTGGTACTCAGCAGCTCTTCTTGTATTGGCATCGATGTGCTAGCAACTTCATCTGCCCTGACAAAATCCATAAGCTCCTTCAAAGTTTCCCATCCCTCAACATTGCTATTACATTCATTTTCTGAACCACATTTTTTGATGATATTCTTTCCAGAGTCACTCTTTCTGAAACAGTTGATTATTATGCTTGGTGCAATACTGTCCAAGCAAATGTATAGTGCAAGAAAGTGATAACAATATTTCAGATGTATCCATGACACTGTGGCTGCAAATTGTTCCCTCCTGTTGTGGATCAAGTTCCTTATCAGGCAGGCTCTGTGCTCTCTTGAGGCATTATAAATAATGCCTTGATCCAATAGCTGCATTAAACAGGTGATATTGGGAGGTAAAACAACAGTCATATATTCATCAACTTAAGTGCCTGAGCAGAATATACTATGTAATGATCTAGGATAATCAAAATGTTCTTTTTTTTTTTTTTCCGAAGCCATTCTGACCATTTGCAATATCCAAGATTGAATAACTTTGACCATAAGCCAAGTACCTCTGTTGGCCTCATAATCACATGGAAATTGATTAACTCTTTTAAAATATCTTGGCTTGGAAAATTTACCAACCACAAGTGGGTGCAGTTTTGTACTGCATAATAACAGAATAGTGATTCTTTGTTTACTTAATTTTCCACCATTAGAAGATTTTCCTTGAATAGCAAACATTTTGTTTGGCAGCAAATTATAAAATATTTTATTGCCCATCTTGTTAAGATTAAAGAATTCCTCATTCTCTGTCAGCTGATCCAGATTTGCTTCAAACATTTCACAAAACTAATTTATTCACACCCTTAATTCTTTGGAGCTACTTCTTCATTTGAAGTTGCTAATTCCATGTTTTTGAGCTACTCAGCCTCTTCTTGCAAAATTGGACATGATGTGGCAAATTAGATGCACACATTGTTGGTGCATCTCAGTTTGTTTTGAGCCCCTCATGTTTTTGTACCATGAGTTTGTTTCCTGTTTTTTTAAAATTTTTTTTATTGTTGCTCTAGTGTCATGCACTTTGCAAGGTTTTTTTTCCCCTTTTGATTTCTCAGTATCATAAACAAAGTAGGTAAAGCAACATTGTATCTTTAGCAATGTATGTTTTGCTTCCATCCTATCGGCGCCTCCGTAGCCAGGTGGGAAGGAGCAGCAGTGCATAGCACACGCTTCTTGATTAGACCGGGGTTTGAGCCCATCACCACCAAATACGGAGGATGCGGAAAGGTCAGGGAATGACCACCGCATATCCTAGAGCAATATGGCCTTAGTTGCTAATGCTCCTAACCAACCAACCAACCAACCAACCAACCAACCAAACAAACAAACAAGCTTCCATCCTATCAGCCTCTTGTATAATTTTCAGTTTAATTTCCAGGCTTAATTCTCTCCATTTATGTTTTGTTGCCATAACCTCTTGTTCAGGTTTAATATAAACTGACTGAATTAATTTAATGACAAACTCCAAAAAAGATATTAGCTCAAATCTTTTAAAACTGGCACGAAAATTAGGCTCTTCTGTCTTCCTTCTTTTTAGCATTTCAGCTGATATTTCATCAAATTTTGAGGTTTTCCATTTTTTTATTTCTTAGTGACTTCAGCAATTGATGTTTTTTTAGAGTGTATTTATGGTGTAGCTACCATAAAGTGTCTTGTTTACATAAAAGAAAATTAACAACTCAGTGCTATCTTTTGGAGCACCACCATAGCCGGGTGGGCAGGAGCAGCAGTGCGTAGCACACGCTTCTTGATTAGACCGTGGTTCGAGCCCGTGACCACCAAATATGGAGGATGCAGAAAGGTCAGGGGATGACCACCGCATATCCCCAGAGCAATATGGCCTTAGTTGCTAATGGTCCTAAAAACCAAATAACAAACAAAACAAACAAACAAGCTATCTTTTGGGAAATGCAGAACTTGATGATCACTCATGGGGTAATAAAAAAACAACTGTGCTGAGCTTTGTATTACTCATACAAAATGACATCATTTCTCATAGGTTAAAAATGGACTTTGATAATATATATTAACCAAATTTTGTAATAAACAAATATGTTTAAATAGAAAACCTATCCTTTTTCAGGGGAATGATATGTGTTTCATATAAATGAGAATTTTGTGTAAACTAAGTTTGAGTATTAATGAGATTCTACTACATAGAGAAACTGGAGAGTAAAGTATCAGACAAGATCACTGCACCATAAAACAGTTGGACATTATATTTCCCTAGAATGTAAATATACGTTTTGTTTTTTTAGCTAGAAAGAATAAACTGATTTAGCTAAGAAGCATAAATGTACTTTGAAATTTATATGTAGCTTATATATACCTTAGTCCAAGGAGAGGCAGTTGCCCTAAAGGAGTAAAATTAACATTGACATCTTTATTTATATATAGCTTATATATACCTTAGTCCAAGGAGAGGCAGTTGCCCTGAAGGAGTAAAATTAACATTGACATCCTTATTTATATATACATAATATGCTGTCATTTATTAATAGAATGTACTGAATGGCAGTTTTCAAGGGGTAGCACCATTCAGTATATCCAATCCATAATTATCACCATTTAATGTATTGAAATTATAATTATCACATTCAACATATCTAACCCATAATCTGTTTCTAATTCTGTTCTACCAGGTATAGCTGGGCTGGGAAGTTGGCTACATATGATAACACATAAGGGGGTAAACTAAAGTAAATGGTACTAATTTACTACATGAAAGTTTAACTGTTTTATTAATGTTTTGTTGAATTACATTGAATACACCTCAGTAGAAACACTTAAACAGTTTGGGAACATTTCAAAAAGTTACTGTTTCTCATGTTAGGCCTATAGAGTGGATTAAAATAATAACCAAAGTTAGAAATTAAATTTAATGATTATTGCATTCATTATTAAATATATATAAATTTGTATGACTTTTACTGAAATAATAGATTACTCTTCTGGGTAGTGGTGATGATGAGGATTGGGAGTGAAAAGGAGATACCTGACATTAAGAGCACTGCCTATATTAAATGGAATATGTTTAAGATTATAAGGAAATAGGAAATAGCAGTATAAACTACAGAAATAACTAGAAAGGCAATTTACATAAGAACAGTACAGTTAATATCCTCCTTAGAGTACAGATTGAAAATAAAGTGGAACATTATTATGAAAAAAGTATAGTTAATAAACTCAGAAAATATGGTGAAGATTGGTTTATTGCTTGGATTGATGTGGAATGATGTATTGGACCTGGAGGGCATGTGAAAATAGTGGGCTTATTTTATTGGTTCCCTCAAACTCCCGAGGGAGCCAATAAATTAAACCCTGAAACTCCTTCTTTTATGTAAAACAGAGAGTAAAGAAACTCCTTGATTTACAAAAAAACAAGGAGTTTCAGGGAACTCATGAGGAAGCCAATAGGTAGTTAGACAATGACAAAATACTCTTAAGAATGTGAGGGTATTGGGGAACAGGGAAACTTTCCTTTGGCCAACCAGTGTAGTTGAAAGTAGTCTGGAGCAATTGATTAAGGATTTCAAAATAAAAAAAGTAGAAACAAAGACCATAGTCTAAACTAAAAACTGCGACGAGTTTGAAGCTGAAAGGGTATAAGCTAATGATAATGAAATATGACTTTTGGGAAGAGGATTCTATAAATCCCTCATATATTTCTCTATATGTTCCCCATATGTTTCCTCACCCCTTCTGGTATTTTGTATTGTTTTAAAATATTTCACACTGCCTCTGTCAAAAGCCTTTTGATAATTGATAAACGTTGGCTGAATATTAGCATTAGCAAAGGCACATGATGCAAGCTTATATAGCATCATCCAAAAAAAAAAAAAAAAAACACATACCATTCTCATTTCACCCATCCATTTGCTCCAAATGTTTGTCTAGTTCTGCCTTGAATCTGTTTAAGCTATCAACTTCTACAACTACAGATGGAAGTTTGTTCTGGCAATCAAGCACCTGCTGGCTAAAGGCAAACTTCTGCACATCTATCCTACAACTGTCTTTCCTCAATTTGAATTTATGCCCTCTTAGGCGATTATTCTGAGAAAGAGGAAGAATCTCATCAACATTGAGCATGCTCAAACCATTCAAGGCTTTATACACCTCAATCAGATCACCTCGCAGGTGCCTAAATATGATGCAAGAAAGCATGCTTAAACATCAGCCAAAAAAAAAAAAAAAAAACTCCTTCCTATTTCACCCATCCATTTGCTACAGAAATTTGTCCAGTTCTTCCTTGAATTTATTTAAGCTATCAACTTCTACAATGGCCGATTGAAGTTTGTTCCAGCCTTTAGCCAGCACTTGCTGGCTAAAGGCAACTTTCTGCACATCTGTTCTACAACTGTCTTTTGCCAATTTAAATGTATGCCCCGTCAAGTGTGTAATCTGAGAAAGAGGAAGGATCCCATCAGCATTGAGCTTGTTCAAACCCTTCATGGCCTTATATACTTCAGTCAAAATCACTTCACAGGTGCCTAGTGTCCAGACACTGCAATTTCTGGACCTTAAGCTTTTCTTGGTACTCATTTCAGCAGCTTTACATCCTTCCTAAAATGAAGCCTCCAGACCTGTACGCAATACTCAAGGTGTGGCCTGACCATTGCCTTATACAAAGGGATAATCACCTCCTTATCCCTGCTAGTAAAATTTCTGTATATGTATAGGTGATGCCATTTTTCACATTTTGTTATATTTCTTAAAATATAAATTTGGTCTGTTAAACTTCCTTTCCAAAAAAACCTGCTTATTTTTTATGTAGTACATTTTTTATTTCACTTGAATTATGTTTAAATTAGAATAGGTAATATTTTGCTTGGTATCGATAGGAGTTATTCCATTCAAGGTATCACTCTTATATAATTTTATTCATCATCAGTATCAATCTTATATAATTTTATTCATCATCATCATCATCATCCATTTGCAATCCACTACAGTATGAAGGCCTCTCCAGCAACTTTCCAGTTCCTTCTGTTTTGTGCAATGGCCATCCATTTATTACCCACGAACTCGTGAATTTCATCTATCCATCTCCACTGTTGTCTTCCACGTTTTCTTCTAGCTCCTCTTGGGTACCATTCTGTTATTTTCTTAGTCCATCTGTCATGTCTTCGAGCTATGTGTGCTGCTCGAGACCATTTCAGTTCTTTTAGTTTTAACAATGTCCTTTACTTGAGTTTGTTGCTTAATTCAAGTGTTTCTCTTAATAGTGTGACTCCTAATATAATTCGTTCCATTCTTCGCTGTGTAATTCTCAGCTTCTCTTCCATTCTGTTGGTGACTGCCCAAGTTTCACTTCCATAAGTCATGGTGGGGAATATTGCTCCTCAGTATGTGACTATATTTCCTGAATGCTGTCTATAGAAAATTTATTCTTCTCTTGACTTCCACCCATTTATCATTATTTCAGCTTTTTTTTTTTTTTTTTTTTATAAAAACCCCAAACACGAGAGGTATTAGAACCTATAGTACTTAATACCTTGCTTGGGTTGGAGGTTGAGAAGATGAAAGAAGATATTTGTTGACATTAGACTTTAACTTCTGTAGACTGTAATTTTCAGGAAATACGTATGAAGGAAGTGTCCGTGGAAGTATCTGTAGAAGAGGCAAGCAGCAGAAACAGTGTCTGAGACAGCGAGCGGAGAGACTCTTAGAGATGAGTCATTAATTAACCTAACTGCCCTCTTCTGAATGGAATCTAGAAGCCTGAGAGAGGTTTTGGGGGCACTGCCCTAGATGTGGGAACAATATTCCATGGTAGGCTGATGTGCGATTTTTACAGAGTGAATAGCTGTTTGGAAGAAAAGTAATGCCAAGAGCAAAAGAGAAAACCAAGTTTTTTAGATGCAGAGGAAGCAATATTTGTAATGTGCTTGTGCCAAGAGAGAGAGAGAGAGAGAGAGAGAGATTAGAAGTCAGGGTAATCCCCAAAAGAGAGATATCATCTTGCCTAGAAATCGGAGTGTCACCAAAGATAAGCACAGGAGCAGAAGAATCCTTTTTGCGAGATATAAGACAAGACTAAGTTTTAGAAGGATTGAAATCAACTAAGTTGTTTTTGCCCCACTGGAGAATTACCTGGAGATTGGCATTTAAGAAATTGGTAGTGGATATTCGAGAAATTGAAGTTGATTGAGCAGGGTGAGGTGTCTCGAACTGGAAAGTGGAATGCAACGTGCTATCATCAGCAAAACTATGGATAGGATTTCAGTTCAATGGAAGAAGGTCATTAATATACAAGAAGAAAAGAGTGGGGAAAAGAACTGAACCTTGGGGGACACCAGCATTAGTGGAGAAGTTAGAAGACAGAGCCAAGAAGACAGAGAGCCATCTACTGTCATCCTCAGTGAGCGAACAGAGATAAAACTAGATAACCAAATACAAAAAACAGCTGGCAAACCATAAGATGGAAGCTTGTTTAGAAGACCTTTATGCCAAACACAAGCTTGTTCAGAAGACCTTTATGCCAAACACGAGCTTGTTTAGAAGACCTTTATGCCAGACACGATCGAAAGCCTTTCTAAGATGTCAAGAGCAACTTCTTGTGTTTTGCCGAACTTTTCCATTGAATTTGTCCATAAATGGGTAACATAAGCCAGAATATCACCAGTGGATCGATACTGATGGAATCCATACTGATGATCGTTGATCAGATGGAAGGTTTCTAGATAGTTTAAGAGTTGGCAGTTAATTGATTTCTCTATTACTTTAGAAAGAGTAGAAGTAATTGCAATGGGACGATAATTGGATGGGAGGGATTTTTCACCCTTTTTAGGAACTGGCTGGATATGAGCAAATTTCCAAGCAGAAGGAAAAACACCTTTGGAAAAAGAAAGTGAAAAAAGGTGGCAAAATACAGGAGTAAGTTCAGGAGCACAGATTTTGAGAACAAGTGGAGAAATACCATCAGGACCTGCAGCTTCTTATGCATCAAGTTTCGTCAAAATCCTTCTGACATCCTTTTGACGGAAGACCGCAGGAGGCATTGAATGGAGCGTGTTGGTAATGGTGGGAGGTGTTTTACCAAGATCATTAACACATGAGCTTTGGCAAGAGACCAGAATGCTCGGCTACCATTAAGGAAAGAAGCAAGTTTTCTACTCTTAGCCTGCTCAAAATCTAGTTTAAATTGATTGATAACTGCTTTACATTGTTGTGAGCTTTGATGTAAGCAGAAAATGAAACTGAAGAATTGAAAACAAGCCAATTACGATATGCAACATTCTTCTCTTGAACAGCCTTAGTGCATTTATTGGAAAACCACGGTTTAGAAAGGGGGAGATTTTAAAGTGGAGTGTGGAATAAAGGATTCCATTCCTACAAGAATAATTTCACTAGCATGATCTGAGCACACGTTGACATCAGAAGTTTTGAAACAGTAATCTGACCAAGGAAAAGAAATCTCACAAGGTCATCCCATTTTGCATTCTTGTAATGCCAAACAACACGAGGTTGAGAATGCTCCATTGGAGAAGACAATCACCAAATTGTGATCTGTGGTGCCTAAAGGACCACTCACTTCGATCCTGTACTTAGAGGGGATGTTTGTGAGAAAAAGATCAAGCGTGTTGGCTGTATGGTTTGGATTGTCAGGTATTCTGGTAGGTAAATGCACAATCTGTGCAAGGTCATTTGTAATTGCAAAAGCCTCAGCATCTCAACCAGCTGGGTCGGTGTGACTAGAAAACGGAAGCCAGCTGGAGCTGTGAACATTAAAATCACCAAGGAAAATTACCTCGCTGTTAGTAAAGTTGGGCTGGAGAATGTCAAGTTGCAAAGAGAGGAAGACAAAGAGCTCCAAGTGATTAGTGGAGTTGGGGAGAACGGTAGAGACAACAGATGAATTTGACACGAAGTAGAGAGATTTTAAGCCAGAGAAGATTGAAAAGACGAGATTCCAAATTACCAAGTCTCTGACAGTGAATATTGGAAGAGACATATGCATAAGTACCACCTTTGAGGTGAAAGGAATCGTACAGCCAATAATTTGGGCAACTCAGATGAGCAGTAGTTATCAACCGATAACTGAGCTTTTGTCAGAAAAAGTACATTGGCTTTGGCAGACTGTAAGTGGAAATGGATCTCGTTGTGATTAGAACTGAGACCATGTATATTTGTGAAATGAACTAGGAAGTGTTTGGTAGGTTTAGATCTTTTTGCAGATAAGCTTACTCTATTAGTTTGATAATTCAAGGTGTATTCAATAGTAAGAAAAAGTTGCAGGGGGGGGGACTTGCTGTGTGAAGTTATGAAATTTTTGGATATGGCGTACACATGGTAAGAATATACCTAGATCCTTGACTTAACGCGGCCTCAACAACTACTCGGACTCTCTCCAGTCACTATCTGGCAGAGTAGAGTACCGTAGCAAGATTATACACTAGCCGATCTGGAAGCCTCCTAAAGAGTTACTAATAGGTTTGTTCCGGTGTGCTAACGAGCGGCCGAACTGCAAACACCATTTTAGAGCTGTACCCTCAAAATGTAAGAAAGATTGGATCTCGCCATGATGTCCATCATAACCTCAAAAGTCATCAGTCATACTGCATGATGGAAGAGATAGGTAATGACTTGCCCCAGATAAGTATATGTATCCACCTTTTCAATTACTGCTCCTTCAATGATTATATCCCTTTCTGTGGCATACTTTTTCAGCATTACTTTTGTTTTAACCTATACTTCTTTAGTCCGTAATCCTTACTAACTCTGCATAACTGATTGAGATTTTTCTCTAATTCTTTGGAATCATGGCTTATGATCACAATGTCATCTTCAAATTGTAAATAGTTTAGGTACTCTCCATTCACAGTGACTCTTTTCTGTGACCAGTCTAATCTTCTGAAAGCTTCCTCAAGGGCAGCAGTAAACAGCTTCAGAGATATTGTGTCTCCTTGTTGAACTCCTTACTCAATTTTAAATTTACTACTGTCTTTGTCTAGTCCAGCGTTTCCCAAACTTTTTTAGTCACGGAACACTTTTCATCTCACAACATATTCACAGAACACTTACGAAACACAAGTTTAGTGGGAGTCAAATAACTGTTTGCTAATACTTTATTACATATGATGCACTGTGCATCAGCACCATCTTTATTTCCATCGCATGTAAAGCTGAAATTCAAATAACTGTCATACTTTCGTTTTGGTCTTTTATTAGTTGGTTCCGTTTTTTTCACTTCAGATTTTTGGGGAACAAAAGGCTGCTATTGTTCATTCTCACTTTGAAGTGTGACAATATTGGGTTCATTTTCGTTGACCACAGTTGCACTACTATAAGTACTTTGCTTCTCATTTTAAAGTTCCTTTTTTTCAACCACCAATCGATGATCACATATTTTAATAATAATATTTCGAAATACTAATAATTATCAAAAAGAATTTATACAAGGGAGTGAGTTTAGTTATGATATCCTCCTCTGCTTCAACCCGTGTACTCCAGGCTAAATCTCATATGAATGGCATACTAGATAGATCACCACGTTGCTACTTTTTCGTAGATGTCATTACCTCTACGCATACTTCTCTATGTAAAGCCTGCCAAAATAGTGTTCCGCGGTCTGTTTGATTATTAGTCTATGCTAGTATATTAATAACTGAAAAAAAAAAAAAAAAAAAAATTAAGTTAAATATCATAATGATACAAAAGTGGTGTACGCTACAAATATGCAAAATTTATTTATTTATTTTTAATTATTAATTACAATTTTTCACTGAACACTTGTTCACATCTCACGGAACACTAATGTTCCGTGGAACACAGTTTGAGAAACACTGGTCTAGTCTAATAAAGGAGGTAGTGTTCTCGTATGTTTTCTTCAAAATCATCATATATGGGGTATCTATGCCTAGTCTTTCCAGTGTCTGAAACATTGCGTTATGTTGTATGGAGTCAAATTCCTTTTCGTAATCCACAAATTCCAGGCATAATGGTGTTTTATATTCATTTGCTTTCTCCATTACCTGTGATATTACATGAAGGTGATCCATAGTTGAGAATCCTATCCTAAAGCCAGCTTGCTCTTTCGGTTGATTCTCATCAAGTATTCTTTCTAATCTGTTAGTAATAGCCCTCGTGAACAACTTGTAGATGTGGGATAACAAGCTAATTGATCTATAATTTCCAACTTCTGATTTATCTCCTTTCTTATGCAGCAAAACTATGATCATTATTCCACTCCTTAGGTGTCATTCCTTTTCTAATGCATTTTGTGGAGTCTTGTCTCTTCCTCCCAATTTAAACAACTCTACAATAACTTCATCTTCCCCGGGGTTTTTTGTTTCTTCATTTTCTTTAATGCCTTTCTACCTCATCAGGAAGGATATCGAATATGTCTAAAGTGACCAGATCCTTAGCATCTCGATGCAGGACATCTGGGGGGGATTCCCCCCCCTGATGTTGGTGCATAAATTATTATAACCTTTAGCTTGTACTTCTTAGAAATCCAGAGTTGTAGTCTTTGACACCTTGGTGATGTACTTATGAATTCCAAAATGTTTTTTATATTTTTATGGATCAGAAAGCCAACTCCAGTTTCGCTCCTTTCGCTGTTTCCATTGGTGCACAGCAGATTTACACTTGATAAACTTAAGTGATTCATTTGTTCTTGTTTCAGCCAAACCGATGATATTCCAATTCACGTTTTCTAATTCCTTTTCCAGCTCTAATCTCCTATCTTCACCACTGAGTGATCTTGCATTATAACAGGCCAAGTTCAGTTTCCGTGCATGGCAGCCTGGTCATACCCAGAGATTCTTAGCACCCTCTGCTTCCACTCTGATCCTCTGGCTGCCATATGAGGGGAGAGTGAAAGCTGCTGGGGACAGAGGACCATTTGTTTCATTGTGCTGGAAGGTTTGGTCTTTTCCTCTTCGTGCTGACCAGACATCTTGAAAAGAACCACTCTACACGTTTGTTGCCACCTAAGTGACGTAATAGGGCTTACCATCGAGAAGGTGTGCATGATGAATTTTACGGAGGCACGCCAACCGGACTTCTAAATCTTCTGAAATAGAAAGATATTGGATTCATCAGTGTTTTAAGACTGTCTGATAACACAGAATGCCTGTTCCCCTCTAAGCCCCGTAATAATTTTATTATTTTCCTTTATTCCAATTTTTGGTATTTGTTGCTCTTCCAAAATTTTATTTATTAAATGAGTCATATGTATAATTAGGCTCCTCACCTTTTTAGTATTTCAGCTGATATTTCATCAAATTTTGATGATTTTCTATTTTTTAATTTCTTAATCACTTCAACTTCTCATTGCATTAAGATTCCTGTTTGCATTTTTGTAATTCCTTTCCTAACTGATTTTTCACTTTGCCTTATATTTTTCAACAGTTAGCAGGTTTATAAAATGTCTGCCATCTTTTCCCTTGCTTTTCCTTTTCTGTAGTTAAGATTCCAGAGGTTTGAGTCCTATGTTTTGTTTGTAATCATTTATTTTTTTTATTATTTTGTATGAAACCTTATACAAAATAATAATTCCTTTTCTGCTGCTTCCAATTATACCTTTGATTGATATTCTTATATTGTATGTAAAATCAGATTTCAGGTGAACAAAGTTTTTCATTATCCAGGGTGTTTACATAAAGTTGGTGTACACCTATGTAATTAGCATATGTGCTGTGAAAGGTAGATCCATCGTTGATTGCACAAATGTCATTCAAATAAAAGCTGGAAAAGGTAAATAAAAGTTGTATTTTTACTAGCAACACAAACTATGCATGACAGTTTTCAATATATTCCACATTACATTCTTGCAATGTTGCACTAATTCTGAAATTCCCACTTCAGTATATGGCACCCATTTTAGTTATGGCTGTTTTAAAATTTGAAAAAGAGCTCCCAATTTTAAAATAGTGGCAGTGGGGGGGGGGGTGAATTCACTCTAATGTTAAGTAAAATTCATTCACTCTAATGTTAAGTAAAAAGTAACTGGTGGGAGGAGTTAGGCCTGTCAGATGCTGCTAATCGCAATGATTGCCTGTCAGTTGTTGCAAGTAGCAGATTGGAAGGGGTACCAGATTTTAAAGTTTAACCCTCTTTTCATCTAAGGAGAAGTGCTGTCCTCTTAGTGTGCCATTTAGTGATAATCATGTGGAGCCAAGTCTAAACATGGAGGATGGGGTAATAGCTCATACTTCATCTGTATCTCATTCATTGTTAGAATGGGCAGAGCAAGGATTCATTATTATGCTGTGAGCACGTGCCTAAGGACATTGAATCTCAACTTTCCTTTCAAATTACTTGCTTTAAATGGTTAAGTACATCATAGTATGTGCCAATCATCACTGTTCTCCTCTCTCCAGAATCACTATTATTTGATATGCCTTTCATAATTTTCTCTGCTGCTTTGATCAATGCTTCTGAAGGGTTCAAATTATGTTGGGAATAAACTACACAACTATACATTGTTGTGGAATATAGAAACAACCTACTTTTTTTTTTAGTTTGATTACAGTTTTTAGATTCAAATGCAAGTGTGTAAAGCACCTATTGTCACCAGGAAAATATTTCCTCCATTTATATTTAGCCTCATATTTAATTTCCCCCATTTGTATTTTTTTTTTAATGAAAACCCCAAACACGAAAGGTATCAAAATCTATCGTACTTAGTACCGTGCATGGGTTGAAGGAGAAGTATGGGGGGAGGGGGATGCCGGAAACTTTGCTCTAGAGGCTAAACATGAGTTTCACCACTTCAAGCCTCCAATAAGCAAAGTGGTGGTATTTCACCGGTTGATGAAAGTCTTACTTCTTTCAGAAAGATTTGGTGAGAAAGTAATTTGAAGGGGAAAAAAAAAAATCCAGTAATTATTATTATTATTATTATTTTTATCATGCATATCACATTAGTTATCCATATACTTTAGTTGAAGAGCTAGGCATTATGGTAGTGAGTTGATTGGAGAAATAAATGGGCAACATGCAGTACAGAAAAAAAAAAAAAAAAAAAATCTGGTTTTTTGACGCTGTGTATATGAAAGTGGTTGCCCTTTTGATTGGCTTATTTTTTGTTATCAATTTAATTAATACATAAATAATAATTTATTACTATGCATTTATTTTATTAATCACAAACCATCCATGAAATACATATTGCATTTCAATTTTTATTAAAATCTGGAAGGAAACATGTAAAGTGCATTACAAAAAAGTTTAGTAAATATTACTTTTTGATGTATGTACTGTGAAGTGAAATAGATTACTTTTATGTATTATTAGTTAATATTAATGAATTACCCAGTAATTGATTGGTAACAAGTTAGTTTCACTTTTCACTTGTTAATCACAGAAAATAGAAGTTCATTTAATTTAATTTTAAAAAAATGCCTAAATGTTACAGTATTTATGGTACACATGTGCATTTTAATGTTGGTATGTCTTCTGTGTTCCATTTGAGATTATTAATTTTTATATATTATTCATAGATGCTCTAATCTGATATCCTATAAAATCAATCAAACATGGAAATAAATGACTTGGCACATGAAAATGATGGTACACTGAAAATAACACACCAAATGTGGGAACAATATTCTATGGTAGGACAGATTTGAGTTTACAGAGTGAGTAGCTGTTTAAAAGAAAAGTAATGCTGAGTGTGAAAGAGAAAACCCAGTTTTTTAGATGCAGAGGAAGCAATATTTGTGATGTGCTTATGCCAAGAGAGAGAGATTAGAAGTCAGGGTAATTCCTAATAGAGATATGCGATCCTGTCTAGAAATCTAAGTGTCATTGAAGGATTTGAAGAGATTAGAAATCAGGGTAATTCCTAGTTAGAGATATGTCATCCTGTTTGGAAATCTGAGTGTCATTGAAGGCTTTATAGATGGGATCACATATTTCTACTAGGAATTAATCTGACTTCTAATCTCTCTTGGCATAAGCACATCAAGTATTGGGTTTTCTCTTTTTCTCCCTGCATTACTTTTCTTCCAAACAGCTACTCGCTCTGTAGAAATATCATATCTGTTCTACCATGGAATATTGTTCCCACATCTGGGGTGTTGCCCCCATAACCTCTCTCAGGCTTCTAGACCCCATTCAAAAGAGGGCAGTTAGGTTAATGACCCATCTCTACAAAGTCTCTCTACTCTCTCTCAAAGATGTTTTGTTTCTGCTGCATGCCTTTTCTGTAGATACTTTCGTGGCCACTGTCTTCTGAATTGGCTTCTATAATCCCCCCATTCGCTCTCTCTCTCTCTTTTCCAAACCCATATGAACACGTGCAGCAACCAGTCAGCATCCTTATACTGTCCAACTTCAAACTTACAGAACCAACTTTTCTTCTTCCTCGTTTATTCCTTCAGCATGTTTTCTGTAACAACCTTCCTTCATACATATTTCCTGAAAATTACAATCCATAAAAATTAAAGGCTAATGTCAAAAGGTATCTTCTTTCATCTTCTCACTCTTCAACTGACATACGGTACTAATTACTATAGGCTCTAATACCTTTCATGTTTGGGGTTTCAGAAAAAAAAAAGTTAGTGCATTAGGAGGAATAAAAAATTCAGTGGCAATTAGACTTTTTGTTACCCTTTTCTACATGTAACCCAAATGACTTGATCTGCAGTTGAGTGCCTTTGGTACTATTCTGAACAGTGCTGAAACTTTCAGTAAAGTGCACACATATCTACTTGAAAATAAAATCAAACAAAAACAGACTAAATTTCCATGACAAAATCATGTGATTTTGTCATGGAAATTTAGTGTGGTAATTTTTATCTTACAACAGTCAGAAACTTCTGAAACAGTTCATTATAATTAAGAAGAATATTGAGAGAGAGAGAGAGAGAGAGAGAGAGAGAGAGGGGGTGCATACTTATGAATTTACACAATGAATGTTTAACCAATCCACAAGCAGAAACATTTTTTGTGCCATAGTTTTCCAGAACCACAAAAAAACACACGCACGAGGGGGTATCGAAAAGTTCTTACCCTTACCTAGAAATAATAGCCCTAGAAAGGTGAAACTTTAATCCTTTTCTATGTACTCCATGTATAGTAATACATTTCTCTCATCTGCGGATCAGTTATTCAATGCCTTGATCATAGCAGTCCACACTTTTTGCCTGAAACCACAATTCCACTCCATTGATGACTTCCTGAGACGAATCAAAGCAGCATCTATGTCTTTGTTTCTCAAAACAAGAAGTCTGACCGTGCTAGGTTAGGAGAATAGGGCGGGTGCTGCAGTAGTTCAGAGCCACACTGGCAACAAAGTTGGTGGTGGCAACAGTCGTGTGAGCCGGTGCATTGTCTGACAGAAGATGGACACCTTTGGTTAACATTCCACGCATTTTCACCTTCAAAGCATCGCGGAACTTTTTCAAAAGATTTCTGTAGTATTCTCCGGTAAATGTGGAATCACGAGGTAGGTAATCTGTCAGGATAACCCATTTTCTGTCCTAAAACACGGACAACATCACCTTTGAAGATGGAGTGGTCTTTGCCTTTTTGGAAGGTGGGGAGGAGGTGTGCTTCCACTGCTTTGACATGTCTTTGGCCTCCAGATCATACTGGTACACCCAACATTCGTCATTTGTCACCAACTGATCAAAAAAGTTCTCAACATCTGCATTACACAAATCCAATAGTTTGCGAGAACATTGCATTCGACATTGCTTCTGCGAAGGTATCAGCAATATTGGAATCCATCATGCGGAGACCTTAGACATGTGCAGATGGTCATGTAAAATGCTACAGGCAGATCCATAATTAATTCCCACTGCATTTCGACGCATTGTTACACGTCTGTCACTCAGCACCAGCTGCTCAGCCTTTGCAACTGTCTCACTGTCTGTGAATGTTGATGGCCTTCCTTCTCTTTGGCTCTTCAAAGATGTATGACCACACTGGAACTCCCTTTTCCACTTTTTTACAGTGTCATAGGATGGACAATTATGCCCATACACAGCTTTCCTTTCTTCGTCAATTTCCTGAGCTTTCTTACCCTGCAAATGCAGGAACTTGATCAATGCTCGATATTCCACTTTGTCAACCATAGCATCTTTCCTCAGATTCCAGGCTCCACCTCTAGTGTACGATTACCTACAGGAATGAAATTTCACATGTTAGTTATTGAATGTGTAGACAACTTATATTAAAAACGGCATCTTCCTATTGATGTTTTATCTAAGTCAGGGTACGAACTTTTTGATATACCCCCCCCGTATAATTAAGATAAAAATAAGTAAAACAAATGCCAGTAGTGTGGCAAACCAATAGAGTGAAA
Source organism: Mastigoproctus giganteus (assembly GCF_048544385.1). Lineage (NCBI taxonomy): Eukaryota > Metazoa > Arthropoda > Arachnida > Uropygi > Thelyphonidae > Mastigoproctus > Mastigoproctus giganteus. Next base: position 62,221,036 of record NC_143579.1, on the reverse strand, counting down.
GTAAAAATAAACCATACTATGTATATATTAAGTGCAATAGCATCATTAATACACAGCCATTTCTGAATAAACAGAATATTTATAAGGCGGCATCGTTTTAAGTTATATTTCATATTGTGAATAACTTCACAACGAGTTGCCATGATATTGCACTACTTCGAATAAGTAACGCTTCACCTAAGGAGAAGACTAATGTTACTTATTCTCATGGCAACTCGTGAAGGTATTCACAATATGAGATATAACTTAAAACAATGCCGCCTTATAAATATTCTGTTTATTAAGAAATGGCTGTGTTATTAATGATGCTATTGCACTTAATATATACATAGTCTAAATTTGCTCGCAGCTTGAGGTTTTAGCCCTAAATGCATCTTAATAAACCATACTTAATAAAACAAAACAAAAGGGAGGAGGGAAGAGAAAGGGTATTGCAGAAGAAATGCTCCTAAAATACCATGTTTGCGATACTAATTTCTTTTTCTTTTCTGTTTATTATAATTTGTTAGTTTTCAATATATATAACCAAAAAAAGAAAAAAAAAAACCATTTAAATGCAGTTCAGTTTAACAAGAATTTAAAAAAATTCTTTTTGTGGACTTTTGATTGGGAGTTATGATAGGTTTGAATATTGAGATATTTTATATAGCAGTATTTAAATTATTGAGTCTAATGTATATATATATACTTAAACATTATAATGTCATAAATTGGAAATTCTCAAAAATTCAGCACTTTGAAAATTGACAATTTAATGTGTCATTAACTTTTGTGGAAGTTTCCAAACATATTCTGAGTCTTAAGTTGATAGCTGCTGACTTTAAAACTGTGTCTGTTGTTTTTAACTTATTAACATTTTTGAACTTGTATAGGTAAATTTAAAATGAGATTTTTGATGTTTTTGAAATAAATCTTATCCTTTTTACATGATACTTTATATATATAGATATTGCCACTGGTTGCAGAAATCCCTGCTCTGTATTTTTTGTCTTTTACATAGACCTGAATCAATCATAGATCAATGGTTTTTGGCAATTATACCTGTTATTAATATGCCAATAAAACCCAAACCAAACCAAAGCTGGCTTTAAAAGTGTATATTATGTACAGTTTGTATGACTATAGCTATCATAGGCTAGGAACAAGCAATTGGTTAGTGAAAGCCACATCATGGAGTTTGATTATGACAAACTATCATATAGTGGGAGTTTTAACGTCTGGGAACATGCTGTTTTAGGAAGCTACAATCAAGTTTCTGTGGTTGTGTCTATATAAGTGTGTTAATAATTATTATGATTAATTGATATTAATCATAATTATTGAATAATCATATTAGTATAATTGACACTACAATTTTTATCCCTCAATGCTTAGACTGTGATGCTCAATCAGGAATGTTTCCTGAAGTGAACACAGGTTGGCATATGATGTATTCTGAAATTCATTAAAAATTCTTAATTATTGTAGTAAAAATATACATATTACCACAGGACTTTGTGGGCTGAATTTAACCCGGTTTAATCTTAGAGATTGTCCTTTCTTGTAGTCTTCGTATTTGTGTAATTTAAACATTTTCTGTGACATTTTAATATAATGTGCAAATAAATTTTGATGTTAAATTTTGATTCTCTACAACACTGCATAATTTGTAGAGAATCTTAACATGAAACATCTAATTTTGACTAAAAAATGTCCACTTAACCAGTCAATTATCAGATGTTCCTCGCCCATTTGAAGATCTTTATGCTATTAGACTTAGTGATACTCTGTCAGGAGTATGACTAAGTCTAATTCTGTGATTTGCATACATCTTTATTTGAAATAAAGAGATTTACTTATACACAGAAAGAATTGCTTTATTTCACTTAAATTTATTTCTGAGATTAATTTTTTCACTAATAGTTTGTAAAATTTTGAACAGCTAGAATATTTCTTTGATTATTTCTTAACATCATAGAATTTGAAATGTGTATGCGTTATTTGTTTGAATAAAGGTCAAATTTTTTTTTTTTTTCTGGCTAGTCTTCCATTTATTTGTATTTTTTGGTGTGTTATTTAGACTTTGAGGTCGTAAGCTATAAAGAATAATTTTGATAAGGTATTTTTGGAAAACACTTCTACTTGCTGACTCACAAAAGGTTGAATTTTTTAAAAATTTTAGCTTTCCTTAAAATTGTCTTTATGCTAATAATGGTAGCTTATCTCAAGCCACAGAAATTAATTTCAATATTTTAGAATTTTTGGTGGGTGGGGGAGAGTGATAAGAGAGAGGAGAGGGCAAGTTTGGATGCAATGCACAAAATAATTTTGTTGAGTGCGAAAGCATATGAATTTATCATATCAGAGCAAAAATTTATTGTGTACATTTGAACACTTAAATGAGCTGATATTCATTTCTGTTTTAGTTCTGCTTTTGAAGGGATTTAAATAATAAAGTAATTTTAAATTTCAGGATGTTGTTCATTTAGTAACCAGTCGATTATCAGATGTTCCTCGCCCATTTGAAAATCTTTATGCTATTAGACTTAGTCATACTCTGTCAGGAGCAATATACTGGCTCCATGCAGAAACTACAATGTGCAGTGTTGTTGAAAAGTATCAGTTACGCCAGCCATTTGATGAATGGAGGTAAGTATTTGTGGTGTTGCATAGTATTTACAACTGCAAATGTTTACTTGCTTGTTAAAGCCTTAATGAGTGCAGCTATTGATTTCTGTTAGTAATCAGTAGCTGCATTTATTAAGGTTAAGTTGCCAATATTTATAATTCAAGATGAGTTTGTGGATTTATGCTAAATAAATACTTTATTTAATTTATGCTCCCCTCTTGTGTAGACTGAGCATGCGGTAGGATTCTATCAGCATTAAGTCTACTCAATCCATTCAAAGCCTTTAACACCTCAATTAGAAATTACCTAAGGATGGTACCTAATCATTAGATGCTGCAGTTTGCAGAACTGAAGCTCTTTCCTGATAAGAGCACCCTTTTGTTCTCTTCATTAATGTCATTTGCTTTTCTCTGCATCCGTTTCAACAGATTGCCCTCCTTCTGCAAATAAGACTTCAAGGCCTGTATGCAATACTTGAGATGTAGCCTGTTTATTACCTTATACCAATGGTGTCCAGCCTATAGCCTGCAGGCTGGATATGGCCTACAAATTATTTTTATATGGTCTGTGTGGAAAGTGAACTAAAACAGCATTTAAAATTTTGTTAATTATCAAAATTTTCTCATTAAATGTTTTGTTCAATCAATGTAATTGTGTATTTGATACGCACAATTGTGTACTCAGTGCCGTCATGGCATGGTAGGCATCCAGGCAAATGCCTAGGGTGCTATTTGGGAAGGGGTGCTTCACCATCGTGCAGATTATTTAATTTTATGGATAATCCATGTGCCTTAAACAAATGCTTGATTTGCCTAGGGCACAAAAATATCTCACGTGGCACTGATTATACTTAATAAAATTTTCGAATATTTTCAATTTTAGGTGTATCATATTTATCTATTCACCTTAATATTGAAAAGCAGTTATCCTTTTCAGGTTATAAATTTTCTAAAGTGAGCATTTAAAAGCAAAATTAAGGTATTTGTTTAAAAAAAAAGTAAGTCATATTTTTATAATTTTAATAAAATATAAAAAATAAATCACTGGCATACATTTGTTACACATAAAAGTGTTGGGAATCATCATTCTTCTCTTTCTCACTCTCAGGGTAACTCTGGATTTTTTTTGCATAAGCCTCAGGCTTCCTTGCACCATATGGCTAATAATAATAATAATTTGCATTTTTTATATATAGCTTGAAAATAAAAAATTGTAACATGAAAACAGAAACTTCCTTTTACATATAACAAGATATGGAAGTTGTAACACACAAATTTTTCTCAAATCACTTAGTGCGGCCAGTGAAACAAATCTAACTTTGAATATAGCCTCTGTACAGGAAAAGGTCTGACATCACTGCCTTATATGATGGGATAATCACTTCCTTACCCCTGCTTGCAAAATTCCTGTATATCATTGAGAAAACTTCATGAGCTATTCTGGCACCTGTCTGTGCTGCTCAGAACTTCATATCTCACTGCACGATTACCCTACACAATTGGGGGGAATCCCTGTAGCTGCATTACAATTAACACTATGCACAATTATCCCCATATCTTTTTCATTTTCCACTACCTTCATTGTGGTACCACACAGTTGGTACATTAATCTTGGACTACTGCACTGCTACCCATATGAAGTAGTACCTTGCATTTCTCAATGTTAAACTTCAGTTACCACTTCTCAGCCCATCTGCCTAATTTGTCTAGATCCTGTTGCAGTAGCATACCCTGACTGCTCTGATTACCCACCCTGCTATATCACTTGCAAACTTAGACTTTAAGCCTGTATGCCTTCATCAGTACTATTAATAAATATAGAAAACAACAATGGGCCCAATCTGGGGGATTAAGTTGATAACATTAGTCCTAGTAGAGCATTGCCTATTGATAACCACTATCTTTTTCCATTCAACCATCCCTTTATCTGTAGCAGTAACATGCTCTTAATGCCACACTACTCCAATTCATATAGCAATCTTTTATGTGCAGCAGGAGCATCAAAAGATTTTCTGAAATATAAGTATAATGATGTCAAAATTATTATTAATTATTATTTTTTTTGCATTAATTTCCGTTTTACTATCATAGTATCCAGCGAGATTGGTCAGACATTTCACTCCTTAAGAAATCCATGTTGTAACTGCAGTACAACTGCATTCCTATCTAGGTGCTTCTGTATTACTTGTTTAACCAGTGACTCCATTGTTTTTCCCGGAATTTCTCAAATAATCTTTTGATCTCCAGCCCATAGGGACCTCCCTTAAATCCAAGGATGTACTCATAATCGTGGCTGAAGGTTTCCTTACCTCCTTTAATATACAACATTCATACCCAGTGGACCAAGTTATTCATCCCTTGCCATCTAGTGTTTTACATAAGTAAAGAGTCTTAACTAATTATTTTTACATTCTTTGCCAGAGACTTCTCATAATCTGCATTAGCTTGCCTAATCTCTTTTGTGACTTGATTGCAGACTAGTTTATATCTATTATAGGAATCAGTATAAGCTGATAATTTATATGCATCCCATGCATTTTTTCCGTGTCATGAGTCTCATCAGCTCACGACACCGATTTAGGTCTAATTCTTGACCAGTAGCTATTAGTTGGTATAAAAAGCCCAGTAGCATCTTTGATTACTTTCTTGAATGCTTTACATTTTGCTGTTAGTAACTTCATCAGTTGGTTTCACTGTGTAAAATTTAAACTGATTGAGACAACTGTAGTCACTAAAGAAAATTCTTTCCCTTGCATTTTACAGTATCTACATCTTTAAGTAAATCCAACAGCAATACACTATAATCAGTGCCACTTGTTCTGTTTCTATTTAAGTATATCCCAGACCTGTAAAAACAAACTTTTCTGTGAACAAGTACAGACCATGCTGAGAAAAAGTCTACCCTATGAGCCTTGCATAGTCTCTCCAGGGCCGAATTGAACCTCAAGAATCTCATCTTGTACTCTCTCTCTCTCTCTTATGTCTGGGAAATATTGCAGATCCTTTCAATTTCAGTCCTAACTCATGAGTTTTTCTCAGGAATGCTCTGTACTTGTTAATTAATTTCTCAGATCTATTAATATCATTAGTATCAACAAGTTCAACAACAACGTATTTTTCACATTTTTGACAGTTGTTGGCATACTGATTGTTTATAGCATATGTCGGATTTTATTATCATGCAGTACATGTAGTTCGGTTAATGCTAAGTATACATTACCTTATGTGCTTATTGAAAAGGTGATATCACGGGGTCTTGCCTACTAGTCAATAAGTTTGCATTCTGAAATTTGATAATAGTGTCTGGATTTGGTAGTTTATGCTATATTATTTAAAAATTTATATATTCTGAAATTTCCTGGTTTTGATAATTATATATGATAAATATCATATACAATTAACAAGTACAAAAATCAAAAATAAATATCATAGCAGCAAATGCTAATTTTACAAAAAAAAGTATTTTACTTTTATTGTACTGTATGTGTACATTACACCTCAAATACATAAATATTGAAATTATTTCATTCATGTTCATTTTGCTTTCAAATGATAATGCCTAGTGGAGTTGCTATAGTTAACAAAACTTTTAAGATTGAAAGTTTGTAAATTGGTAGATTACTGTAGATCAGTGGGTGCCATGTTTCTGATATTCCTATTAGGTTATTAGTTGTTGATTTAATCAGTACTAAAACTCATCAGATTTATTAACTATACTGCTATTTCCCCCCAAGATCTGCTGTATTGGTGTTATAATATCTGTCCCCCTTTCAGATATAATGAACTTATCTGAGAAAAACAGTCCATTCTGTCAAAAGTACAGGAGATTATTTTGAATTACAGGTGACCCCCGTTTAATGCTGATAATTCATTCTCGAAAAACAGAGCACTAAGTGAATCAGCGCTAAGCGAGCGGTGTATTCCCGTAATGTAACATATGTATTTGTGAGTCACGATCTATGCCATAGGATATTTCCTAATCAATAATAAACAGTAGTGAAAAGACACACAAATATCGGTCAAAATATTTAATATTAAAAATTTATACATATAAAATATTCTCCATTACATATGTATATAATTATGTGGTAAGTAACTACATTATGTATCAAAATTATAAATTTATTAATCCGATTGATGGCCCTGGGCTGTTGAGTTTTCGTAACTTTGGTCGATTTTGGGTTGTACTTTGGCTGTCTTCCTAGTAAATTAAAAGGGGTTTTACTTTAAAATCCCTGCTACGTTACCATCCAACAATAAAGTTAACCGATCCTTCACCGCTTTAAAGCCTGACATGTTTTTTTTTTCTTTTTTCGATATGAAACTTCTTTTAGGCATTCATTTTCAAAAAAAGTTCTGTTTCACCTATGTTAAGAACTTGTTCAGAAGTTTTAACACTACTCTTCAATAATTTTTAGAAGTTCTTTTTTGAAAGTTTCGGCTCCTTCTTGATCTGTACTTGCGGCTTCCCCCTGGATTTTAAATCTATCTTACCAGCCCTTACTAGCTTTAAATGGTTCCACATTTTATTATTATTATTTTTTTAAGGTGAGCTTTCTTCAGATCATCATATAGGCTAATTGATTTTTCTTTAATAATATTTAACTTAACGGAATTGTGCGTTGGATATTACCTTCAATAAAATTATTTAGAAGTCTCTCCATTTCAATTATAATAGCTGGCCTAGTTGCTTGCAGTGGGACAGCTGTCTTTCCGGCTACTAAAATTAATTCTTTATAATTGTCCTTACAGTGGAATCTGCCAGTCCTAAATTATTGCCAGTCCTAAATTATTGCACACATCCACTTGTCGTTGAACGGAATCGATTCGCTTCAAAACGTATAATTTAATTTATTTTCAAATTCAGTATTTTTCTTACTTTAGTAGGCTTCGTACCACGTCCAGACATTGTTCCTTTTTAATTCTTAACCGCCATTATTAATCTTTGAAAATGTAAGAGCATTTCATTAATTATGATACAATGTTCGAGTAAACTAACGATGTCTAACACTGTACCGAGTGACTTCAGATAAATGCATATAACTCAAATATTACAAGCAATATACTTGATAATTTTTTTTAAATGTTGATCTCGGAACTACGTAACAAGTCACCATAGTGCAAATTAGTGTGGGAGAAAATTTCACTGAGTGTGGGAAAATTTCGCAAGTCAGCGTGGGAAGTTTTGCTGTTCATTTTCAAGATATCGACTACATCAGATGAAACGTTTTCATTAAACATGTAAAAAATTCAATTTGTATGCTGGTAAAAGAGCGTTATAGTGAGTTGTGACGGTGTTAGAGAGATATAGGTTATAATATAAAAACAGTGTTATATTGAATCAGCGTAGAGCAAACCGCATTATAACGAGAGAATATATTGGAGAATATATAATAAATGCCAAATTTTCATTAATAAAAAAGTTCATTTTTTGTTATTAATGAAAATTTGCAATTATAAAACTTAGATTGTATCAGCATCAATCAGATTAAGCCGAAAGTAAAAAATTAAATTATCAGTATCCTCTATCTATTAGCAAAAGAATTTTGCTAATATACAAAAACAGCTTACATTATTTAATCTAATTCAGAAATCCTGTTAATTTTGAAAACTGTTAAAGTTACTAACTTCTTTTTGAAGGGTTTTATTTATTTATTTATTTTTCATACCATTTCAGGTTTCAACTACGAATACGTTATATACCTAGTGATTTACGAGAGCTTCTTGAGAAAGACAAAGTTACATTTCAGTATTTGTATGAACAAGTGAGTTCTGTTTTAGTTTATATTTTTATTATATTGTTTGTACTCTTTCTTTGCTTATTTTTGGTTTCTTAAATTAGATAAATTTTTTAAGGCTAAATTTTATTTTTTCATGTTTTATATGGTGGATTATTATGAAGTCTCGTTTGTGTTAACTTGTAATAGAAATATGTCGAAACCATATTTTAGCATTTCAGCTTGTTTTCTCATATATAACACTTTTTTTCCCTTCCTGGTTTTGATTAAAAGCCTGTATGTAAGTGATGTGTATTATGTGTACTCAGGTCAGCTTTTACCTGATCCATTAGAAATGTATGGGTTGGGCTGAGTTATCTTGAGTTAGTACCAAGGAAATTTAATTCATATTAGGTCAGATATGTAAATGGCATGTATTCTAAGACTGATCTGGAGAAAATTTTAGGAGTTGGAAACCTTCTCTGTCTGACTCAGCCCTGCTTGCAAAAAAGTTTTTGTAGTCCACTTCATCATCATTGGGATTTGGATTGAAAGTAATTGCTTAGGCTTGGATGAACCCAAAGTGTATTTTTGAGAAATGGTGTTGTCAAGCTGCTTGCTGTGTAGATCCATAGTTCAGATTCTTCATTTGGATTAAGTGAAGTATGTTAGTATTCACTGATGTGATTAAATGATCCAAGGAAGCCATACATTTTCTGAATTTACCACTCCCACGCTAAAACACTATCACTCATACTTTTCCATCACCAAAAAAAAAGGTGACCATCCGATTCCACTTTAAAAACTTTACCAGACTGTTTGCTTGAGTGACATAAGAAGATAATTTATTCCAATACAATGTTCCATCTTCTTTTTAGCAAGCACTCTGAAAGTAAATTTCACAAGATCCAAACTTTTGTTGCAATCCAAAAATACAGTCATATTTTTGTGTCCCTGGTTCTTGTCTCTCTTGCTAGGGAGAATATACCTCTTATTCAGTTTATTGATCCTTTTAGGAACTTAAACATTTCAATCTGGTCTCCCCCCCCTGCCAAATGCTGTCAATCTTTATATTCAACACTTAAGTTGTTCCTTGTGGAAATAACGATTAATGCCCCTCACAACCTGGTTTTCTCCTTTGAACCCACCATAAAAGTTCCATCTTCTTTTTAGGTGCAATTTACAAACCTGCATGCAATATTCCAAGTGCATTCTTGCTATCATTTTATATAGCAGACCGATGGCTTTCATTTCCATATTTTCAAAGTTTGAAAAACCATTGATAGGACATATGCCTGTGTGTTAAACTTTAACTGCATCTAGCTCTTTTCATCGTGTAACACTTAAATTGGTTCCATCCTGAACCACATCCCCCCCCCCCTCCATAAGTTACTCCTGGATTTAACAGTAGGGAGCTCCAATATTGATTCCTGGCAGCTCTGTATAGTTCACTTATGAAGTGAACGATACAGTATTGTTCATTTATGATTAGATTCTGTCTCTCTCTTTCCTCTATCTCCTGATCCACCTGAAGATCTTCCCTGCAATCCAAGCTCATTCCAGTTTATGCAATAACCTAACATGTAGAATCCTCTCAAAAGCTTTATTGAAAATCCAGCAGGTTTATAATGTCCAACACGTGTGCTAATTGTGTTCACTCTGGTTTTTGACATACCTATTCCCCAGCTTAGTTCTTAGACTACTGTTGTTTGTTTCTGATTTTTATAAATAATATGACTGAGCATAGAGGGTGTGAGGTCAATTTCCAGATGATGTAGATAATTGGTTAATGATCACTGCCAAGTAGTATTTCTTCAGGATTAATTGAACAGACTCCAAGGATGGTCAGAAAGGTAGTAGCCATGTTTTAATGCAGCAGAATGCAAGTTATTACACTTGGAGAATAGCAATCCCAAAGTAACTTGTGCACTTTGTAGGAATTGAAATGACCCTTGGAGCTATGATACAGGCATAAATGAACTTCTCTGAGCAGTGTAGATAGAGAGGCAGACAGGAAAGCCCATGGTGTCCTGTCACTGATTTGTTGAACAGTAGCCTCTAGAGATAAGGATCTCATAATCCTACTGTATAAAGCAGTTGTAATGCTTCATTTGGAATACTTTGTCAAGGTATGGCGATCTCACCAAAAAAAAAGATATTGAGCTTCTTGAAAGGGTCCAAAGATGATTAATATGCATTGTTGATATCTGCAAAATGGCAACTGTATGAGAAAAGACTTTGATTATGTGGGCTACAGAGGTTGGCAGCCAGCCCCCTTAGAAGGATCTGATTGAAGTCTTATAAGGCTTTGAGAGAAGATAGTAAAATGAATGAAGGCAATATTTTCACCGTTATGAAGGATTCTAAAACTAGCAGTCACAAATTCAAATTATGGGGGAAGAAGTTTAGATTGGATTGCAGGAAGTTTTCTTTTAGCCAGAAAGTCATTGATTACAGTAACAAGTTGCCTCTGTAGGTAGTTGAGGCTGACAGCTTGGAGAAATTCAGAGCTCAACTGGATTATCTACGTGAGGCAGGAAGCACATAGTCCATTTTTTATCTATTTTTTTTGTATATTTTCTTTTATCTGATCTTTTTCTTCCAGTCACATAGCTCCCTGAGGAGCTGTTGTGGCCACCAACAAATTCCTCCAACTGCATCGATCATGTGCTATACGAGCAGCATCACAAAGTGTCATGCCCAGAAGTTCACTGATCTCGTCCTTCCACCTAGTTGCAGGTCTTCCTCTGCACCTCTTCCCCTTGGTTTTTCCTTCCATTATATTCTTTAAGAGAAAGTTTTCCCTTCTTACTATATGACCAAAAAACTTGAGTTTTCTTTTGTTGATGCTATTAAGAAGATTTTTGGCCTGCCAATTTTATTCAATACCCACTCATTTGTTCTTTGATCTAAGTAAGAAATATGCAATATTCTCCTGTAACACCACATTTCAAACGCCTCAATTTTCTTCCTGTCAACTCTTTTCAGATTCCATCCTTCCCATCCATAAGTTGCAACTGGAAAAATTAATGAATCAATGATTCTCAGGTTCATCTTTAGGGGCAGATTATGATCTCTCCATAATTTCATCAGATCAGTGACCGACGTTTTAGCAATTGCCTGTTGTCTCTTTACATTGTTTGAGCAGTCACTATTTTTATTTATTCTTGACCCTAAGTAATCAAATTTCATCAACATCTTGCCCATTAACTTTCACTTTACTGGAATCAAGATTATCACCATAATTTTAATTATACACACATTCAGAAACAATCCTTTATTCTTACTTGCTTCACATATTCTCCTCAGAGTTTCTTTAAGATGATCCTTAGAATTACAAATTAGCACAGTATCATCTGCGTAACGAAGGTTGTTTATCTTCAGTCCTCCAATTTTGATGCCAGTCTCTAAATCTTCCAAAGCTTCACGCATGATATCTTCAGCATAAACATTAAAAAGGTGAGGTGACAAAATACAGCCCTGCCTGACACCGTTACCTATTGTGAAAAAGTCAGTGTTTCCCATGTTCATTCTCACAGTTCCTTCCTGTTCCTGGTACAGTAGCTTAATCAGCTGAATTATGTAGGTTGAGAAACCCATAATAGTCATCATTTCCCATGACTACATGAGTTTCTCATGTAGTCATGGGAAATGGTGTTCAACATGAGAAACTCATGTTGAACACAATCAAATGCTTTTGCATAATCTATAAAACACAAAACGACTGGAACATTGAATTCTTTGCATTTTTTCAATAATCAGTCTTAGGCTTAAGATCTGATCTCTGGTTCCTCTACCCCTTCTGAAACCTGCTTGCTCTTCTGGCATTTCTTCAAGTTTTCTTGAGATTCTGTTCAATATGATTTTAAGAAGAATTTTGCTAGCATGAGAAATTAGGCTAATAGTCCTATAATTTGAGCAAATTTTCAGATCTCTTTTTGGTAAGGGGATGAAAATTGATTTCTTCCAATCTGATGGCCACCGTTCTGTTTCTCAAATTTTTACAATCATTTTATGAAAAACTTGGCACCCTTCACACCTGTAGCTTTAATCAATTCTGCTGGGATTTCATCAATTCCAGGTGACTTGCCACAAGTTAGTTCTCTGATGGCTTTTTCGACTTCTTCGTTCAGTGGAACTGGTTCATGATCACACTTGAAAAGGGGTTGGCAGATCATTAGTGCCAGCAGGTGCTTAGAAGAGCTGCTCACAGTATTCTTTCCACCTTCCTTTGATTGTGTTCTCCTCTGTTAAAATTTCCCCTTTGGAGTCCTTAATTACATTAAGTTTTGGTCGGAACTTTTGTCTTAAGGACTTAATTATATAATACATCTTTTTAGTGTTTTGTTTGTTGTAGTATTCCATTTCTTTACACTTTCGATTGATATAATCCTGTTTGTCCTGGCTTAAACAGCGCTTGATGACTTTGCTTAGTTCCTGATACTCTTCGTTTCCTTGTACACCCTGGGCTTTTGCAGTTCTTCTCTGTTCAATAAATTTAAAAGTGACTTCTGTAATCCAAGGCTTCCTGATATTTGACATTTCTCCAATGTGTCTATTTGCTGAATCCTTAATAATGCTTTTTGTATTTTCCCACATTTCCTCTGGCAGCATATCGTCATCTGGTTCTAATTCTGATTGATTGATTCTGATTCTGATTCGTCATCTGATTGCCTGTTTCAAGCATATAATCGTTTGGAATATTTTCTACATCCAGTCATCTAAGAAAAACCTTATTCATGATCTTTTTCAGCTTCAGCTTGAGAACGATGTGGAGTAGCTGATTAACACTGCCACAATCTACTCCAAGAAGTGTTTTTGCTGTGATTACACTGGAACACCACCTTTGCTGCATAAGGATATAATTAATCTGATTCCTTGTTTTATGATCAGGAGATCTCCATGTGTAGAGCCTTCTCGGGTGCTGCTGAAAGCAAGTGTTACCTATGACAAGACTGTTCAGAAAGCCATAAAATTCAATTAAACTTTCACCCCGCTCATTTCTAGTGCTAAGGCCAAACCTACCACATTCCAGACTAGAAGAAACTGGCTTGCCTACTTTTGCATTAAAATCACCCATGAGTATCAAAACATTCTTTTTTGGGACCAGATCAAGAGCTGACTGGAGATTTTCAAAATAAACATCCATATCTTCGTCTGTGGATGTTGATGTCAGTGCATATGCAACTAAAACTGTGAGATTTACTGGCTGACTCTGAAGTCTAACCGTCATCATTCTACTATTAATAGGATTGTATCCAAGAAGAGACCTTGAACATTCCTTATTCAAAATGACAGCGACATCATGTTCTTTTACTTGGTCACTTCAGGAAAAAACAACCAAAAACCCATTTCCAGTTTTGAAATGACCTTGTCCTGTCCACATGACTTCGGTTGCTCCTAAAATGTCAATTTTATACCTATCCATTTCATTGATGACCATATCCATCTTGCCTTCTTTTAAACTTTTTACATTTCATGTGGCCATGTTTACCCTCTTCGTTCTTAAATTTAATTTTACAGGACACACAGTGGCATCTGGGATATGGTTAACAGCAGTTTTTGGAGTTGTTTTTGTTGTGGTCTCTGTGGCATCAGATAATGCGGTGGTATGCCATTGCCTACCACATGGCTGATTTTGAAAGGGGCCAGCTTTAATCATAGGAAGAGTCATCATGCATCTCACGAAATGCTCGGGAAGAGAAAGTTGACTACAGAAGAGCCCTGCTTATTGCAGAAAGGCTGATTACAGCTGGCTTTTTCCTGGTTTCCAGAGGTCATCGTTTGTTTATATATATATATATTTAAATAATGGCTTAAAGTTTAATATAATATTTTCATTTTATTTTGAAATATGGGATATATATATATATATATATATATATATATAAAACGGTATACTGCGGGCCATTAGGCCAAGATAACTTATAAAGATTATGATAGCCTGTGTAGGTCTACAATGCTATACCCTGGAAATAAACATATAATTAGTAATAATATATAAATATAATACAATAATGATTATGTAGCTAATTATTGATATATAGATATATTGAAAGGGACTTTTTCAAGGGCTAACCCTTTCAATATATCTCACCAATAATTAACAGAACTATCTGTTTCTGATAGCTGTCTGCCTGTTTAACTAAGTCCAATTCTTAAACTTAAACATATGACTAATTTGGTTATAAATTTAGCAGCAAACAGGCAAGATAACATTTAGCCCGACAGATAACTTCGAAACAAATATATAGAAAATAAAGGCCAACTATAATTTTCAATTTCTGATGTAGTAGTTTTATTTGATTTATATTTATGCAAAAGAAAGCTACTGCTGACACAAGGAGAAAGGAAGTAGGGATAAGTATAGTAATAGTACCTTAATTTCCCTCAAATTGCTCTAATAGATCTTGAGGTATGAAAAATTAGGGTTAGATAGTAAAAGGTGAAAAGTAAAGAAAACAGCTTTATATAATTGTACTTAAGATATATACCAGGAGCGTAACTGCCCGACCCTTTAGTAAGGGATCGTGGTATGTCTATAAGAGGACACCAGTAGATGTTTAATAGATAGAGATAATGATAAAATAAAGAGTAATATGGAATAATAAAGGAATGGGTAATTCCAAATACCTAAATACTAACTGATTTTATAATAAGTTATAGACAATCTTTACAGATCATTTAAATTATCCCATTACTTCTAAATAGCATATGTTCTATGCTGAACAGATAATTAAGAATGGTTAATTTAGAATAACCAAGTTTATCAATAAATAGGAAAAAGCTGCTTACCACATTGAACTGTTCTAAGTGAAAGAATGAAAATGTTGAGCACATGTTACTTTATACTAAACAATTAGTGACAACAGTACCCTCACAATTCTGAAGACTAAAGGACAAACTAATTAAATTAAATAAATTTAAAACCAAAAACAGCAGTGCCCTCTGATTTTTTGGAAAAGCTTTTTGAACTAACTAATAATTTAAATTATGGTTGAATTGTATACTACAGAATTTGAAATTTGTTCAGAGAAAATCCAATGAAAATGAATAGATGGCCATCAATTTTTTTTATTTTTTTATTTTTTTTTTTAGTATGCAAACTAACAAAAACAATTGGAATAAAAAACCTTTTAAAATATTTTATAATATAGAAATGAAAGTACTCTTTAAAATATGAAATTAATTACTACCTTATGAACAAATATAGGTGCAACTTTTTCAGTGAGCATAGGCTATATGTTACATGTTCAAAAGATAGTGCCTACTATATACATATGTACAAGTCCTCAAAATGACTAATGTGGAAAGGAATATTCTTAAATGTAAAAGAAAAATTTATGAATCGGAGTAGGCTTATATTAAAATTGAGTTACTTATGTTACTTGTATAGAAAATACTTTTGCTGTGATGTAATTTGGGTTTATATTATTATGCCATTTATTTATAGCAATAAAAATGGCTATATGAAGGTTTATAGCTATAAAATTAGCTGGAAATCCATTTTCAATCAGCTTAGACCTAAATTCTATAAGTGTTTCAATAATATTATTGTCATTATTGCATATTTTAATCAGTCTGATGCTTTGAGAAATTATGATATTTTTGTGTATACACTTTGAAATTTTAGAATGCCAGTGCGTAAGGTTTATTGATTTAAATCTGAATTCTTTGCGTTTATCGTATGCTTTATCATCTATGTAGATTTCTATATCTAGATATGTGGCTTTTTTTGTACTATACTTATTTGTACACTCTATCTCTAAATCTGGAGGGTAGTGTTTAACTGCATCTATAAGAAAGTTAGGTTAATTTATCACTATTAGATCATCGATATATCTATAAAGTATTAGGTTGTTATTTAAGTTTAGTTCAAAATGATGCAAATAGAGGTTAGCGACTAGACATGGAGGCTTGTAGTTTGTGGTGTAAATAAACTCAGTAGGTAATGCTGAAAGGATTTCTTCTGGTTTTCCTTGAATTTTGTCTGACTTTTGGATAAGAATTTTTGTGTTTCTGATGGAAAGAGGCTTCTTTGGAATAAGAATTGGCAGAAGCTAGCGAGTTGCCTGGAAAACTTTTTGATTATAATAGAATCTCCTGTTGGAGGATGGGGGATGAGTCTGGTTTGGAATTACTGTTTATGTTCTTTAATATTAGCAATGTGGTGGCTCTGGATTATTTGATTGAGTTTGTTGTTCAATTTTTCATTTATTTTCTTCTTTGCTGAAAGAACTTTAAGTTTCTGTTTTGCCTTCTTTTCAATGTTGGAGGCTGGGTCTTTAGGCATTGAGGATAAACTGAAGTGTCTTCTATCAGGTGACTAAAAAGTTCCTGCAGATTTTTCCAAGGTTAATTTTTTGACAGAAAAGTTGTGGAAGCCATTGTAGATGGCAGTTATCCATCAGTGCACTTCAAAAGTACAGGTGACAATGGGTTAGTTGATGCCTAGCAATCATTGAATGCAAGTTGGTAAAATACTGAAAAGTAACAAAGAAATGGCTGCTACAATTATAGTTATTTAAGTATATTTACTTTGAGTAATAAACTGGGCATGAACACTACACAAGTAGGCTTAAGATATGCACAACATTCAGAGAAGATACAAGGATTAAATGTACAACTCAGAAAAGTCACGTGATAAATCACTTGATAACACACCCCTTGAGGGTCAACGACCACCACTGATGATGAAAAACTCAAGGCTGTCATTGAGTTGGACTCAAATCAAACAAGCCAAGTGCTTGCAGAAGGATTCAATATAGAAATGAAACTATTCATTTTAATTTCCCAGAAAAAGCATACAAACTGAGCAAATGGGTTTCACATAAACTCACAGCTGACAAAAACTCCAGAGACTGTCTGTTTGTTACCGCTTTCATGTAACATTAGTGAGTCATTTTTGGATCAATTGTTGATGTGCAACAAAAAATGGCTTTTATTCAGCAACGCCAAATGATCACATTATTGGTTATCATCCTGTGAACCTGTGATGCATGCATCAAAGTTCTCACATATGCAGCAGAAGATTTTGTTGTGTCTGGTGGAATATAGCTGGTATCTTCTTCCTTATGGCCAAATGATCACAGGGATGATAAGAGGTTTTTTTTTTTTTTTTTTTTGTTACATTTTAATTTTATCCTAAAAATCCACGTGAACCTTTTTGGTCACTCAATAGTAGGTTTGGCTGCATAATTAAACAATTTCATATGGTTAAGAACATAAATTCAGTGTGAAGGAGGTAAAATACTGAAAAGTACAATTAAAATTTTGCTAAGCTTTTGGTGATAGCATTACATAAAAATTTTGAAATGACTGAATCTAATTGATTTTAGACAAAAAAAAAGTTTGTTGGGTTGGCTGACAGTGTAACTCTGTATATATAATATTTCAGTACATGTTCAAAAGACTTGCTTCTTGTTTTACATTTCTAAGGCAGCTGCATGCATCATTTGTATTTGGAACATTCTACATAGTAATTTTCATTTAGTTGACAGTTGGTTGATATTAACATAATTGTTATGATTTGGTGGAAAAGTATATTAAGGACAAAGTGTAAACTGATATATTCGTTGAATATATAATTTTTTATTTATTTATTTTTTTCACTTTCAGGTGAAAAATGATTATTTAAAATTGGAATCAAACATTGACCAAGATTTAGCCATTCAACTGTGCTGCATAGAAATTAGGTAAGAATATCATTAATTTAGATTATTTAGGAGATAAGAATTTTTTTCTATCCTCTACTATTTCAGTTCATAACCTTTTTAATTTTCCAGTATTAAGTTTGCCAACAAGTGTCTTATTGATTTGCCAGTTACATCAATTCCAAGATATTGGAAATAGGTTACTTTTGATATGACTAGTGAAAACCACACATGTACCCATGCACACATGTATCCACGCGCGTGCGCATGCACATATGCCTGTCAAAAATGTAAGACTGATGTATTTATTCAAATGCTGTGTGAAAGCTGTGAATGAGATGAAAACGTTATTGTATAATACCAAACTGGTACGTGCAATCCATTTTTGCCATCAGCATTTGATCATCCATTACACATTAGCCTTGTGTTGTTGTTTTGAAATTGCCAAACTGAACATGCACATTCTAAAGAATATGTGTATGTGTTAAATTTTGTGTTTACTTTGTGTATACAAAATATACCTACACAAATATACCTTTTGTGTAGATATATTTTGGAAACAAAAAGTTGCTTTCAGCTAAACTGTACATCAACATTATGATGGCCTTAAAGTTTCAAAATATCCACAAAAAAGCATGGCATGTGTGATTAAATATCAAAGTGATGTTATTGTTGGCATTTTTCAACTAAGAGGACTCAGTTCATTGGTAGGACCTTCCTGAAGGTGAATCACATTTTGTTGAGAAGTTTTAGAGATTATGTAATGGGATATACCTAATGCAACCAGGCTATCCTGCACCAAAAAATTAGCACTGCTGAATTATTTTATGCAAATTTAAGTTTATATTTGTCATTGTCAAATATTTTGTCACTTGGACATAGCTTTCTGGCATTTTTCACTAGTGAAGATCTCTATCACCGCCAATTCCAAATTTTTCATGTGGCTGATATTCTCTGATTTTTAATACATGATATCTCTGTACCATTTTAAAGATTATCACATTCTTTATCATTTTTGATATGTGGCAATTGCTTAATGATGGTTTGTGTTGCTGTTTTATTGCACATTTCTTGTAAGGCTAAAGACATTGAAATGGTGCCACAGCTGAGCTTGCTTTTTTGATTAGCCTACAATAGTTTACTTCATTATATGTAGTACAGCTAGAGCACATTGTCTGAATTTATTCCTAAAACAGTCCATCTGCCTAAAATCAGGCAGATGGGCTGGAGTGACAATTGCAGTTTAACATTGACAAATGCAAGGTATTGCATATGGGTAGCAGTAGTCTTAGAATAACATACCATGGCACAATATTCACGGTATTGAAAAAAAAAAAAGGCACCTTAAGATGTCTTTTTCCACTACCCTGATTTGATTGGCAGCTTAAAATGGCTGTGATAGTACATCCATGGAACAGAAGTATTGGTACAGTGACTATCTAGGCAGTAGGTATATAAGAAATACCTTTTCTGTAAGCACTGAGAGTTGTGGCAGAACAGAACTTTTTGCCACAATTCCAATTGGTGAGATAAAGAAAATCTTTATAGTTAATGGATAGTCATAAGTTGCAGGGACTACCTGCTTCCAAAAATAGAAACTGATGAGCAAAAAATAAATCACCTAGTTAGTGATTTCTTTTTTGTTCATCAATTATTGTTTCATGTATTCTGTCATTAGCTTTTTATCTGCATGGCAAATGAGCAGTCAGAACTTATCTGAAAATTTGTACTGATAGTATCAGTGTACAGGGATATGGTAAGTTCACTTTAGAATATTGCCGTCATACCATAAAAATTCTCTGATAGCTTGCAATGCTTGATCATATGTAAGACTTGTCAGTGTCACATTGAAAATTTTCAGACAGTTTTATCTTTGTATATATCCCAAAAAGTATCCTGGCATGCAAATTCCGAGTAAGGTGGTAGATTGATAGTAGAAATCGATCTACCACCTTACAAAGCCTCACATTATGCAAATTATTCATGCCTATAAAAACACGGGTTGTGACCACATCACTTCATTCGTGGCGCCTCCGTAGCCAGGTGGGTAAGAGCAGCAGTGCGTAGAAGACGTTTCTTGATTAGACCAGGGTTTGAGCCCGTAACCACCAAATACGGAGGATGCGGAAAGGTCAGGGAATGACCACTGCATATCCCTGGAGCAATATGGCCTTAGTTGCTAATGCTCCTAAAAACCAAATAACAAACAATTTCATTTGTGTTTTTTGGCTTGTTCAGTGTGATAGCCACATCTCCAGTACTCAGGATGGCAAGTCATCGTTGTTTAGATGATTCTTTGAGATGGCAGTCTGTTGGAATATAATGTCCTGTCATCATCTGACTTAAGATTGCTGCGGCCACAGGTGAAAATATTTCCAACTGGACTGTGTTAAGAAGGCTCAATTCAAGTGACTCTATGCAAGCAAGCCAGTGGTTTGTATCCCATTAACCCCAAACCACCACAGCTCATCAAAACTGGTGCCATGAACATGTGACATGGAGCCCTGACAAATGGGGTACAGTTCTGTTCTGTGACGAATCCCATTTTAGCCTACAAACAGATTCTAGAGGTTATTTCATCTAGAGACAACAAGCAATGTGGTGCCATCACTCCAACATCAAAGAAAGGGACACTTGCTTTGGAGGTGGTGTTCTCGTGTGAGGCAGAATAATGATCAGTGGCAGCACCTCTCTTCATGTTTTTGATAGGGGCACTGTAACTGCTCAGAGGTGCCAAAAAGAGATCCTCAAATCCTATGTGCAACTTTTTAGGGGTGCAGTGGTGCAGATTTTCTTTTCATGCACAACAATGCCACTGCACATAGAGCTCAAGTGGTGGAGGATTATCTTGAAACTCAAGATATCCAGTGACTACTGTGGCCCACACGATCACCAGACTTGAACATGTGTGGGATGCCCTTGGGCGTTGCATTGCATGCCGACAGTCAACTCCTCGGTCACTTGGTGAGCTAAGGTCTGTGCTGGTGGAAGAATAGGATTTGTTGCCACAGAATCTTAGACGCCCTTATATCGAGCATGGTTCACTAATGTCAGGCCTGTTTAGCCATTGGAGGGGATTATATGCTATACTGATGTCATATGACCTTTTTTGGTGATTCTTATAAAATCCCTATAAATGTCCCTTATACCTGCCCAGTTTCTTGCTGTCTCCTCATTTCATCATTATTCTGTGGTACGCCACCATACCAAATTCTGTTCTGCTTCATTGTAAGCTTGCACGAGTTACGCCATGGTTACTGTGTGTTCTGTTAATTTTGTTGAGCAATGTACTTGTCCATTTATTGAATGCAAGTCCTTGAATGGTGCATCTTCAGGTAATGGAGAGACAGAACAAAAAGAAATACTTTCTACTTTAGCCAATATACTATGCACTGTTACTTTCAGTTCCTTAGGGGGGTGCAAAGTTAATTGTTTGGTTTTTGAGATTACATTCATTGCACACATGAATTGTATTGTAGAAGCTGCAGTGTTCAGAGAGGTTATTGTCCTACAGCAGTATATGTATTATACTGCTATATGACATTACATCTTGGTCATAGAATACTGTTCATGTGTTTAATGTCTTCAATGCTATTGCAATCATGGTTGCAGTGATAACTATGGTTCACCATAATTATGATCTAAAAATCATTAATTTTGGAGGTTTTTAATTGTTAAGTAAATGGATGTCCAGTGCTCAAAACAGAAGGAACTGGAAAGTTGCTGGAGAGGCCTTCATCCTGCAGTGGATTGAAAATGGCTGATGATGATGATGATGAATTGTTAATTTTCACAATTAGAATGTGGAGATTTTTTGTCGATAGGATATAAATAAATAAATCATTCGGTTTCTTTATAATAACATGCTGGTTTTCTTTATAATAACATGCTGGTTTTCTTTATAATAACATGCTAGTTTTCTCTATAATAAGCACTCTAGTTTTTTTTATAATAAGCCATTGCACTAGCACAGTGGTTATGATTCCTCTCTTTCCACTCTAGTGGAAAATGCTTATTTAAATCCTTTGGGATTGTAGGAATATTAACTGATGGCTGATGAGAGTTGTGTGGTTTTAATTGGATGAGAACTGTGTGGAATGTGTTTGCCAGAAATTAAAAAAAACAGAAAAAAAAAAAGTTAATTCTGATAATGGTGTTTGGCTCTGTATTCACTGTTTATCCAATAATATGGTATGTGCTTATGTAAATAGTGCATTATTGGCAAATATAATCATATACATTACTTGGTTAATTAAAATACATAATGGGGCCATTCAGTTTCACTGTATAGAAGAATGGCTGTTGTTAACCACTGTGAGATGCAAGGGATAGCAGCTAGCAGAGTAGTTGCGATTTCTGGTTTTTCATGCAGTATGGATAAGGCTTCTATTCAAATTCCATCATTCAGACTGGAAGAATGGACTGTGCAAATTCTAAACAATGACATCTTAATAATAAAGATATGAAACTTTGTAATAAGAAATACACGTGTAGAAAGAGTACTAAAAAAAGTAAAAATTTTAAACCTTTTGGGCCGGTTAAGTCTTCTAAAGTTTTTTGTCACCTATCAATGTTGTCACCATAAAGTCATTTATGGTGACAACATTGATAGTTATTCAGCATGCAGTATATCAGTATTTCTTGCTGCTGTCTTTTAGAGGTCATTAAAAGTAGATTCACAGCTTCACATTCTTGCCATTTATTTGAGAATTGGAATATTATGTGCCATAAAGTGTTTTTGTATTGATTTAGTTGGTAATGTGTATACTGTTGTAATTGTATCTTCTCCCATTTTCAAGATGCAAATAACCAAAACAAGCATTTATTAATTATTCATGTGTAAATATGCTATACTAGGTAAAATCAAAGTTACAGAACTTAATTTTTATTTAAGCAAATATATTTACGGATAATTACATACTAAATTTTTCACGTTTTTTCCATCATCATATAATTGCAAATAAATAAATGAATATTTGTTTATTTTTGTGGTCAGTAAAAACAGAGGAGTTCTTTCAGAATCCTTTTTTTGAAAGTTCCTTTTTGTAGCTGCAATAACTTCTACTTCACTGGAAAATTGTTGTCCCTTTAATATGTTCTTTAATTTTGAAAAAATAAAAACAACACAGTACAATGTCGGGTGAATAAGGAGTAAGTGATGAATATTTTGTAAGATGTTACAGAGTGTCTGTAAAGGTAATGAGAAATTATTAGCAGCATTATGTCATGGGATACCTTCCAATTTTTTCCTTGCCCCCTCAGATCAGTTGTATTCCTCCTGACTGCATCACTTCAGAACTTAATGATTTCTGAATACATAGTCTTATTAACAGTATGATTTCCTGGTATAAATTAATAACGAATTATGCCTGTATAGTGAAAAAAAAAAAAAGTAATGCCAGCATAATTTTCCCTTTAGACCTGTTAAATCAAATTTTCTTTCTGGGAAATATGGGAGACTTCTGTTTGGAGGATTGTTATTTTGTCTGTTGGCCATAAAGATAATACCACATTTGATTTCCTGTCAGGCTGCAGAACCGAAACAACCATTTATTGTTTAATTATTAATGATATTTGCTCATGAGCAAACATCATTAATAATTAAATATCATTAAAAATCATGAGAGTATTTAAACAAATACACTCATGAGCAAAAACATTAATACCACCTATGAATCTGCATGAATAAGATAGACATTTATGTGAGTATGATAAAACTGCAGAATTTTATGTATATTAGGCATAATTCAAGGTAGAGGAATGTTACTTTAGTTTTTCTGAATTGGAAAATTATTTACAATTATACACAGGTGTTCAAAGAAAGCGCATCACCTAGGAATTTTGCATTTCTAACCCTTTTTCGTGATGGTATGTTACATTAATGACTAACATCACAAATAGAAATATAAACAAAAAGATATTTATTAATAGTTAAGACAAAGCTAAGTAATATTTGACAGGTGCTCCCAAAATATTCCAAAATGAGCATTTGCAACCTATATACAACAGTTTTGGTAAACACAGTATGGCTGAAATGTTATCAGAAGCCTTCAGTTTGCTTCAGCTTATCATTTTAAATGGAAAACAAAATGAAAAGTTCATCAGGTGCAAACTAACATTTAGTTGAACTGCCTCTGGCCCTGATGACAGCAGCACACCGTCGAGGCATTGACAAGATCAATTTCTGAAGATAATCAACTGATAGTTCGTGGTTCCAAATGTGAATTATGGCTTCCTGAAGTTCATGAAGGGACTTTAGTTTCTTTCTGGCAACTGCAGATTCCACATGATGCCAACAATTCTCTATAGGATTCAGGTCCGGGCTATTTCCTGGCCAGCTAAGAGTTGTAATGGACCATTCTTCCAACCATTTTTTCACATGTAACAAATGTAAACACATTACTGTTGAACCTCTTATTCAGAAATGAAGCTAAAGTAACTACAGAAGTGCCTATTTACAATTTTCGCCCGATGACAAGGAGCAGAGTCGCCCTGAAAGATGCAGTTACTTCGCAGGTTGGCAGCAATTTGCCTTCCAACATACTAGGTATCCATTGGCATTTACGAAACCTTGTATAAACTGCAGGTTACCTACTCTGCGATACGAAATGCACCCCCATATCATTTGGCTGGTAGGAAATTGCACTGTAGACACCATACGGTCTGGATGGTATTCTTCACCCCGTCTACTGCAAATCGGTTGTCTCCCATCAGAGCCATGCAGGTTGAATTTCTTCTCATCCAAGAAAATAACTGACTTCCACTGCTCGGAGGTCCATTTGACATGCTCCTTAACCTGTAACATTATGTAATCTTTACACCAAATTAATTGAGCCTTTTTCATTTTTTGTGTGAGGAGGGGCTTCTTCTTAGGACGACAGGCTACAAGTCCATTTTTGAAGAGGTGTGTTCTGACTGTTACTGCACTTGCTACCATTCCTGTATATTCTTCCCATTCTCTTTTCAGCTCAGACAAAGAAGCTTTACTGTTTTTAAGGCATAAGCGCTGCAAAACACGGTCATGTTTTGGAATAGAGACTCTTTTGCGTCCGGTTCCTTTTTTCCTATTAGCAGAACCAGTATTCGTGAGTTTGGAAAGAAATCTACTTACTGTCGACTGATTACAAGACACTCTATAAGCAATATGACGGGAAGAATATCCTTCCTCACATAAAGCAACAATAGCACCCTTTCTTCGTGGCATCAACTACAGTAACTCACCATCCTGACACAGTCAAGGAATGACTGCAACTGTTGGAGAACTTGCTTATATAACTGAAAGTAACAGCTGATGCAGTGTTATGTTATAACCTACACGTGTCAATCTTATCTGATGCAATCTGTAAGAAATATTGCCACATACTTACATTATTCAGACGATAATTACAATTTTACGGCATGATGCACTTTCTTTGAACACCAGTGTACATGGGTTAATTGTGTATATATATTTATTTATTATTATTTTTTTATTATTCTTCAGGAGGTTTTATAAAAACATGACACATGTAGCCTTGGATAAAAAATCAAATTTTGAATATCTGGAGAGAGATGTTGGACTTCATAAATTTCTTCCATCTCTTGTAATAACTGGAAATAAAGTAAGTTGTACATATTCATTTTAAAACTGTTGACTCTTATGGATAATACTTAGAATTAATTTCTGTTATAATTATACATTTTTAATGGAATCTTTCTTTTTAAGACTTGAAATTTATTAAATGAAATGGAATTATATTTGTTATTTATTATATTCAAAATTGCATGCCACTAATTACAAGAATGAATCACTTTCAGTTAAATTAGTAATTTAGAAATTAATTATTTTGAAAATTATCTTCTTGAACAATTTTCAAAATTAATTGATTAGATGAAGTTTTACTCTTAACTACACTTCCTTATTTATATGCAATGCAGATTATTGCAGTCCACATTATATATAAAAAAAAAGTGGTGAAGAATGAGAGAGAAGAGGTGCCAGATTTTAATTTTTTGGATTTTAGAGATGTATATCTAGTGATTGAACAGTTTTAGAAAAGCACATTTCAGTGAATATGAAAGCACTAACAACTGAGCTTATTTACATGATTAAACTGCAGTGATAGTAGTTAAAGATTAACAGCAGTTCATTTTGTTAAATATAAATGTCATCATAGCAGTACCAGAGAGAATATCAGTGAATGCACTTCAGAGAAAAAAAACTTGCATATTGGAGGATAAAAGAAAATTAACTGTTTTTCTAAGGAATAATTATGAGGTATGTGCATTTTTTTTTTTTTTTTTTTTTTTTTTTTTTGCTATCATTATAGCTAGTTATGTGGCTGAAAAGCTACCTGACTAGTTATAATGTTGGAAAAAACCTTAGTCATGTAAGATTAAGTCTGTTTGTGCATTTCAGTAAGTCACTGTTTATGGAAGAGATTAATTATAGATTTAAGGAAGCATACCATGCTTTTTTCCAGCTATACCCAAGACTAGTATGGTTGATGGTCATTTCTCCATGAAAGAAAGTACTGTATCTGTACTCCTACCATCTGCTGCTTTACAGAAGAACATTAACCCTTTTCTAATTTTTGGTTGTGATATTTCTTTGTTTTTAATGGTTTGTATGAATTTTCAGATACATAGTTTCACTTTTATTGATGACTTGCTCAAAGAAATAGTGGCCAGTCAAATTAAAATATTTTATATTGCTTGAATTTAATGTTTTTGTCCTGTCTACATCCACCTTTTTATGTGCATGTTTTTGCTCTGCATCAATAAGCAACGCTGAACAACTGCATTCTTGATTCGTATTCTTTCAGTTATTATCAGTTTAGCTGATTCCCAAAGTGATCACAATAAGTGGTATCACTGTATTTATGCAAGGTGTCTCTGATCAAAATGTTTGAGGACTGAGTTAGTTATTGAGCTATTTATTATGAATATTTGGGAAATTATGAGGTTTACTGGTTATTTGAATAGATTTCCTTCTAATTATTCTCCTTGGCCATTGTACACCTATGCTGATTCTAGTGCTTCTGCAACTTTTATAAAATATTCCTGATAGGTAATTCTTTTGGAATTGCTAATAGTTCCTGTGTTGTATTCTGAATAATAGCCCTGGTTGTTGCAAATCTATTACTTTTTAAACTTGGTGAGGAGAAATACAGGGAGCTAAATCCAGTGAGTTGTGATCGAGTGCTTCACAAAGAATTCTTGAATGGAAAAGCGAAGTGTGCAGGGGTGTCATCATGACGCAAACACCAATTTGATGAAGCTCACTTTCCCAGCTGTTTTCCTACAAACAATACCACACAGTTACTGTATAACTATTTTATAGTGTTTGTGGTTCACCCTTTGACCATGTGGGACATTTATAGTGACCAGTTCCTTGTGAGTAAAAAAATATAAGCACTGATCATCACATTTGATCAATACTTTTTTGAGCCTTGGAGAAGACAGTCTTCCGTTGATAGGGCTGGGCCTTTGTTTCTGGGTCCATAGCCATTCACCCATGATTTTTCAGTGACAGAAGAAACGAAGTGCATGTTAGCATCAGCAATTGATGAAGATTCTGATATGAGAGAACTCAGCAAGCATGTGAGGCAAGTGCCTCCGTAGCCAGGTGGGAAAGAGCAGCAGTGCGTAGCACACGTTTCTTGATTAGACCGGGGTTCAAGCCGGTGACCACCAAATACGGAGGATGCGGAAAGGTCAGGGAATGACCACTGCATATCCCAGAGCAATATGGCCTTAGTTGCTAATGCTCCTATAAACCAAATAACAAAAACAACAACATGTGAGGCAAAACTTGGCTGAAATATGTCACATTCCCAAAATCTTGTGTTAAAATTTATTGCCGTGTACCATAAGAAATAGCAACCTTACTAGAAACTGTTTGTTGATAGTTAAGCGGGTGGGTGTGGGATTTTGCAAGCACCAGGCAGCAGCTGCCCAGGTGTTGGCTGGGCAGAGTTTCTGTGCCATCACAAAGAACAAAGGTTTAGATGGGCTATTGCCTTGGAGCCACCATGACACACACACACACACACACACACACACACACACACACACACACACACACACACACACACACACACACACACACACACACACACACACACACACCTTGGATGATGTGAATGGAAATGTATATATAAATGTATGTAAGTTTTGTATATATATATATGAATGTATGTAAACTGTGTGTATTAATAAATTGATTGAAAATATGTTGATAGTTAAGCATTGATTACTCCTGATCACATCACAGATGTGAACAACTGAATCATGGGTTTTTGAAGTTTAATGGTGGCTAGAGTGAGGATCATCTTCAACAGGCAAGCTGCCTTCTTTAAACTCTGAACCACTAAAAAGTGTTTGAATGACACATGGTATCTTTTCCAAAAGCTTTTAACACTTCATTGATTTCTTTTGCACTTTTCCCTAATTTTGAAACAAATTTTGTGCTCAGTAAAATCATTCATTTTAAAATTTCACTAAACACCCCAAAAACAGCTTCTATTCAGTGTGTGCTATTTCAGCCTGATCGCAGATAAATGGATGGTTCGTGTCTATTTAATTCTAGTTGCTATGTCTAGGTAAGTCACTGAACATGTTGTGACAAGTCACAACTCACTATGATGCTGTAATTCAAGATAAAAGTCACTTGGATATAAGGTACAAGGTACAAATAACACTTGGATATTTAGGAACTCAAGTTTGGTGTATATTGTTTCTTTAATCTTCCTGTTCTGGTACCCTATTCCATAGACTTCATGATAGAGTTCAAAACTAAATCCAGAAGTGTTGTCTTATTCATTTTCTATGAGACAATAAGTGTTGTCTCATTGAAAAATTGAGAACTTATTTGGCACAGTAAACACTGAACTCGTATTCAGCTGTTGTTTTCATTATTGTTTATGTTATTATTTTCTTTATTGAATTTTATGAGTGGAGAATTTTACTTTTATCATTGAACTTTTATTTTTGGAGTATGCAATTTTAATTATTAAAATAATATATAACAACGTATAGCTTATGTATTCTATCCTTTTAGCCTAAAGCACTACGGAAAATGATTCAAAGCCAGTTTAAGAAGTTTGCATCACTGACTGAAAATGACTGTGTGTTTAAGTTCCTAGAGTTAGTCCATCCAGTTTTGAAATATGATAGGGAGGTCTTCAAATGTGCACTTGGAGTATGATCTTTTAATACAGTTATTAATTTTAAAAAAAGTTTGTGCTTATTATTATAAAAGTATTATAAAGTACCTATTAGTTTTTAATTTAATTGAATTTAATTTTTAAATTTTTATTATTTATTTATTATTATTATTTTTTTGTTCTATATGTTTTTAATAATCCTGTGGAATTTAAATTCATCTTGTATATTTGGTATGGCCCCTGCAGATATGCTGCTGTAGTAAAATATTATAATGGGGTAACATTTAATACATGAACCGAACCATTTCCATCTGCAAAAGAGAGATGTCTTTATAGTATTTAATTTATAACTGCCAACGCTTCAGATTTATGACATTGATAATCTTTTTTTGCTTTATTTGATCCTTCTTCATCTCGCTTCATAATATATGGAGAATTTTTCTCTTTTCACAAAAAAATAATAAATAAATAAAACTAAATTAAAATCGTTTTTTTTTTTTTTTTTTTAAATTTGTGAATTTCTGCTTTCATTTGTCAAAGAAATACATCATAATAGCATTGTTCTACATTATGTGCAATCATTTTACAGTGCTTGTGTAGTATGAAACTACAATATTTTTCAGTAATATGCCAGAGAAATAACATAACATTTGAGAAGTCTTATATGCAAGAAATTCAATGTATTGTAAAATCTGAAAAAGAGTAACATGTTTGTCTTCTGTATTGTATGTAGATGTGATATTTCAATTTAAGTTGGAGGGAAATGCAATTTAATCAGATGTTGGCAAGCATAAGGACATATATAGTACACAGAAAGAAATGCATAAACAGATACAGTGAAACTTCCCTTTAACGGACAGCCATGGGGAATGAAAATGTGTCCGTTAGAGAGAAGTGTCCGCTAACAAGAAGTCTGAGGGAGAAAAAAAAAAGAAAGAAAAATCGTTAAGCGTTTAATGTAAAATTAAATTAAAATATATACAGATTTTGAACAATATTTTTGTAAATAATATACAATTACATACAAAAGAGATAAAGAAAAATCGTTAAACATTTAATGTAAAATTAAATTAAATTACATACAGATTTTACACAATATTTTTGTAAATAATATACATACAATTGTGCTATGCATATTATGACTTTATCTTATGAAAAATACATACAGTAATCACTTATTTTCTTCTGCACCTTCTTCCGGCTGATAATTTTGTTTTCAACATTTGTTTGGAGGGAAGAAACCACCATCAAAAGTCCTTCAGTATCTTCTTCAGCGGCGAAAAACATTTTTAAACAATTGATTTGTATGATTGCTTCTATTTTCATCGGTGGTTCGTTGTTAATATGTTCTTCAATAGAATGACCTCCTTCCATTTCTTCATCCTCATGAGAAACTTCTTGAAAAATATCGATGATAATGTTGTTGATTTCCATAGCACCATCTTTTGTAGTGAGGTTCGAGTCTATATCTTTGTAGCCAGGGTCACTTGTAGCTGAAGTATCGTACATTATCAATAGATGTTGAAGTTCTTGTTCTTCTTGGTGCTCCACATTGTTGTTCACAACTTCAATTTTTGCGTTTGAGAAGCCAGACTTTACAAAACAGTTCACAACAGTTTGTTTTCTAATTGCGTTTACTGAAGAGGAAATCCATTGAATCGCATCTAGGATGCTGATTTTCTTTGCAAGGTCACTCACACATGTTACATCGTTCATGTTTGCAATGAGATGTCTTAAAACACGTTTTCTGTAGTGAAGTTTAAAATTTTTTATTATCCCTTGATCCAAGGGCTGACACTCTGCAGATGTGTTTGGTGGCAGAAAAACGATTTGAATGTTGGACAATTCAATGTGTGGGTGAGATGCAGCGTTATCCATGAAAAGAATAATTTTTCTGTTTTGACGAACCATGTTTTGGTTAAAGTGACTTATCCATTCGCTCATGATATCTTGTGTCATCCACACTTTTTTATTAGACTTCCAATCAACATTCAAAAGATTCAACTTTATGCCCTTGAAACAACGAGGATTTTGTGGTTTTTCCTATAACAAGAGGTTGTTCAAAGTCTCCCAGCATATTTGTACACAATAGTACAGTCAAGCGTTCCTTAGAAATTTTTCTGCCCTGGCACTTTTCGTTTTTTAGACTCATTGTTTTTTCAGGAAGAGCTTTAAAAAACAACCCTGTTTCGTCACAGTTGTAAATATCCTTAGCTTCAAAATCACGACATAAATCTTCCAATTTGACGGTCCACTCTGATACAACACCAGTATTAACAGATCCCCCTTCACCACTTACGGTTTTCCAAGAAATTTTATGCCGAATTTTGAACTTGTCTAGCCATCCCACAGAAGCTTTGAACTCATTTACTCCCATAGATTTCGCAACCTCCAAAGCCTTTTCTCTAATAATAGGCCCATTAATGGGAATTTTTTTAGCACGTGCGCGACAAAACCACTCATACGTAACATTATCAATTTGAAGTCCAGCAGTTTTCGGGAATGATTTTTGAACCTGATCATTTACGTGTTGCCAAAATTGTTTGAGCAGTTCAGGTTTTTTCTTTAGGATGTCGCTTACCTGCGTCTTCCCGATTTTGAATTTTGCAGCGAGAGTGCGAACACTATTTTTTTGCCGATCATACACATTAATGAGTTCGACTTTATCTTTTAAAGTTAAACGTTTACGAGAAGACATTGTGCACCTCACACGACACTGAACAAAACTGAAACTGAAAAGACAAAAGGCCGACCATATCCCCCCCCTGCACACACCGAATTCATCAGAAGTTTTACACGTGTCTTAAAATTCTTGAAAAAGGTTTTAGAACCGCGACGTAAACCTTGATAAAATTCAGAGAATTGGAAATAGAAAATAAACACACGATTGAGGCAATACGTGGAAGAAACGTTCCTAGAAAAAGGGCCGTAAGCTCGCCCACTGTCCGTTATGGGGAGATCAAATTAAGTGCTAATCTAAATGAAACAGTGCAGATTGCCTGTCTGCGTCCGTTACAGAGAATGTCCGCTAGACAGAAGCTGCAAACACGTTAAAACCAATAGAGGTGAGTTGGGGAATTTGAAAATGTCTGTTGTAGAGCGATGTCCGTTAACGAGAGGTGTCCTTTAGGAGAAGTTTCACTGTATAGCATTTCATAGTGATGATGATATCATATTGCTGAATTTTTTTTTTTTTTTTTTTTTTTGTATTTTCACAGAACATAAACTTCCTCAGATTTGTGCTGATCATGCAGGTACATTGTTCAGCAATATGTTTTCCAGTAGTGCAATAGCGAAAAATGCTGTTGTGGAAGAACCAAAACAACAGGCATTGTTAGTGAAATTGCATGGATAGGGAAAGATGAGGTAGTGATGGCTTGAAAAATAAGTATTTTCAATTGCCATAGATGACATCAAAGTGATTCCAAGTTATGTCCTATTGTGGTGATCTTTTTGTAATAAAAAACAATCAGTAATTACTGAAAGCAGCTTGCTCTCAATGCAAACATTAGAAGGCAACTCTAGGTACATCATTGGACATATGAACAACCCGAAATCATGTGGGATTCTTTCAGAAAACTGTCTGGCACTCTTTGTTAGTTATGTGTCTGCTACGGTAGGCCTAAAAACTGGAGTAGTTATTGTATTAAAAGGGGAATGTGAGCATTGGTAGTAATAGGCTGTCCATGTCATTATCATTATTAGCCATATGGTGCAAGGAAGCCTGAGGCTTTTGCTGCACCAGGCAAAAAAAAAAAAAAAAAAAAATCTGAAACAGAAGAGTGATGATGATATTCAGCTCAGGACCCTTGATGTGCCAAGCCCACCTTTTTAGTTTGGGTGTTGAAAAGGGAATACATGGCTTCCTGCAAGAGTGGTCGAATACTTGGCGAATACACGGAATACTAGATATTACTATCTAGTGAGAAATGCTAAAAGGAAAGATAGATTTAAACAGTTTCAACTGATGCATGCCACTATGTAAAAAGTTTTTGAAGCATGTGTTTACACAATATATGTCTGATTAAATGAGTAACTAGACTGGTAGAATAGTGTCAACCTTTGACAAGTCTGTTAGAAGTGATGAGAAGAGCAATATGAGCATTTTTCAAAGTTATCAAGTGGCACTGACTTCTGAATTGCAAGCTTGATAAAAGCAATCATAAAGAGGCCAAGAAAGAATTAATAATTCTAGGTATGTTATCCTTATTTTTGCAGAAAGTCTTTTTTCCTCTCCTCTGGCTTGAATAAAACAGTTTGCTTGTTTGTTTCAAATGTTATGTCATCATTTGAAAATCCACACATAGCTCTCCAATCCAACTTACCTCACATCCATTTATGCAGGGCATTATTCCAATATATGATGAAGAATGTTATTTGCAAATTTGTTTTTCTAACAGTTTTCAGATCTTTCACTTCTATTTTGGAAATTGATTACCGTAGCAGACTGAGTCAGATGGATGATTCTGACTTATTCATAGGCATTTCTGTTATCAAGGTTGTAGAGAGTCTAAAACAAGAGAAGATTGTTCTTTTGTTGAGGAAGTACTTATGGCTGCATGTGACTACATGGTGCACAAGTTCCCATTGAAGAATGATGTCTTTGAATGCTGAGGTAGCACAAATTTCATCAATTGACAGTACATCATTTTCATATTTGAAATTTTTTGGGGAAAGAAATAGATGTTTTGCAGCATCGATTTTAGTGTGAGAATCTACCTTGTACTATTATGAAGTGTTGAGGGTGAGTCATTTTTTGCCACTCAGGTCGGATAAATAAAATTTGAGTTCAGGTCTCTTTTTGGTAAAGCTTTGGAAATGCTTTTGACAGCCAAGTATAGACAGCAGAGCCATTATTATGCATTGTTATTGTTGAGTCAAAACTTATCTCAACATTTCTGAAAAGGGCAGTCTGCAACAGTATCTTTCTTGAAGCAATCAAAATCATTTGATGTCTGATAGAATATTCAAACAGAAATTCACAGAGAGAAAAATGTTAGGTTATCTAATGTTTAAAAGCATACTGTACTGGTAAACAGTTGTATGACTGTACTTTAATATTGAATGTGTATTTTTCCCGTGAAATCTAATTTCTAGTGCAATGTGGACTTTAATCTCCTACTTTTCTGAAAAATATCTCCTGGTTTGGCTCAAAAACCTTCCCCCCCCCCACTTACAAATGCCTGATCTTCAGCTGTTTTGAAGGCCAAAGATTGGCAGCAGTGTTAATTTTTTTTATCCCTTTAGAGAGGGGTAATTTAATTTGGGAAGAACATTGTGTGGTGAAGACATTATCAAGACACTTTACCTTTGTGCACTTTCATCATTAAATTATACAGCTTGGCTAATTTTTTGGATTTTTACTGAACTCTATCTTCAGACCAAAATTAAGGGGGAGGATACCTGTATATCAGATTAAATTCTAAACTGGTTATCCTCTGACTAAGTAAAAACTACATTTGAGTTAGTATAGGCACCCTTTAAAAGAATGAAACAGTACATAACCTTAATAAATTTCAGTGAAGTGCAAATGCAATTGTTTGTTTGTGGCATTAAACATGACATGAAGAGGAAAGAAAGAAATGACTTCTTGGATTGTGTAGTGATGTGGTGCAGGCACTTTGAATCAGACAGCAAGCAATGCAGCAGAAACAGACTAAGCATCAGTCATCACCACAACCGAAGAAATTTGACTTCTGGCAGGACTGGAAAGGTTATGTTCACAATGTTCTTTGGCTTGTTGGGATTGATTCTGTGCCAGTTCACTTTAAATCACAGAATTAATTGTGATTCCTCAAAGTTTATCAGCAAATTGCCATCAAAACAAGTTAACTGGCTACTTGAATGACTGGGGTCATTTTGTTACACAACAATAGACTGCACAACTCTCAACACACTGTGGCAACCATCCAGAAATTCCACTTGGAAGAAGTGGTTTACCATCATCTATCCATGCAGCTCAGACTTGTGTTATTTCCATGTTGTTCCAATAACTGAATGATCTTGCAGGATGTAAATTCCACATGGATGAATGATATTAAAGAAGCTCTTAAGCAATAGTAACAAGAGAAACCAAAAAACTTTTATGAGCAGCATAAAAAATCTGATGTGATGGGATAAGTGTCTGAACTGTGGTAGAGGTTATTTTGAAAAAGTACCAGTTATTGGTTAAAAAATGCATTTAAATTTGAATTGTCCTCGTATGATCAAAGTTCAATGCAATTAGTCAGAGGAGCTTCCTGTGATTCAAAGATCACAGAAAGCATCTCTGACTAATTATATCTTTAAATTCATAAAAATATGAATTTAAAGATATAATTTGAATGTAAAGTGCAAGGTTTTTCCAGTACACTGTCATTATTTTGATTTTCAGGTTTCATGTGGTTTATATAAAACACCCTGACAAATTTTTCCTGCAGCACTTTGTAACTATTAGTTTTCACCATGTACTTTCAGTAGATGGTGCTGTTCACATAAATTTCGTAGGGCAGGAGTGAGTTACCAATGATTTATGGCATTTAATTCTTAATTAGTGAGGACTTTTATGAGCAGCAATGTAAAAGCAATCTCATTTACTTGCAAAAATTATTTTAAAAAAATTTAAATAACCTCATACCACATTTTTTTTTAAAATGGAACAACTTTTGGACTAAATATGCAATATGTAACCCATCATAAATGAATATCATAAAGCACTGAATTCACATTTAAAAATCATGATAAATTAAAAGTGAATATTTATATTTTGTAAAATTTGAATTCCTTGTTTTTGCAGACAGGATGGAGTGTTCCAGTGGAACTGGTAATTGGTTCAGAAGTTGGGATCAGTTTTCTCACAGATAGGACAGGAGAGGTACTAATTCATCAAGTTTATCTAAAATAAAAGTTTCACACCACAAATTAGGCATGTTTAAAATAACTTAAAACATTTTCTTTAAGCTTTAATTTTTCTTCTAATTAAACTTTCCTTTGCTAATAAAGCTCATCTTTTCAACATTTTGAGTGTAAATATTTTAAAAATCTGATGTAAGAAAGAAATGTGCATTTATCAATTGCGAGGCCCATATCCACATTATCCATAATTAAAGTTTACTGTGCAGTGCAGAGTTAATTTTTTTTGCTTGTTTCTTGTGCTACTATGGTATGTTATTTAAAGCAAATTCCTACATCAAATACTACTGAACAAAAACAGCTAAATATGATTGAAAACAGTTAAAAGAAAGAAAATCAGTTGGAAAAAATTAAATTGAGGGAGAAAAATATAAAAGAATTAAACAGAATGAAAGACTGAACAAAGTAAAAACAAGTTTTTGTCAGAACTGGTCATGAATGGACTACACTAATTAAAATATAAATTAAAAATATTATAAAAGAAAACTTAACACTACAGAAAAAAATCATGGAACAGTTTTATTAAGGAAATAATGCTGTTACATGAAATGATCTCAGTGAATGAGGTGGGGAATTTTACTAACCTGACATTTTGGGAGCTGCCTTCTGAGGCTGTAATAGGTTAAAATTGGGAAATTTAAGTAATCTATTATACTTTTTCAAAACCATTCTTAAATATGTTTGTTCACAATATTGGCCTTGAGTTTTGCATCTTCAAAGATAAATCATATATCATTCAAAAAGTCTCAACCAGAAATCTCGAATATTAACCAGAATTTAAAGAGTTCATTTTTAAATAGCAAAAAAAGTAATCAAATCTATTATGCAAATGATTAGCTATAAACCAGGATATTGTAATAACAGCAATAAATCCCTGACTCTTTTGACAGAAAAGTTGAATAAAGTGATAGAAATGAGTGATTTTAATATAAAAAAAATAATAAAAAAAAGTTCCACTGAGTAGGAAATTTGCTGATTAAATAAATTGATCACTAAACTACAGCCTTATATTTGACCTTTATAACCAGCCTTCATGGCATTCTTCAATCCACTTAAATCACAAATATCACAGGCATGTCAATAAAGTAAAATGACTACTTTGCATATATGTTGTAGAAGTATACTATACTTTTAATTCTGTATATACTATACAGAATTTTTAAGTAAACTAGTTGTGTATTATTTGTACCAGTATGTTAGCAAAAAATGCTACTAAGGGTAAAAGTAGTCTTGATCTGATTGTTACCTATGAACCAGATGGCATTATAGAACTCACAATACAATAACCATTAGCAGGAAGTGATCATGCAGTTCCTAGTTGGAAGATGAAGAAAGTGGTTGCAACTGTTAAAGGTAAAGGCATGGATTTTAATTTCAGGAAAGGAGACACTGGCAGTTTAAGACACTACATGGCCTTTATCAATTGGACAGAAGATAATAGCAGAGGGTGGGAGGGTGAATGCATTGGAATTGTGGAATATATTTAAAGTACTACTCAAAGAAGCTATGAATGTATTTATACCATTAAGAAAATATAGTGAGAAGGATGCCAAGTTGGATGAATATAGAGCTGGCCAGTCTCATAAAAAAAACCCCAAAAAAAAGATGGCAAGGAACATACCAATGAAAAGTTCTGAAGCCTATAACAGCTACAAGTTGATCTGTATTAGTAGTGGCAAGTGATGCAAGAAACAAGCATATACAGTATCAGCAAAAGAAAAGAAATCCCACCTCATCTGTCTGTCCTCCAGTAATTTGCTTAATTCCTCCTTAGTTTTATTCAAACTGTCAATTTCCATATCTACACGTGGTGGTTTGTTTCAGCAAACAGCAGCTACTCTCTGGATGAAAGCAAATTTTGGCATATCAGTTCTACACCCATCCTTTTTCAATTTTTATTGCCCCTTATGTGTGTTGTCCAAGAAAGAGTATGGATACCATAAACATTTAGTTTAATCAATCCACTTAAGCTCTAAACACTTTAATCATGTCCCCTCATGGGTTTCTAGTTTGCAAGAACTGCAAATTGCAGAATTGAAGTCTTTGTGGTAAAAGTGCCTTTTGTGTTCTTGGTTACTCCGGTTATGTCTCTGTGCACTCTTTCCAAGAGATCTACTTCCATCTTAAAATGCAGCTTTCAAAACCCCAAATATGCAGTGCTCAAGATGCAGCCTATCCATTTCCTTATACAATGAGATGATCACCTCCTTGTGACTCCTCTGGCAAAATTCCTGTATTCCATGAGCTGTCCTATCAGAGCCTGTCTACACTGCTCAGAAAACTTCTTGCTGGACTGTGCAACTACTCTTAGGTATCTTCATTCTTTACTAGAATATCATACCAATTAGGTGATACCACCAAATTGGTATGTGCCTTTCATTTATCAATATTAAACCTCACTTACCACTTCTCAGCCCATTTGCCTAATTTTTCTAGTACTTGTTGTAGTTGCATACCATGATTATTGCAATTAACCACCCACCACCCTACCAACCTTTGTATCATCTGCAAACTTAGACATTAAGCATGATATACCTTCATCAGCATCATTAATAAATACAGACATCAACAATGGGTCCAGCACTGAACCCTGGGGGTTCCATTAATAACATTAGTCCAAGAGGAGCATTGGCTATTTATAATTGCCCTCCTGCCTTCTGCCAGTCAACCATCCCTTTATCTTTAACGATAATTTGCCCCTAATGCCACATTGCTCTAACAGATATAGTAGTCTTTCATGTAGGACAGTGTCAAACACTTTACTGAAATCTAAGTATATGATGTCAAAATTATTTTTTGCATCCAGTTCCTCCTTTACTATGACATAGCAGCTACTTGTAATAGGATTGATGAGAAAAGATCTCCCTCAACAAATCTGTGTTGTGATTTCTGTATAATTCCATTCCTTGTTAAGGTGATCCTGCAGTATTTCTTTGCTAACACCATTATTTTTTCTGGAAAAGTCAAGCTTACAGGTCTGCAATTATTCACTTTGTCCATTGATTCCTCCTTGTGAATTGGAGATACATTTGCACATCTACAATCTATAGGACCTTCCTTGAATTTAAGGATGCTCTCATAATTATGTCTACAGATTTGTTTACCTCTTTTGTACCAAATAGTACCATATATCAAAGATTAGTTAGTAAAGGCTGGGTGGGAGAAATCACTGTCTAATGGAGGGATAAAGGTCAGGGATAAAGAGTTTTTTTTAATGTATGTGAATACAAAGAAGACAAATCAGATCAAATGCTTGCATTATGGATGTGTAAAAGTCTTTAGTAACTCAGGTGATGCTGCTGATGAATTGAAACAGTCTTTGCATCAATCTTTACAGATGAAAGACACTTCATATTGGGGAGAGGTTGTGTGACAGAGGCTGAGCTGTATGAAATTAGCAATATTGAAATGACAACAGATTTTTTTATTGGAAAAAAAATTGAGCCTAAAGGCAAGTAAGGCTCCTGGAATTAATGGCATATATCCAGTAATTTTGGGGAAAGCTGCAAGAGAGTGTATTGAGCCATTAAGGCTAATCATATGGGGGTCATTGGACTTGAGAGATTCCTGGGTTGAAGAAGTGCCAATATGTTGCCAATACATAAAGGCGATTCTAAGAGTGAAGTGGGTAACTATAGACTGGTCATTATGACTTCAGAAGTATGGAAAATCATAGTCAGTGATAAAGAGTAAGGACATTTAGATAGAAATGGAATTCTAAAGGATACACAATATGATTTTGTTAAGGAAAATCATGTTTATATCACTGATTTTGACACAATTATTCATGAGCTGTATGTAAGGAATAATTTCAACATTGCTTATTTGGATTTTAGTAAAGCATTTGACTCAGTCCCTTATGAGATAGCCAGTTGAAGAGAGCAGACAAGTTGGTGCTGGTGGCTTAAATGAAGGAGATTGACATCAGGTGTCTGATAGACAAAATGTTTTGTTTAAAATTTGTTTAAATTTAATTTCTGTAATTTTTAAATCTTATTTCAGTAATTTTGTGAATTTAATTTCTACAGTATTTTGTAAATTTAATCCTTAACTTTTCTGAAGTATTTCTGCTAACTTAAATTCTTTCCAGCAACTTCAGTAGCTTCATTTTAACTTTTCTAGTGGATAAAGTTTTGGTAACAATTTAAATTCTGTAATATATGGTAAATTTTAATTATGTAATCTTTCTTAAGTTGAAATTTTACCTTAAAAAATGGTTCTTACAAGATCCACTTTCATTAAAAAGACCAAGGACATTGTGACTCAGAGTCATGAGTTTGTTGCTTGTATAGCCTGTGGCATGTACTCTAAGGTCAGTCTAGTAGGCAAACCAGGCTAAACTGATGATTCTTTTCTTTGTGCCTGATGTAAGGAGTGTATCATTCTCAAATTAAAACAGTGCATGACTGGAAGAATTTGAGTCACTGAAGAAGCAGGTGCTTGCCCTAGAAACAAATGTAACTGGGAGCTCATCCAGTACTCAAGTATCTCATGCCCTGCCAGTTGAGAACCCCCCCCCACCCGATTCGGGTTCCAGAACAGAATAGTCAAGTGCATACTGCACTGGTTGAAGGTGAGCTAGTTTTATTGGGAGATTTTTTTTATTGTCAGGGAAATGTGTAACATTTTTTGTATAAAGATAGGGGGACCATAATTGGTGTGTGCTTACTTTGCATCAATCATAATATGGGAGCTGACATAATATGGGAGCAACAATTGATCATGTTACCAATAGACGGTCAGATTTTAAGGGGGGGGTAAAGAGAGCATTATTATTATTCATGTGGGGACTAATGATATTAAGTGACCATGACCTGATTATTTGTTGGATAAATATAGGTCCAGGCTGAAAAAAAAATGGCGTATGTACCAAGCATGCATGCATGGTAGATGGTTTTATGTAAAACAAACATTCTTTGCTTGGAAAAGGTTAGCAAAATCCAAGCCAATAGCCTAATTACCCATTTGATTGTAGCCATTTGAATGGCTTGGTCAAATGGCAGCTGCAAGAGGTATGATTTCAACGATACAAGTTACAATAATTTGCCTATGGCAGAAGCTGCAGATGACGTCATTTCTGCATCACATTTTTCGTGACCAATCAGATGTTTCACATCAAAAATTCCATGAATTTGGTCAGAATGTGTATGTGTCTGCAATTCTGCCTAGATGTGATAGGAGGGATTTTTATGCTGAAAGCCTTGTGGATTAACTCAAGACTTGAGGGAGTCTGCAAGGCCCTAGAGCAGAAAATTTTTTTATCAGCACTTGTAGGTAGAAGTAACCTGTTTTGTAGAGAAGACATTCATTTGAACATCTTTGTTCAAATGAATTGGATTTTTGCCAGTATCATTGAGGATACCTTAAGGGTTCAGGGAAACTGCTAGTTAGGGGTGAAAAGAGTAACATAGACCTGCATTTATATGATGATATTGGTCAAAGTAATGCTTGCCCACATCTCACGAATTCTTGTTTTTTGCTGCAAAAGCTGATGTTGGCAAAATGGTCTGAGTGTGGCATTGTTTCAAATGAATGGGAAGATAAAGCTAGTGAAACAAGACTAACTTCAAGGGGTGTATCAGGGTAGTAAACTATAGAAGAATACATGGTCTCAGTGGTGTCTACGGTAATGCTAGGCGTGTTGTTGATAAAATGGCTGAATTCAAACTCCTGGTTAGAACACTAATGCTGACATAATAGGCTAACAGAAACATGGTGCCACTTGGAAATTGGGGATGATGAGTTCCATTATGGTATGTATAATGTATTTAGGAAAGATAGGGAAGACAGAAGGGGTGGAGGGGTCATACTTCTTATCAAAACTGAGTGCGAAAAGAGCTTTCGTTGAATCTGAAGTTACTTTTTTTTTTTTTTTTTTTTTTTGATTTGGTAGTTGTTGGCGCATCGGCTTCTGTGGCCATATTGCACCTCCAAAGGTTTTTGCAGTACTTTGATCCAAGCCCGAGGCGGGAATCGAACCCGCGACCTTTGGGTTGCCGGGCAGGTACTTTACCCACTCGGCTAGCCCGGTCGGCTATCTGAAGTTACATCTGCCAGCATAGAATCTGTGTGGTGCAATGAGATAGTTGGAAAGCAAAGGAACAATTGCAGCAGGAGTAATCTACGGACTAGAAGATTAAGATTATGATGAGAGTCTCTAAATGCAGTTGGAATTAGCAAGCAAGTCTGAATGTCTTATTATGAGTGACTTAAATCTGCTCCTA
Organism: Mastigoproctus giganteus; assembly: GCF_048544385.1. Lineage (NCBI taxonomy): Eukaryota > Metazoa > Arthropoda > Arachnida > Uropygi > Thelyphonidae > Mastigoproctus > Mastigoproctus giganteus. Next base: position 62,178,797 of record NC_143579.1, on the reverse strand, counting down.
ATTGATTGAAATAAGTTGGAGGGAAATTCACCATGGGGTACAAAATTTTTAAATAAATTAGATGATTATGATTATCATTTGTACCAGCATGTTAGAGAAAATACTAGGGGTAAGAATATTCTTGACCTCATCATTATTAATTAATCAGATGATATCACAGGGTTTAAATTTAAAAAAAAAATTGGTAAGTAGTGATCATGCAGTTAGTTGGAAGATGAAATATGTTGCAGTAGGTTAAATGTAGAGGCATGGGTTTTAATTTCAGAAAAGTGGACTATGACAGTTTAAGGGGCTACATGGCATCTATTAATTTGGCAGATTTCAGAGGGAATGTGAATGCATTAGAATTATGGAATACCTTTGGATGCTGAGACCGATGAATATGAAGTTGCACAGTCTAATAGAGCAGAAAAAGATAGCATGGGAAATTTACAGAGGGATGAAAAGTACTGAAGCTTACAGCAGATACATGTTGAGCTGTAACAGTACCTCAGATAAAGTATTGAGGATGAGTATGAGAAAGCACCGGCTAAGAGGACAAGGAGTTTTTCATATATATGAATACAAAGAATAAAACAAGTTTTGAAAATTACAGTGTCTGGAGACTTAGGCACCTGTGAGGTGATCTGTTTAAGGTGTATAAGGCCTTGAATGGTTTGAGCATGCATCAATGCTGATGGGATCCTTTGCCTGAGAGGGCATAAATTCAAATTGAGAAAAGACGCTTGTAGGATAGATGTGTGGAAGTTTGCCTTTAGGAAGGTTTTTTTTTTTTTTTTTTTTTTTGGCTGATGCTGTATAAGCTTACTTTCTTGCATCATATGCCTTTACTAATGCTAATGAATATGGTAACATTTGAATTCTCACATGCAGTTTTCTCAAACAAAATTGCAGTTTCTTCATACAAAAATTTTTTTTTTTTTTTTTTTGCTTCATTTTCACATTTTGGGATGACATTGTAGTAAGTATTATTCATATTCAGCTTAACTCATTTTAAAAGAAAAGATCTTTTATACTTTCAAAATTTAAAGCAAAAAAGAAAGCATTTTGGAATCTAAAAACAAATCTCTGAATAACCAGAGAGAATCCAAAAACATTTGAAAGGCTCCCAATATTTTGTTCTCGACTCATTTGGATTTATTTAGTGAAATATTAGTGGTTATTTGAAACAGAATTTTTCATCATAGGAAATCAAAATGCCAACAGAGGTTTCAAACAGCTTAAATTGCAAACATTTCACTTATTATAGAAAAAATTAAAACAAAAATTTAATTTTTCTGTTGTGAAGTGGATTTGTTTTTATATTTCTTTTGTAATGTACAGGATTGTTATAAGTTATAATAGTTTGTTTTTCGTGTTGCTTTATAATATAGTAATATTTATATATATCAGGTGGTTTGACATTTTTTCTGAATGTTCTTTATAGCCCACTCATATGGCAAATTTCCAGCAAGTTCAGAATATTCATGCCATTCAAAATGACCATGATTTAAGCTCAGGATGTAAAGCTGTGCTTCAGTTAAAGATTGCAGGAGCCTCTGAGGTATCTCTCTCTCAAATATGATTCATTTTAGTGTTCCATTTTCCATCTTATGTAATTGGTTAGCAGTATTACTCTGGTGCTGAAAAGATATTCAGAGTGAATGTATATAATGTATTTAAATTAAAATTTAAATTGCATGCCAATTAATGTCTATTAAGATTTTTGCAAATAAGATTCAAGTTAACTATGCGTATTTTTATTATTATTTTTTTTTTTTTTTTTTTTTTATTAGATGTTAACCATTTCATGTCCATCATTAGCTGTTGCTGAGAGTTTGGCTGACTTGATCGATGGGTATTGCAAGTTGACTCATGGGACAAAAGTTTCCTTTTGGAACAGAAAAGGTAAAATTATTGCATAAAAACAAAGTGAAAAGATTAATGTACAAGCAGATTTTAGCTTTGCTTTTTTGAATAATTTAACCAGTTAGGTAGTGAAAAAATTTTTTGTAACGTATTTCTGCTGAAGTTTTCCCATATGCAGTAAACTTTCATCGTATTTCTTATTTTCTAAGTATGATGCATATGGCTATGACCTGGCAAATCATTGAGAAATATATTTTGGCAGTTGACCTATATTTATTGAGATTGAGAAAGCAGCAGTTGGTATAAATCAGAGCTTGAATTATGCTAACTTAATGTGAGCTTGCTATACTGACCTGCTTTGTTTAGAATTAATTGATAAAATTCCCAATTGTTGAAGTTTAAGGACAATTTTAAAAGTTGAATAACAGTATCCATTTAAGTGGGTATAACTGAAATTGTCATATTCATTGTACTGATTCTTTTTAAACCATTTTCCAAAATAATTATATTTTGTGTTTTATAATATTTAAAGCACCAAGACATATCCACGTTTGTGTTGGTACTGGGCATCCAACAATAAACCCTGCAATATGATAGTTCAGCTGGTTTCCAGAGGTCTGTACAAAATGTAGGAAAGGTTTGCTTGTATGCTGTCAATTGCTGTAATCCCAGTAGTAGTACGAATTATTTATAGAAAAGACTTATAGTCCTGATTATTTTTGTCATTAAGTTTTTAGCAAGAGCTTATGTTTTTTACCGTACTCACCTCTGAATCCGTATGATTCAAAGATATGAATTTTAAAAAGTGAAAGTTAAGTTAAAAATGCCCCAAGACAAAAAGGAGTGCACTTCTCTTTACTTAGGTTGTCATACATAATTAAAATTGTAATGTAAACCAAGTAACCAAGATTCTTGACAGGAGACTTTCATAAAACATTGTCAGGTGGTTATTTCTGAAAAAGAAAGTTGTTTTTATAGATGAAACTTAATTCCTAGGATGCATGGTGAGGCACTTTAGGTTTAATAATAACATCTATAAACAAACACACAAGCTCCCTATGGGATTAGTCTTATCAGCCCCACTTTCTGAAATTTATTTAGCTGCCATTGGATATCAAATTATTCGTATACAGTGGCAGACAAAAATACTGCATCACCTTAAAAAAAGTAACATTTGTAGTGAAACGTATAAGATATCGTTTGATTACAGTCATTTTGTTTGTCACAAGCAAAGGTATTGTGTCAGATAATGCTTCTATTGCATCAGCCGTTTCTGTAAATTTGCCGTTGGAAGGATATACACGCTCAGTATCCTGTTTTGCGGAGGTGTAATCATGACTCCGTATGTTCAGTTGACACCAAGAAAAAAAAAGTGTAGCGGTTGCTCAGTCCTAGGAAAGGTTTTCTATGTGTGCTATCGCTGATAAAATAGGCTGCCACCAGTCAACAGTATCCCAGCTGCTGAAATTAAAGCATGAAACCGGCGATGTGAAGAGAAGACCTGGATCAGACCATAAGAGAGTGACTATGCCTTCCCAAGATCAATATTTGAAATGGCTATGCCTTTGTAATCGCCTTGCTAGTGCTCCTGATCTACAAATGGACTTTGAGATGGCCTCTGGTGTTGAAACAAGTGCACAAACTATCTAAAGATCGGCCCAAGAAGAAGCCTTTGTTGACCCAACAAATGAGGAAGAAGTGACTTGCTTGGGCTAAAATGCACGTTTCATGAACAAAAGAGCAATGGGACACAGTGTCATTTTTTCTGACAAATCGAAATTCAACCAGCATGGCTTGGATGGGAAGCAATATATTAGAAGACTAAAATGAGGCATACCATCCTGACTGCATAATACCAACTGTAAAGTTCCCTGCTGGTCAGATGGTCTGGGGATGCATAACAAGCAAAGGGGTGGGGTGAATTAAGTTTATTAATGGAACGGTGAATACAGAAACCTACACTGATATCTTGGAGGAATGCCTGAAACCCGTTATTAGGGATCACCGCTCAGACGTTTTTCAACAAGACTCAGCACCTTGCCACACAGCAAAATTTGTAAGTTTTATGCTATTTAGATTTAATGATAGTTTGTCTTCTTGTCTCACAAGGCTTAAAACATACTTACCTCAATGTTTTCCCTTGTTTTTTTCCCTTAAGGTGCAGTCATACCTCAGAAATGCCGGCATTACAGTGTTGGACTGGCCTGGAAACAGTCCATATTTGAACCCTATTGAAAATTTCTGGTACATAATGTTGCCTAAAATTGCTCAGAAGAAGCCAACAAGTAAGATTCAGCTGCAGGAGAGCATTGTAAGGGTGTGGTACCACGAAATTGGGCAACCGTATATCCAGAAGTTGATTAACTCTATGCCAGATCATTGCAAGGCTGTTATTGCAGCACGAGGAAATATTGAGGACTTATTTTGCTAATTTACAGTACATAATACTATTACGTTAACTTTTAATTTCAGTTTGTACATGTAAATGCAATAAAATGTACATTTGGTTGTCACGATTGCCATTCGAGCCCGTGACCACCAAATACGGAGGATGCAGAAAGGTCGAGGAATCCTTGGCATTTGTGCCTTTCCAACAGCTGCGACCTTGGCGGTGGCATGGTTTTTTTATTTATTATTTTGTTCCTTTGGTCAATATATGAGGCATGGATGGGATGAGGAAATGTTTCAGTCTATTGTTTTTACTTTCTAAGTGATAATTTGTATTTATTTATTGTTTCCTTGTGGAGGTTGTTTATTTTTGATCTACAGTGCTTTTGTGAGTAACATGGGCTATGAGAGTTAAATAAAAATAGTTTAAATTTTATTATTTAATTCTTTGTAGTTATTCAACCCATCATCAATCATGTCAACTGCTGAAAAGAAAACGTTTCGACTGTATTAGTTTTATTGAATGCCCATTCAACTCAAGACAGCCCATGTGTCTTATGTGTAATAGTTCTTTTTCAAATGAGGCTATGAAACCATCAAGACTTTTAGATCGTTTAAAAAGGAAACATCTAGATATAGTTGGTAAACATATCGAATATTTAAAAATTTAAAACAGAATTTTGGGCAACATAACACTGTTACTTCCTTATTTAAGAAGAATGCACAAACAAATGAAGATTATAAAGTTATCAAAATTTTGGCTTTCATTTTATTTTATTTTGTCATTTCAACATACGGTTGGTGAAAAATACTTAAAATTATAAAATGAAGATGGAATGACTGTCTTATAAAATTGCAGAAATCATTGCAAAAACTGGTAATGTTCATACAGGTGTTATACGACCCACATTAGAGACTAATTTCAACAGTGTTGCATAAAAATTCTTCCAGCATTTTAAAAGCATTGCTATTGAGCAATGATTCAATTCGAAGACGAATCGATGAGATGTCAGTTAACATTGAAGACCAGCTAATTGACAAACTAAAAATGAGAAAATTTTCTATTCAGATTGATGAATCCACAATTACTGACAATAAGGCCCTTCTAATGGCATACGTTCATTATTTCAATGATGATTGTAAATTGCAAGAAGAGATGCTTGTAAAATCCATAGACGCTGACTATACTGGAGCATCCATTTTTGCTGCTGTAAAAACATGGTTTGATAGAAAAAAAAGTACCATTGGAAAAGTTGGTATCTTGTGCCACAGATGGAATTAGAAAATGTGAATTGGAATATCATTGGTTTGGCTGAAACAAGAAGAAGAAATGAATCACTTATAAGTTTATCAAGTGGAAATCTGCTGTACACCAATGGAAACAGTGAAAGGAGTGAAGGTGGAGTTGGGTTTCTGGTCCATAAAGATTTTAAAAACAACATTTTGGAATTCAAAAGTACATCACCAAGAGTGTCAAGACTAATACTCAAGATTTCTAAGAGGTACAAGCTAAAGATTATAATGATTTATGCACCAACATCGAGCCATGATGATGAAGAGGTTGAAGAAATGTACACCGAAATTGAGAGTCTTCTAGATGAGCAGAAAACCCACTACACTATTATTATGGGAGACTTCAATGCTAAGGTTGGAAAAAGACAAAACAGCGCAGAAAGGGGAACTATAGGAAATTTTGGAATTGGTGAAAGAGGTGAAAGACTTGTGGAATTTGCAGAATATCAAGGACTGTCAGTAATGAACACTTTTTTCAAGAAAAGGGTGAACAGAAAGTGGACATGGAAGAGTCCAAATGGATTAACTACTAATGAAATCGACTTCATCCTCACTAACAGAAGATATATTGTGAATGATGTTACCGTCCTGAATAAGGTAAATGTTGGAAGTGATCACAGAATGGTAAGATGTACACTTGATATAGATGTAGGAAAGGAAAAAACTGACTCGAGTAAATAATACAAAGGTCTTTGAGATAACAGAAGAGGAGAAAAAGCAGTATGTACTGGAACTTAAGAACAAGTTTGAGCTTCTGCAGACTGCTGAGGACCAAGATATTGACGAGGAATATTACAACTTTTTGAAAGTGATAAAGCCCAAGAAACCTATAGGGAAAAAGAAATCCAAAGAAGAAAAAATTAGTCAAGAAACACTTGTCATGATGAACCGAAGACAACAAATGAAAAGCAAGAAAAACACTGACAGGGAGAAAATTGAGTATACTAAGTTATGCAAAGCCATTAGAAAGAGACTCAGAGAGGATATAAGAAGATTTAACACAAGAAAAGTAGAACAAGCATTAAGGGAAAACAAAGGATTTAAATCGGTAGCCATGAGCAGTAATACAGAAAGACAAATGATACTGAACTGAAGAATAGCGATGGTGTACTTATAAACAGCAGAGAAGGCATAATTCAAATAGCAGAAGACTACTATAGAGAATTATACAAGGAGCAGGGGAATGATGCCAGCAGTGGGGAAGATGGATTGCAAAGTAGCAACACATACGACATACCCAATATTTTTCCTGATGAGGTAGAACATGCATTGAAGAAAATGAAGAATCAGAAAGCCCCGGGGGAAGATGAAGTTACTGTAGACTTGTTAAAATTGGGAGGAAGAGACATAACACAAAAACTGGCAAGGCTCTTCACAAAGTGCATTAGAAAAGGTGTGACGCCTAAGCAGTGGAATAATGCAATCATAGTTTTGCTGCATAAGAAAGGAGATAAATCAGAAATTGGAAATTATAGACCAATTAGCTTGTTATCCCACATCTACAAGTTGTTCACAAGGGTCATTACTAACAGATTAGAAAGAATACTTGATGAGAATCAACCGAAAGAGCAAGCTGGCTTTAGGACAGGATTCTCAACTATGGATCACCTTCACATCACAGCTAATGGAGAAAGCAAATGAATATAAAACACCATTATGCCTGGCATTTGCAGATTATGAAAAGGCATTTGACTCCATACAGCATAAAGCAATGTTTCGGGCACTGGAAAGACAAGGCATTGATACCCCATATATTATGATTTTGAAGAAAATATATGAGAGTGCTACCTCCTTTATTAGACTAGACAAAGACAGTAGGAAATTTAAAATTGAGAAAGGTGTTCGACAAGGAGACACAATATCTTCGAAGCTGTTTACTGCTGCCCTTGAGGAAGCTTTCAGAAGATTAGACTGGTCGCAGAAAGAAATCAATGTGAACGGAGAGTACCTAAACCATTTACGATTTGCAGATGACATTGTGGTCATAAGCCATGATCCCAAAGAATTAGAGGAAAATCTTAATCAGTTATGCACAGCTAGTAAGGATTTTGGATTAAAGATGAATATGGCTAAAACAAAAGTAATGATGAACAAGTATGCCACAGAAAGGGAAATAATGATTGAAGGAGCAGTAATTGAAAAGGTGGAGTTATATACTTATCTGGGACAAGTTATTAGCTGTAATAATGATAAATGGCTGGAAGTCAAGAGAAGAATAAATTTTGGATGGATAGCATTCAGGAAATATAGTCACATACTTAAGAGCAATATCCCAGTTTGTCTGAAATGTAAAATAATGAACCAATGTATACTCCCCACTATGACTTATGGAAGTGAAACTTGGGCACTCACCAAAAGAATGGAAGAGAAGCTGAGAACTACACAGCGAAGAATGGAACAGATCATATTGGGAATCAGACTGTTAGATAAGAAGAGAAACACATGGATTAGGCAACAAACTCAAGTAAAGGACATTCTTATCAAAACTAAAGAACTAAAATGGTCTTGGGCAGGACACATAGCTCGAAGACTTGATGACAGATGGACTAAGAAAATAACAGAATGGTATCCAAGAGGAGTTAGAAGAAAACCTGGAAGACAAAGGCGGAGATGGATAGATGAAATTCATGAGTTTGTGGGTAGTAAATGGATGGCCAGTGCTCAAAACAGAAGGAACTGGAAAGTTGCTGGAGAGGCCTTCATCCTGCAGTGGATTGAAAATGGCTGATGATGATGATTTCAAGGATTCATTAACCGCACTAATCAAGGGTTTCCTGTACTTATCTGGGACAAGTTATTAGCTGTAATAATGATTAATGGCTGGAAGTCAAAAGAAGAATAAATTTTGGATGGATAGCATTCAGGAAATATAGTCACATACTGAAGAGCAATAACCCAGTTTGTCTGAAACGTAAAATAATGAACCAGTGTATACTCTCCACCATGACTTATGGAAGTGAAATTTGGACACTCACCAAAAGAATGGAAGAGAAGCTGAGAAGAAGAGAATAGATAAGAAGAGAAACACATGGATTAGGCAGCAAACTCAAGTAAAGGACATTCTTATCAAAACCAAAGAACTAAAATGTTCTTGGGCAGGACACATAGCTCAAAGACATGATGACAGATGGACTAAGAAAATAACAGAATGGTACCCAAGAGGAGCTAGAAGAAAACCTGGAAGACAACAGTGGAGATGGATAGATGAAATTCATGAGTTTGTGGGTAGTAAGTGGATGGCCATTGCACAAAACAGATGGAACTGGAAAGTTGCTGGAGAGGCCTTCATCCTGCAGTGGATTGAAAATAGCTGATGATGATGATGATGATGCTACAGATGTTGCCTACCTCCATGGTTGGAAGACAGAGGTTTTATAGCCCACCTAAAGGAAGTATGTCCTGAAGGTTTTGCAATACAATGCATTGTGCACTGATATCATCTAGTTGCAAAAAATATTAGTCCAGTTCTTATCAGTTTCTCAGTATAGTTATTAAAACGATCAATAAAATGAAGTCACATAGCAAACATGATCGCCTTTTCAGAAAATTTTGTGTTGATAATGAGGAACAGTGTGTGAAGCTTCTTTTACATACAGAAGTCAGGTGACTTTCTAAAAGAAACTGTCTAACAAGATTTATGAAGCTTTTTGATATGATAATTAGTTTTTTAGAAAGCAAAAGAGACAAAGATTTAGCAAAGGAGATCAGCAAACACAAAAACAACATATACAGTGGACTGTCAAAGTAATGGCACACTGAGATTGGATGTATACATACAACACAGATGTATTGCAGTGCCGAAAAAGAAAAAGGCAAGTCATGTGATTACTGTATTTGTTTATGTTCGCCATTATCAAAGTGAATTCTGTACTAATATCATGAATTATACTGCTGTTTTACATTTATTTTAAATTGAAAATCCCTCACCATGGCTCCTAAAGTTAATAAACCTCATACAGAGAAGAAAAGGAGAACAACATTAAAGCTTAGTGACAAACTTGATATAATCCAATCTATTACATTAGGATCACCTGGAATGCTAATTCATATACCCACTTGTATTGTGTCTGTAAATTGTGTGTGTGTGTGTGTGTGTGTGTGTGTGTGTTGCCTGTTTGCTGGATAAAAAAATCCCAGTTTCTGGGGGGGGGGGGGAAACCTTGCTATCTACGTCTGATACCCACTAACTCAGCCACGGAGTGAAAAAAAGCCTATAAAAGTTCCTAGCGGCATCGATGGGATTTAACCCACCCCCATGTGGGGAGGACAATGATGATACCACTATGCTACCTGCGCAGACTAACTTGATATAATAAAAAAAAAATAGAACAGGGTGTAAGCAGAAGTGTATTAATGGCTGAGTATAACATTGGATTGTCAACATGTTTGTTTTTTAGGCGCAGTTAATACAATTGCATTCTTAATCTCTCTATTTCTTATTGGCCTCATTATTTCTGCATTAAATATGTTAAAAATAAAACTTTCTAGATAAAATCGAAATAACTGCACCTTGAATCCCTGAAGGTGCCATTATTTTGAAAGTCTGTTGTACTATGTGGCTTGGATTTTTCGGAAACTTAATGAAGTATCACTTCAACTTCAAGGGAAATTAACTATGATGATAGATTGCAAACATGTATTTAAAAGCCTTCACTGATAAACCAGAAATAATTGAAAGCAATTTAATGAGAAAACAATTTCATGGTATTCAAGAGTTAGCTGAAATCAATGAATCTCTCACCGAGAATGATCTTAAGAATTATTCAGATAATTTGTGTTCTTTAAAAGGTGAAATGAAAAACAGATTTTCCGATTTATTTTCTTTTGAAGTGAAGCCATGGATGTTGGATCCAACTGGATATGGTGCCGGGTCTGCTAATGAAGAAATTTAAGAAGAACTCATTGAATTAAAATGTAATGAAGAATGCAAATATAAATTCGAAAAAGGTGGAATGGCTGTGTTGTGGGAATCAAAAACAACTAAACTTCTTTATCCAACAATGTGGTCTGTAATGGCTAAAGTACTTGTTTGTTTTCCAACACCTTATATGGTTGAAAGTGGTTGTAGTTCAATAAATAAAATATTAACAAAGGAAAGAAACAGAATTGATATGTTCAAGAGGAGACATTAGATGTTTAAATGTTATTAAACTTACTAACATCATACCAAACATTGAACTTTTAGCCAAGAAGCATCAGGCTCAGGGATCCCATTGAATAAAGATAAGTATAAAGTATTTTCTTATTTAAAATTTTATGGGGGGGGGGGCGATTAGGGAAAAAAATGTCTAAAAAGCCTTTTAGGTGGTGATAATAAAAAAAAAAAAAAAAAATCGAGAAACACTGCTCTAGAGTAATTTTTCAGAACGTCCATTGGACTTCCTGCCCTTGATATTCATTTTTATTACAAATTCAAGGCATTCTCAACAAATGCTTAAGTCTATTGTTATATGGGTATATGGAAAATGCCTTGTATTCAGATCTGATTTTTTATGGGCATATTTCTCGAATTCCAACAAAATCTGGAATGCAGATAGAAAGTCAAAACAAACTAAAGGAATGTTTAGATTCACACTTCTCTGAGAACTAGTTTAATTTTTGAGTTTTTATTATTTTGCCATATAAGTTAATGTAAAACAAGCTAGTAGGTATTTTCATAAGAATATAAATTCACACAGATATATCCTGTGGACTATCTTTTAAGCATATATGGCAAAAATATATATTTAAGTTTTAAAATCGGTTTTTGAAAAACCGATTTTAAAACTTTTTTTTCTTCTTTTAAAGCATTTTTTCAATAATTTTATTTAAATGTTATTATTAGCTTGCACACAATTCCTTAACTGCCTAACCTAGTCATCTTAAAAAAAAAAAAAAAAGTCATGCCAACATTCGCTGAAGGTTACCATTTCGGTTATTGGGAAAAAGGCCAGAAATAATTTAAAATTATACTTTGTTATGCCCTCCATCCATAAATAAATAAATCTTATCTTATCTTCCTTCATGGATTAGACGATTCGCCTGTTCTGGTCTTGGCGCCTCCGTAGCGAGGTAGGCAGGAGCAGCAGTGTGTAGCACATACTTCTTGATTAGACCGGGGTTCGAGCCTGTGAGCCAACAAATACGGAGGATGCGGAAAGGTCAGGGAGTGACCACCGCATATCCCCAGAGCAATATGGCCTTAGTTGCTAATGCTCCTAAATAATAACAACAACAACCACTGTTCTGATCTCGAAGAGGTCTGCCCATCTTTTCTTTGGTCTTCCTCTGTTTCTTTTTCCTTTCGCTTTATGTGGGAATCTATTATCTTCCATTCTTTTTACATGTTCTTTCCATCTTTGTCTATATTCTATAATTTTTTCATTAATGTAGTAAATCTTTAATTCCTTTCTAATATTTTTGTATGGTATTTTATCTAATTTTGGACATCCTTTAATATATCTTAAAAATTTCATTTCTGCAGCTTGTATTCTATTAATGTCTTTGTTTTGGTATCCATGTTTCAGAACCATAAAGAAGTGTTGGTATTGCCATTACTTTGTAAAATTTCAATTGTGTTTCTTTCCTTGTTTTCTTAGCCAGAGTTCTTTTTGTTGTTCCACATATATTTTGAAATTTCGCCAATTTCTTGTTCATATCTTCTTCAACATCATATGTTATATCACATCCTAGATATTTAAAATGTTTTACTTGTTCTAATATTTTATTGTCTATAACTATTTTTGTTTTCACCGTATTTTTCCCCTTAAAAGCCATTGTTCTAGTTTTCATTGCTGATATTTTAACTTTATATTTTCGGTTATTTGGTTTAATTTAAATACTGCTCTTTGTAAATTATCTTCACTGTCTTGAATAATTACTTGATCATCTGCAAATAACAGTGTATTAATCCTATTCTTTGTATTTAAATATATACCTGTATTAATTTCTTCTTTCCATTTACATATCATATCCTCGATATATATGTTAAACAACATTGGTGACAAGCTACATCCATGTCTAACTCCTTGATTTATTATACTTTCTTCTGTTAATTTATTACCTGTATCTATTATTATTTTTGTTCCTTGATATAAACTCTGTATTATATTTGTAAGATGCTTTGGGGTATCCTTTATTACTCAATATGTCCCGTAGTTTTCGTCTGTTTACTCAATCAAATGCTTTTTCATAATCTATAAATGCTAAATGTGTTTCTAAATTAAACTATTTTTGTTTTTCTATTATTTGTTTTAATATAAATATATTATCTGTACATGATCTTCCTTTTCTGAATCCTGCCTGTTCTTCTATTAATATTTCATCAGAGATAATTAATTTTAATTCTATTATTTATTATTTTGCTATACATTTTATATACTGTATTTAGTATGCTAATCTCTCTATAATTCTTTGTATCGTTTCTATTTCCTTTTTTAAATATTGAAATAATTTTTGCTATCTTCCATTCTTCTGGTATTTTATATTGTTTCCAACATTTATTAAATAAATTTAGTATCCTGTCTTTTAAAAAACTTCCTTCATACTTGATCAGTTCTGCATTTATACCATCCATTCCTACTGCTTTCCTATTTTTTGTAGCTTTCAATGCCTTTTCTGATTCTTCCTTCATTATCAGATCTATGTCACTAACTGGGTGTAACTGTATCCCTTCTATTTGATATGTTGGGTCTTTCCACAATTCTTCATAATGTTTTCATAATTCATAAAACAATGTTTTTTCCATTGTTCTTCCTTTATTATATTTATTCTTGAAGTGTCTTTCTCTCTGCTATTCAAGTGTTCCATCATTTTATATGCCAAATTTTGTCTTCAGTGAACATCATATTCTGTTGTGCTTATAAATCTATCCCATGACTCTGCTTTAACTTTCCTTATTATATCTTTAGTTTTATTGCATTCTTGTTTATATATTTCTTCATTCTCACTTGTCCTGTTTTATATATATTTATCTTGTTTATCTTGTATTGCTTTAGCTATTTCTTCATTCCATATCTTTACTCCCCTCTTCTTATATTTTTCCTGAATTGTCCTAGTGTCTCTTTTGCTATCTTTTGAATTATATTTTGTATGTTATTCCATTCTTCTTCTATTTGTTTCATTCCATTCTTGTTCTATTTGTAAAACTCTCCGATGTTTTACTTATTTCGTCTTTAATCCTTTTTTCATATAAATTTTGTATACTTTCTTCTTGAAGTAGATATACTTTATAACCCAACTCCTCTTTCCCCTGTTTATTAGCTTTTCTCTTCTTCCATTTAGCCCATAACTCTATTTTTGAAGCCACTAAAAAATTATCTGAATTAATATCATATCCTCTGAACACCCTAGTATCTCGACATTGTTTTGCTAATTTTTGATTTAATAATACATAGTCTATTATTGACCACCACCGTAGCCGAGTGGGCAGGAGCGGGAGTGCAGTAGCACACGCTCTTTGAGTAGACCGGGGTTCAAGCCCCTGACTGCTGAATACGGTCGGTCTGCCAACCCGCACTGGACCAGCGTGGCAGATTATGGTCCATTTCCCTCAGCATGAATTGTTGAGGAGGCTTCCACCCTGCAGTGGGTTGATAATGGCTGCACTTTACTTTTAGTCTATTATTGATTGTGTACCTCTTGCTGACCATGTATATTTATGTATATCACGTTTTCTAAAAAATGTATTTGTTATCTTTAAATTATTAAATGTTGCAAAATCTCTTAATTTATATCCATTTCCATTTACTTTATTTTCTCCATAACATCCCATAATATTTTTTATTGGCTTATTCCCTACCCAAGCATTAGAACATACTGGTTCTCCAGGTTGGGGGTTGTGCAGAAGGCTGGTTACCTCCCCATGTAAAAAAAAATAAAAGCTCATAAAACTCAGAGGAAAACCGGACGGACAATAAATAAATAAAATATTTAAAATATATTTATTTTTAAATTGCAACAGATGCCAACAGTGACAGATCTCTTTCTTGAATCAAAAAAGTGTTTTATGAGCTGGTGCATGGGTGTTCATTATACACTGTCAGTATATCTTTCTTGGGAAAAAAGAGAAAGCAATTTTAAATAAAGGAGATTTGTTTTTATTATTTTACCACTGTGTTAATTTTTTAATTGAAATTTTTTAAAAACTTGAATCATGCTAAAAAAAGTTGTTAGTGAGTGCATAAAATATTACACATAACAATAGATCTGATTTTATGTCCATACTTTTTTTGAATTTAACATTAAAATTCAAAACATTAATGAGGGACTACTAAAATCCACATGGGTCTCCTCTTTAATAGAACTCTTCTCCATTACCAAATTTTACCAACATGGCCCAGTTTTTAGTTGAAAATGTTTTTGCATTGTATTGTATTGTATTGCAGAAAAGAAAGTAAGATTTTTTAAAATCATGAATAAATTAAGTGTTTTGCAAATTTACAGCAATCCCTCAATTAGTGCAGTTTTGATTAATGCAATTTTTGATTTAGTGCATTTTATAATTTGACACCACATTTCAGATAAAAACTGCAGCCATTACAACCCAGTGCAGGATGGAAGCCTCCTCAACAATTCATGCTGAGGGAAATGGACCATAATCTACCACGCTGGTCCAGTACGGGTTGGCAGATCGACCATATTTAGCACTCAGGGGCTTGAACCCCGGTCTACTCAAAGAGTCTGTGCTACTGCACTCCCGACCACTCGGCTATGGAAGCCACTATTCAGATAACACAAGTCCAAATTAGATTTAATGTGGTTTCCAGCACTTGTATGTGCACACAAGCGTGAGTGTATTGAACACACTAGAACAGATGTAGCCAAATCAGTGTGATTCTGCCTGTCCTAGTGTGAATACGTGTTTGTCTATTGTTTCCAACCATTACATATTTTATTTTATATTACTGTAATTACATGATACCCTCAATAACTATGAACAAAAGGAAGGAGATAAATAGTAGTAGTGATGAAAAGAAACGAAAATTGATTACTCTAGAAGAAAAATTCAAAATAATAAAAAAATATAAAGTGATAGCAAAGCAAAAATTGGTCGAGACTTTGGAATAAACGAATCAACAGTACACACTATTTTGAGCAGATCAATATAAGGAAAAGGACAAAGTTGCATCAAATTAAGTAGAAATGCAGACATCTAGGAATAGATGTCTGCATTTCTAGTGTTGCAATGCATTTCTTTTGTTTCTATGCATTGCAATGATTGAGATGGAGCACTTTAATGCATCCATTAAGATGCTCCATCTCAATCACTGACACATTAAGCTCCATCAAAAACTCCACCATTAAGCTCCATCAAAAACTTGAATCAAGTGGCAACTGGAGAAAATTTTTCTGCTAGTTCTGGCTGGTTTGAAGGTTTGAATGTTTTTAAAATTGCACAGGACTGTATAATGTTTGAATAACAGGTGAATCTGCAAGTGCAGATAAAGAAGCTGCATCAAAACATCCAGATATTTTGAAGAAAATAGTGGAGAAAGAAGGTTATAGTGATGAACAAATATTTAATGTGTGGATAAAACTAGATTGTTCCGGAAGCGAATGCATTCTAAGACTTTTTTTTTTTTTTTTTTTAAATCACAGGAAGAAAAACCTCAACCTAGATTTAAAGTGTCAAAAGATTGATTAGCACTTTTATTAGGAGATTTGAAATTGAAGAGCTCTGGGGTTCTGTGAATGATGCTTGTGTATCAATTACAGAACCCAAGGCTCTTATAACAAACGATTCCTACAAATAATTTGGCATGCTAATAAAAAGGCATGGATGACCAAAGGACTATTTGAAGATTGGATTTCCACTTATTTTTGCTGTACAGTTCAAAAATATTGTAAGAACAACAACCTTGATTTTACAGCCTTATTGATTTTGGATAATGTCCCCTGGTCATCCCACTGCATGTGGTGACTTGTGTGAAAATGTTTAAGTGATATTTTTACCGGCAAATACTATATCATTATTGCAGCCCTTGGACCAAGGTGTACTTGCAACTTTCATGGCTTGGTCAATGAAAAGTACAGCAGAAGAAAATGCAGTTTTGTTGGTAGAATTATGGAAGAAATATAATATAAAAGATGCTATTAAAGATATTTGTGAGTCATGGCTCAAAGTGACAGCAAGCAATATGAGAACTGTGTGGAAATACATTATGCTGCATTGTGCAAGTGACCTTGGTAATTTTCTGGCTCAAGTGCAAATATTATTGAAGAAATAGCTGACATTGGAAGAAAGAAGCTAGGTTTAGAAGAATTTGACACTACAAATGTTTGTAAATTGCTTGAATCTCATACAGAATAACACAGTAATAATGACCTTATTAATTTAGAATGAGAGCATGCTCTTGAAGTTGAGGACAATCGTGAAGCAGATAAATTAATCATTGAAGGGAGTTCACTTTAAAAGAATTCAACAAAATATTTTGTCCCCTTGAAATTTTAAAGCAACAAATTATGGGTGCTGATCCCAATGTCAAACAAAGCGTGTAAGTTTGCCGAAACCTGGAGAAAGATATTAGCTGCTACAGAAAAATGTATGAGGAGAAGGAGGAGGATTCATATTACAATAAAAAATGGTTAAAAAATGCTGTTTTATAAATTTAGTGCACATTTTGAAAATTTTAGAACCAGTTACTCTATTTTATATTGGACACTGTTTTTGATTAGTGTGCCACTTTCCAGGGTATGCATTAATTGAGGGATTGCTTTATTTGTATGTCAAAATCAGGCAAGAGTATAGAGACAGCTGAATATAAAAATTTTTTGATTAGAAAATTTTGGTGTATGACAAATACTAAATTGGATTACTATTTGTAGAGCCAAGGTGTTACTAGACTGAAATGCTTAAGTAATGTCAGCCTAAAAAATAAATAAAATAAAAAATCTGTCCATGTAATTTCTCATTGCCTTTGCATACTTATTTGGTATAACTGCCGCTAGATTGTTTGAATGAAGGAAGCTAAGACAGCCTGGCTTTCTTCATTTTTAGTTAAGATGTCAGTAACACCATAACGTGCTGTACTGTTGTTCAGACTGCTCAGCTCTTCCTGTAACACCACGAAGCTCAGGTGATCATGGGTGCAATCACTGGTTACCCAGTCTTAACGCTGAGTAACCAGTGATTAATCATGCTGCAAGTTAACGCTGCAGCATGATTTAGATTATGAATTGTCACCTACCCACCTTTCTCCAGATAAGGCCTCTTTTGATTACTGCCAGAGGGGGCTGTATCTTCCTTTATTTTTTTACTGCACTGAAAAAAAAATGGGTACACTGGGACAAATAATGTTATTCACCTAGTTAAGATGTTTAGAGAGTTGAGACAGTGAGTTCTTATTATGATAGTCTGGAAAAGATGAGAGAGTGTTTCAGGTGTATAACTCTTAGAAGCAACTATGCTAAGTGAAAGTTGATTAATTTTTGGATTGCCTCATAATTTCTTTGGAATGCTAAGCCACAAACTTCTCAGTTATCCTTATCACTCATATTTAAAATTCTCAATGTAATTGAGAATTCTGATTTTATTTTAGAACATTTTTTGATAAAAAAAATAATAATAATAAATAAATCTGTTTAAATCTTAGATTATTTAATTCATGCTTAGCATCTGATATGGTTTGACAATGCTGAATTAATTTTATGAATGACTGGAACACTAGCTTCTTTGTCCTCTTAGGCAAAATACATTTTGACCTAAGAGGACAATACCGAAATTATACTTTCCATACATGTGGTATTAACATTCAGATCAGTGTTTTATAAAACTATTAGGAAATGATTATTCTTTATGCTGATAGTTTTATAGATATACATTTTTAATTGAACATAAAGATTTACAAATATATAAGTCCTTAAATAAATTAGTTACTTTCCAAATTGAATTCTTGTAGTTTCTAATTTTGCTTATATTTAATCTTATATGAATATTGCTTATTGTTAAATATATTTTTACAGATGAAAACTTCTCAAAATATAGGTAAGTATTCATTAAAACATTGTTAATATAATATTTGCTAATACCTTAATGGAAAATGATAAAATATAGGCCGTTTGTAAAGTCACTGAATCTGTGGAATTGTGTTGTATCCTTGGTTATGCTTGTTGGAACATATAATTTGGTTAAAATGTAGATTGTAAACATAATAACGAATGGACCACAAACTATACTCATGCAGTAATACTATTAACTTACTGAGTAAGCCATGGAATTAACTCTATAACAGAGCTGCTTTATTATGGAGAGTCATTGGTAACACAGTGGTTATAATCACTTTTCTCTCACACTGTGTGGAAAAGGGCTGAGTTTGAATCCTGTTAATGATATGAGGAATTTTTACTTTTTTCCCTCCTACAATCGGGCTGTCAAGGGGCGTTTGGTTAGTCAGTGTCAGTCAAGGGTCACATGAAACATAACCTTAGTTGCTTTGCCACTTACACACCTAACTTGTTATAGAGGGATTTTTCAGACTCAGTTCCAACTTGGAATGGCAGAAGAATATTTTAAACAAAACAGCACAATGGCATACATATCTCTGGCAGCACAGTAAAGTGAAAACTGTCTTCAAAGATTGCATGATCTCCAAGAGAATCTGGCTGCCAAAATCACCAAACCTCTAACCTCTTCTGATTTTTTTCGGTTAGGTTATCTTAAAGATGGGTATTTGTGAAATTGACTATTGAAATTGACATTAGGAAATACTTAATAGTTTTATAATAGAAACTACAAAATAGTTTGTCCTTCAGTTCTTTAACACTCTTAAGAACTGAGGAAGAGTTCAACTGAGATTAATTAATGACATTCCTCTGTATGTGCAATTATATGGATTCAGCAACTTTAAAAACACCCTGTATTGTTTACTGATTAAATACATCTTTTACATTTACGTTGTTTGTTTTCATATGCTACTCAAGTAAGATTAATTGTGAACTGGAGAACTTAGCATTTTCTATGTCTGAAATTGGTTATTCAGGAAAGTTGAAATTTTTTGCCATAAACGTAATTTTTCAGATGGGGGAAAGAAAGAGGGAGAGGGAGAGGGAGGTGTACCCATACATGGAGTAAGGCCAGAGAATTGAGCAGGTTGTGATATTCTTGAGTTTGAATCCTGTAAATGATATGAGGAATTTTAATGTTTTTTTCCAACAATGGGGCTGTATGGATTCATATTGAAACATATCGAATCTCATTAATAGTGAGTAATTCAAAAAAATCATCTATTTGCTGTTGTAGGATGGATCTAACAGATTAGATTATCAGTTATTGTTGATATATATGACTAATTCAAATTTCAAAGATTATGAATATTCTTTGATCTGGATGACCTATAAATTTAACAATTTCGAACATAACTGGAAAAATTTATTTTGATGATAATAATGAAAGTACAGTAAACCCTTGCTAGCCCAGATTAATTGGGGGGATAGGTCATCCAGATTAAGCAGTAATTGAGATTAGTGAAGGAAAAGATAGCCCTAAAAGACAAAAACTCTTAGAACACAAATAAATGGAAAATTTAATATAGGTAGTGCGGATGAAAATAAAAAAAAAAAAAAATATATATATATATCACTGTAGAGCCTTTATTTAAAAACTATAAAAAGACAATACATTTATCCATCGATAGATGTATAAATGCATTGTCTTTTTATACACTTATCAGGTGGCATGGGCATCGCACACCAGTGCCACTTGATCATTCCTCTTAATATCACTTAAATACAGCTTCTTCCAGCAAGACTTCTTTTGACTTTTTTTAATGTCTATTTGATACACTGCTTTTATCACTCCCCACATTGAATTTTAATGTATGTTTCCTCTCTCTCTCTCTCTCTCTCTCTCTCTGCATAGTCAATCAGCGTGCAGTCAGAGTGACTCATCTGCCTGCCTAAATCCCATGTGTTTTTCAAAGTACTCACAGAATTTTTCATATTTCGATCCAGATTATCCAACATCTGGATTAACCGTAACTGGATTAGCAAGGGATCTCCTTGTATATACAGGCGCCTCCATAGCCAGGTGGGAAGGAGCAGCAGTGCGTAGCACACGCTTCTTGATTAGACCGGGGTTCGAGCCAGTCACCACCAAATACGGAGGATGCGGAAAGGTCAGGGAATAACCACCGCATATCCCGGAGCAATATGGCCTTAGTTGCTAATGCTCCTAAAAAAAAACCAAATAACAAATAACAAATAACCTTGTATATACCAGGCAGAGAAATGGAAATGTATAATTCTCTTGTTCTCAACATTTAGTACGAAACTAAACATTGAGATGGAAAGGTCATTTCACACTATATATTCTGATAAATGTTTATGATGCTCACTTTGTGGCTAATTGACAAGGTTTTTTTAATGATTGTAACCTGTTTGTAGAGCATATTGCACTGTTATCTCTGCATCTAGTTTCACCTTGGATTGTTTGTTTTCCATCTTGCTAGTTTTTGTTTTAGAGTTGGAGGAAGGTCATCTAATAAGCATCTGCTTTTTGCTGTACATTAGGCTTAATTTCTTGTGGTTTTGCCAGTTTGGCTATGGCTTTTTCAGATGGTATTTTTTTGTAGGTGCAGCATTTACAAGGTGCGAACAAAAAGTTTGAGGACTGACTCTATCTTGAAATTGCAACATCATAGCAAGTTGGGACTTGTTACAACATGCCCAATGACTAATCTAGTCATAATGCATGAATCACCTGTTTATCTTCAGTCAGTCTGAATTAGTGCCTGTTTATTAGAAGTCAGTCTGAATTAGTGCCTGTTTATTTAAAATATGTGGTTTTCATATTTTAAAATAAGTGATTTTACTGAGCAACGAATTTGCATCAAGTTTTGTTTCAAATTTGGGTAAAGTTAACAGAAACCCACAAAATGTTAAAAATAGCTTCCAGAGAAGATATGTGTCATTTGAAGACTTTTCAGTAGTTCAGAAAGTTTAAATAGTACTGCTTGTCTGTCAAAAACAATCCTTGCTCTGGCCACCTGTAAAACTTCAAAAACCAGTGATTCGTTACTTATGCTTCATGATCTGATCAGTAGTGATTAGATCATGAAGCATGATCATGTTAATTATCTGCAAAGTTGCTAGTGAAATTGATATTTTTTGTGGGAATATATCAATAAATTTTAACACAAAATTTGGGATGTGGTGTTTTGGCCAAGTTCTTGCCTCTTGTCTTCAGTCATTATTGGTGATGAACTGTGGATGTATAACTATGAGCTGGAAACAAAAACTCAATACTTTGAGTTTTTGAGTTCTACAGTGAATGTATAATACTGCTCAGAGAAGGTGGGAAGAAATGCTTCAAAACCTGTGTATTCCTTGTTGCAGTTATTGGTGATTTTATTATTTTCTCACTATATATTTGTGTAATATTTTATTACCTGTACATTAGTCACTGCTGCTTGGCATGTACTGTCTCCTTATATTCAATTTTTTCCCTACGTCTAGTTTTTATGAATTTTATTTTCTGTCTTATGTTTGTGTGTGTCATGTATATCATGCATATACATTTATATAAAATAAGTTCTCAAAAATTTGATTTCTGCACATTGTGAAGAGTTAGCATTGTCATTGAATTTGTAATGGCATGTGATGCAAGAAAGCGAGCTTATATAGCATCAGCCAAAAAAAAAAAAAAAACCCCCTCCCCATTTCACCCATCCATTCACTCCAAATGCTTGTCTAGTTCTGCCTTGAACTTATTTAAGTTTTAGACTTCCACTATGACAGAAGGAAGTTTGTTCCAACTATCAACCACCTGCTGGCTAAAGACAAATTTCTGCACATTTATTCTACAATTGCCTTTCCTCACTTTGAACTCTTGTTAATCTGAGCAAGAGGAAGAATCCCATCAGCATTGTGCTTGCTCAAACCATTCAAGGCCTTATATACCTCAGTTAGATCACCTCGCAGGTGCCTAGTCTCCAGACACTGTAATTTGCAGAACTTAAGTCTTTCTTGGTAAGAGCAACCCTTTGTTCCACTCACCAATCTCGTTGCGCTTCTCTGTACTCATTCCAGCAGCTCTACATCCTTCCTAAAATGAGGCCTCTGACTTGTATGAAGTACTCAAGGTTTGGCTTGACCATTGCCTTATACAAGGGGACAATGGCCTCCTTATTCCTGCTAGAAAAATTTCTGTATATCATTGACAAGACACCATGAGCTACTCTTGCAGCTTGTCTGCAATGCTCAAAAAACTTAATATCTGATTGCACAATTACCCCCAGGTCCTTTTCATTCTCTACTACCCTGAGTGTAGTACCACACAGTTGGTACATTACTCTGGGGTTATTGCTACCCATATGCAGTACTTTACATTTGTCAATGTTAAACTTCAGTTGCCATCTCTCAGCCCATCTGCTTAACTTTTCTAGATTCTGTTGTAGTAGTATACTATCATTACTGTCATTAAGAACCCTGCCAATCATCATATCATCTGCAAACTTAGACATTAACTCTGATATACCTTCATCAATATCATTGATAAATACAGGAAACAACACTGAACCCCTGTGGACTCCACTAATAACATTAGTCCATGAAGAGCAGTGTCCATTGATTACCACTCTGTCTTCTGAGAGATGATAATAATACTTTGGAGCCTTAGGGGGTAATTCTGTTTTCAGTATATTTAGACAGGGTTGTAGTATTGTTAAGAGAAATAATTCACGTCTTTGAACACAGGGGTGGCCGGCCAGCCAGGATAGCCGGGTGGGTAAAGTGCCTGTCTGGCAACCCAAAGGTCGTGGGTTTGGATCAGAGTAGAAAATGCAAAAAAAACCTTGGGAGGTGCAATATGGCTACAGAAGCTGATGTGCCAAAAAAAAAAAAAAAAAAAAAACCACAAGGGTGTGACTCCTTGAAGTTTAATGTCATTATGTGAAAATCGTCTTATCTCTAGCTACCTATGGTAGGTTAATCATGAGTTTGTTTTTTCCATTTAAAAGAGCATAAAAAAAAAAGCTCAAGAATATACAGGGAAGAGAATTTAATTTTGTTTCTTTTAGTTAAGTGATATTTTATGCATAAATGGTCTGCTTAATGTCTTTCGTGTTTAATAGTAATTCTTTAAAATTCTTAATTCATTTATAATTAACTTATAATATAGAATAAAAAGACTTGTATTTTTTTTTTTATTAAAAAAAAAAAAAAAAAAAACTTTTCCTGAACTAACCTGGTCTTTTAAAATTTATTCTAGGCACGGATCAACACGAAAATCTTTTCCTGGAAGCCCTAAGAATAAAAAAGAACTATTATTTACAGGTTTATATTGCTTTTCTTTTCTTTATTACTATTTTATTTGTTTATTTATTTTTTTTGTTAAACCATGTATTCAGAAAACATCTGCAATCTAGATATTAATGATAATCATTAAAATTGGCAATTACTACACTCCATAACCACCAGTTTCCTATCCTTCAACTATCCCTTAAAATCCTTGGAAAGGTGATCATACAGCAGACAAGGATTTATATAATCATGGCCTTGTCCAGGGCCATGCCAAGGCATTTTAGTATCTGGGGCAGGAATGAAAATTTGCGCCCTACTGTTAATCATGTCAGCTATTTAATCTTTCTTTTGGCAGCTTTTAATCTGAGGCAAGAGCCTCGTTTGCCTCACCCTCGGCACAGCTCTGGCCTTGTCTACTGTCTTTGAATTAGTGAATACTGCCCTGCTCTTCCTTCTGTGATCTTCTTCTACTTTGCTGAAGGGAATTTACTGCCTCCACTCAGCTTCTTTTGAAAAGACAGTTGAACTTCTTATTTGACTTAACATCACAGAAAATCTGTTTTATTATCCATCTCTCTCTCTCTCTCTCTCTCTCTCTCTCTCTCTCTCTCTCTCTCTCTCTCTCTCTCTCTCTCTCTCTCAAGTACTATAAATTTCACCATTTTCAAGTCTGGCTTATAGACCACTGTGCTTTCCATTTGATTCTAATCCTTTTTGGTAGTTTCTTTTAGACTTAAGATGTTAATCCTCTCCTGCATGTGAGTTCTTCAATAAATCTCTGACGATTTCTTTCTAGCCGAGAGAACTATATTACAGAGAATTAATTATCTTTGAACATTCACTTATGTTTCCTGATGAAGAAAAAGAATGTAAACTTTATTTCAGTGTGTTTATTTATTTTATTTTAGTGTGTTAAAATATCATTAGTGAGTGAACGATTAGTGTTTGACAAGACTAGAGTATATCCACATTAGAACTGAGCTGTTTCTTTATCTCTGCATATACAAAACATACTGAAATAATTCCATGTGATTATTCCTTTTTATCAGTGATAAAGTTATGGCATAATTTTTTTTATATTCCAGTCTCTCTCTCTCTAAAATGGCACAGCACTCCTTGCAGCCACATGCCAGTATAATATATGTGAAATGTAGAAGCAAATGTTTAGCAACAAAAAGTTTAAACATTCACTGTAAGCTTAACAATAAAGCATATTTTTAAGATTGAATTAAACAGTAAAAATGAGTGAGATAAATACAAAAAATGTGTCAGATACTGATAATTATAAAAAAAATGTATTAAATATGGAGCTTCATGTATAGGTAGATAATAAATTGACAGCTCTTTCTGAAAGAATTTATACACGTGAAAGATGAAAATGACAAAAATTTTTTGTATGCAAAAACAAAAGACTTGCTTGGCATCTTCCTAGATGGAAATAGTTATTTACAGAGGTTTTGTTTATGATGTAATAGGGTTCCCACTCATCTCGAAAATTAAGAATTTGAAAGTTATTCAGTTCTCAGGGAAAATCTTAATTATGTATCGTTGTCATTAACGTTGCAATACTCATGGAAAGAATCTTCTCAAAATCAGACAAGATGCTTTGGTCTTTTTTTGAACTATTAGAAATGGTTAGTATTGATCTTTTATTTTATTTTCCAACTCCCAGGATTTTTGTTAGAAAAACAAAAATCCCAAGGGTTTTTTTTTTTTCCATATCTTTTTTTTTGTGATACCTATTCATTGAATTTACTAATTCAGATTTTTCTTATAGTATTAGTATTAATGGCAAATGCTGCAAAGGAATAATCTTATGTAGCATCAGAAAAAAAAAAAAGGAAAAAAAAAGAAAAAGAGCAAGAAGAAAAAATTCTAATCTACCTCATCTGTCCATCATCACCTCAAATAATTTGTCCAATTCTTCTTTAAACAAATTATTACAATTATTAACAAAATCACAGAAAAACAAAATCCCAAGGGTTTTTTTTTTTTTTTTTCCCCCTATAATTTTTGAGATACCTATTTATCGAATTCACTAATTCAGATTTTTTTTATAGTATTAGTATTAATCGTGGCAAATGTTACAAGACAACAATCTTATATAGGATCATCAAAAAAAAAAAAAAAAAAAAGAGATAGAGAGAGGGACTGAAGAAAGAAAAATCACTAACCCACCTCATCTGTCCATCATCACCTCAAATAATTTGTCTAATTCTTCTTCCTTAAATTTATTCAAACTACCTTCTTCCACAATGTCAGATGGAAGTTTGATCCAGCAGTTACTCTGAAAACAAATTTTCACATCTGCAACCTTCCATTTTCAGCTTAAATGGATGGTTGTTAATCCATTTGAGTAAATTAAAAAATTAGATGATAATCATAAACACTTCATTCAGGTTTCCTCACAGGTGCCTAGTTTCCAGATGCTGCAATTTGCAAAACTGAGTCTTTGGTGGTAAGAGTATCCTTTGCTATCCCTGACTAATCTTGTTTGTGCTTGTTCCAACAGATCCACATCCTTGCTAAATTGGTGCTATCCAACCTGTAGGCAGTATTCAAGTTGGGGCCTAACCATTGCCTTATACAATGGAAGAATCTCCTCTTTGTTCTGCTTGCAAAATTCCTATATATCATTGACAGAGCCCCATAAGCTGTCTTAGCCACCCGTCTGTGCTGCTCAGGAAACCATGTCAGACTGTACAATTGCATTCGGTTACTTTTCCTTTCTATACTACCTTCTTCAGGTAATTCTCCAGTGGGGCAAAGACAACTTAGTTGATTTCAATCCTTCTAAAACTCAGCCTTGTCTTATATCTTGTAAAAAGGATTTTTCTGCTCCTATGCTTATCTTTGGTGACACTCCAATTTCTAGGCAAAATGATATATCTCTTTTGGGGATTACCCTGACTTCTAATCTCTCTTGGCACAAGCACATTACAAATATTGCTTCCTCTGCATCTAAAAAACTTGGTTTTCTCTTTTGCTCTCGCCGTTACTTTTCTTCCAAACAGCTACTCACTCTGTACAACTCGCAAACCCGCCCTACCGTGGAATATTGTTCCTACATCTGGGGTGGTGCCCCCAAAACCTCTCTCAGGCTTCTTGATTCCATTCAGAAGAGGGCAGTTAGGTTAATTAATGATTCTCTCTAACAGAGTCTCTCCACTCGCTGTCTCATAGACGTACCGTTTCTGCTGCATGTATCTTCTACAGATATTTCCATGGGCACTGTTCTTCTGAATTGGCTTCTATAATTCCCGCTCTCTCTTTCAAAACAGTCCGAACACGTGCCGCCACCAGCCAACATCCATTTACTGTCCAACTTCAAACTCACAGAACCAACTTTTCATCTTCCTCGTTTATTCATTGAACTGCCGTTTTCTGGAACAATCTTCCTTCATACATATTTCCTGAAAATTACAGTGTACAGAAGTTCCAAGTCCAATGTCAACAAATATCTTCTTTCGTCTTCCCAACCTCCAACCCAAGCACGGTACTAAGTACTATGTTTGTATCTTGTGTTTGGGGTCTACATTTAAAAAAAAAAAAAAAAAAAAATCTTGAATGCATTACTACCACCCAGTTGGTATGCTATTCTGGGATTACTGCTTCCTATGTGCAGTACCTTGTATTTAGCAATGCTAAACATCAGTTGTGGTTTCTCAGCCTATCTGGCTATTTTTTCTAGGTCTTGCAGCATCATACCCTGATTTTTGTCATTAACCACCCTGACCACCTTTGTGTCATCTGCAAACTTAGACATTCAACTTAATGTCTTCATCAGTATCATTAATAAATATATTGATATATTGATATAGTAAAGGGCCAAACATTGCTGAGGGACTTCACTAATAACATTAATCTAAGAAAAGCAATATCCCTTAATAACCACTCTCTGCCTTATGCCACCATCCCTTTATCCACAGAAGTAATTTGTTTCTAATGCCACAGTTCTCCAGTTTGTTTAGCAGTCTTTCATTTAGAACAATATCAGAAGCTTTTCTGAAATCTAATATATGTCAGAATTATTTTTTGCATACAGTTCCTTTGTTACTGCCTCATATTCACTGAGATTGGTCAGAGATCTCTCTTTAACAAATCATGCTGTGACTGCCATATAACTGCATTCCTGTCTAGATGGTCTTACATTCCTTCTTTAGCCAGTGACTCCATTGTTTTCCATGGAATGAAGGTAAGCTTACAAGTCTGTAATTACTCACTTCTTCTTCCTTTGATCCCCCTTTATGAATAGGCAAGACACTTGCACATCTCCAATCCCTAGGTACCTCCCTTAAATCCAGGGATGCTCTCATAATTATGGCTGAAGGTTTACTTACCTCTTTTGCCACTTTTTTAAATGTAATTGGATAAATTCAATCAGCACCCAGATGCCTTATTTACTTTTAGCTTCAGCAGTTTATTGTCTATTTTCCCCTCAGTTATCACAAAATTATTCAGCTCCCAGTTATAAGTTGATACTTCTGGTCATTTGGCCTATAACATACATCTGCTCTCATTTTTCTTTTCCCAGTGCTATATTTACACCAAAATGACTCAACATTACACTGTCCACCTATGTCAACTGGGTGCACTGCCTTGGAGTCTAATCTCTAGAGTCTTATAGATAACTGTTGGAGAAAATAATCAAGGTTATTGCGGCAGAGAATATGTCAGCTTACTAAACATGATTTAATTTCACATATACTGATTCACTAGTGAATTCAGTGTTCTGAGTGTTGAAAGGAACTAAATGACAAGGGAAAAGTAAAATGTAAAGTCTGCAAAAAAGTGTTTGAACTTAGTAATACAGATTGCCAAGCAGTAGTTATTAGCCATTCCAAAAATGTACCTTGTAATGAAAATTAAGCAACATAAGTTAGTGCGTCTCTGAAGACTTATTTTTCTTCTGGTGGAATGGTTAATGAAGAAGAAATAAAGTTTCAAGTTACAGGAGAAAGATGCATGAATAGACTTTTCAACTCTTGCTCTGTGCATCTGATACTGAAGAAAAGACTATACTGTCTACTTTAGACAAAGCAAATGAAGAGTTTGGATTTCTAGTTCATGCTTCACTTAGTTAGTGCAAAGTCAATTTTCAGCTATGATTAATTTTGTGAAAATATTCAAACAGCAAAGATTTTATGGACATTAAGAATAATGATTGGATATGTCTTCCAATCAATTATATAACGATTGGATATGTCGTTCAATTTTCAGAAAGGGTTGGGAGAAATATATAGAAGAATATTTAAAGATATTATGATAGTGCAACAGTTTACCTTTGGTCTCACAAAAGCTTTTTGTTTAGCTTTGTTAAACAAGGAGTATGGATTGGCTCCTTACTTCACATGAACTCAAATAGATGGTATTTTATGGTGTTCTTTTGTGGTGTATTTTGATGTGACACTAAAAGTGGCTTAAGGATGAGCAAATGGTCATTGTCTTAGGTACTGATGATGATGGGAACAAAGTAAGCATTAATTTTATTTTGACCCTGCCTTTTTTGGGCCATGCAAGAACAAAAGACTTGCTTGACTTATTCATAGATGTATTTGCCCTATTTTCCACCACAAAAATGATTCAAGTTTCATTGGATGACTCAATGTGAATTGCACTCTTGTCAGTGAGATGTTTAAGGAGCTTGTTTCTGATGAAAATGAACCAGAACTGTAACAGCTTGGAAGCTGTAGTTTTCATGTTGACTATGGCGCCCTTCAGTATGGTCACAAAAAATCTTAGTGGCAAATTAACGAGTTTCTCAGAAATGTTATTTAAAGTTTCACCTCTTTGCCAAGCAGATTATGCAAGTATATGGTAGATGTGAACTTTTTCAAGTTTTGTACAACTTGATGGTTTCAAAACTCATTGACCTTGAAGGGCTTGTTAGTGTACTCCGATTTGAAGAAGTTTTTTCATCAGACCAAGCACTTAAATCATCAGAATGTAGTAATAGTAATTGTGGCATGTGATGCAAGAAAGCAAGCATATGAGCTTATGTAGCATCAGCCAAAAAAAAAAAAAAAAAAAAAAAATCACACAACCATTCCTTCTAAATGTTTGTCCAGTTCCTCCTTATATTTATTTAACTTATCAACTTCCACAACGACAGATGGGAGTTTGTTCCAGCAATTAACCACCTGCTGGCTAAAGGCAAATTTCTACACATCTATTCTACAGCTCTCTTTCCTCAATTTGAATTTATGTCCCCTTAGGAGTATAAATTCAAATTGAGGAAAGAATCTAATGGGAAGAATCCCATTAGAATTCAGCATGCTCAACCCATTCAAGTCCTTATACATTGCAATCAGATTACCTCGCAGGTGCCTAGTCTCCAGCTGCTGCAATTTGTAGAACTTAAGCCTCTCTTGGTAAGAGAATCCTTTCATTCCCCCTCACCAATCTTGTTGCCCTTCTCTGTACATGCTCAAGCAAATCTAAATCCTTCCTAAAATAAGGCCCTCAGACCTGTACGCAGTACTCAAGGCATTCCCTTATACAGAGGGACAGTCACCTTTTCCCTGCTAGTATAATTCCTGTATATCATTGACAAAACCCCATGACCTGCTCGGGCAGCCTGTCTGCATTGCTCAGAAAACTTCATATCTGACTTCACAATTACTCCCAGGTCTTTTTCATTTTCAGTGTAGTACCACACAGTTGGTATGTTCCTCTGGGGTTACTTCTACCCATATTCAGTACTTTGCATTTGTCAATGTTAAACTTCAGTTGCCACTTCTCAGCCCATCTTCTCAAATTTTCTATATCCTGTTGTAGCAGCACACTGCCATTACTGTAATTAACAATCCTGCCAACCGTTGTATCATCTGAAAACTTCGACACTAAGCCTGATATACCTTCATCAATATCATTGATAAATATACAAAACAACAGTGGACCCAACATCAAACCCTGTGGGACTCCACTAATAACATTAGTCCACGAATAGCAGTGCCCACTGATTACCACCCTCTGTCTTCTCCCATTCAACCATCCTTTATTCATTGTAGCAACTTACCCTTAATACCATTCTGCTCCAATTTGTACAGTAGTCTTCCTTGTACAACAGTGTCAAAAGCTTTCCTGAAATCCAAGTATATGATATCAAAATTATTTTTTGCATCCAGTTCCTTAATATCCAATGAAATTTGTCAGATAAGACTTTCCCTTAACAAACCCATGCTGTGTCTGAATTATTGCTGCAGTCTTGTCTAGATG
The DNA here is from genome assembly GCF_048544385.1 of Mastigoproctus giganteus. Taxonomy (NCBI): domain Eukaryota; kingdom Metazoa; phylum Arthropoda; class Arachnida; order Uropygi; family Thelyphonidae; genus Mastigoproctus; species Mastigoproctus giganteus. The sequence continues at coordinate 62,147,834 of NC_143579.1, read as the reverse complement.
ATCCTGCAATGCATCTTTAACCAGTGACTCCATTATTTTACCCAGAACAGAAGTTAAACTGACTGGTCTGTAATTACTCGTGTCACCCTTTGATCTCCCTTTTGTGAATTGGGGATACGTTTGCACATCTCCAGTCCGTGGGGACCTCTCCTGAGTCCAAGGATGCTCTCATAATTATGGCTAAGGGTTTACTTACTTCCTTTGCCACCTCCTTTAATATAACTGGATAGATCCCATCCACCCCCAGGTGCCTTTCTTATGTTTATCTTCAACAATTTCTCTTCCACTTTGCTCTCAGTTATTACAACATCATTAAGCACCCTGCTACAATTTTATAACCTTCTGGCATTTTAAATCCTTAATAACTCCTCGTGTGAATGTAGATGCAAAATACTCATTCAGTTTGTTTGCTCTCTGAGCAGGATCATCAATAGTCGAACCATCGATATCAAGTGGACCAATCTGATTCATCCCCTTCCTTTTAGAGTTTATATAAGTAACGAAATCCTTGCTATTTTTATTAGCATCCTTTGCCAAAGATTTCTCGTAATGTCTTTGCCTTCCTAACCTCCTTTGTGACTTGATTACAGACTAGCTTATATCTGCCACAAGCTTCTGTGTTGCCTGATAATTTATGTGCATCCGATGCATTTTCTTTCTCTGCCACGAGTCTCATTAGTTCATTTGACAACTATTTAGGCCTAAACCTTGTATTGAGATTATTAAGAAAGGTCTTCATGATCTCTTTGCCTATTGAAATTACATTTTTTCATTGCATTTGCTGCTTCATTTTAGATGTTTCTGATAACATATCGAACTCCAAAGCCTTTTATTTCCCCCCCTTTTTTTCTCTCCATAATTTACTGGAAGAAGCTGGTTTAAAAGATTTAATGGATAGATTTATTGAGAGAGAGAGAGAGAGAGAGAGAGAGTTCTTAGATGGAACAAAGAGTAGTTTCAGGTTAATGCAGATTGATATTAGAAAGACTTGGCAACCTAGTATCTATGATGCTCATCATTGAAATTGTTCTCTATGGAAAGAACAGCTGTATTTACCTGAAAATTTGCATATGTAACTGTGAACTTATAATGAATTAGCATATGTCATCTTGACTGGTGCAGTTGATAACTGAAGGAACTATACAAATTTGTGTAAACATTAGCAGGAAAACAAAATGGTGAGATAATGACCGTCTTAAGAGTGTTTATCCCACAAAGGCATTTAAAAATGTAGTAAATGATTATTTGGGAAACTATAAGCATCGAGATTATGAGAATTGTGAGTGTTATGCTAGAGAAGTTCAGGAAACTAAGCTGTAATATGAGTGTGAAGGTCTCATCTCAACTACTTCTCAGAAAATTTAGGTAGTTTAACTGAAGATCAGGTTAAAGATTCCATTAGGATATAAAAGAACTGTGAAAAAAAAAAAAAAAAAAAAGTGTCAAGGGGGATATGTCAGTATATAGGGGTGTTGAGAATCATAGTGATGCAAGTCAGTAATTTTTTATATATATATATATATATATATATGAGCTGTTCATATTTCCTGCCTTCTGTAGGTGGCCACTCTTTAGTTTCATAGCAAAGTAAGTCAAAGTTGCAGTTCTAACCAAAATATGTCAGCATTTATTTTGAATAGTTAACAATATGAGCAAAAGGTTTAGAATCATAGTGAAGTGTCTGACTTACACCATTCTGTTCCTAAACAGCTTGTATGATGGAGGTTATGTCAAGTTTGCATTTTTGTAGCAAGATGTCTTTTCATTTTTTTGTATTTCATGTTTTCACATAGCAAGATGTCTTTTGAGTTGAAATCTCAATAAATGGGGATTTTAAGTTGAAATCTGGAGAAATGGAGCACATCAAGAGGCCAACCAAGTAGAAGCATGCCAGGAAACTTCCTTCACATCTAGAAAACGTAAGAGTCAAAAAGAGCTGTAGCCAGAAGACTTTGCAATTCAGGTGAGGCGTATGTGAACTCAAAAGGAACACAAGTTGAGTGTAAGCAGTTTGAAAACTTAGATTGTGGTTGTAAAAAAAATATGCATAGAGTCCTTAACATAAGAGGAAAGGAAAAAGCGATGTGATAATTTTATATCCATGGCCAATTTTTCTCGACAGAATGCATATTTATGCAATCTTATACATCATGAACCTATAAAGAAAAGGTGGCCTCGGAATGGCATTTAGGGAGGAAAGCAACATTTCAAAGTCATTACACTCAAAAAGATAATCTGAACAATAAGTTCCTCAGCCCTAGCTTGAACGTAAAAAAAAAAAAAAAAAAAAAAAAAATGTATGTGCTTTATTGTGAATGATGTGAGCAAAGAGAGACTGAACCTCTTAAAGAGTATTACTATAGACATGTCTTCAACACAGAATTTAATTTACATTTTCACTTTCCTTGAAAGGACACTTGCAAGGCCTGTGGCAAGTATAAACTGTCGATTGATGTAGAAAAGGACAAAGAAAGGACAGCTGATTTGGAGGGGCAACATTGGGCAAAAGCAGAGAATGCAAGAAATCAACTAAAGGGCTGGGAAAAGGCCCAAGGAAATTCCGACAGCTATACAATCATAATAGATTTACAAAAAGTCCTGCCATTCCCAAAATTAACTTTTTTTGAGGCCTGCTATAGGTGCAATATGTACTGTTATAATTTAGGTTTGCATGACACCACAAATAACCTTGGCTACATGTACGTTTGGGATGAGACCATTGCATCCAGAGGTTCACAAGGGATTGCTTCTTACCTGACTAAGCATATTAAGTTGAACAAAAAAAAAAACATGTGATGATATACAGCGACACATGCACTGGCCAAAATCAGAACATCAAGGTATCCTTATCGTTAATGAAACTGATTCAAGAAACTTCAGTTGAAGTCATAGAATTCATAGTTTCCGGGCTGCTCTTACCTTCCAAGTGACTCGGACTTTGGGCTCATTGAGCAAGCTGGGAAAAACAAGATTATCTGTGTTCGGGATGGATAGTATAATACTATGAAGTCTACCAGAAGACACAACAGATTTATGGTTCTAAAGATGCAACAAGATTACTTTTTTGAAAACAGAAGCTCTTGAAAAAGGCATAACAAAATGGAAGAAGAATGTTGAAGGCAAAAATGTAAACTGGTTGAAAATACAATGGCTCCATTATGAAAAAGGAAACCCCATTCCCGATTTTCTACAAGTGAATATTGGATGAAGACATCCCTTCAGGGAACTGAATGTCAAACCCAATAAGGAGGGTTGACCTAAGAGCTTGAAAAGTACTGAACAAGAAAAGTTGTATGATGGTCCTAGAGTGCTGAACTTTCTAAAGAAAAGAGACATGCTATACCTTCTCAAATACATTCCCCAGTTCACCCTACCTGCTTTAAAGGTTATTAGAAGCTCAACAGAAAGTTCATGATCTAGGTCACTTATCTGACTATGAGGAAAAAGAAGATGAAGCATAAACAGTAGTTTGTGGTGACAGTGTTTTATGATTATAGAATTAGTGATGACCTTAATTTTTTTTAATTTTGCGACCATCTTTTACATTATAATTAAAAATATTATGTTCATCTTAGCTTTTTTATGATCATTCTGCAACAACTAAGACAATCTCAACTATTTTGACAAAAAAAATCCCAATGTGCCACTGCTCAGGTTTTTTAAAATTTTGTTATAGTGTAGTTTTTACAGGGAAAAATATAATCTCTTCTGTATGAAATCATAGTTTTGATTACACAGTCATATTCTTACAGTAATTTACCATTTTAAAATAGGTAAACTACTTAGAAACATAATGGTGTAAGTCAATTATATAAACACTGCTGACCAAAAAATTGAATATTAACAAAAATTGTCAAGCTCATGTAAATTTTTAAAGTTTTTTAAACCTCCATGTGTATCACAATTCATTAAATTAAATTTGAGTTTTTTATGAATGCAAACACAAAACACCTTGTTCTCAAAAATGAGAATAGGCTGACTTACACTACTATGAATCTCAACCCTAGCTATCTTATGAATAGGACCAGGGTATGTCTGCCAGGGGCAAAGGTTGATGACGTTGTAGAGCGGATATCATCTTTTAAGGGCACAAAAGGTGATATAGTTGTACACGTTGGCACTAATGATATTAAGAGTAGGAGACCGGCGGAATTACTTAGCAAGTACAGGTCACTGTTGAAAAAAAGCCGTGAATTAGGGTTGAATTTGAAAGTGTCTGCAATTCTGCCCAGACACGATAGGAGGGAGTATATGATGAGAGCCTTGTCGATCAATTCGGCCCTGGAGGGATTGAGCAGGGCTCAAGGGGTAGAATTTTTTTCAGCCTGGACTGTACTTGTTAACAGGAGAGATTGCTTCTACAGGGATGGGATACACTTAAATAGAAAGGGTGCAAAAATTTTTGCTGATGCTGTCGAGGCAATGTTAGGTGGGTCGGAAAACTGCTAGTTGGGGGGGGATACAAGGACTAATAGATTAACAGTAGGCACTGGCAGAGGTGGAAGTGATTCTTGCACTGCTTCTATTGAAATGAGCAGAAGCCTGAAAAACAAGATGCAGGATATTTCGGAGACTGCTGGGAGTCATTGCGGTACAAGTAAACACATGGGTTGTGTTAGGGTAGCTAAGAATAGAAACAGGTGCATGTATACCTGCGTGTACACCAATGCTAGGAGTTTGGTAAATAAATTTGATGAATTTGAGGTATTGCTCAAAACATCAAAGGCAGATATTGTTGGGATATCAGAGACGTGGTGTCACACAGATATAAGTAATGCGGAACTGGAATTTGGGGAATACAATGTGTATAGAAAGGATAGACAGGACAGGAGGGGAGGAGGGGTTATGCTATTAATTAAGAAACACATAAAGTCCAAGGAAGTGAAGCCAGTCGACATCGATGGACAGGGCAGTGTCGAGTCAGTTTGGTGTGACATAAGCATAGGGAAATCAAAATTGAGAGTAGGAGTGTGCTATAGGCCTAATCACTCTGAGGAGTATAATAAGATATTGTACAGGGAAATAGAGTGGGCCAGTAAATCAGAGAGTCTTATAATGGGGGATTTTAATTTCCCAGATATTGACTGGAATTTGTGGTTTGTCACTTGCACACTAGCAGGGCTTTTGTGGATTTATTGGATGATTGTTTTCTACATCAGCATGTTCGTGAGGCAACAAGAGGGAGCAATACTCTTGATCTGATTATCAGTAGTGATTCTTCATGCATTAAGAATCTGCAGATAAATGAACCACTAGGTGGCAGTGATTACATTGTGTTGAAGTGGGATTTACTCAAGGAGGTAACTACCATCAGAGGTAAAGGGAAGGGTTTTTGTTTTCGTAAAGGCAACTATGATGGTCTGAGACAGTATTTAAATTCTATACAGTAGGACCAACTGATGATGTTACCAACAGCAAACTCAAAATGGGAAGCATTCAAGGAACTAATCTTGGAAGCTACCAGGCTTTACATACCAACTAAGAAATATTGTTCAAGGTTTAGGCCTAAATGGTTGTCAGATGAACTAATGAGACATGTGGCAGAGAAGAAAAATGCATGGGATACATACAAATTAATGGGTGACATGGAAGCCTATGATAGATATAAGTTGGTCTGTAACCAAGTCACAAAGGAGATTAGGCAGGCAAAGGCAGACTACGAAAAATCCTTGGCAAAGGATGCAAAGAAAAACAGAAAAGAGTTCTTTACATATTTAAATTCGAGAAGGAAAGGGATGAATCAGATTGGTCCACTGGATATTGATGGTTCAACAGTTGAGGATCCTGCTCAGGTGGCTAACAATCTAAACGAGTATTTTGCATCTACATTCACGCATGAGGAGTTATTCAGGAAGGAGAATGATGTATGTAGGTAAAGTAAACATTGGCAGTGAGCTGGATGATTTTGTAATAACTGAGAGGAAAGTGGAGGAGAGATTGTTGAGGATAAACATAAAAAAGGCACCTGGGGTGGATGGGATCTATCCAGTTATATTAAAGGAGGCAGCAAAGGAGGTAAGCAAACCCCTAGCCATAATTATGAGAGCTTCTTTGGACTCAGGGGAGGTACCCATAGACTGGAGATGTGCAAATGTAACCCCAATTCACAAAGGAGGATCAAAGGCTGACACAAGTAATTATAGACCTGTTAGTTTAACTTCTGTTCCAGGTAAGTTAATGGAGGCACTGGTTAAAGAAGCACTGCAGGATCATCTAGACAAGAATTCAGTTATAGCTCAGACGCAGCATGGTTTTGTTAAGGGCAGGTCTTGCCTGACCAATTTGATTGGATACTATGATGTAGTCACAAAAGAACTGGATGCAGGGAATAACTTTGATATTATGTATTTGGATCTTAGAAAGGCTTTTGATACTGTTGCACATGGGAGACTGCTGCACAAATTGGAGCAGTGTGGCATTGGAGGCAAATTGCTGCTATGGATAAGGGGATGGTTGAGTGGCAGAAGGCAGAGAGTGGTAATCAATGGACACTGCTCAACGTGGACTAATGTTATTAGTGGAGTTCCTCAGGGTTCAGTGTTGGGTCCGTTGTTGTTTTCGGTGTTTATGAATGATATTGATGATGGGATATCAAGTTTAATGTCCAAGTTTGCAGTTGATACAAAGGTTGGCAGGGTTGTTAAGGACACTACTGACGCTATGCTGCTGCAACAGGATCTGGAAAGGTTGAACAGATGAGCTGAGAGGTGGCAAATGAAGTTTAACATTGACAAATGTAAAGTACTACATATGGGAAACAGTAACCCCAGAGCAACATATCAACTCTGCGGTACTACACTGACAGTGGTGGAGAATGAAAAGGACCTGGGGGTAATTGTGCAGGCAGATATGAAGTTCTCTGAGCAGTGCAGACGAGCTGCAAGAGTAGCTCATGGTGTCTTGTCAATGATATACAGGAATTTTTCTAGCAGGGATAAGGAGGTGATTATTCCCTTGTATAAGGCAATGGTTAGGCCACATCTTGAGTACTGTATACAGGTCTGGAGGCCTCATTTCAAGAAGGATGTAGAGCTGCTGGAACGGGTACAGAGAAGGGCAACAAGATTAGTGAATGGAACAAAGGGTTGCTCTTACGAAGAAAGGCTTAAGTTTTGCAAATTACAGAGTCTGGAGACTAGGCACCGGCGAGGTGATCTGATAGAGGTGTATAAGGCTTTGAATGGTTTGAGCATGCTCAATGCCAATGGGATTCTTCATCTTGCTCAGAATAATCACCTCAGAGGGCATAAATTCAAATTGAGGAAGGACGGATGTCGGATAGATGTGCGGAAATTTGCCTTTGGCCAGCGGGTGGTTGGTTGGTGGAACCGACTTCCATCACTTGTTGTTGAAGTTGATAGCCTAAACAAATTTAAAGCCCAACTGGACAGGTATTTCGAACGAACGGAGGGGTGAAATGGGAGTGGGTTTTTTTTTTTGGCTGATGCTGAATAAGCTTGCTTTCTTGCATCATATGCCTCTACTAATGCTAATGCTAATAGTAGTTAGCTATCAATATGATAGCTACTACTGCTGGATGCTAAAAAGAGGAATAGCCACCGAAACCAGCTGCTTTAAGGAAGCCAGAAAGGTGCAAGTTTAGTCTGGTGTACAAGAAATCCAGTTTGCAGCCATCTATGCTTGATAGGGGGAAATCATTTCTTTTTCTTTTTTTTTCCATTTATAAAAAAATTCTGATATGATGGATCAAATTTCGAGTAACTTTTGAAATTTCATTAAAAATGTAGTTCATATTATTTATCAGCAGTAAAATGTCAAAGAACTCTTAAAATGCAGACTCGCATTAATAATAATGAAGTAAACACCCTTATACCACATTACCACATACCACATTAGTAGAGGCACATGATGCAAGAAAGCAAGCTTATACAGCATCAGCCAAAAAAAAAAACCTTCCGATTTCACTGATCCATTCATTCCAAATGTTTGTCTAGTTCTGCCTTGAATTTATTTAAGCTATTAACTTCCACAACAACAGATGAAAGTTTGTTCCAGCAATCAACCACCTGTTGACTAATGGCAACCTTCCTCACATCTGTTCTACAACTGTCTTTCCTCAATTTGAATTTATGCCCTCTCAGGCGATTATTCTGAGCAAGAGTAAGAATCCCATCAGCATTAAGCATGTTCAATCCATTCAAGGCCTTATACACCTCAATCAGATTGCCTTGCAGGTGCCTAGTCTCCAAAAGCTGCAATTTGCACAACTTAAGCCTTTCTTCATAAGAGCATCCCCTTTGTTCCCTTCACCAGTCTTGTTGCCCTTCTCTGTACTCATTCTAGCAGCTCTACATCCTTCCTAAAATGATGCCTCTGACCTGTATGCAGTACTCAAGGTGCTGCTTGACCATTGCCTTATACAAAGGGATAATCACCTCCTTATCCCTGCTTGCAAAATTCCTGTATATCATTGACAAGACCCCATGACCTACTCTGGCAGCCTATCTGCACTGCTCAGAAAACTTCATATCTGACTGCACAATTATCCTAAGGTCTTTTTCATTCTCCACTACCCTGAGTGTAACACCACATAGTTGGTACATTTCTCTGGGGTTACTGCTACCCATATGCAGTACTTTGTATTTGTCAATGTTAAACTTTAGTTGCCACTTCTCAGATCATCTACCTAACTTTTCCAGATACTGTTGCAGTAACATAATGTCATTACTGGCGCCTCCGTAGCCAGGTGGGAAGGAGCAGCAGTGAGTACCACATGCTTCTTGATTAGACCGCGGTTCGAGCCCGTCACCACCAAATACGGAAAGGTCAGGGAATGACCACCGCATATTCCGGAGCAATATGGCCTTAGTTGCTAATGCTCCTAAAATCCAAACGGCAGAATGTCATTACTGTTACTAACAACGATACCAACATTTCGTATCATTTGCAAAGTTTGACATTAAGCTTGATATACCTTCATCAATACCATTGATAAATATACAAAACAACAATGGGCCCAACACCAAACCCTTAGGGACACCACTAATAACATCAGTCCACATAGAGCAGTATCCATTGACCACCACTCTTGTCTTCTCCCACAAATGATAATGTAGCAAGAATTTTATTGAGAATACCTTAGTACATACTCTTGATGATTAAAAGGTTATGATAGGAAAGGAGACAATACTATAGCTTGTCACCAGGCCTTGCAAATACATTAAGTGTCCAGCTGCCAGAAATCAGCTATTACAAATGCTTTCTACACTTGTAAGTCCTGATGATGCGACATGGTTTTTCTCAAATTGCATTATTATTGTTTAAGATTGCATTGCATGGTTAAGCATGTAAGGCTCTTGTTCTAGATTATTGAAGAGCATGTTTTCTGGCTAAGTATTGTCTCAGAGCTTATACTCTTTGGACAGTCAGTAGACTAGCTAGTCCATTTAATTGTCACATACAATATCTGCTTTTGGGGGCTCTCTGGAATTTGGATACCCTGAGCACGAGTGAGGTAGGATCATACAGAAAGAAGTCTTTGACTTGAGGGGTGCTACCTTTACTAATGCAGAATCCATTCATGTTCCTGTCTTCTGGCTTGGATAAAGGAATTTGCTTCTTTCTTTTAAAGGTTTTCCAGAAAAATCCTAGGTAAGCTAATGTTTGAAATCATCCTGTTCTGTGATGTTTTACTGTTTCAGATATTTTAAGTACTTAATTTACTTAATGACTTTAAAAAAAAAAAAAACCTCTCAGGGAAGAACTGTTGCCAAATTGGTGGGAATCCTAACAGTGTGATGAAGTTCCCAACCTACTATGACTGTCAGCCTTTGTTTTGCAATTGGAGGAAAATTGTGCATATTGCAATTTCCAGTGACTGAAGACATGCTTTCAAACTATTCAGTTAAATACATGGAACTTATTTTTCAGATATTTCAAGTTTAATAATGAAATAGCCTCTTTATTATAATGACTCATAATTACCAGAAACTTTTATTAATAAACCTTTTTTATATTTTAATTGCTAAAATGTTAATTTCCATAATCTTTATGAGATAGATTAAATGTGATATTCTTACCATTAGCAGCCAAATTGAAAATAAAGTTTAAAAAATTCAAACAAGAAGTATGTCAATCCATGCTGACATGAAGTTTAACACCAGCCATTCTAAATGTTAAGGAAATAGATAGTCCACCGGCCTATAAAGTAAATAGAGTAACTGGAAGAAAGAGAGGAAAAACCCAAATGCCAATGAGATGATAGATGTTCATTCAAGTATAAAGTTAACACAGGTGAAATAGATAAAATGTCTAGAATAAATTTCAGAAGTGAAAAACTCGGGCAAACCAGCGAGACAGTATGTCGCCTTTACTGGTCTAAGACTACCACAAGCTGAAATGAATTTAGAGAAGATTAAAAAGGTCAGCCCAATGGAGCGAGGATGGAAGTTATGCATTGTATATAAAGAAATAAATAGAATATACTTGATGGTATAGAAAGAAATTTGGTCACTGATGTTCCATGTCTTTGTGGGAAAGTTTAAAAGGCACTCCAGCAGGAATAAGAACATATTTTAATAACTCCTTAACTCAGCGTAGTCTAAGATGAGTAGATATAGATCCCACATTATGGCAGTGTGTAAGCAAATATATTCCTCACAAGTAAAGCAGGCGCCTCCGTAGCCAGGTGGGAAGGAGCAGCAGTGCATAGCACATGCTTCTTGATTAGACCGGGGTTCGAGCCCGTCACCACCAAATACAGAGGATGTGGAAAGGTCAGGGAATGACCACCGCATATCCCGGAGCAATATGGCCTTAGTTGCTAATGCTCCTAAAAACCAAATAACTAACTAACTAACAAGTAAAGCATCTGATGCTGTAAAAAAAATGTGAAATGAACTAAAAACAATGCACACAAATATAAATACTGATAAACAGTGCCACTAGTGAGGAGAGAGAGTAACAAATTATTTTAAAAATTAATTTGTTAGTTAATTACTCTCTTTGAAATGTGATTTAAAAAAAAAAAAAAAAAAAAAAAATGGATGAAAAGCACATCAGGCAGTAAAGTCAAATACCAAGGGTACAATCACACACTAGCATAAAATATATATAAGAGAATGGAATAGACTAGAAAAGACATGTCAGACCTAATAAAGTTAAGTAAACACAGCAAAGAATAAAATTGAGACATGATTTTGGGCATATTTGATAGTTTAAAAGAATTTGTAAATAGATAAAATAAATTAGAAAATTTAAATAAATAAAAAATATGTATATATTAAAAATATAGATGAAAGCCTGCCATATGTGATTTGCACAACATGGCTGAGTTAGTCTGTCTCAGACAAGGGTATCATGGTTTTTTCCCCTCCCAGAAACTTGGGTTTTTCATCCAGCAAATCAACGACAAAATGAAAGCAATTTACTGACATATTATAATAGGTGCAATATGTCCTAAGTTGCTGATGTGCCTAAAAGCCTACTATAACAACAGCCATATGTGAAACAGAGGAATAACTGTAAGAAAATTCCAGAAGGGGAAACTCAAATAGCCAGTGAGAAGATATGTCTCTTTTACTGGCATACAGTTATCACAACTATAATATAAATTTAGAGGGTGGCAAATAGTGAATTGTAGAAAAAGTAATGGATGAAAGGGGCACAAAGCAATAAAGTTGCTAAACTTGGCATGGGAAGCAGCAAAGACTGAAATATTTAGGGCAATCTGACACTGACTTGAGCAAACGTAGGAACTGAATTAGAATAGAAAGAGTGTTACAGAAGTGGCAATATCAAAAAAAGTGTCAGAAAATGACTGTAAACTCTATATATGGTATTGAGTGAAAGGGTGAAGAAGGTTAAATTTATAGATTAAATTAAAATCCAAAAAACAACAGGAAGTGTTGCCATAAATGTGGGGAAAACAAGTTAGGTTACGGTGGCAGGAAGGGGAAGGAAAAAACAAAGTTCAGATAATAGCAGGCACCACTTTTAAAAGTAACCACATGGAGAAGAAGAGCTTATATTATCAGAATAAACTATAAATTCCCTTTATTAGAGTAGGAGTGAAATAAATGTAATATTCTTGCTATTGCCAACCAACTGGGAAAAAAATCAACCAAAACTGTTTGTCACTCCATGTTGGCTTAAAGTTTAACACCAGCATAGCAAATTTTAAGGAAATTAATGTCTGCCCATATATATATATATATATATATATATATAATGAATAGAGTAATTTGAAGAGAGACAGAAAAGTGAAATGTCCATGAGGTGGTTGCTTTTCAGGCATAAAGTTATCACAAGTGAAGTATGCAAGATGACTGGAAGGGGGGGGGGGGATGTTCCTCCCCAACCTTTTTTTTTTTTTTTGAAAAGGTAATTTTCACACTCCGTGATCTATCCAAAAAAAATTTAAACCAAAATCATATTTCAGTCTGCCAGGCCATCTGAGTTCCTTTTAATGTTAAACAATATGCTCTCTGTAATGCTACAGTAGAGTTATGATACTTGAACAGTAAAGGATGTCATATGCCTTAAAAAAACTGAAACACAAATGCTATGCCTTGTGGTAATTGATATGTTAATAACATTAGTAAATGATTGTAGATCTGTTCCAATATTCGCATTGCTGGGATAGGTAATTAATTTAAGATATTAGTATTCTGATGTCATTGTTTCCATATATAGAAAATGAATTAAAAAGTGAATACTCTTTATTAAATTATTCTTGTATTTTTAATTTCATTAATAAATGATTTTTATTTTTAGAAGATTATGCTGAAATTGTGGAGGAAGGAGATTATTCAACACCAGCAAGTAAGTTATTTTATATGAAAGATTTAAGATGTCTTTAAGTGCCTTGCTGTTTTAATCACTAAGAAATTTTTCAAAATTATATTAAAACAATAAAACCATTTAAAATCAACTGAATTCATTAGATTTTATATTAGAATACCTACTCTGGAATTGGGATCTAGGCAAAGCAAGTTTTAAAGTAGAAGTAATTCACGAATTTCTCTAACTTTGTATATGTACTTGTGAATGAAGTCTAAATGACACACTGAATTTCCCTAAACCTATGATACAAACTCAGTTTGCCTTATTGGTGGAATGACCATGGTTCACTTTTATGTCAAAAAAATTTTAACAAATAGAATTTTTTTTTTTTTTAAAGTAATAATTATTGGATGAGAAGAAGCTGCTTAAAGAAATAAAATGTATCACATCATGATCATTGAATTTCTTAGTGATCACTATATATCATAGTATATCTATTGTGCTTATTGATGAAGCAGTTTCAAATCTGCCTTCCAGGTAGACCTAACTCACTATCATTTGAAATCTGTGCATAGCTTAAAGCAAATTATAGTTATCAAATTTAGTCTAGACAATGAGAATGCCTGCATATTATAAAATAGGGGAACCAGCTTTTTTATACCTCCACACATTTTTGCATCTTATTTTGCAGTTATGCAGTACTTGTTTTCTGTGTTTGTAGGCAAGGCTGGGGAACACCTACTACCATTTGTAACCGAGAGTAGGGAATTATTATGTTTTGCTCAACCCAACACTCTGAATCTTATTTGTTTTCATCAGCATAACTGGATATGTGGAAAATGCAAATGAAGAATGACTTGTAATTGGTGGAGGTGAAGACAGAAGCACTGCTTCATTAAAGAGATTAACAGATTTGTTGAAAGTATTCATTGCTGTTAAAAATAGATGACATTTTGTAGATCACATGCCTGTTACATCTTAACTAACTTTTCTTTCCTTGTCTTAAGATGTAGAGGAAGTTTTGTAACCACTCATGGTACATAAACAGAGAGACTTTTTTCTTCTATATTTTTTATAATGTTGGAATTTTATAAATCATACAAACTTTACAGCCATTGTATGTTTTTATTTTTAATTTCTTTCAAGATGTCAACATCTCTTTGTTGGAACCAGACAACAAGAAGTATGAGAAGATTTATATCTTCACTTAAAGTTGTTATATTTGATTAAATGACATGTCATTTGCTGTTCCATAGCTATCAACACACTGAATTTTTTTAATGGAGAATTTTTTTTTTTTTTTTTTTTTTTTGGACCATTCGCCTACTCACTGTCCTAACATACTTTACTTCCTCCTTTTTTCACAAAAAAGCTGTAAAACTATGGCATTGCCATTATATTTGGAATTTTTCTAAAAAAAAGTGAATTTTGCATGAAACTGAAATGTTAAATATACTGTAATGTGAATTTTCTCTGTGCATGTGGTATGAAGTTTAATTTCAAAGCCAAAGTCTGGATTTTAGAAGATGTCTTGCTTTTGCTGTACTTTCTGAAAATCAAAGGTTAGCTGCTGTGCTGTTTGAACAAATTAAAGATTATAAAGTACTTAACATGTTGCAGCAAGAATCCATTGTTAACCGTTTTCTACTAATCTCTGACTGTTACACAAGTAATCTGCCTGGATTGAAAAGACCCAAATAGAAGACTCAAAATAAAACTTTATAGCATGCTGGCATTTGTAAAACTTTCTTAACAATTTTTCCCCCATGGTAATCTAATCCTGCTGGTTCACAAAACCATTTTGTACTGAGTTGTAGTGATTTTGTTTTTATTATATTTATTCACTTATGGGTTTTTTTTTTTTTTTTTTGTTCATTTGATGCTGACTTTTGGAAGTTTATAACACAGCTTCCAATAAAAAAGGTTTTGTAACCATACAATTTCAAAAAAACAATAAACAAATGAAAGATGCCCACAACACAAGTGCATGAACGCTGAGATTTCAATTAGGCATCCATTTTCACAAGCATTATAACATGACTGCCAGTAGATAAATTTCCTTCAAGTTTTGTTAGCAGATAAAATATCATTGAAGAAAGAATCATGTGAAGTGGAGCCTTCCATGGAATCCTCAATTTGAGCATTAGCATTAATTGAGACATATGATGCAAGAAAGCAAGCGTATACAGAATCAGGCAAAAAAAAAACTTTCCCATTTTGTACATCCGGTCACTCCAAATGTTTGTCTAGTTCAGCCTTAAATTTATTTAATCTATCAACTTCTGCAACAGATGGAAATCTGTTCCAGCAATCAACCACCTGCTGGCTAAAGGAAAACTTCCGCACATCTATTCTGCAACTGTCTTTCCTCAATTTGAATCTATACCCCCCACCCAGGTTCTTAGTCTGAGCAAGCGGAAGTATCCCGTCAGTATTGAGCCTGCTCAAACCATTCAAGACCTTATATACCTCAGTCACATCACCTCGCAGGTGCCTAGTCTCAATCTGCTGCAGCTTGCAGAACTTAAGCTTAAGTTCTTAAGCCCTTCTCTGTACTCGTTCCAGCAGTTCTACATCCTTCTTCAAATGAGGCCTCCAGACCTTCTTATGTAAACTCTAAAAGGAAGGGGATGAATCAGATTGGTCCACTTGATATCGATGGTTCGATTGTTGATGATCCTGCTCAGATAGCAAACAAACTGAATGAGTATTTTGCATCTTCACACATGAGGAGTTATTAAGGATTGAAAATTCCAGAAGGTTATCAAATTGTAGCAGGGTGCATAATTATTTTGTAATAACTGAGAGCAAAGTGGAGGAGAAATTGTTGAAGTTAAACATAAGAAAGGCACTTGGGGTGGATGGGATCTATCCAGTTATACTAAAGGAGATGGCAAAGGAAGTAAACAAACCCTTAGCCATAATTATGAGAGCATCCTTAGACTCAGGGGAGGTCCCCATGGACTGCAGATGTATCCCTGAATTCACAAAGGGGGAAATGGAGGTGAGTGCCCCTCTGTATAAGGCAATGGTCAGTCCATGCTTTGAGTACTGCGTACAGATCTGGAGGCCTTATTTTAGGAAGGATGTAGATTTGCTTGAGCGTGTACAGAGAAAGGCAACAAGATTGGTGAGGGGATGATGGCATCCTCTTACCAAGAGAGGCTTAAATTCTGTAAATTGCAGCAGCTGGAGACTAGGCACCTGCGATGTGATCTGATTGTGAGGTGTATAAGGCTTTGAATGGGTTGAACACTCTGAATTCTGATGGGGTTCTTCCACTTGTTCAGATTACGAACCTAAGGGGCATAAATTCAAATTGTGGAAAGATAGATGTAGAATACATGTGCCGAAATTTGCCTTTAGCCAGCGGGTGGTTAATTGCTGGAACAAACTTCCATCTGTCATTGTGGAAGTTGATGGGTTAAATAAATTTAAGGAGGAACTGGACAAACATTTAGAGGGAATGGTTGTGTGAATTTTTTTTTTTTTTTTTTTTTGGCTGATGCTACATAAGCTCATATGCTTGCTTTCTTGCATCACATGCCACTACTACTACCACCACCTGTATATATTACTCAAGGTGTGACCTGACCATTGCCTTATACAAAGGGATAATCACCTTTTCCCTGATAGAAAAATTCCTCTATATTATTGACAGGACACCATGACTACTCTTGCAGACAGTCTGCACTGCTCAGAAAACTTCATATCTGCCTGCACAATTACCCCCAAGTCCTTTTCATTTTCTACCACTCTCAGTGTAATCCCACAGTTGATACGTTACTCTGGGGTTGCTGCTTCCCATATGCAGTACTTTACATTTGTCAATGTTAAACTTCAGTTGCCACCTCTCAGCCCATCTGCTCAACTATTCTAGATCCTGTTGCAGCAACATACTGTCATTAGCAACCATGCTGGTCTGCAAACTTGGACATTAAGCCTGATATACCACATCAATATCATTAATAAATACAGAAAACAACACTGAACCCTGGGGGATTTTACTAATAACATTAGTTCATGGAGAGCAGTGTCCATTGATTACCACGCTGTCTTCTCCCACTGAACCATTCCTTTATCCATAGCAGCAATTTGCCTCCAATGCCACACTGGTCCAGTTTGTGCAGCAGTCTTCCATGTGCAATAGTATCAAAAGCCTTTCTAAGATCCAAATATATGATATAAAAATTATTCTTTGCATCCAGTTCCTTTGTGACCACATCATAGTATCCAATCAAAGTGGTTAGACGAGACATCACCTTAACAAACCCAATCTAATCTGTGTTCGAGCTATAAATGAAGATCTTGTCTTGATGATCCTGCATTACTTCTTTAACCAGTAATGCTATTATTTTCCCCAGAACAGAAGTTAAACTAATGTAAAACTAATGTAATTACTTGTGTCGTCCTTTGATCCTCCTCTGAGAATTGGAGTCACATTTGCACATCTCCAGTCTATGGGCACCTCCACTGAGTCCCAGGAAGCTCTCATAATTATGGCTAAGGGTTTGCTTACTTCCTTTGCTGCCTCCTTTAATATAACTGGATAGATCCCATTCACCTCAGATGCCTTTCTTATGTTTTTCTTCAACAATTTCTCCTCCACTTTCCTCTCAGTTATTACAAAATCATCTAGCTTAAAAGGCCTCCATAGCCGAGTGGGCAGGAGCAGGAGTGCAGTAGCACACGCTCTTTGAGTAGACCGGGGTTCAAGCCCCTAACTGCTGAATACGGTCGATCTGCCAACCCGCACTGGACCAGCGTGGCAGATTATGGTCCATTTCCCTCAGCATGAATTGTTGAGGAGACTTCCATCCTGCAGTGGGTTGATAATGGCTGCACTTTACTTTTTTTTTTTACATCTAGCTCACTGCCAGAGTTTAATTCACCTCTGGCATTCGCCTCCCTGAATAATTCCTCATGTGTGAATGTAGATGCAAAATACTCATTTAGTTTGTTAGCTACCTGAGCAGGATCAACAACAGTTGAACCACCATATGTCAAATGGACCAATCTGATTTATCCCCATCTAGAGTTTACATAAGTAAAGAACTCTTTGCTGTTTTTCTTTGCATCCTTTGCCAAGGATTTCTCATAATCTGCCTTTGCCTGCCTAACCTCCTTTGTGATTTGGTTACAGACCAGCTTATATCTATCATAGGCTTTCGTGTTACCTGTTAATTTATATGTATTCCATGCATTTTTCTTCTCTGCCACATGTCTCCTTAGTTCATCTGACATCCATTTAAGCCTAAACCTTGAACAATATTTCTTAGTTGGTATGAAAAGCCTAGTAGCATCCAAGATTAATTCTTTATATTCTTCCCATTTTGAATTTGCTGTTAGTAACATCATCAGTTGGTGCCACCATATAGAATTTAAATACTTTCTCAGACCACTGTAGTCACCTTTACGAAAAATCCTTCCTTTACCCCTGATGGTAGTTACCTCTTTGAGTAAATCCCACTTCAGCACACTGTGATCACTGCCACCTAGTGGTTCCTTTATCTGCAGATTCTTAATGCATAAAGAATCACTACTGATAATCAGATCAAGATTATTACTCCCTCTATTTGTCTCCCGAACATGCTGCTATAGAAAACAATCATACAATAAATCCACAAAAGCCATGCTAGTGTTGTGTGATCAACCCACAAATTCCAGTCAATATCTGGGAAATTAAAATCCTTCATTATAAGACACTTTGATTTACTGTCCTACTCTATTTCTCTTATTTCATTAGGCCTATAACACACTATTGCTCTCAATGTTGCTTTCCCATGCTTATGTCACATCAAACTGACTCAACACTACACTCTCCAGCCATGTCGACTGGCTGTACTTCCTTGGATTTTGTGTTTCTCAACTAATAGCATAACCCCTCCTCCCTTCTTATCTTGTCTATCCTTCCTGCACACATTGGACTCCTCAAATTCCTTTTCTGCATTCCTTATATCTGTGTGATATCACGTCTCTGATATCCCAACAATATCTGCCTTTCATGTTTTGACTAACACCTCAAATTCATCAAATTTATTTACCAAACTCCTAGAATTGATATACATGCAAGTATACATGCACCTGTTCCTATTCTTAGCTACCATTACACAGCCCACGTATTTACTTGTTCCTCAGTGACTCCCAGCTGTCTCTGAAATTCCCTTCACCTTGTTTTCGAGACTGATCTTTATTCCAATAGAAGCAGTGCAAGAATTACTTTCACCTCTGCCTGTTAATTTATTAGTCCATGTATCCCCCCCAAGCTAGCAGTTTTCTGATCAACCTAACATTATACCATATTTCTTCGATTCTAAGACATCGTCGATCGTAAGACGCACCTTAATTTCAGACAAAAAAAGCTTTGATTCTAACAAATAAATAAATAAAACACTAAAATAAATCTAACAAATATTTTTATTATAATAGAATTCAATTTACTATCAACAATAGTACCGGTATTTATCAGTAGGTATATTATTTATCACTTCCTTCTGAATCTTCTGAGCGTCAATATCTGCATCTGAATCAATATCAGTGCCTACTTCACATTCAGGGTCCTTCTGAGCCGTCGTTATCTTCATTATTCCACAATATATCATCTTTTGAGCCATCGAGAGTGTTGGTGATGCAGCATTTTTTAAATGAGTGCTTTACTATCTTTCTGGGATCAGCTTCCAAGCTGTTGATACCCGTTCTGCCAATTTTGATGCCGCCGCTTTCTTAATTTTTCTGGAAGGTTTCAGCAGAAGGTTGTTGGTCAACAGCCAGGATTCATGTTCCTTTTTCAAGTAATCCCTAAATGGTTTGTTGACTGAAACGTCGAGTGGCTGCAGTTGGCTAGTCATGCCACCAGGAATCACAACCAAGTCACCACATTTTTGCATGATTTTATTTTTGACACGTTCGAACAAATGTCCACGAAATGCATCAAGTACTAGCATGCTGGGCGGGTTACGAAGACTTCCAGCCAGTCTTCCATAAGCTCTGCCGACATCCATCCATTTTTTTGTGCACGCACAATAACATCTTTGGGGAAAATTTCATTCTTCGGTATGGTTTTTTTATTTGAAATTAAATATTTTTTTTTTTTTTTTTTTTTTTTTTTGATTTGGTAGTTGTTGGCGCATCGGCTTCTGTGTCCATATTGCACCTCCCAAGGTTTTTTTTTGCAGTACTTTGATCCAAACCCGAGGCGGGAATCGAACCCGCGACCTTTGGGTTGCCGGGCAGGTACTTTACCCACTCGGCTAGCCCGGTCGGCGAAATTAAATATGGTGGCAACTTTCGACTATCAGCGGTGATGCATAGCATCACAGTGATATGTTGTTTTTCATAGCCCGTGCTTATAATCTTGATTTCTTTAGTACCTTTAGCGTTGACTGAAATTTCGAGGCATATCGAAGAAGACTGGGGTTTCATCAGCATTTCCAGTTTGACTAAACTCATAGTTTATTTTTTTCCTTAATTTCATCACCTGTCGCTGAAAGTTAATCAGCTTCTGTTGAAAGTCTGTAGGAATTATTTGACAGATAGATGTTCGGCGCCTTAACGATAATCCCTACGACGCATGGGTCTGTCGCATCAGACGCGACTGCCTTTAAAAATTATTTTCTCTATTCTGAGGGACTTGGCAATTTCTCCAGCTTTCAATTGCATGGCTTGTCGAGTGATGGGTAATCCTTTTGCGCATGTCTCCATTAAAAAACGTATCACAGCTTCATCGACTTGTGGAAATCTTCCGTTCTTAGGTCCTGTAAAGGACTTGGTTGTTGCTTTGCACGAAAATATGGAATTGTGATCATTTCTCCAACGACGAACATTTACTTCACTAATGTCAAAATGTCAACCCGCAGCTCTATTTCCATGTTCTTTTGCATACGCAATAACTTTTCGTTTCAATGCAGCTTCGTAGTGCAATCTTTTTTGACATTTTAATGTGCAATAAGGGATCAAAATTAATGAAATACAGTAACTCCACTTCTTACGTACTTTCAAAGATACAAACAAAACTTCCTAATTTTCGCTGAGCGAGCTCCACTATAATGAAATAACGGTGGCTTCACATTTTGAAAGCACGTGAAATCACCCACGCCACTTTATTCTCCAATGGAATTGGAGAATGCGATAACGGTCAAACTTGGAGGAGGGGTTTCCATGTAAAAAACAAACGTGTGGTGCTGTGCAAAGCACGGGAAAATTTGAAAAAAAACTGCGATTGTAAGATTCCATCAATTCTAAGATGCACCCCATTTTTATAGACGTTTATGGGGAAAAAAGTGCTTCTTAGAATCTAAGAAATACAGTGTGTGTATATATATATATATATATATCAGGGTGGTCCCACAAGTTTCATTACTAGCCATGCAGCATCTAATGCTTTAGGCCCACTGGAGAACCGCCATGCCAATATTGCTGTGGCGCAACGGACTGTACTACACATAACACACTAGACCTTGATACTCACCATGGCACGCAACCAGCCACCATACAGGCTAAGGATAGATCTCCTACAAATAATCTCTTAAAATTCAACACCTGCAATAATACACGCTGTCAAACTTGCCCTTCTATGAATACCAAACATCTCACTAGCTGTGCTGAAGCTCCTACCTTTTGCCATGCTAGTGGCATCGTCTACCTTATCACATGCAATACTTGCGTTGCTAAATACATAGGACAAACTGGAGGTGAACTACACATTAGAATTAATACGCACAGATCACATATCAAAAATAGTGTCAACTTAAAAGACATAGAAATACAACATTTCCAGTTGCATAACTTTAATGACATCACTATCACCATTTTAGAAATAGAGCATAACTATAGCTCCAGGCTAGAATTAGAAAACATTAACATACTGAAATATAAAACACTCTATCCTTATGGATTAAACAGCTTATTTAATGGGCATTGTTACACCAATATATCAACAGATGCTTGTGTCTACAACCTATTCCACATGGTCAAAAGACCTATATTCAAAAATGTAAAAGCCACCTCTAACAATACATCCAATACCTCAAAAATACTACACACTAACATCATTACTCTGGGCAGATTTGCTGATGTATTAAGTTCATGGGACAAACCTATCATACCAGTTAAACATATACATGATACCATCTTCGGTTTAAAACTGAGTAAACTTAGAGCCTTAGCTAAAATCAATGCTACATATAACCATAATAACATACATCTGAATCACTTACTCAACGATATCTTTAAATACAGATTTAGTAAGTATTGTAAAGCCACCAATGAATATATTAACATTAAATTTAGCTATAATCTGTTGGATCATATAAACTTATGAATATATACAAACACAATCTGCCTATTAACAATTTAAAAATCAGTACAAGATTCAGTTACAATAAACCAATAGGTCTCACAGTCTGTAATTATAAGCAGGTTGCCTGCAACCTAGAAAGGAGTGATATTGAGGCCGAATGTTTTTGCCATTTGCCTCAATATCATGCTTATGTGGACAAAGATCACAAGCACATTATTACAGGTGACCTTAGCATCATTACTGAACCTGAACTACGCACCCTACTTTCCTATGGATTTAAATTTAGGCCCAGCACTATATGTAACACCAATAAGATGTATAAACAAATATACCAAGACCTCATGCAATTTTGCCTAAAATTAGCATATAAATATAATATACCATTAGAAGCTTTCCAAAAATGGATATCCCTTACTTATCAAACTATTTATAAACAGCTTGGTGTCTTACACAAAAATATACAGCCTGCCAAGACTTTTGACTTGGGCAAAGTAAAGCAACAATTAAAAAAGTTACAGGCTATGTTTATCATTACTACCATAGACAAAGCAGCCAACAACTACTGCCTCATATGCAAAAAATTCTATACTACCACTGTGCTTAACGAACTGAACCACAGTTCTACGTATAAACTGGAGCCCATTAAAAGCACCACCATTACAAAAAAATTACTGGCTATACATAAAAAATTAAAATTAAATAACCCTAACACTAATTTTCCATATGTATACTGTATACCAAAATTCCACAAAAAACCTACTTGTTTCAGATTTATTACCTCCTGCAGGAACAGTTACGCAAAAATTCCACATAAAAAACTGGTTGAACTACTAAGTATTATTTTTAATAACATTGACAATTCTAGAGTCATCCTCAATAATAACCCGATTCTGGAATATTTAAAATACAACAATCATACCACTGAACATGTCAGCACTTATGACTTCAAAAATCTGTTTACCAGTATTCCGCACGATAGTTTAAAACACGTTCTCAGTCACTATTACACAGAATATAATAACATATTACCATGCAAGCAACAATACTGGAATGACTTGATAAATATTTGCATCTTCAACAGTTACATCTACAATGGTACCAATATATACAAGCAAAAAACTGGGATTGCAATGGGTGCTTGTAGTTCCAGTCTGGTTGCCAATCTTTACCTACACTACTTCGAAACAAGTATTATCAAGGACATAACTTTGTACAGATACATTGACGATTTAATTGTTTTTAATCATCCCAACTTTCTCACCGAATTTGGCAATAATTACCCATCGGAATTAGAAATAGTTGCTACCAATAAAGATGGCACAAAAACAGCCACTTACCTGGATATTAACATACAGGTGCACAACAACAAAATAGATACCAACGTTTACGACAAACGTAATGTGTTTGGATTTAAAACTATTGACCTCACCAACTGGCATTCAAATATCTCATTAAGAATTCATAAAAATATAATCGTGTCACAGAGCATTAGAATAATTAAAATATGTAATAACGCTGAATATATAATCAGCACACTTATCGATTTTAAACACAGTTAACTGAGAACAGATTCCCGGAACGTTTCATTAATATAAACCTACATACAGCTATGTTGATAGCCTTAAACAAATACCATAATCACTTTGACCACTATTATATTATACCTAAAGTTTTGCGGAACTAACTCTTTACCCACTGGATTATTTACGGTTGACGGTTTCTACAGAGCCTGTACATATGTAAATAAGGCACTGCCTCAGAAGCATATTTAATACAGCTTACGCTCATTGAAAAAGTTGTACCTGTATTTGCTTCTGAAGTAGTAATTAATTCTTGGCTTCCCCCTTAGCCATTTTCTTCTTTCGCTTCTTATGAGAACCTCTTATCCTATTTCATTTCTAAATTTCGCCGCTAAATATTATTAATACCCCTTATTGCTATGTGCTAAGATTACTAGAGGGCGTGTGTGCTAAACTGTTTTAAACTAATTATTTCTCACCTAACCACATGTCAGTACGAGGGTGCTGGCACCCGCTATCTACGTATATAAATCAACACTTGCTCTACAACGTGGTTTTTTTCTTGTTTCTTCTTCGAGGTATGTCTGCTTCTCTCGCTATACCACGCTGTAAGTATCTAGGAACTAGCCTTTCCTGTCCACTTCATTTCCATAATATATCTTATTTTATTTTATTTTATTCTATACATTATCCAAATTTTGCTGCATTATACTATTGATATACCAGGATCTCTTGCTATAAGGGACGGGAAGTTACGCCCCCGGTATTATCCGACGTACAATTGCATTATTACCTTTCCTTTACTTTAACTATTTGCTATCTTCTTCTACTGTTCTTACCTCATGAACTATTAGAGTAATTTGATGGGGATTGAGGTACTATTGCTCTTCTTACACCCTATATCCGTTCTCCTCTTTTAGCTGTTGCTCCTTTGTCATCCACTAACATGATTGGTTCTCAACTACCACTATTATTCGTCTTTCTGCTTGATTCATTGTCTTGGCTATCGGTCGGGCTAAGGTCATCCAGCCTGTTAACTACCTCAAATTCGTCTAACTACCACAAAATTCGTCTAACTTTAACTTAGTTACCATCATTATAGTTATCCTTCTTTTTGGTATCTTTTATCACCATTCGGCATGGACTAACAGGCAGATGATATCAGAAACTGATAGCTCGCTAATTGTAGGAGGACACATTGAAGGGGTTAGCCCTTGATAAAGTCCCTTTCAATGTGTCACCTTTTTCCTATAATTGGCATGACATATGTATTTAGTTATTATTTTCTACATTTATGCTTTATTGATTATTTTGTTTTTTCAATATTTGTTATTTCCATTATTTATGCGTATCCTTACCCAGTTAGAACCATGGACTAGTTATAACTATTATAGCGTTTAGTTGCCACCAGCTTATATATACTTGCCTTTAATAAATTGCACGTTTAATAACTGCTCAAACAATAATAAGACTGATGTAATGTTCTATCTAGACATTCATTGATGGCATTAATCAGTTCTTCTCCTCCTTTCAGTTTTTAGTTCTTTTTATTGTATAATTTGCTATAATAACTGTTTATTTTGCCATAATAATTGTTAATTTATTTGCTATATTCATTATATATATATATATATATATATATATATTTAAATAATGGCTTAAAAGTTTAACATAAAAAAATAAAATAAATAAATATTAAGCTATCATTAAAGGCAGCAAAATGCACATTCTCCACACGAAGCCCAGATATATCTGATAATTCAAAATAAAACATAAGCCAGTAGTATGGCAAAACATGTAGAGTGAAAAATAAACAAAAATAATGTAAAATAAAATAAACCAAACAACTTATTACCTTTACTTCCCCCAAGCGGGGGAAGTAAAGGTAATAAGACATAAACAGTAGCCGATAGTCCCCCTATATAATTTAGCACTTTAAATCCAATTAATAAAACCGATATAGAATTTAAAATGCCAATTATAATATGATTTAGCGGTACCCCCCTCGAAGGTACTAGTTCCGAAAAATGTGAAATATCACCAAAAAGGGGTTAAAAGAACTACTAAAAGAAAAACAAAATATCAAAATAATAGACTGACCATTATGCCCCATATCGATGGAGGACCACGGAACTAATAATGGTCATGGAATCGCTGCATTTCAATCGCTATACAAATTGTCGCAAAGGCGAAACAATTGAAAAACCAAACCACCATTCCTCCTCCGATCGATTCACCAATGTAGAGGATTTGCATGCCGGTGGTCCTTATGCAGCGAGAAATAATTTATAGAACAGACAGCACTTTAGATCAGAGCCACAACACTTTTCGCTCTACATTTTTTGCCATACTGCTGGCTTATGTTTTATTTTGAATTATCGGATATATATATATATATATATATATATATATATACACACAGTCGAACTTCCCTATAACGAATTTGATAAATCCAGTGAAAAAATTCGTTATAGAGAAATTTCGTTATACAGAGAATATCTTTTTTTATTAGAAATTGTTATCTAATTAGAAAATGAAAACGAATCTACATTTATTTTTAATGTATTTTATTTCAAAAACATACTTATTTAAATTACATTTACACAATTTTCGCCAGTATCACAAATTAAAAAAATCTGTAATTTTCGTTTGCACAGTACAATTAAAAAATTGTCCTGATTCTCAAAGAAAACTTGACATTTATTCATAGCATTAAAAACATTATCAGGAACATTTTCACAAAACTCTAGACCCATACGAACCGTTAATCATTTCTTCGCGAGTTGGCTTTTCTACGGGTTGTTCTGATGCGTCATTGTTAATTTCTTCGTGATCATTGTCGCGTTTAACACTGTTCAGCAGTATTTCATCTTCATTTGGATGTTCTGCTGCGATCTACATAAACATAACTATCCAGTATTATTTCATTTTCGATGTTTCGGGGCGATTCTAATAATGTCCAAAAGTTTTTTCAGTTGTAAAAGGGGCAGTTCATCTTGTTCGACTTCTGTATTCAATGGAAATCCCGCTTTAGAAAAACAATTTTGAATAGTATATTCAGTGACATTGTTTGTCCAAACTTTTGTCAGTTCAGAGATGCAATTTCTAAGGTTAATTGTAACCTCCAAGTTTCTATTTTCTGATAACGCATTGACAATCTTCATTATTATTCTCTTTTGATAATTAAATTTGAAATTTTTAATAATGCCTTGGTCCATTGGCTTGAGTTTTGACGTTACATTTGGTGGTAAAAACAACTTTGCACTTTTAAGTTTGGCTGGATGTGCCGGACAGTTGTCAGTTACCAACATGATTTTCCTTTTTTTCTTTTGTTATACGCTTGTCTAGTTTTAATATCCATTCTTCAAAAATATCACTTGTCATCCATGCTTTTTTATTAAAAGGTGTAGTCAACTTCCAAAGATTTTGTGCCTCTAAAACACTTGGATTTTTAGTTTGATATTCCGACGACTAAAAGTCTTAATTTTTCACTTCCTGTCATATTTGTTCCAACTAGCACAGTGATTCTTTCTTTGCTTTGTTTTCCGCCAAAACATTTATCATCCTTAAAAGCAAGTGTTCTATTCGGTAAACATTTAAAGAATAAACCCATTTCGTCAGCATTAAAAACATCCTTACCCTCATTCTTCCAAAATCTTCTTTAAGGTATTGTTCCTTCAACTGTTGCAATCTTCTTTTGCTTACATTAACACTTTCTCCACAAATAACCTTTTCCGCAATTCTGTGGTGCTTCTTAAATTTATCTAGCCACCCAGTGCTCGCATTAAATTCTGTATGTCCAAGGGACTGCAAATTTCAGAGTTTGTTGCTTAATTATTAGGCCTGATATTGGGATATTCTTTTCACGTATCATTTGCACCCATTTTAGAACAGCTTTATCAACATTTTCATATATACACAACTTAATTCGCTTCTTGTCTGCTTCTCCTTCAATTGCATTTAAAATTGATTCTCGATTTTTTTTTTTAAATCGTAGATAAACTGCATGCAGATATGCCATATTTCTCCGCAACATCTTTTTCTTAAAACCCTGGTTAATATCATAACAATCTTTGCTTTATCATTAATACTTAAACACTTTCTCTTCGACATTGTTTTCGCAATTGTAAAAATTACTGGACTGCAGCTCTTGCCGATACATACACCGCAAACTTCGCTGCGCTGGCCATATAGTTGAATTGTTAGTACAGGTACCGCCTACTCAATGACGTTCGCTTGCCAATTCAAGTATTCAGTATCACTCCCTTTGAAGAAATATACGATTTTATGAATTTCTTTTATTCTGCTTTCGTTCATATATACACGAAAGAAAATTTATGATTAATGTATGCTGTATGTTACTTTTCAGAAAAAAAAAAAAAAATACAAGAGCATATAGCCTATGTGATTGATGACGAACGAAATTAAAAAAAAAAAAAAATCATGAAACCTGGGAGTCCAGTTAAACGAGAACGGACATATCATAATGATTGACATGAAGGTCACGTGGTACAATTGAGGTGAGAAGCGAATGTCATTCAGTAGGCATTACTAAAAACAGACTATGGTAGCATTCTATGTATTGCCGCCACAGCATGCTAAAGGTTTACCGCAGTGAATTTCGTTTTCCCCTGAGCCAACATCAATTTACAAATCAACCCTATTTATTGTAAAGTTTACGACCACAATTAAGAAAACCCATTTGGTTTAATAACTGTAACAAAAATGAAACAAAGACCTTCCTACGGGTGTCAATGGCCACAAGTGTTCACTAAAAGGATGATTATTTAATTCCAGATGATAATGCGCAATTTCGGAAGAAAGGAGGCAGTATATCTGAGCGGCTGTTTAAGCAGTAAATGCTTGAAAATCTTCAAAAATGCTTTTACTAATTTTTTTTAAAAATTTCTTATAGAGAGACTAATACTCCGTTATATGGGGTTAATTTTACATGTAATTTCGTTTCAAGGTGTGTTTCGCAAAAAAATTCGTAATATAGAGAAGTTTGTAATAGAGAAGTTCCACTGTGTATATATATATATATATATATATATATATATATATTATTATATATATTTTTTTTTCAAAAATAAAAATATTTGTGAGTCCTTAAGTATGAGAGTGTTCCTTATTGTTGGGAACAGAGAATGTTTTCCACTTCCTATAAATGAGAATTAGCAGATTGTGGCCTGGATAACTTAGAATACAATATTCCCAGGGTCATCTGAGAGTTAAATGTGCAATATGGACAGACTATTTCAAGAATAATCATGGTGTAAAACATTTTCCTACATTGCAGTTGTATCATTAAAATAGAAAAAAATTTATATATACAGTAGACTCTTGATTTTCCGGGATAGATGGTAAAAAACAAATCCCGGATAATCGATTTCCTGGTTAATCCAAAAATACAAAAGTCCTCGACATAACGTAATTATTATTGACAAATCTGAATTCAGCACATACTTGTTAATCTTTGACCATTTTCATATATTCTTATTAGTTTAATTTTCTGATCCAAATCGATCGCTTTCCTTTTCTTGGTAGATTTAGTTGTACCGCTGTAATTATTCTCTTAGTCGGCACCACGATAACTGTCAAAGTGAAATTTTCTGTAAAGAACTTCACAGGGTTAAGGCGAAAACTTACTATTATCACTCCGTGCGAGCTCACATTTTTATAAAGCACATTTCTTGAGGTCACTGCCATAAAATAATAAAAACAATTTGCGCTTTCTGTGTTATTGGGCTTTTCTGTCACTGCAATTCATTATAAATGGGTATTAAACTTTATCTTATTCTATTTGCATTAATACCTATACCTTCAATTGTGTGGGTTTTTATGTTATTATGTTGAAGTGTGCATCCCCTTCACAGAAATCTTCAGTCATGTAAAAAAAAAAAACTAAATAAATTGTAAGAATCTCTCTACTTTCCTATTTTTTTGCTTGTTACTCCGTATCTCACTTGTGCAATTTGTGCATGCCGTGATTGTCGTTATTGATTGCTTATTATTATTTATTTTATTATTATTATTTTTTTTTTTTTTAACTTTTACAATCCTAAAAAAAAAATTTACATAAATCACTAGTTGCGTAAGTCGGGGACTTACTGTATCGAAAAATGTTCGTCAACCTATGTAAAATATATGGTAATAGATATAAAACGAAAAAAACTTACATGCCCTACTTGCCTGTCCAATGCGATGCTTCCCTTTATTTTTTTGTGATGTTGATTTTAAATCTAATAGCTTGTCTGCACAGTGGTATCGTCACCGTCCTTCCCACACCGGGTTCAAATCCCGTCGATGACGCGAGGAACTTTAATGGGCTTTTTTCACTCTGTGGCTGAGTTAGTCGGTCTCAGGTGTAGGTTGCAAGGTTTTTTCCCCCAGAAACTAGGATTTTTAGTCCAGCAAACAGACAAATCGACCATAGAACACATGCAATTAACAGACATAAGACACAGCATGGCAGATGAATTTAATTATTCGGGTGGCCTAAATATAATATAATCATTATAATAAATCTAATAGCTTCCCTTTATTTTTTACGATGTTACGTGTATGGTTTGGTCACCAACATTATAATGATTCATTAGAGATTTAACGGATGCACCGCTTTCAAACTTTTGAATAATTTCAAGTCTTTGTTTAACTGAAAGCGCAACCTTTTTTGCGTTTACCCATCATTTTTGCTATTTCTAAACAAAAAAAAAATATATATATATATATATGTACTATAAATAAAATTTTGACATTCATGACATAAATAACAAAAAAAATTGCCTTTTGCAGTGGAATGGAACACGACAATCGATGCGACGCACTTAAACAAACTAAACGTTTGGTCCGTTTTTTTTTTTTTTTTTTTTTTTAGTGGCGGGTTCTAGTTATAATTTGAATTTTATGATTTTTGGTTGATTTTATTTTTTTAATTTGGAGTCTTGAAGTGTCCCGGTTAATCCGATCCCGGTAAATCGAGAGTCTGCTGTATATTTTTCTTAAAATTTTTAAAATAAATTTCCACACATCTATTCTACAACTGTCTTTCCTCAATTTGAATTTATGCCCCCTAAAGTGCATAATCTCAGTAAGAGGAAGAATCCCATCAGCATTCAGCTTGCTGAAACCATTCAAAGCCTTATACATCTCAATCAGATCACCTCACAAGTGCCTAGTCTCCAGATGCTGCAATTTGCAAAACTTAAGCCATTTCTTGGTAAATGCACTCTATTGTTCTTGTTGCCCTTCTCTGTACTCATTCCAGCAGTTCTACACCCTAAAATGAGGCTTCCAGTCCTGTATAAAGTACTCAAGGTGTGGCCTGACCATTGCCTTATACAAGGGGATAATCACCTCCTTTTCCCTTCTAGCAAAATTCCTGTATATCATTGACAGGACCCCATGACCTGCGCCGACCGGGCTAGCCGGGTGGGTAAAGTGCCTGCCTGGCAACCCAAAGGTCGCAGGTTCGATTCCCACCTCGAGCTTGGATCAAAGTACTGCAAAAACCTTGGGAGGTGCATTATGGCCGCAGAAGCCTATGCGCCAACAATTACCAAAAAAAAAAAAAACCATGTCCTGCTCTGGCAGCCTGTCTACACTTTCCTGAAAACTTCATATCTGACTGCACAATTAACTCCAGGTTTCTTTCTTCTCCACTACCCTGAGTGTAGTACTGCACAGTTGGTATATTTCTATAGGATTACTGATACCGATATGTAGTAATTTGCATTTATCAATGTTAAACTTCAGTTGCCACCTCTCAGCCCAACTTTTCTAAATCCTGTTGCAGCAGTGTACTGTCACTACTGTCATTAACAACCCTGCCAACCTTTGTATCATCTGCAAACTTGGACATTAAGCCTAATATACCTTCGTAACCGAGTGGTCAGGAGTTGGAGTACAGTAGCACATGCTCTTTGAGTAGACCTGGGTTCAAGCCTCTAACTGCTAAATACGGTCGATCTGCCAACCCACACTGGACCAGCATGGCAGATTATGATCAAATTCTTTCAACATGAATTGTTGAAGAGGCTGCAATCCTGCAGTGGGTTGATAATGGCTGCAGTTTACCTTTCTTTTTTACCTTCATCAATATCATTGATAAATATAGAAAACAATAGTCCCAACACCGAACTCTGGGGGACTCCACTGGTAACATTAGTCCAGGAAGAGCAATGTCCATTGATTATTACTCTGTCTTCTCCCACTCAACCAGCTCTTTATCCATAGCAGCAACTTTGCCATACTGCTGCAATTTGTATGACAATTTTTTGTGCAGTAGTATCAAAAGCTTCCTGAAATCCAAGAGTATGATATCAAAATTATTTTTTGCACCAGTTCCTTTGCGACTGCATTACAGTATCCAGTCAAACCCATTCTGTGTCTGAATTATAACTGCAGTCTTGTCTAGATGATCCTGCATTGCTTCTTTAACCAGTAACACTATTTTCCCCAGAACAGAAGTTAAACTAAAGGTCTGTATTTACTCATGTCAATCTTTGATCCCCATTTGTGAATTGAGATACATTTGCACATCTCCAATACATGGGGACCTCCTCTGAATCCAAGGATGCTCTCATAATTTTTCTAAGGGTTTGCTTACTTCCTTTGCTACCTCCCTTAATATAACTAGATAGGTCCCACCCACCCCAGGTTCCTTTCTTAAGTGTAACTTCAATTTCTCCTCCACTTTCCTCTCAATTATTACAAAATCATATAGCTCCCTGTTAGAGTTTGATAAATGTCTGGCCTCCACTTTCCTACAGAATTCCTCATGTGTGAATGTATGTGCAAAATACTCATTGAGTTTGTCAGCTACCTGAGCTGGATCATCAACACTTTGTATGATCAATATCAAGTGGGCTAGCTTATATCTACCATGGGCTTCTGTATCACCTGATAATTTATATGCATCCCATGCATTTTTATTCTCTGTCACAAGTCTCCTTAGTTCATCTGACATCTGTTTAGGCTTAAACATTGAACAATATTTCTTAGTTGGTATTAAAAAAAGCCTAGTAGCTTCCAAGATCAATTCCTTGAATGCTTCATATTATTTAGAATTTGTTGTTGGTAACATTTTCAGTTTGTCCCACTGTATAGAATTTAAAAACTGTCTTAGTCATGAAAGCAAAAACCCTTCCCTTTACCCTCTTGCATGAGGACCGAATCAGACTTGGGAAGAACTACGTTTCAGTTCCTGCCAGCAGTGAAGATCTTTACAAACAGGAAATTCAGTGGTTTTGCCCATGCCTAAATCTTACATTCCTGCTGACAGGGCATGGAGAATCAACTCCAAGCTGTTCGCTCTCGGTCTCTCTGACACTCAGAATTGCTCCTGTGGCCTCCCAGAAACACAAACAGTCTCACATAATCTTTGATTGTCATCTCTACCTGGATTTTAGATTAGAACTACATCTGGAAACAAATATTTACAACTTAGAAGGAGCACCACAGCTGGTCTCCAGTAAAGAGTCCTTCATGGCATTTGCTAGTTTTGCAGACAAGGTTTTCAAGAGAAGACATAGAATACTACACTCAACTGAAGAAACCTGCTACCACCTACCACTGTGTCCAACTATTTTCTACTTCTCATATCCTTTGCCGGGATGCCTAAACTATCTCTCCCCTCTACCTATCACCTATTCCCACTCCCATAACCCACTTCTCCCTTCTGTAATCCATTTAGGATTTGGGGGAGCAGGCGAAGGCTCTCCGGAGGAACCTCTTCCTGGGTGTATAATCAGTGCAGTGTGTACACCCTGATGCACCTCCTCGTGGTTAGGAACGGGAGGCAGGGGGCATAGAACAAACTTGTTCTATGCCCCATGCCTGTGAAGATGCCAAGAGCCAGCAAATAACACTCAACAGTGCTTTGTCCTTTCTGTACACATTGCATACTCCCCAAATGCAAATTTTGCATTCCTTATATCTGCATGACACCACATCTGTGATATCCCAACAATATCTGCCTTTCATACTTGACCAGCACTTCAGATTCATTGAATTTATTTACTATTCTCTTAGCATTGGTATACATGCAAGTATACATACACCTGTTCTTACTCTTGGTTGCCCGAAGACAGCTTGTGTATTTACTTGTTCCGTGGTGACTCCCAGCAGTTCTTGATGAACGAGCGACTTCACTTCAGATGAGGAATATATTTGCAGATGAACAAATATAGCCCCAAGGAGATGTGCTTTCACACCCACCAACATAAGAGTGCCACTTTCACAGTACATAAAATTAAATAGACAGAGAACCCAGAAGCATTATTTCTTCAGGGAATCAGCCTTTGTGAACTCCAAAAATGCATCCCCCTGAAGAATTAGTATTTGTGAGTTTGATCTTTTTATTTAGTTTCATTTATTGTGACAGTGGCACTCATATTTTGGGTATGAAAGTGCATCTCGGTGGGGGGAGAGATTGTGTATTTGCATTGATGAGGGCGAGCGTTGCTTTGCAAATTTAAAATAAAATAACGATTTTATTTTAAATTTGGTTATTAGGATCATCTTGGTATTCAGGTAGTAGAATTATACCTACACCAAATATAACTGTAATTGTAGTATTAATTATCTGCATTAGTTTCATGGCATACTTAGTGTTATTTTTCTACAGTAGTCTTGGCAACATAACCACCATTGTCTTTATAATAAATTTATGAATGAATTGTTTTTATAGCCAAAGATTATGAATTGAGTAGAACAGATATCATACTTTCTGAAATTATTGGAGAAGGACAGTTTGGGGATGTACATAAAGGAACATTTTGTTCAAAGGTATGTTTTCAGTTTTATGAAAGTAATTAGTAATTTCAAAATTAGAATTAATGACACCCATTTTCAGTAAATAAACAAGATTAGATGCATCATCAATTCGCATCTGTTATACTTAGTAAGTGTACAGGTCACTGCAGTATAAATCAGTCTTTCTGGATTATCAGCCTGTTAGATTTTTAGTCCTAGCCAGAGTAAGCCCTCTTTCTTCTGATGCCTGCTTTGGCAAGTCCATCTTCCTCCTGCTCTGTCTCTGGTCCTATTTTACCATTCGTTTCTGCTTCAAATATCTGTTTAGTAGATTATTTCTGTATGCCCTTATCATTTTGTTTTCTTCACTTATGCTTGATAGTATATTTGTTACCTCAAAATTTTTTCTTATTTCTTCATTTGTAATATAGTTTTGCTATTTCTTCCATCTCCTTTAGTTCTATTTATTTTTCTTAGACTCATTTCTACAGATTTATGATTAATCAGTAATAGATTATTATAGGTAATTTCTGATTAATCAGTAATAGATTATTATAGGTAATTTCTCATTAACAGATTGAGATCATCTGGCACCTTAGACAGTTAATGACAGGCAACATGCCATTATGAAATTGGAATTAACAGATGTTAATTCCAATTTCATAATGGCATCAGATAACAAGCCATTGTTCCTAAAGTCTGTCATTGTTAGGGATGAGACTTGCGGTGTTTTTCTCCACAACCCATAAATGAAGCATGAATTTTCAACTTAGAAATTGTCTCCTTTATCACAGTCTAAAATATTTGCCGAGACAGTTTAAACAGGGAAAGTGAAATTATTAGAAGTCTTTTTTGACCATCATAGTATTGTGCACTATGAATTCATTCCTCAAGGTGCCACTATGAACAAGGGTGTTTTGCTGGCTGCAAGAGGTGATTCAAAAAAATCTTCCAGAATGGTGGGCATTGAAAGAGTGGAAGTTATTATGCAGCAATAAAGATTTTGTGCTGGATTGTGGGTTGTCTAAGAGATAGGAGAAAGGATTTTCATAAATGGTCAATCTTCAGGTGGACTCGTGTAAAAAGGGGCTCTTTTTACACTAGTTGTTGTTGTTCTTATTTGGTTTTTAAGAGCATTAGCAACTAAGGCCATATTGCTCCGGGGATATGCGGTGGTCATTCCCTGACCTTTCCGTATTTGGTGGTGACGGGCTCAAACCCCGGTCTAATCAAGTAGAGTGTGCTATGCACTGCTGCTCCTGCCCACCTGGCTACGGAGGCACCTTTTACACTTTTTTTTTTTTTTTTTTTTTTATGAAAACCCCAAACACGAAAGGTATCAAAACCTATAGTACTTAGTACTGTGCATGGGTTGAAGGAGAAGTATGGGGAGAGGGGGGATGCTGGAAACTTTGCTCTAGAGACTAAACATGGGTTTCACCACTTCAAGCCTCCAATAAGCAAAGTGGTGGTATTTCACCGGTTGATGAAAGTCATCTACCACCTGAAGCCTAGTTCACCAGTTAAATTTTGCTGGTGATTTGAAGGTGAGAAGGGTAGTTGACAATTCAAGCCAGGTCATGTTGCTTCAGAGAGATACATCCTGGAGTCGCATAAGCTGATGGGAGATCTAAAAGTCATTTAGGATGAAAATGACTTGGGAAGTTACTATTCACTCAGATGAAGTTTTCCTTGCTATGTAAACTAGGAAGGTTGAAAGTGTCCTATTCATAATTACAGGGCCTTTGCTAGTGAGGAAAGGGATGTCATTATCCCTCTATACAAGACAATGGTTGGACCACATTTGGAATATTGCCTTCAGTTATGGAGACTGTAGATGGGGGGGGGGGGGGAAGAACTTCTTGAGAGGGTTCAAAGAAGGATGACCACTTCCCATATGGAGAACAGAGGGTTGTCATTGGAAGTTTTATGGACTGTCAAGTTTGACTTACACATTTAAGGGAAGATCTAATTGAGGTGTATTAGGCACGGAGGAGGTTGAGTAATATGAATGAGTGTCTATTTTCCCTTGTAGGTGAGACAAGAACTAGGGGCACAAATATAAAATTTCAGGGAATAACAGAAGGCTGAATCTTGTGTTCACCTGTGGGAAGAGGGTTGAAAACACTGGAATAAGTCCCATTTTGACATAGGCTGTGAGTTTGGCTAAGTTTAAAGTGGAATGGGAATAGTATGAATATTCAGATTTTTGATTTATGCAGAAAAAGTTTGCTTCATTGTATCATTTGATCTTACTAATGCTAGTCAGTTATGCTTTTCTTGTTTCAGTTATCCTCCTTCCATTTAAACTTTTGGTTTGGTTTATTTCAGCTTATGCTGAAATAGCATGTTTGTAATTTAGAGTGCATGACTTGTACATTTCCTATGCTGTGCTGTTTAATTCCCCAACCAATACTACTCTTTCTTTGTCATTAGTTTCTGCTGCTGCTGTTTCTAAGATATTAAAGAACTCTTCTATTTCATCTTTCTTTTTCTGAGCCTTTAACTGGGCTGTATGACGACAAATGTTTCATTATCCAGCCTTCTGTCTTAAATTAAATCTACTAGATAATGCTTCAGAGTCAATTAAACTTTCTTCTTCACTAGTTCAGAAAGCTATTGCCATACATTATTTGCAATTTATATTACTTAAGAATAAATTAATTTGTGATTATTGTTTATCTGCAGCTCCTCTGCATTCATCCACTTGTCATTGCACCTATGTTAAATTTGAACTTATAAGAGTTTAGAAAAACTACATCAGCAGTCTCGTACAAAGATGATCCTGAAGGAAATAACTGGTTAGTAATCATACAGTTAGAAATAAGCGAATCATCACTGCACCTGTATAGAACAGTTTAGTATTCAAGATCACATAAGTTCTATTCAGTGGACTGCATCCTCTCGCTTTAAAATTAAAATGAATACTTATTTGTTAAAATATGCTTCCAGATAAGCATGCAACTGTTCTTGTGACCACTTAGTGTTCCCCTTAGTGCTCACATGTTTCTAAATGCTGACATGTAACTTGAAACTGACAACTAAAAGTGTAACTGGAAATAAAGACAATGTTCATAGTTAATTTTAGTTTTTGATTAGGCATTTGAAATTTTCAGAAAAGACATTTTGTGATACTAATCTTACAGTTGGTGGCCATACCAAATTAAATTTATACAATTTTAAATGACATACATGATATAAACAGTGTTAGCATTCATGTTAATGCTAACAGTGCTAGCATTAACACGAATCTCTTCAATGTGTGTAAGTTGTACCCAGGTGTCTTTTAACATGCAGCTTAGCAAATTTGTAATTACTGAAGTTAAGGAAGAAATCTCTTTTGGTTAAGCTGGTAAACTTGGCCACCATTTTCGAAATTCAGCTGTTGTTCCAACTGTGATGCTTGTCTGCAGAAAATAGAAAATTCCTTTTACCTGTAATGTATCTTCTTGTTGAAACTCATGATTTGTGAAAAACTTTTAAAGAAAGCTATTAATCCTTGAATCCTCTTATTCAGTGTGCTACTTGAACTAAAAATTCCTATGAAACTTTTCACTAGAGGTAATCATTTCCAGATCTTTAATTTTCACAAACAATAAGACACTCTTCTGCATAATATCAAAACTCAACTAAAACTGCTAATTAATTATTGCTACACTAATAATATTTGCCTGTGTTACTCCACAGATATCAATTCTCTCTCTCTCTCTCTCTCTCTCTCTCTCTCTCTCTCTCTCTCTCTCTCTCTCTGGTTTTTTTTTTTTTTTTTAAATTCTTATGCATGTTCATCACTGAGTACAGGCAGCCTATCAACTAAGTAGAATTCACCTGCAAAAATACATGTAAAGTGCAGGAAACATGGACATGAAGCAAACTGAGAAAAATTATTACAAATCAAGTATGTGAACTCAACAATGAATATGAGTTGCTAATAACACTGCATCATTCATAAAGATTATTAGATCATCCTTGATTAAAAAGTAAATAACTATAAAATTAAGTTTATATTATACAATATTTGACATAAGTAATTCCTTTCAAGTAATAATTATAATGGCAACTGTAGAATGCATTATTCAATAATAACATATGGTGAAATGCATGAAGATAATGCATTAATAGTAGGTACAAGTACTGCTTCATCTGTTTATAACCTTTTCAGAAAATATGATTCAGTTCATAAAAATGTCCATGAAGAACAATCACTGCTTCTATACTGTAATTCCTGCTATGCTTATATCATTTGGACCTATTCTGCTATTTCAACTTTGCTGTTTAATTTTCTAATGTTGATAGTACCTGTTTTGATGAAAGAGTAAGTACTGACAAGAATTAAAGATATGCACAGGTCATGCTTTTTGATAGCTATAGGTGAACTGTAGTCACAAACTCAGACTAATGTAGTGTATTATTTCTTTTTTCATCAAACTGTTGAGGATAGGAATTCTTTACTTGAATTTATTGCAACACCTAACAACTGAAAAAAGTTTTAAGTGGGTTTTTTTTTTTGGATGAAGCAGTAATTTTGAAGTAAGGCAAGCCTTAGTGTATATGGAAATGTATGATTAAGTAGCTCCTTTGTAGTGTGGAAATGGTTTAAATCACTGTACAGCAGCTTTTTTCTAATATATTGCAATATTTGGAATATAATATAATATTATTATATTATATTAGAACAACATAATTGTGTATTATAATAGGAAATGGAAGATCTTACAAAATATCTTATGGTGATAGTTGGGGTATCATTTGTTTTTTCCATATTATGCTGTATGAAATGAAAACATTATGGGTTTAGTTCATTTTTCAGAGCAGGAATGAAAACTGA
The DNA here is from genome assembly GCF_048544385.1 of Mastigoproctus giganteus. Lineage (NCBI taxonomy): Eukaryota > Metazoa > Arthropoda > Arachnida > Uropygi > Thelyphonidae > Mastigoproctus > Mastigoproctus giganteus. Next base: position 62,108,689 of record NC_143579.1, on the reverse strand, counting down.
AATATTCATATGTAGGGAAGTTTGGGGGAATATTTTGTAATATTTCTACAGCTGATTCCACACTGAAAAAATTATAAATGACATAAAATTTATTAGTTTACTCTTATTTTCTTTAAATCTTTAAAGATGTATACATCAGACTTTTTTAAATTTAATTTATTTTTAACCAGAAATTGACAATTTGTTGAAAAGCAGTTGAAATTAGGATGTTGCCTGCAATATTTTAATGAAAACATATTAAAAAATTAAACAGGTGGATTTAGATATGAGAGAAGGATCATTATTGCTGATTACATGAGATATAATTTTGATTCCATATTCAGGGAAATTATATTTGTATTAGTATTGGATGCAAGGAATCATAACTTTCTCCCCCCCCAACTAGGGAGGGAGAAACTTATATACATATTCTTTCAGATAATTATCTCAAATCACTTAAATTTATTCAGGTTTCCTACTTCCATAGTGCTAAGTGAAAGTGTGTTCCAGCAATCAATTGCCCAAAAAGGTGTAACGAAAGATTTAAGAATTCATCACGGTGTCAAGTACTAATTTTAAAAACTTGTCAGTAAACAGGTTTTTAGAATTTTATTTTTTATGTTAATAGAAGAGCAATTAACTATAATCTTGAGATCCTTAGCTTGTGGAGGTTATTTTACTAGCTTTACATATTTGTTACAAATTCTGCAGTATTATGTGGGAAGTGTCACAAAAGGAAAATTACAGAATCAAATACAAAAAAACCTTAAAATTGTATAAACATTATAAGAGAGCTAAAATATGAAATACCTAAATTGGTTCTGGAAGGGGAATTAATAATATAGGGGGGGGGGAGAGAGAGAGAGAGAGAGAGAGAGAGAGAGAAGGCCACTGACAAAAAAACTGCATCACCTTAAAAAAAAGTAACATTTGTAGTGAAACATATAAGATATTGTTTGATTACAGTCATTTTGTTTGTTGTAAAGCAAGGGTACTGCATCAGATAATGCTTCTGTTACATCAGACAATAATTGCAATGTATTGCATCAGCCATTTCTATAAATACAGCATTGGAAGGGTACACACGCTCATTAGTATCCTGTTTTGTGGAGGTGTAAGCATGGCTCCATATGTTCAGTTGACACAAAGAAAAAAAAAAGTGTAGTTGTTGCTCTGTTCCAGGAAGGACTTTCTATGCATGCTATCGCTGATAAAATAGGCTGCCACCAGTCAACAGTATCCCGGGTGCTGAAATTAAGGCGTGAAACCAGTGATGTGAAGAGAAGACCTGGATCAGACCGTAAGAGAGGGACTGTGCCTTCCCAAGATCGATACCATGCCATGCTAGTGCTCCTGATCTAAAACTGGACTTGAGATGGCCTCTGGTGTTGAAACAAGTGCACAAACTATCCAAAGACGGCTTTTGGAATGTGGTCTGCATGCTTATCGGCCCAAGAAGAAGAAGAAGAAGCCTTTCTTGACCCAACAAATGAGGAAGAAGCGACTTGCTTGGGCTAAAACGCATATTTCATGGACAAAAGAGCAATGGGACACCGTCGTATTTTCTGACAAATCGAAATTCAACCAGCATGGCTCAGATGGGAAGCGATATATCAGAAGATGAAAATCAGAGGCATACCATCCTTATTTCATAACACTGACTGCAAAGTTTTCTGCCGGCCAGTCAGAGATGGTCTGGGGATGCATAACAAGCAAAGGGGTGGGATGAAGTAAGTTTATTAACGGAACAGTGACTGCAGTAACCTACACTGCTATCTTGGAGAGGAGTGCCTGAAACCCGTTATTAGGGATCACTGCACAGATGTCCAAAACAACATTTTTTAACAGGACTCAGCACCTTGCCACACAGCAAAAGTTTTATGCTATTTAAATTTAATGATGAGTTTGTTTTCTTGTCTCACAAGGTATAAAACATTTTTCTCTCTTAAGGTGCAGTCATACCTCAGAAATGCTGGCATTACAGTGTTGGACTGGCCTGGCAACAGTCCATATTTTAACCCTATTGAAAATTGCTAATACATAATGTCACCTAAAATTGCTCAGAAGAAGCCAACAAGTAAGATTCGGCTGCTGGAGAGCTTTGTAAGGGAAACCGTATATACCCAGAAGTTGAACTCTATGCCAGATCATTGAGGTTGTAATTTCAGCTCGATGAGGAACAACAAAATATTGAGGACTTATTTTGCTGATTTACACTACATAATACTATTACGTTAACTTATCATTTCAGTTTGTACACATAAATGCAATAAAATGTATGTTTGGTTGTCATGATTGCCATTTGCATGATTTCTCATATTTCCATTAATTATGCATTTTACCCTTTGGGAAGATATTTATGGCAATTAGGTATATCAGGTGCAGTCTTTTTATTGGATTTCATTCACAGAGATATACAGTGGGCGCCCCCCAACATCCGATGGTAATTTGTTCCACAAAACCTGTTGTATGTTGAAAATATTGTAAGTGGAAACCAATAATTCATTGATTTCCTGTAATTCTTTCCTCAACAACACATAAAATAGGTATTTCTTACATGTTATACTTCATTTTTACATTAAAAATGAGTGTTTTGTGAAGATTATTTAATAAATAGTTAAAACATTTTAAAATAAAAAACAAATAATAAATTAGCATTTACCTTAGACTTGAAGTGCAGAGCTGATGAAATCAATGGTGGCATAGTGGTGGTGGTGGGACTATATCAAGCATCAGGTATCTTTTCAGCCCTGTGTCTTTTGCTTGACTTTGGATTGCCAAGAAACTGTCCAAAGTCAAGCAAAGTGGTGTTGGATGTGAATTGAATAAAATCAAATTGTGACTCAAGAGATTGAACAAGTTTGGGATAATGGCCCTTTGCATTATCCAGCAGGAGCAGTTCCTACATAGGAAGCTTATTTTTCTCTTCACGAAAGTATAGAAAACTCCAAACTCTCATTCACTTGAGACATACAGTATCCTGTAACCCAGGCCTTGTTACTGCACCAAAACACTCCCAGCATGCCTTTATCGACCTTTTGTTGTTTAAATACTCTGGAGGTGTTAGAATGACACACACACACACACACACACACACACACACACACAAGCAAAGTTTTCAGCTTAAAAACTCAAGAGGCATTGGCACCCAACAGGAGAGTGAGCCTGTTTCATAGGCTTATACCCGGGTAAACTAGCCTCATCCTTAGTGATGTACGTTCTATGTACATTTGCTTCCAGAAAAGGCTGGTTTCACCAGTGTTAAAAACCTGCTGGGGAAGATAACTCTCCTGATCAACAAACTCTTGGAATTCAATTTCAGCTGCTTTTTTATCAGCACATGCCTTTCAACACTTTTAATATTTTCCCTTTTATTGAAAGCGCGAACCAGTCTCTGCTGGCTTTAAAGTCTTCAAAGTGCACAGCACTGCCACTGGTTGATGGAGCCTTAAGTTTCAGATTGTCATAGATCTGAAACAATCGTACGAGTAATGTTCCGTGCGCCATGCGTTGAACAATAACGTCTTTGAATGATAACAAAGACGCTAATTTGTTGAGAACAATCTTGAAAGTGATGATGAAAGATGAAAATTTCCAGCTATATCGGAAAGTCACGGTACCTACAAATATCATCGGTCCTTAAAATAAGAGATAGTATGGAAGGTATATCAGATGTCAATATCATCATAAGTCGAAGCCCTACTACATATCCCATCTAACAAATGCATTTCGAACATTTCTGCAACCCACGATGCAGCACAAAACATTATTTGCAACATTCAGAAATGATGCAGTTTTTTTTGTCTGTCACTGTATAAAGGATTAGACAGGTTTTGAGCATAAAGAAAGGCAGAGATAGAGAATAATAGTGTTAACTGTCTGCCTTTGAACTGGAGATGGTACATGATGATGGTGTATTTGTTCAAAGTATCAATGCAATGTATTTCAAAAATTCTGAGATATGAAATGTTATAGTTAAATGAAAAATAAGCATTGGAAACCCACATTCATTACCTCATTTAATAGTCACCATTACAAGAATAAACAGCAAGCATAAAATTTTTTATGCTTGCTGTTCCCCCCCCCCCTCAAGTGTTTTAATGCATAGTAAATAAAAAGAAAAAAAAAACTACTGGAATCATACATCCCCCCCCCCAAACTAAGTGATTGTACATACTTTTAAACATTTCCTACAAAGGTGTTGAGCAGCAACACACTTTTTTTCTAAAAACAGAGGCTGTTATTCCATGTTTAGTGAGGTACTATATAATTAAAATGGACTACATGGCTGCTGATACATTTGTTATGCAGAAAAATCCATTCACCTCAATTACATTCATCTGGTTTATCTTCATTTGATTAAGCACTCCAAAGTTTATCATGGTTTTCTAGTTGTATCTGCCTTCTGGTATGAATTCAACGTGGGCAATGCTTTTGTGTTCAGAATTATATAACATGTAAAAAGGCTAAAATGATTAATAAGTTCTGTGTGGCTGCAGAAGAATGATTGGTTTAACCCCTGGCATTGCTGATGTGAAGGGTACATGGTATATCACTTTTTTATACAATAAAGATTATTTCAAATCTCACTTTTTTTCTTCTCAGTTTGGAATATCTGTTCTGAATTTCTTGTCTTGCAGTGACATTTGCAACTTTGACTCTAAAATTTGGATAAATCTTGTCTCCTATGATAATTTTTCTCTAAAAACCTATATTTTGTTTGTATCATCATTTGGTCCCACAATAAAGTTTTTTTTTTTATTCCTTTAAATGTTGAGCAATGTTGTGTTGACAAAACTATTGCTTGTTCATATGTTTATTCAAGTAATGTACCAAATTTCAAATGAGCTGAACTGAATTGCTAGTTATTAACAGCCATTGTCTCTATGCTCTGACTGACATCTTTCACTTCTCACAGTATCAATTAATGCAAACACCCCACACATGTGCATATGGGGTGTTTGCATTAATTGTTGAAATTGAGAGGACCGAGATTGCAACCACTTTGCAGATCATTACTGATACTTGCACTGTCAACACAGAAATGCTAATGCAACTTGTACACCTGGCTGTAATCTCTGAGTTCTCACTGCATGTTTGTTGTAACAGTTCATCAGATAATTTCTTACTATAACACAAAAAGTGATGTTATAACACTGCTCAGTTGACAATTAACTGTTACCATGCATGAAAATGAGAATATGCTACATTACTTTGTAGGCTGTAACTATCAGTCACTCACCACCTAAATATGCCAAAACTCGCATACTACTTTCAGAAGTGTATCAAACATGATATAATATGCTGCTCCATTCTGGGAGACTAATATGCATTCCGGAAAACTTATTATTATGTATTTCTGAGAGCTTTGGGAATTTATATCTTGTGTAGTGCTCTTTTAAAAATGAAGAAAACATTTCTGAAGTGTTCAATTTATCGTTGACTTAATAATTTGTTTTAAACTCGTCAAACTGTAATCAAATAAAACTGCAGTCAGTAATTTCTTGATTTATGAACAACCAACTCATACACTGATTTTATGAACAGAAAATGGAACAGCTTTAGTTAATGACTTCATATTTCAATTTTACAAAGTTTTGCTTAACATGAAGAACTTCTGAAAAGTGTAACCTTTAAAAGTAAAGTGGATAACAATAAAATAGAATCCTCTCCCTTCCCTTTGGCAAAATGTTAGTATTATCAGTATATTTTCTTATTAGTTTAGCAGAGAAAATTCTTAACTTGGTATTTTATTTATAGTTCAGTATTTTTAATTTATTATAAAAAAATATCACTTGCAACTGAAAAAAATTTCACATAAAGAAGTCTTTGCATCACACAGCTGTGGCTCTTAAACATTTTCAGATTTTAGATTAAAATTCTATCAGTACTGAATCACTTAGTTCATCAGTGCTGAACCTCATTTAGTTTTAAACAGGTTGTGGCTCTGAGGTTTTATTCATTTCATGAATAGATCCTCACAGCCATATCTAAATTTGACATTCCTGGCAATTATGTTTTGCATACACTATGACATTTTATTGGATATGGATTCTGCATGTACCAGCATGGTAACACTTGGTGCCATAAAACTAGCTGTTTGACTGTGCAGCTGATGGATGTTTGACCTACCAATTTTTGTGTGTGTTAAAAAGATCTGATCCCTATATGCTCCAGCATTCAACATCTTTCAGGGAAATTCCAAGTGATTAGGCAGTAGCACAAAACTCTTTAAGTTGAGAATCTATGGTCAAAATGTCTTCTGCCTAGATTTCCATTCCAAATCTACTAGCATGTAACTTTGTACAAATAGACTTAAGGAAGTTTTGCACTGTGCAGCAGATAGTTTGCAACAGTGATACTTACCACTTCCTGAAGCAGTCAGAGCTGCTTGTGGGAGTGAACAAGACATGAAACTACAGAGGTTTCTTGATGCAGTGAAACACTAAACTTGTAGGGAATAGCTTTCCTTTGTTTTTGTTAGAGAAGGCTGTGGGTGCAAAACTGTCCATGTTATATGTATTTTTAAATGGGATGGATTTTCCACCCCATGCCAACGTTCATATTAAGGAATAGGATGTATATGCTTGCAAATTGTAAGAGTTGAGAAAAATATCAGTTGCTAACTGTCAGTTGGTGGAAGTATTTCCAGGCAGATCACAGCTGTCATTAAAACCTAAGGTGGTTTGACACATTATTAATTTTCTGAATAAATATTCATTTTCTTTAAAGATGCATTGGTTTCTGAATACTTCTGAGAGTGTCATTTAACTCATAACACCACAAGAAATATTTAAGATTTATATTTTGAATGGGAAGAAATTTTCACAGTGGTTTGTTTCTGTAGGATGACCAATCAATTCCTGTTGCCATTAAAACATGTAAAGTAGAAAGTGAGGAATCCATGGGGGAGAAATTCTTAGAAGAGGCATGTAAGTATTTTAATTTCTGATGTGTGTGGAGACAGAGAGAGAGAGTGAGAGAGAGCAAAGGTATTATAGTTGATGTTATTTAGAGAGCAATCTATGTTGTTTAACCCAGGAGTGACGATCATATCATTTTTCTACTGGATCAACTTCGACGAGTGATCTTCCATTTATTTCCCAACTCTATACCATAGTATTGAGTGGACAGTACTAGATTATCCTTAATAGTGATCACTTTCTGATAATGTGCAAACAGGGACTTACAGAAAATGGAAGTTTTCCAAAGCCGTTTGGCCAAAATATCAGTTTTCCATCTCATAGATGAACAAATTACACATTATAGATCAAGCAGCAGGTGCTACTGTCCTGCAGACATCTGCATACATGTATGAGCTAGTTAATTGCTATAACTTTGCTGGGGTCATTTGTCTTTGGAATTGCTGTGAAAGCCCATAATCCAGGTTTCTTAACCTTTTTGTACAATCACCTACCTTCTAATTTTGTTCTGTTCCCTTGCCATGCTTATTCTAGCTTCAAAATTGGAATAAGATTATTCTGTTGAATGGAAAATTTCCGTGAACCTCTTTCCCAATTTTCAACTGGCATGGGCAAGAATTATCTTTCTCCAAGAACTTGCAAATGTTCTTGGTAAATTTTCTTTCTTTCAGTGGCATACAGCCAACATTCCAAAAAATTAAAGCCACAGCTGAAAAACAAAAGTTTTACAACTGTGACTTTAATTTCAGCACTTTATGACAATCTCATAAAAGGAATCCAATAGATTACACAACAGTGCTGCTGTCCCTAGCAGGGTATTTACTGACTTTCTGTAATCACATAATTTCTGGAAAATTTTTTACCATAGTTTCTTGTGAAATTATATGTTTGTCTTTCCAAAGCATCTGAAAGATTGCTCAAATCCTACTACATAATTTCCCCCTCCCCCTTTTTACATTAGTATTGGCTTTAATTTCCTCTACTCCTTAATTTATTCCAAATTATATATCTCATATAGTTTTAACTTCAACCTTCACAGGCATATATTTTATATCTGAAACAGAGATGAGGCTCAAGACTCTCATAATTGGCTCTTGAAAGGTGACACCAAGGTGTGTGTTATGGGCAATATCCCTCTCTTTAGTATAATATCATTATGTATTATATATATATATATATATATATATATATATATATATATATATATATATATATATATATATATATATATATGTGAAATATGAAAATGAAGAAGTGGAAGGGAAAAAAAAAGAGAAAAATAGGAAAATAGTACGTGTACTTGAATGCGCCAAGCAGCAAAACAGGATACATGTATATAAATAAGTGTTACAAATGAAAATAAAATAAATATAGATGGAGCAGTTATTAATCACAAAATGCAAAGCCTAGTTGAAGAGAAAAAAAGAGAGAAAGAATGTTAAGAACCTATTTAAAAAAAAAAAAAAAAAAAATCATTAAGTAGAATTAAGTCTGAATTAATGCCGAATTAACAGGCTAATCATATGTACAAAAGCTGAAAGAAAAAGAGGGGAGGGTAATAGAGATAAAAATTATAAAATTCAAAAATAAGAATTAAATTTTAAAAAATTAATTAAAAATTGGTACATAGATCAGGTATTTCATCAGTGGCCTACACCTGATCATGTACCAAACACTGTGTTTCTATGCAAACTCATGCTGATGGAGAAGCTATTAAAATGAAATAGATAAAAAAAAAATTAAAAAAAAATTTTTTTTTAATCTCCAGAAACATGAGTAAGGTAGACCCAAGTGTATTTAGATTAATAAATTGAGTCGATAGTATGTAAGAATGCAAACGCTGTGTGTTTAGTTTAATAAATTGAGTAGAAAGTATGTAAGAATGCACTGTGTTTAAATCGAAAGTATGTAAATTAAAAAATTAAAAATAATAATAAATAACAAGGTAGCAGTATAGAAAAAGGAAGCAATGCAAGGTAAGGGAGGGAAAAGAAGTTAAAAATATAGAGGCGAAGATAGTGAGAATGTCCGAATCACCCTCTTATTACACTAATAGTTCAACGGACGGAAAAACGAAGAGCAGAAAGTAGAAAGATGTAAAGAGAAGGAAAAGAGTTTAAAGGATACTAGACAAGCTGGGTGTGTAAGTACCCAACCTCATAGAGAGGGCCTTGGCTGTGAGAGTGTTAGTAGAAGTGGAGATTAATACCGCTGGCTTGTAGTGTATATTTTGAGTGATAGATATAGGAAATATGATATAAAATATGAAAAGGAGAAAAATTAAATACCTATGATATTTGGCAGAAACAAGTTGAGTGGAATATAATCAAGAAATGAGGATACAAATATGCGATCATGATTAATAAGGTACAATTATGCAAATATGATTAATAAGAATGGAATGCAAACAGAGGGAGAACTATGACAACGATGGTGGAGTTGCTCAGAAGAGAAGAACTATGGGAGCCCTCTGTGGCCAAAATAAAATAGAGAAAATAAGATTGATCATAAGTAATTACTGATAATATTAAATTAAAAAAATGAAAAGAAAAACTTAGGAAGTGAAAGAACACGAACATTGTTCTAATAGAAGTCATTATGTATGATCACTTTTTTTTTTTTTTTGGTTCAGTACTTTGGTTGGGTACACACCCGGCTTGCCTAATATTCATCAACCGGTGAAATACCACCACTTTGCTTATTGGAGGCTTGAAGTGGTGAAACCCATGTTTAGACTCTAGAGCAAAGTTTCCGGCATCCCCCCCTCCCTCCCCCCATACTTCTCCTTCAACCCATGCACGGTACTAAGTACTATAGGTTTTGATACCTTTCATGTTTGGGGTTTTCACAAAAAAAAAAAAAAAAAAAACCTCTTTTCCTTCTCTTTACATCTTTCTACTTTCTGCTCTTCGTTATTCCGTCCATTGAACTATTAGTGTAATAAGAGGGTGATTCGGACATTCTCACTATCTTCGCCTCTATATTTTTGACTTCTTTTCCCTCCCTTACCTTGCATTGCTTCCTTTTTCTATACTGCTACCTTGTTATTTATTATTTTTTTTATTTTTTTAATTTACATACTTTCGATTTAAACACACTTCATTCTTACATACTTTCTACTCAATTTATTAAACTAAACACACAGTGTTTACGTTCTTACATACTATTGACTCAATTTATTAATCTAAATACACTGCATTGGGGCTACCTTACTCATGTTTCTGGAGATCTATTTCATTTTAATAGCTTCTCCATCAGCATGAGTTTGCATAGAAACAGTGTTTGGTACATGATCAGGTGTAGCCCCCCTGGTCTATGTACCAATTTTTAATTTTTTAATTCTTTAATTTTTATTTTTGACTTTTACAATTTTTATCTCTATTACCCTCCCCTCTTTTTCTTTCACCTTTTGTACATATGATTAGCCTGTTAATTTGGCATTAATTCAGACTTAATTCTACTTAATGATTTTTTTTTTAAATAGGTTCTTAACATTCTTTCTCTCTTTTTTTCTCAAAAAAAAAAAAAAAAAAAATATATATATATATATATATATATATATATATATATATATATATATATATATATATTTTTTTTTTTTTTTTTTTTTTTACATCTATTTCTCTCCTCTTTCTATTACTTTGATCTTTAACTAATTTTTTCTTCTTTTTCTCCAGTCACCACTCTTTTTTTCAAAACTTTCTGCAGTATAGGTATTTCTGATTATTATCAAATAACTCATATTACAGTATTTCATTCAGGGAGTATTGCCATAGGATCCATGCTCGGCACCATTCAATTTTCAATTAAAATAAATTACATAAATGATATTCCAAAAATACTGTTAACTTGTACTTCTTGTGCTGATCTTACTATTTTGTGCCATTCTCAGATCACATGCTCTATAAAACAACCACAATGTTCATTGAATAAATAGCTTCTATGTGGGATTCATAATGATTCTGGCTCTCGGAACAAAAAAAAACCACTACTATAAGAAGAAGCTCAAAATGCATTTGACCCTGAACTAGTCAGTCAGTTAAGCCAGTCATACCATACCTCTCACTTATAGCTTCAGTTTATGGGCTAAATACTTGACAGCAAACCTGACTAGTTGGAACACTTAAAATACATAACTGCTTGCTTAGAGAAAGTGAATGCACTCTGAGTGATCTTTGCCAAAGCTTTGGATACTGACCATGTCATTCTTGGAATGGTAGAAATGACCACTACTACACTCTCACAATTAATTTTTTTATAGTTAAAATTTGCTTAATTCTGTGTGAAAATAGGATGAATTCACCTAATATTGAAATCTGAAGTAATAATCACAGAATAGAATAGAAATCTGGGAGGAGGGGTTCTGTATTTTATAAAGGCATTCACTCTAATTTTATGTTAACTCATGTAGTCTGAGACATGCAGCTTTTTTACCTTGATAACCCACTTTAGACCAGAAAGATATGGCATTATAAAAGCAGGTGGGCTATAATTAAGTTTACCTTGACCCTATCCTATAGCTATCTCCTGGTAAAATGCTAATGATAGCAGTAGCATTAGTAGAGGCATATGATGCAAGAAAGTAAGCTTATACAGCATCAGCCAAAAAAAAAAAAACTTCTTCCCATTTCACCTATTCATTCGTTCCTAAAGTTTGTCCAGTTCTTCCTTGAATTTATTTAAGCTATTGACTTCCACAAAGACAGATGGGAGTTTGTTCCAGCAATCAACCACCCTCTGGCTAAAGGCAAATTTCCACACAACTATTCTGCAATGTGTCTTTCCTCAATTTGCTTTTATGCCCCATTGTTAAAAGATCTTGTAGTAGTTTTGTTATTTTCAGTTTTTGTATTTAAAAAAATTCTACAAGTAGCATTTTTTAGCCCTTGTGTATGGTGTAAGTCAGAACTGTGGGAAGAAGCATTTTGCACCCTGCAGAACTACAGCGTAATTATCGGAATGCCACTAATTTCTCACAAACGTGTAATAACTTTAAACATACTACAAATCTCATCCCCTGGTCTATAAATTAATGAAAATATAAACTCAGTATTCTCAGAAAAGTAATCAATGAAAATATAAACTCGGTATTCTCAGAAAAGTTCAATAGGTGTATGGGCATAACTGATTTCCTAGTGGCATTCCCTAATTAGAATTTCCTGCTACTTGAATGTTCTTTAGTTAGAGATGGAATTTTATTTTATTTTTTTTTTATTTCTTACAGATCCTTTCTTACACATCCTTGATATATGGAATGTGAATATGATTGCCCACTCTGATTTTATACTGGGAGGCCTTTATACCAGTTAGATTTCTCAGTATCCTACATGCTTACTGCTAATTTATCAAAACGAGAGAAAAGCTTCAAATATCATAATGCTCTGGGCTAGTGTTTTAATAATTTTTTTTGAAGTAGTATATCTTGATTACTGTCTATTCTGCAATGTGTCTTTCCTCAATTTGCTTTTATGCCCCATTGTTAAAAGATCTTGTAGTAGTTCTGTTATTTTCAGTTTTTGTATTTAAAAAAATTCTACAAGTAGCATTTTTTAGCCCTTGTGTATGGTGTAAGTCAGATGCTTCTACAATACAGCCTTCATTTTTAAGACTCTTTAATTTTCCCCAGCCACATATTAAACTTAAGAGCTATATTTATTCATTTTACCTTTGGAATCCTTTTTTAAGTTGAATAGACATTTGCACATCTCCAGTTTGTCATTAATCACCTTTCCAACTTTTTATCATCAGCAAGCATTAACATTAAACTTGTTATGCCATCAACAATATCATTAAAAAATATCAGAAACAGTAAGTGACCTAGTACTGAATCTTGTGGAACTTCACTCATCACACCACACCACTCCACTCAGAGCACTAATCATTTAAACACAACCTTTTATCATGTGATCAACCTGTTATCCAACAGAATACTTTTTTACCAGTGACATAGTGTCCCAATTACAAAAGATGCTTGTGTTTTCTGCATTTAGTTCTTTTTTGACAATTTTATAGCAGCTTATCAGATTAATTAGAGTTTTCCGTTATCAAACCCATGCTGTGCTTCTTGATAACTCATTAATGTAAAGATGCTTCTACAATACAGCCTTCATTTTTAAGACTCTTTAATTTTCCCCAGCCACATATTAAACTTAAGAGCTATATTTATTCATTTTATCTTTGGAATCCTTTTTTAAGTTGAATAGACATTTGCACATCTCCAGTTTGTTGAATCCTCACCCTGAATTCCAGGATGCACCCTTTTATAATTGATAGGGATTTTGCAGTGCACAAGTAACTTGTGCACTGCAAAATCCCTCAGTCATTCTTTTTCTTAGGTGCCTTCGTAGCCAGGTGGGAAGGAGCAGCAGTGCGTAGCAC